>NC_135738.1:19749423-20382115 GCF_041903045.1 Epinephelus lanceolatus
AGAAGGCAAACATTTCTGCTTCAATGTGCAAACACAATATGCCATAGCAACAAAACACAGCTAATCAACAATGAATATTTTGTACAGTTGAAAGGTCAAAGGAAACACTGTATGTCTCCATTTTACCTCCACTTGAAGTTAGTAGCCACATTAACACACAATATATAGCCACATAGCTATCTTATAAAAACATGAGCTGGCTTACAGAAACACTCTGAAGTAGTGTCGTCAAAAAATATCAGTGTATTGATACAGATTCTGAATATCTGACGCAATGTCAGCACTCATTGTCCGCAGTATCGACACATCGGTGCTACTTTCTTCTCTCTAGCAGTACAGTGCCCCCCATAGCCCCACCTCCTGTCACTCACTTTCCCTTTAATTCAGTTCAGTTCAAAAGTGGAAAAAAGTCCATTTTATGCCCTTAATATCATTTTTTCCCTGTAGTGTTAAAAATGGTATCGAATATTGATATTTTTAAGGTATTATATCAAAATTAGAAATTCCTATATTGTGACAACACTACAGTAGGCATGGGACGATGTGAAAATTTCATGTCACTTTTAATAATTTTGATTCAAAATATTATCCTGATAATTATCAACATATACTCAAAACTGGCACTAAAGCATACTGTAATTAATTTACCTCACATTTTGTTAGGAAACAAATAGTTTTATTGCAGCACAGAGAGGACACACATATATTTTTTAGTGAAGGCACTGCAGTGAAAAACAAACATGCATCTGAAAAAGCCAGGCTTTTTGATAGAGGTGGGAATCACCAGAGGCTCCACGATACGATATTATCACAATATTTTGTCACGAAACGATATTATTGTGATTTTAAATGTGTTGCGATATGCTCAGTATTGTGATAAAATGTATTGCGATTTATTACCTGTTTTCAACTGCAAATATGTCCCCGAAAGAAAACTTAATTAACATCTGTATCATCTAATAAGATAAAGTTTTCAGTCTGTTCATCTGACTTCAGCCATTTTTGCAGTAAACTGTATCTGGTGGACTGAAAAAGCAACTGATTATATTATTTCAGTAGGCTACCTAAAGTTTGATTTGTATTTGTAACATTAATAATTCATATCATAAAAAATTTGATACATGGCACTGTGTGACGATACGACATTGCCACACAAAAATATCGCAATACCATGCTGCATTAATTTTTACCCCCACCCCTACTTTTTAACCATTTGAAATGGTATCATATCTTTTGATATGACATATGCTGATACATACTTAATGTCTTTTTTATTGTTGGTCGGCCAGCAGTCTCTTTGGGGGCTGCTGGACACGCTAGTCACGATATTCTGATGATGGAAATTCACCATGATTAATTTATTGAGTTTTTTTTTTAATCACAATCCAGGATACAATCATATATCGTCCCATCCCTACTCCGCAGTCAGCCGCTCTCTGGTGTCTGTCAGCATCTTAGTAATTATTTGGGCTGAAACAGTTGGGCGATTAATTGATTAGTTGATACAAATCAAATCAGAAACTTTTTTGATTTTTGCTTAATCATTTAAATTAAAGTAAAAACTACAAACAATATCTGGTTCTCAAATGTAAAGATATTCCACTTTTCTATTTGCTACATAATCGTAAATCAGATTTTTCACTTTTGTCACATATGTAAGGTAGTATAGTGTGTTTCATTACAATTTTTCAGCTTCCATATTAGCAAAGAAGCGTTGATCCTTTGATAAAACAACAGATTTTCTCCACTTGGAAATGATACAAACATCCTTCATCCAGTATCCAAATGTTGGAGGTGAAGAGTCTTTCCATTTACACAGGATGAATGAAAATAATTCTTAATTCCAGCCCCTCATAAATATCACCATGACACTTAATTTATTTGGCACAGATTACAATGAAGCCGAACCTTAAGAGAGACAAGAACACAGCATTGGTATTTTTATAAATATATTATTAAAAACATTTTAAATGGTATAAAACAGCAGAGCTATTGACTGTTAGGGTGATAAAAGACCTTTATTGTAAGAGCAGATTTGAGTAATGTGAGTGAGCTGCTCTCTCTTTCTGTGGCAGCATCTAACAAAATCTACAGTGAAATTCAGCGTAGTAAGTCTTTTTTGTCCTATCTTTTGGTGCTACCTGCTAACTGGACAGCATCAGTTGTAAAAAACCTCTGATTCTTTCTGTCACATTTTCTCCTCTGTGGGTAAAACAAATGTGCCTTGATTCTGACAACATGTTTTATAATGTAAAGCAGCTAATCCACACTGTCCTCTGCCTGTATCGAGTCAACGTGGCTAGTTTACGAGTCTTCTTTCACACAAACTCTCTTTGTAGATCTGCATTCGTCCATTCACACCAAAATACGTCAGTGAACGCCACAAGTGGGCTGCCACTGTCCAAATAATTACAAAGAGCACAGTGGAGCCTCTACACGTGTTAACCCCTGTGAAGGATGCATGGGAAAAGCTTGAAATGTTTTTCATAGAATCGGTATTGTTGCTCGCTTAGTTACCAGAGGAGAGAAAAGGCAGGGGAAAGAACAAAGCCGACTGAATGGTATGGCTGTGGTATTGTTCATGATCCAGTAACGATGATGCCTTTCATCAAGCAGGTTTAAATATACTTACAGATACGTTTTCACAGACACATGCTGCACATGCTCTGGCCACATCTTTGATCTCCTCGTGTCCTGACAGCTTCTGGATCACATCTGCTTTATTTAACGTCAGAGTCAGAGGCTCACAGGTTTACAAATCGTGCATTTGATATTTTCTGCGGCACACTAACTCTGATATTATCCTTGTATTATATTGGAGTATGTTTAAACAGTTAGTACTGATTCTTACTGATGATGTAATGTGGCTTGTTCCATGTCTTCTCTGCCATTCAGAGGGTAATTGACACAGGTGCTTTGAGATACTTTAAGCCATCGAGTACCTTGAGGTCGGAGAGTGCAACATGAATAAGATTAGTCATTGTGGTTTGTTCTCCTAGTGACCCATTGACCCTATGTGGAGAGTGGTCTCTGGATAATTAGCATCAAGGATGAGACAGTGTGAACCGAGGGCGTAGTTTATTCTCACCACCAGTAGTCCATCTAAACTGTGGCAGAAATATTCCTCCACATTTATATCTATAAAGTGTGCAAAACATGCTTTGCATAACACAAATGTTCTTTAGATATTCCTCAAAATACACGCACATGTTCTGTAAACTTTGTACTCATTTTTCTTTAGCTATACCTCCATGACACTATTCATTTCTTTCTTCTCCTGAGGAGCACATCATGCTCCTCTGCAGTCAGACAATGAGAGTACTCAGTATATCCACACATCTCATTACTGAAACCTACTTCGGATGAAAACCAGCCTGTTGAAGGACTGCCAGGCCAACCAGGCAGCCAAACTGTCTTTAACGCTCACAGGAACAAGCAACAGTTATTAATTAATTAATTGATTGCACAGTCTCTTATTTCTGATTACTCTCTGTCGCGTGTCAGACATGTCTGGGTGCGTGAGGGCTTCGCCATGTCTGCCAGTCTGTCCCAGTTCTGTTCACTTCAATCAGAGGGATTTACTCACAGTGTCTGAGCATCAAGCTGCAAGAGATCTCCCTGGCTAATCTCACCCCCTGGTACGAACAAAGTGCCCATCAGAGCATATTAAAGCTGTACCACATCTCACTGGGCATTTGGAAGATAGAGAATACTAAAATACTATGATAATAATTTAAGTAATACTTGTGTTGTCTGTTTGAAGTCACGCCACCGTTAGTTTAGAAATTCAGGACCAAAGTAATATAAATTAATATTGTCAATTTAGCAATTTCTCTTTTATTTTTTTATTTTATTAAGTTAAAAATCTAGAATGGAGGATACTGACTTTCCAACCAACACTGCTCCCAGTGGACCACACATACTAAAACTATGGACAATCAATCATCACTCATGTGCAATGTCTGTATCTGTATATACTAACTGTGACATATCTACACTTGATACAAGCAATAATGTAAATTCTGCCACACAGCCTGTCTATTTATTATTATATCTTGCTTTTACTTCTTACTGCTTACAATCAGTCACTCAGGTGCAATAACAGTAATGTTTACCTGAGCAGTATCTTTACTTCCATCAGTCAGTAATGTGAAATCCGCCAGTCTGCCTCTTTTTGATGCTTCCTTATTATATTGCTCTGTGTTTTTTTTATACTGTGTGGTTATTATACTGCTCTTTGTTTGTTGTACAGTTTACTTATTTTACGCACTGCTTCCTGTTTGCACTGTCCCTTTGTTGCTATAATGCTGTAGATTTCCCTGCTGTGGGGGGATTATTTTATCTTATTTTAAGATTAGAAAAACATAAAAAAAATAGATTAATGAATGAAAATAAAAAAATAACAAGCTATCAATTAAAAATCTTGTATAAAATGAATAAAGTATAAGTATTTTGAAATATGGATAATGCCTAAAGTGAGTTAGCTGTTCACATGCAAAATATTTAAATTAGCCAAAACTAAACTTCTTCTGCTTTCGTGTATCATCAGATGGCCAACTCCATGTCGTGCAACCACGTCCTCATCTCCGGTCCTAAGTCGAAGAGGCCAGATTCTGAGGGTGGGCTGTATAGGGGCAGCCGGTGATTATGTGCTCGGCAGTCTGTTCACACTCGCCACACTCGCATGCCGCACTGTCCAATAGGCCCCACTTCATCAAAGATGACTTGAAGCGGCCGGCCCAGTGCGTAGACGGTTCAGCGAGGTCCATAGATGGTGTGGTAGGTCTTCTCCTTTTACACCGCCACCTGGGTCCTGGATGTGGACCGGTGGATCCGGGAGGGCCCAGTCGTCTAAACTAATATACCATGAAACTATAAATATATAAACACTGACTGAGTCATGCAGATAGACAGACAGACAGATAGATAGAGAGATAGAGAGATCCTTTATTGTCATTGCGTGTCCCAGTTAGCAGGATGTGAATGTGTACACATGCACCAACACACACTCGCATGGGCGTATCACATAATTCTCATGACCACATACACATTCATATTTATATTTCTAAGATATATAACACATCATTAACAACAAGTTATACATAACTTTAAGACATTCTTATCTCATCTGGTTAAAAATAAAAACAGAAAACAGGGCAAATATTCATTTTTCAGCATCAAAACTATGCAAACAGTTCAGTTAACACATTGTAATATTAGGGCTGGGACAATATCAGATTTTCACAATTATTGTGGCCAAAGGACTTATCACGGTAATCTAATTTTTACGATATCTGTAGAAATGCTGTCGATCAAATTCATCTTTAACTTTCTTTATTTTGCATTTTGTCTCTTTTTTGGCAAATAAATTAAACTCAAGATACAAGGAAAGGGAGGTGGAAAGAGGGCGTGTAACCATAACTCTACCAAAGCGTGCAAATAGAGCAAATACACTCTGTGGACAGTGAAAAGGCAACGAGATGGTGTTGGGGGAGGGAGAGAAAATGAGAACAGACAGACACAAAAATTATTTAAGGGGTGCTGAATTATTTACACAATATTATCGGATGTGTATTAATGCTGGTATATTCTGACACCCCTGTGTAACAGTAAAGTGCAAATTAATCTATGGTAGTTAGTTAGACAGCACCTGTTCACTATTAAAAAAAAGGATAAAACACACATCAGTATAGTGGGATCAATTTTTGTCTCAGTGGTTCTACTTGAGTGGGATGTTCAGCCTCCGTTTCCACTCCACACTGGTGTTATTTGAATTTCCAGAGAATCCAAGGTCTTCCAAATGCACTTCATCAATAGAGTTGTAGTCTTTCACCTGATCCTAAACCTTGTTTGCACAACTAACTAATCAGAGCAGTGAATGGTCTGTTTACGCACACTTCCTGTGGCAGCGCTGCCTCTCTTTAATTAGCTCCAATTCTTTTCATTGCAGAACAAACAGCAGCATATGCCACTTGGTGACAGGCGTCAGCGGCACACAAGGACAGGACAGGATAGAGCTGCGCCCGTAAACACCTGCCACACTCAAAGCAGGAACGTGATATGTGATGCGGAAAAAAAATAGATAGAGATTCAAAAAGGGTCACTGAAAGTCATGGTGAAGGCAATCTGGAAAAGCTTTTTATAAATTATGTTAGGTGATCATTTTAAGAGGTATATTAACACTACAGTTATCTCCTAATGGCACACAGTTTCTCCAATACAAGCAGTTTGAAACATTTAAAAACGGCAGTTTAACACAGCAGCTCCAAACCAGTACATGTAATGTAATGTGTACATGTAATTATTTATGCTGTATTTTTTAGATTAAATTTAATCCCTGTTACAAGAGTTTTTCCCTACAATCTCTTTCAAATGTTTAAACAACACTTTTAGGATTCAAGAGTCTTTATTGACACCACCTTGCAGTGTTGGGAAAGTTATTTTTAAAACTTATTTTTTCATTCATTTATTGAGTATATGCCCTAATATGTAGTTATTAATATATTCCATTAGATTACTCAAACTAAGTAATGTATTCAGAATATTTTGGATTGCTTTTGGAATACTTCAAAATATCTTGCTGAGCTCATTTGTCTGAGTTTTATATTTTCATGCCAAAAAACACAAAACAGCGTCCTGGCTGCATCTCCTCTGCCTTTGGCATGTGGCAGGTGCACTGCACACCCTTCTTAAAATATCTGTTTATAGGAAAGTGTGCCTCCTTTGACTTTTACACTGTGTTGTAACAGCAAGCGAGCATCTCTCTTTGTCCACACTGAATCTGTGAAATATGCACAAATCACATCCTTCCTCCAGCCAGCTGCCACCTTATTTAGGTTTTAGGTGCTGTGTAGATAAGTCCTC
Source organism: Epinephelus lanceolatus (assembly GCF_041903045.1). Classification (NCBI taxonomy): domain Eukaryota; kingdom Metazoa; phylum Chordata; class Actinopteri; order Perciformes; family Serranidae; genus Epinephelus; species Epinephelus lanceolatus. The sequence goes on from NC_135738.1 coordinate 19,756,288, forward strand.
CTTCCAGCTTTACAAATCAGTTGTTCTTTGTCTAATGCAGAGCTTTCCAAGCGAGAGACAGGAATAATAATAGTAAACACAAGGAGAATAACTCAAATAACATCATAAAATGTCCTAAGTAAAGATAAAATAAAGAAGGCCAAAACTAAAATCAATAAGATAGCAATAAAATAGACAAACAGCTCAGATTAAATCAGGATATGCTTTCCAATAGAAGTACGTTTTTAGGAGAGACTTAAACGAAGCCAGTGACTCAGACAGCCTAATATCCTCGGGCAGGTCGTTCCAGAGCCTCGGGGCCATGATTGCAAAAGCTCTGTCCCCTATGGTCCTCAGCCTGGACTCTGGAACAAGCAGAAGACCTCTGCCCGAGGATCTCAAACTACGCAGAGGTTCATAAGGGACTAACTGGTCTGAAATGTAATCTGGAGCCAGTCCATGAAGAGCCTTAAAAGTAATCCATAAGATTTTAAAGTCAATCCTGAATCAAACAGGGAGCCAATGTAAAGAGGCTGAAACTGGTGTGATGTGGTCGTGCTTCTTGGTTTTGGTTAAAAGCCTCGTGGGTGAGTTCTGAACAATCTGAAGTTGTTGCAAGGTTTTTTGATTAAGAAAGGAATAAAGGCTGTTGCAATAATCAAGACACGGAGAGATAAAAGCATGTGCAACAGTTTGTGTATCTCTAAAAGTTAAAAAAGATCTTAAATGAATAGAATGAATAGAAAGAGGGCATCAGTGCTGCATTGCCCATTGCCAACTCTGACATTCCTATAGAAGACAATCAAACTAACTTTGTCACTGATGCTCACTTGTGTCACATTCAGTTCTAACACAGTGTTAGAGCAAATAAATCACAAACAAATAAAGTAATCTCTTCAAGTAATCTATTTTTAAAGATAGTGACAGCATTCAGAATACCACCACTTTAAACTGTAACTAGTGAAATACGGTGACACGTACTTTGTGTTTTAAATACAATTCTATAAGATACTAGGAGCCAGTGTAGGTTATGTAAAACAGGAGTTATGTGGTCTCTCTTTTGAGTTTTTGTTAAAACCCTGGCAGCAGCATTGTGAATGGTCTGCAGTTTTGCAATGGCGGTTTTAGGTAGGCCAGTGTATAGAGCATTACACTAGTCAAGACGACTGGAAAGCATGGATAAACTTCTCAGCATATTGCCGGCTCAGTGGAGATCGTACCTTAGCTATATTGCGTAAATGATGAAATGCAGTTTTTGTTAACGAATTAAAATGAACTTTAAAATTGAGATCACAATAAAAAAATCACTCTGAGGTCGTGTCTGTGTGACCAGATGGACGTAGACCTACCTCTAGAGCCAGGATTCTTTGTACTGAGAGACACTCCAGAGGATAAAGACACTAAAAACCAGACGTATCTGCTTGGGGTGCTGCTGTTGATTGCAAAAAAAAAAAAGATATGCATATAAGAATAGGTTATTTGGGTGCCTGTGTCTGTGTTGCCTCTGTATATTATATGATCAAGATAGGTTTTAATGCAAAGCTTACATTTGTTATGTGATACACCATATTTGTTTGTTCTCTGACATATGCATGACTACATTTGATTGAATTTGAAGATAGAATCAAGTGCAAAAAATAGCCAACAGAGACATGTATAATGAATATAGCTAGTTATTTTTTATTATTAATTAACTATAGCTAGTTATTTTTATTGCTTTTTTATTTTTTAATTGATTTTAGGATCAATCTGCCAAATGTGCCCCACAGAGGCTGACATTTGGTGATGTCTGACCTTTCCACCGCTGCATAAACAAGGTTGTGTTGGTGACAATGTGCTACTGTCTAGTTTATCATTACAACGTCCTCACAAATAAGCTGGTTGAAGAAGCAAGTGCAAACACCAACGTCACCGCATCACTTTTTGCGAGCAGGAAACGTCAGTGTCTTTGATATCCAGGGATCGTGAAGGGGAAAGTTTCATTGTGATTCTGTTGACAAGAGATAGAAAGCCAGGGGAGCTCAGGAAATGAGCTGAAGGGGGCTTTGATTGCAACCAATAGCATCCTGTGTCCTTATTAGCACGCCTCGGTCACGTGGTTGCAAACAGGTCGGGCCTTGGAATCAAAGGAGAGGGGACGTGACGCTGTGCACGCATTCTCCATCCCTTCATTATCCCCCCTGCTCACCAAGCAACACAACAGGTACTACACCAGTGTCAGGGCCATTTTACACACTCAAGAGGGCTTAAGTTAGATGATCCAGCCTTGACAAAATCCTGGATAGATCAGTCCACGTCTTGGGGCATGACCCATGAATACTTCTTAGTAGAACATGTATCCTTGAGATAACATTCTGCTCCTGTAAAATGACAGACTGTTTTCCATCATTAGAGGGCAGCTCAGTCCCTTTTACTGCCTTTTGATCCCACTTGATCACAGGTTAAAGCCTTTTTGTATTTGTTTATTTCCTCCAAAATCCCCTGATGAATCTCATTTTCAATATCAAAACATCAACTTCCTGTGTATGTTGTGAAAATGAGTGTTACGTTATCCCCAGGTTACATAAGGATTTGTACCAGATGTGAATTTTCACACAAATGTGAGAAAAAATAGAGCAGATTTTACTGTAAGGCAAAATGTCAGGTCATTTAAAAGAACAGTGAGTTGTGTGGGCAGAGGTAAACGGGGAAAAGAAGTACCTGACATCCAGCATCAGCGTCAGACAGACCTGACATGCCTCAGCTCCACTGATGTGTATAAAACACCAGCCACATGTGGAGCGGCATACTGTGGTGTGCGCATGAAGTCAGATCATATCAAGCTGCTGTGAAGACTGGCAGACTGACAATGAAGTTTGGCAGGGCAGCAGGAAACATCTGGGCTTCAGCCTTATCTCTGTGACGTGACACGCCCCGGAGCGAGGCCTGAAGACAGAGCACCCAGTAAAGTGCAAGTCACTGGCCACAAGCAATCTTCAAAGGCCAAGCATGATTACATCTACATCACTCCAGCCATTTACAGCACAAACAGCACATGACTCGCACATGAAGGCACCGGCCACCTATGTGCATCACAAGTCTAGTCAAGGTTCAAATCGTGTCCGCAGATCACAGGATTAAAGACAGGGTTTTTTTTCCCATAGGGTGATCTCTGTCCCTCAGACGCTCTGACCATCTCAGGATTTCCATTAGAAAGAGTGTTCTACATATCAATCCAAGCTTTAATTAAAAAGCTGCTATATTCACAGAGCCTTCGTAAGCTCGCTGGAAATGCGCAGGTTGTCCTGCTCTTCTCCATGAGTGGGCGAAATGCTGCATTTGGAAACCAAATGAGATCATTGTTGCCAGGCTCAAGCCTTTCATCTAATTTTATTGTCGTTACCGAGTGACTGTCACCCTCTGGTAAACACTTGATGTTGTCATCAGCATTAGTACCATTACTCATATGCTTGGAAGGGTGACTCAATGCCCAGTCAATACTGTTTCCTCTTATACTGAAATGTACATTGTCTTCGTATAAAAAACAGGAACAAATAATAGTAAATACTGTGATGGATGCATTTAATGCTTAAATCATTAACACACAAACAGCTTTGCTAATTTTTTGGTGGTAAATGGCTTTAATGCTAAGACTGATACGTTTAGAAAGAGGTTTTATACAGCTAAAAACAATGTACTCATCAAAAATGTATAATTACATAGTATATATTTACATTTAAAAAGCACAATATTGCAGTAAAATCTGCATTGTTTCAGTGTTTTAGTCATTTTTAAATGAAGGAAAAACTGGTTACATGTGCTCTTTTTTGTGTTATAACTACACTAAATGTGCAATATTCACAAACATCCTATGTGTAGTTTTTACCTTGTACACTAATTTATTGTTTATTATTGTGTGGATTGGACGGTTGAATGTATGGAGAATGTGGCTTATAGCTGTCTGCACCTTACAGGACTCCTTATTTCACTGTGTTTCTTAATAATCCAAAAAAACATCCTGATTCTGATGTTATCTTTGGATGCCAGTTTGTAACCTTCGTACAAATTGCTCTGAATTTCAAAGCTGACTTGGATGAGTAAAGTGACATAACAGGCTGATCAGTGATGTGTTTTGTGCCTAGATTTTTAAAATGTTTTTGTCTAAGGCAAAATGTACTTATAATATGCAACACAGATAATACACTCCAGTAGGACTCCACAGAATGAAACTGATGAACGATTTATATTCAAAGTGCAGGACTGAAGTGAAACCTTTTCGACATTGTACATGGGAATGTGTATAAGTGACCATTTTGGCTCAAAGTTATGGAAGTCCTGGGTTGTTCATCTATCTGACTCAGGGTGTCAAACATACAGCCCGGGGGTCAGAACCGGCCCGCCAAAGAGTCCAATCCAGCCCACTGGATGTTTTTTTTTTAACTAATAGTGATGCACTTGTTAAGGTTAAGAGGTGCCAGGTTTCATGAGCAAGTTTAACAGTGAGTAGCTTTCTTCATGTAAAATGCTGCTTCAGAGGCTTTTTCACTCCGACAAGAATAGTTCTTTCCTTTCTTCAGTTTGGTTTGGTGACGTCAGGATTACTACACAGCAGTGGAAATGTATGGAAAAATGTCCACAATATTATCATATGTAACATGATATCAGTATCTAATTTTTCTATAAAATTAATTAGTTATCATCAGTACGGGTATGCTGTGACACCAGCTACTTATTTTTATTTACCTCCTATTTTCCCCAAATTATGTAAAACGTGTCTGGCTGCTTTGTACTAACCCTTTCTAAAATTCTAACAAAAACTTAAATGCTAAAAATGCTTTCTGTCAATGAGGGGATTTCCTGCTGATTGCCTAGATGATGATGATGATGATGATGATGATGATACAGTAAAAGCTTCGAAGCACAAACTCTTAAAGAAATCTTTTTATTAAAAGACTGTAAATTATTTAATACAAAAATATAATTCACAGAACAATAAAAAACATGTTCAAGTGTGGCCCAAAATATGAGAAAAAAGGGAAGGAGAAAAAAAACATACTGTTTTTCTTACACAGTCCGCCACTTGTGATGGTGTGACATCCTTGTCGAGTCTTTCCGATGGAAACCAAATAGCAGGACTTGAAGCAGGATCTTTGGAGGGGAAATGGAGGCTGCTATAAAAAGCAGCGGTGACAGCGTGGATGAGTGCTGAACACTGATCTGCTGGACGCCTCAAACAGGAAACTGTTTTCTCACCACGTCTGCCAGTTGGGGATCAGACTCTGACAGCACGGACTGCAGGTGCTGAAACTACACAAGGGGAAGAAGGGCGGGGTGGAAACATAATGTTTATTTTCCATTGGAGCTGCTGGCAGTCCATCACACGTCTAACGCTGACACTAACTCTAAAATAAATCCTAAACCCTTTCATTAAACAATGGAACGACGGGCAGTGGTTTGCACAGGATTAGGCTATTAAAGAAAAGGCTGGAGAAAATTCAGGGTGTGATTATCTCAATAAATCTATTGTCACTGAGTCTACAATGTTTTTATAAACTTCTGTGATGTTTTAAAGTAGCTTATTTTGTCTAAAAAAATTTAAAAAAAATGCTTAAAACAAAACCTGCAACATTTTAGGAAGCTGTAACCAACCATCTCATATTATATCTCATATTAACCCTATTAACTCTTTGAAAGCTGAGGAAATTGGCTTGATTTGTTTTAAAAACATGGGAAGAGGGCAACGAGCAGCGGAAGAAGAAATGACCCAAAAAAATTGCAAGAAATTAGTAAAAAGAGAACAATGAAAGCAAGAAAATTAGTAGAAAGAAAATAAAACAAACAAGGAAATTACTTGGAAAAAGTGCTTAAAAACGATGATAATTCTATAACATAATTTTAAAATTTAATAATTATAAATATGTTTTTCCCTATCTTTTTTTTTTTATTATTATTTTTTTTTACAATTTGTGGGACGTTGCTTACCAAGTTGCTCATTGCCTTTTTTTCCCATGGTTTTTGAAAGAAATTGCACCAATTTGCTCAGGGTTCAAAGGTTTAAATACTTGAGAAAGGCGTCAGAAAGCAGCGCAAGAAAAGTGATGTTGCTCCAGGTTTCAAAGGGTTAAAGGGATTTAATTATTTGTAGACACACTATTTCTTGTCAACTGACCGGTTTTTAACAGTAATAACAATTAAATGTATAATTTGGTATTAGATTCAAAGGTTAAGCTTTTATGTGGGGACTGTAAGGATTTTACAATGAACTTTAATTTTAAAGCAGCTACAAACTGGTAATGAAATAGTTTCAATTTAATACTAAAGCCCCGATATGACCTACAAAAACAAACCAGACCATCAGTTAAAATATTAGCTATTTTTATGTAGGACTTCTAATGTCTGTCCCTGCGTCTGATTTCTACTGAACGATTCACAGCACTACTGCATTCGTCCACAGAAGCTGCCATCATCAACACAAAATTAAAGTTCCTTCTAGCTGTTTTAAAGTTTAAAAAACAGCAGACTGGATGATTCTAGTTGCTCCATCTTTAAATGTAATACATATCTGAGTATATTTAAACCATTTTGGATAAAACACTTACTGAAGTCTTAAAGCTGGGAACCAAACTTCTAGCAGCAGTGAGACACGTCTTCTCTGTAAGGTAACCTTTCTTCACTAGATCGGCCACTGCGTCCTACAGAGAGCAAAAACCAGAACAATCACTTCAGTGGCCTTTCAAAGTGAAAAGAAAGCTCTGTAAGGCCCTGATAGCACAGAAAACATTTAGCAGCTGGAGACCGCTTTTTGTAATTGTTTTTAATGAGAATAAAGCTTTTCAATCGCTGTTTTTGCGCTCCAGGTGCCTGGCGTATTTGCCAGTGCTCCAAACTTCTTGACTCAAAAAAACTTCAACTCAGAGTCCCAGAGTCATGCTAAAATATGCCTGAAAACGTCCATTATCAAGGCGAAGCTCCTGGACCAACTGGTGGTACTCTCAGCGATCCACCCTCTTTGTTAGGGTCTCATGTACCCACAGATCGACGTTTCTTTGTGCCCTGCAAACTATTTGCTGATAGCCTCTCGCCCTCAACCTGAGCTAGAGCAGGTACCCTCTGCCTGAAAATTTTAGTAACACGCTACTAATTACTGTGGAAAAAAATGGTAAATGGATTACACAGGAAGGTTAGTGTAAGGACGTGATGGGGTGGTTGCCTGGCAACTATAAAAAGGTGCAACAAGCGTTTTCTTTACAAGTGGCATTCACTTACAAAAAAAAGGGCAGTGCGGTGCACCTCGTGTTTTGCAACCTGCAAAATGCTTTCTGTGTGATCGGGGCCTAAACAATCTGATCCTACAGGAAAGCGTTCTTTTGGTTGCATTACTTTGGGAATTTGAATGCAGATGTCAGCTAGAAACTCAGTTGTGATCTCTGCTAGCATCTGGAGCTGTTCATCTTTTGTGTCTTCTTTGCTGGTGCTGTCGTCTTTGCCCTCGCTGTGGTACTGAAGCACCCGCAGAATGGTTCCAATCAGGGGAACACCTGGAAGCAGACAACAAACGTATTTGCACAAAACACATCAAATTATTAATGAGAAATGGGCATATTGACACTAAAATGGGAGACATCCTCATCACCAACTCTGAGCTTATAGTGTCATTATATTTAATTTTTTTTAATTTATTTTTTTAATTTAATTTTATTTAATTTTTTGCATAATGCAACTATATAAAAAAAGCCTCAACTGTCCCCAGTCCTAATCCTTTGGGTCAGCATATAAAAATACTTATATACAATAAAATCGCATCGTTTTGAAATACCAGAAATCATACGGCTAACACTACATTAACATTCAGTGTACATGCATTATAAAAAGGCAGCTCTTAAATCAGATGTCATTCTGTTGCAAAACTAACTTGTGTCACTTTTGCTGCTCCACTGATCCTGGCATCTATAAAGAGCCTGCAGCACAGCAAAGGCCTGAACCAAAATACTCTTCTGCTCCTGCAGGACAACTGGAAGATCTGTTGGCTGGCAGAGGTCCTCGCACAAAACGTCACAGACAAAGTCCCACACTGCTTTCCCGGGTCCATCAGGGGCAGCTGGAAGACACAGTCAAACAACATCTGGCTGCTTCAGTCTTCTATTAGATTTCACTGCGTTAACAACTATGATAAACATCTTTAACTTCTGTAATGATGTGCCAGCAGCTGAACTGAATATAAACTGTGTGGACTGCTCTTACCAAAAGTCTGAATGCCCTCATCTACAGTGGTGAGGAGCTGGAGGGCATGAAGGTAAACCTCTAAGCCATTTGGACTCTCTGATCTGTGAAAGCGATGTAATACTGGTGAATACTGAGGGTCGAATAAATCATCAACATGAGTACCATGTATTTAGTTTGAATTCCACTATATCAGAATAACAATACCAGATTGTTTTACAGATGTCAATAATATCAACAAATATACCAGTGCATTGCATCAACTTAAGATTATAGATATACAAATATGAAAAAGAGTGACTGGAGGATTTTTATTAAGACTAGAGAAAATGTTAATTTAGGTTTTGGCCATAATACACCTGCAGTTTATAATCACTAATCTGTGGATCTGTTGCTTTATATGGAAAACATTTTAATTCCCATTCAAAGTTAATCTTATCATGCAAACATTCTCCTGAATGTCAATTTCAGATTCCCACCTGAGCTGCTTGGCTGCCTCAAGAAGACATGAGGCCACATCCAGACGGCTTTCACCATCCTCTGCCTCCTCTTCCTCCTCACTTGGTTGAGCTGTGATCCAACTCTTCATCAGCTCTTCATCAAGGTCAAACAGTTTGTCCACCAGCTCTCCAGTCTTCTCAAGCAGGTCAGCTGCAACACACACAGGGTATTACTTATAATAACTATTGTAAACAGCAGGTGCCCAGTGGAGTGTTCTTGTAAACAAACAGTTTATGTTTTCATTTAGTTTAACCCACCAAAAAGGCACTGTGTCTGTCCTTAAAGTCTACCAAATGTGTTGAAAGCATTTCCCCAAAATCATTTTCAAAGCTTATTCAATAGTATTTACATTTTTTAATCCAGCATTGTTGACATCCAGTGCTACAGAGGTCAAAGCTCCACAAGGAACCTCTAAGATGACCAGCTTACAGGGACTTTGACTCAGGGTGCCTTTACACCGGTTTGGTACGGTTAAACCAATATCAGGAGTGTTGCCTGTCAAATACAGTGTAATGGGCTGGTGTGAAAGCTGTCAAGTGAACCCTAAAGACCAAACAACTGAAAAGTGACCGTCTGAAAAGCTGGATCTCACCTGGTGCGCAGTGCAGTATTGTTAATGTAAGTCAATTTGGTTTGTCAAACAGATAAACACATAACACGTCACGAGCTAATTAAAAAGAGATAAAGAGTAAAAGCACAGTACTGTTGGTAGAACTGCACATGATGAACAAGAGGTTGGTGCGCACAGACGTCTGCTGTCGCATCCGCTGAAGCCACAGGGAGCAGACATCTTTCTGAGAGACACAGGTCAGCAGCAATCTGCGAACATCATCAGAAAAGATAAATACTTCTCCCTCAGTCTCTCTGTCTTACACATCTGCAGAAAATGCAAACGTCACCTGCTTGTTTCCAGAAGGGTAGGAGGATCTGTATCTCCAAGAAGAAGCAACAGCACCTCACTGTAGGCACACAGGGGGTAGCATTCATTAGAATGAATCACAAGAGTGTAAAACTTTAATTAGAGAACAACAAAAGATGATGACATTTACCCACCCCAAGTCTTCATTTTGGCTAAGAGTCACACAAGTGTCAGGAAAACAAGCAATGTTCCCGAGGATGCCCACACAAATTTCCTAGAGAAGCAAAAATAAAAAAAGACTTGTCATTGAAATTCTCAAAGCCAAGAAATATAGCATAAAAATTGAATAAATAGGATAATGCTATGACACAGAATGTATGAACTGGAGGCGATTTCACTCACGGTGAGACGTGGACAACGAGATTTGGCTATCACACCAAGAAGGATATCTGTAGCTTTAAATTCCTGCAGAAAACCAGCCACATCCTGCACACAGTTGGTAGATAATCAGTAATTAGTAAATGTTTAAACATGAAAACATTCCGTCATTCACTTCTCACTGCAACATGCACTCAGCTGCAGGTTTATTACGCAAACCTAACAATAACTGCCCAGCAATCCAGCAATAAATCCTCCCATCATGAAGGCTATAATGTTTGTTTTCCCTGAAGTCATTGCAGAGAAGTGTTGATTCAACTCAATGGTCATTTTGGAGGGAGGAAGTATTTTGTGGTAATGTTGAGCTATATTGATTAAGGATAGACCAATACATCGGCCGGCCGATATATCGGGCCGATATTTGAGTTTTTTACTTGTATCGGCATCGGCGCGTGGGTTCACAGATTTATTTTTCCCTGGCACTTTTTTTCATTTGAAAGTATGTGGTTAAGTTGAACAAAGCTGTTGAATCCTACTGTGTACAGTAGTTGTTGTTTTATTTATGCTTCAGCTTAAATATTTGTTTATTTTATAAAGACATTACTGGAAGATTTAAGAGCACTGAACTCTTTTTTTTTATTTGAATTGTATAATAATAATAATAATAATATTCTACTTGTTCTACCTCAACTTTCCATCTTGTTTTAGTATTTTTTACTGTTCAGTAAATGTTTCTTATTTTAAACTTGAGACCTGAAATATTTGTTATCATTGGGTCATTTTTTTGATGTAAATTGAGGGAGCAAAAGCAGTATCGGCCCCAAATATCGGCTCAAGAAAATCGGCAGTCCACAATCGGTCATCGGCTAAGGGTGATGGAAAAAAAATCGGTATCGGCCCTAAAAAATCCATATCGGTCTATCCCTAATATTGATTTTACTGAGAGGTGTTGCAGTTATATTGTCCCCACATTTATAACAATGAGGCAGGCAAAACAACAGTAACACCTGCCAGTATAATGCAATAAAGTTTAACTACATCCTCTAATGATCATAAAATTCAGCAGAATACACATTTTAATTTAAGTATTTAACAATCCTTTTTTTTTTTTACAATGCAACTTAAATCCATGTAATACATTTTGATACATGTCTTTTTATATTAGGTTGTAGTTGCTCTTATAAATACAACATAACATAACAGAACACACATTCTCCTTTACCAGGGAAAAGACAGTAGAACAGGGTGGCAAATAAAACCCTGACCAGTCCAAGAATGTAAAGCCTTTGGTGTACTGATAAAGAACTCTACCTTATCCATTGCCATATCCCAGACTCTACATAGATTTTCCTCATCGTCATCAGGGAGCTCCATCTGACCTTCAGAGTCCACCTCTGCATGCTCTTTGACCATCTGAGAGACACAACCAGTTTTACAGACATGAGGAAATGTTAGGTACATTAGAGAGCATGCAGCAGAGAGCGACAGTAAAGATGATCCAATCAGTTGAATAGAAACTGGAAGATTTTTCATTCCAGCTATTGGCTGACTGGGAAAGGCTATTTTTGAAAAGGTCAAGAAAATAAATGCAACTTAATTACAGCCAACCTACATGGATGAGACGAGTCAGGGTACTGAAAAGCCAGTGCTTGCTGTAAACAGTGTCTCCAATGGCGTCCAAATCTCCGTCCTCCTCTCCATCGGCTGCATCTGGGGGTGGTGATGGGTTACGGTCCATTACAGGAGACTGTGTTCCAGCTGGAGATGAGGATCTCTCAGTCTCAACTTCCTCAGCACCATCAACATTACAGTCTGGGAAAAAACAGCGGCATGAACTACAGATACCATGAGTTTTTAGTCATATTGTTTCTACAATAGTTCAGGTGGAATCAGACCATCAGTAAGATGGACTGCTTTATTGGATGTACAGGATTTGGGCATCAATATCATGTTCACTGGACAAGCAAAAACAAAACCAATCTGGTCTGTGTCACGGTTACACTCAGTTGCCAGTTTATAATGTACACATACTTAAAACTAGTGCAGTTTTAGAGCTGTGTTGATTCAACTTCATTGTCATTTTGGAGGCTGTAATGTGTAGTGGGGTTAAATTACATAGCCTTATTTTGAGGAATATTAATATATTGTCCACTGCATTTCCTTTATATCAATATATGTCAACGAAATACGTTGTATTTCTGCGCAATGGCAAACCGGTGTGTCTGGTAAAACGACAAGCTGTATCATGACATGTTACTCTGAATAGGAAGCTTGGCTCTGTTACATACGAGCTAACTTGAAATAAAGACGTCTGTCATTTTAGCATTCGTTAGGCTCCTAATATCTTTAAACATACTCAACTTCAGCTGAATATTAAACACCCTCCGTTAGCTTACAGCAGCGATGTTGTCACCAACTACTTAACATTAGCTAAGTTAGCAGAAGCAAATCCAGTTACTAACGGTGGGTTTTTATCTAGCTGACATACTCTTAAACAGCATTGTTACATGTTGACTCACCCATAGTGACCGCTTTTTACATAAAAAACTACCTGGTAAATGTTAAATGTAATATTATCGCATTTTAACGTTACACTCTCCAGTCGACATTTCAAACAGCCTCCATTTACTACTAGTACCTGGATGCGCATGCGTGAATGTTGTACACACTGCGCGTTCTTCTTCTTGTTGTGGACCAACCTCAAGTCAAAGTGTATGTCGCCACCTGCAGGGCGCAGAGGGAACCACAGGCAAAAAGATGTTAGAGCAGTATCATATAAAAGTTTGGGCACCCATGGACAAAATTTCGTTTACTGTGAATAGTTAATAAGTAGAAGACGAACTGAAAAAAATTAAAAGAAAAAATTTAAGAAAGATGAACAATGATTTTCTGCATTGTAAGCAAGATAGATTTTTTTAAAACAATTTTAGAGTGAAAAAAGGAAAGGAGCATCATGCAAAGGTTTGAGCTCTCAGACAACTTTTTACCAGGGTCTCAGACCTTAATTAGCCTGTTAGAGCTATGGCTAATTCACGATCATCATCAAGAAAGGCCATGTGATGCAAATTTCAAAGCATTATAATTATGCTGACTCCTGACAGCTGTACAAATATGACCTTCATGGGAGAATGATCAGAAAAAAAACCCTTTCCTGCATCCTCGCCAGCCCTTTAAAGTCAAATCTAAATATGAATTAGGGTTTAAAAATAAGTATTTTGATAAGCAGTAAGAGAACTCTTAGCAGCTTTGAAAAATAAAATGGCAACTCGCTACGACTGCAGTGAAATGAATGAATATATAATTTTTTGTCAACTCTGTGGGACATCAACTCGGTCAGATCTTACCTGTGACATCCATTATGTATGCTGCTGGAGAAAAAATTAAATTACCAGGAGGATGGCCCAGGTTTAATAGTGAAGACCTTGATCTTTTAAATATAGCCTATTTTCCAGCTTAATTGAAGGGTAAAAATTAAACCCCCCAAAAATGAGGTTTTGTCCCAGTTCGCAAGAATGAGTGAAAGGTAAATTAAAAACAATATTAATGAACATTTCTTGCAAACAGAAAACAAACTTTTTGTATGATCATGTGTAATTTATTGAAATGATTAGTTAGTTAATCAATCAACTTTGTCAGTCCACAGAAAATTAATCAGCCACATTTGTTTTAAAGCATAACTGTCAGAAATGTATTTGCAGTTTTTCTTAGTGTTCTGTGATGGTAACCTGAATCTCTGTGGGTTTGCGATCTGTAAATGGAAAAACAAGACATTTAAAGATATCACCATGGGCTCTGCTAATTTACAGGTGTTTTCCACAATTATGTGACACTGTCTATGGAAATAATATTAAATAATATTGGACAAAAATGTGAAATAATAAATAAAAAAAAAAGTACTTCAGCATTAGCATCAGCTGCCAATGGCTCTCATACTAATAATGCAGTGTTTGTTTCTTCAACCAAACCTCACAGTGTGTGGTTTCTGTGTGTTGTTACAGCACATACAGTGCTGTCTTTGCTCACTTTCCTGCAAACAGAAAGCTTGCTCTTCTGATAACACCTTAGCCTTTCCTAAGAATTGATGACAGGATATTAATCTTGTTCTGTAGTCAAATAATCCCATTGGATCTAAACCGAATCCTGAACAACAACTATATTGTGTTTTCTGTAATAGAACCTGCATAAAAAGTCATTATACATATATATATATATTTATAATTATGATAAAATATAATGAAGAAGCATCAAAAAGAAGCAGAATACGATAAAGAGACAGACTGAATGGCTGATTTTATATTATTGACTGATGGAAGTATAGATAATGCACAATTTTACAATACTGATATTGCACCGGAGTGATTAATTGTAAGCAGTAACAAGTAAAAGCAAGATATAATAATAAATAGGCTGAGTGCCAGAATTAACATTATTGCACCTGTCAGTGTAGATATATCAATATAAACGGCTCATTCTAAGGTAACAAAAACACAACCATTCACATTTTCAAGTTATTATACACAAAAGAAAACAAACTAATTATATTATATATCATTTCTGCCAATATAACCCCCTGAATATGACACACTGGACTATTCAAACTTGTGCTGCTCTCTGACACACTGCCTTGTTTTTAGCATCATTTCAGTCTATGGAGAATAAGGGCAAGGGTTGGATGTAAATAATATTATGTCAACACGGATTACAAAATCTTGAATAGTCCCACCTCTAATCAAAACTCTTTGAGGCAATTTGGCGGGTGTCCTGGCCTCCCTGAATCAACACTGTATGTGCTGTCAGACAGGAGTAATTATACGCCTTCCTCACCATGCAGCTGTCCCCCTGTGGGAGTGGTCCAAAGCCCTGTTTGCACTTGGAGGAGCTTCCACTGAAAAGTTATTTGAGAACATACAAATAAAACTTTATCATTTTTTCCAAGTTGAAACCACAGATGTGTAAACAGTTTGAATAAGGCTAATCATGTGTGATGGGAAGGAAAGATCAGCCCACCAGATGGAATAATTAATATTGTTTATTTTTGTTGTGAGTAATCTCTTCAAACATCTGTTGACCAATGGCAGTTGGGTATGACTTTGGTGTTTAATTTAAGTAAGTTAAGTTTAAGTTTCTTAACTTGAGGTAATATCGTCGCTCAGTCTCTTAAATAGTTTTCACCCATTAAATGGTGCTTGAACAAATAATTAGTAGGGTTGGAGCAGTGTTCTGTGAAACCATGGGAAGGAAATTGGCACTTATTAGACCATGTACATTTGCTCATCTATAGTACTGAAAAAAAAAATGCAGCCAGACAGAGAATCTCATCTGCAGGTATGCATCTCCTTTGCTCCACCACTGGCTGTCAGACTCTTCACACATACTTCCTTTAAAAGAAATGGTTACAAGTTTCAATTTTAATAAAGTGTTTCTTCAACCAAAAAAAAAACCCTTCAGGTTTCATTCATTTAAGGGTCTTTGAAACTGATAATGATAATATAATGATAATAATAAAAGGGCGTCGGTGGCATAGTGGTAGAGCAGGCAAGGCTGTTGCCGCAAGGAAGATTGTTCCAGAGTCCCGGGGCCCTGACAGCAAACACTCTGTCCCCTTTAGCTGGAAGCTGGGCCTCTGGAACAGACAAAAGGCCTCTGCCCGAGGACCTCAAAGTACGTTCTGGTGTGTATGGTACTAAGAGTTCGGAGATATAGCTGGAAGAGAGACCATGAAGAGCCTTAAAAACATTAAAACATTAAAACATACTGAGAGCCAGTGTAAAGAAGCTAAAACTGGAGTGATGTGATCATGTTTCTTGGTTTTGGTTATCGTACTGTGAAAATCTCATACTGTCGCAACCCTTGTAGCCACAACACAAACTTTTTGTCACAACTTTGCCTGAGACTAGAGTTGTTCTGATACTAATACCAGTATCAGAAATGCCTCTGATACTGTCTAAAATGCTGGTTCAGGTACGGGTGAGTGCACCAATCCAATACCATGTAAGTTATAATTAAACTTTAAAGTAGTTTCACACTTGGATAAAACAGCAGTTTCCCCGAAATCAGTTATTTTCGCCGCTCTGAAACAGCAGCCTACACAACAAGTTGCATTGTGCAGCCACTGGCAACCACTGTTTTAGAGTCAAGTCAGGCAAACTTTATTCATATAGCACATTTCATACAACAAGCATGAGCTCAATGTGCTGAAGATACATCATACATGACAAACATGAAATATCATATAAGATAATAAAGTTTTACATATTTAAAAACAAACAGGACATGATAAAAATACACAAAATAAGAAGTCAATATGTGACGAGGTCAGAGTGAGAATGTGTTGGATCTAAGGGATCTCACTGGTGTGTACTCTGTGAGCATGTCAGCAACATAGGCAGGAGCTAAAGCAATAAATCATTTAAAAACAATAATAAGTATTTTAAAATGAGCTCTTTGTTTAATTGGTAGCCAGTGAAGAGAAGAAAAAATAGGTGCTATGTGATCAGACCTTTTAGTTTTTGTTAAAACTCTGGCTGCTCCATTCTGAATAAGCTGGAGTTTATTTAATGTATGCTTTGTCAGCCCAGCAAAAAGTGCATTACAGTATCCAGCATACTGGAAATAAAAGCATGGCAAAGAAGAATGCATTTTCAGTTAATAGTGTAACATTAGCCGTTAGCAATATGTCAGCAATTTGGTAATTTCTATGGATTCATACTCTGCATGTATTTGTACATGTTTTGCGATGGGTTGAACCTGAGCCATGGCATACAAGAAAGACATTTTGTTTTTGAAGTGGCACCAGATCAGCACTTGGTATTTGCCAAAGAGGAAGTTCGTTCATTGGAATTATTATCAGGAAGGAACAGATGTTATCAGAGCATCTCTTCCAGAGACTTGGAATGTTTGCACTTGGATATGATGGCAAGTGTAGCGTTTAACATGACTCAGGTAGAGGATGACTGTCATTAAGGATGTAGCACAGTCAGTTGCACATCCTGTGCTCTTCATGACGCAGATGTCATTTAGATAATACAGTATATTCATGTCACCATATTAAAGCAAACATTTAGCTAGAAGTTTCATTGTTGGTTTAGAGTTTCCTTCAGTTATTGTCTCTTTCACTGTCAAATAATTTCCGATGTCGTGATACGTCGGAGTAATTTCCTTAGACATCTCATTGTTTCCTTTTCTGACAATTATAAATGGAACACAATTAAGTTTCAGCCCTAATATCTTTCATAATCAATGTTCAATGAATTTTACAGTTCTGGAAAACATTTATTGTTTAATCAATGATCCCACATTTTAGTTCCCTAATGTATACTGTCATGTTAAAGAGATTATCTTACATTGCAGAAATCACTTCATCTTAAACTAATATCATATTCCTGCAGGATTCTTCTAACTTAATAACAGGCAACATTATAACATCTACGTAACACTAAAGCAGAAAATTTGAACACTGCATGAATGACTGCTTTATGATGATTTAATGTAATTTCTGGTTTTACGAAGCAAAAATTAACATTATGAGAAGAAAACCTTATGTATACATTCAGTTTTCACAGATTGCATTGTGTGCATTCCTAAAGCCTAACAAAATAAATAAAAGCATTCCTTTCTTTTGATATTTTGGATAAATGCAGCTACATTAACTATGCCTACCCTATTTAAAGTGTGTTCAAATTTTGTTGCAGTAGCAGAGGTCATTGCCCCGTATTGCGTAAGTCTGCCAGTGAAGCCTTTATACCAGGTAATATTTGTTTAACACATCAGTTGTTTTTTGTACCCTGCAGCATGTGACAGGTCTGACAGCTCGCAGATTTCATTGTAACACCTGCTTCAATGTTTTCTGAGGATCAAGTAGTCTGACTGACGAAGACTGTTGCTCCAAAACCAGTGTAGTAACATGAGATCTGCAAACATGTTAACACTGATACTGTCTTTAAACTGAACTCACAGGGTCGTGTTTTTTTACTAAACCAATACTATAAAGAGCAGTCCTGCTTATTGATTTCAACCACTGCCTACAATGGGCTGACAGACAGAAATAGGGATATCTTTAGCTGTCTTAAGGTAGACTTCGTAGCTAAATCTGTGCAGATAAACACATTTTTATGAGCTCACAGTATACAGCATGGCGATATTGTCAAACCGTACTATGAATGTGATTTGAAAGAAAAGTGATTTCCCTGAAAATAACAAGATCCTTACTGGAAACACTGATTCCTTGTAATTTTGTGGCATTCATTTAACACCGAGGGATATTTAGATTTGGTTATGACGCACCTGCCTATCAAGTGTAAAGCAGATGGCAGATAGGGTGACGCACACTCTGTTTAAAACCAGGAATACTTGCCTCACCCATGGGCCACTTTTATAGGATGACAGGAGGCCAGGAGCCAGTCGCAGCAGCACTGCAGAGTTCAGGTGTATGCAGGGGCATTTCTAAGATTTGAGAACACCTGGGGCTTAACCCTCTGGCACCTTATTTACATTCAAAGTACAAAAAAATTCCCAGTGTGAATCAGTTTATTTTCAGAAAATGTTCAGCTGGCTACCCAGCACCTCATACATGGGCTGGTATTTGAGTATCACAGGCAAGGTTGGAGATTAACTTTTTTGTCCATCTGCCTCTATGGCTGGTCGATTTCAAAATCTTGTAGAGAAGACTCCAGCACACTGTCTAACTTGCAAAAATAATGATTTCAATGCTGCAACGTTTCGAGGACTAGACCTTTATCAGGCAAACAGTTTCGCAACAAAGAGGAGCCGTCTTAAGTAGGGGTGGCTATGCGTTTGCAATTAGTCATATTACCAACGTAACATCAAGATTCAGTAAGTCACCAATCAACATTGTACATAGAAACAGAAGAATAAAGAGGTAAATTTAAAAACAGCTTAGTGACAATCTTAAACATACCCCCCAAAAATTTATATTGGATAGGAATGTTCTTGAGAATAAATGCTGAGGAGAAACACTGATTTGTAACACGAATTCATATTTTACTGGTTTAAGTCACGGGATGCATTGGTTTTGAGAGGAAGTGACCTCTGCCAATAATTCAACTGCAAGTAAAAACCGACCGATTAGTGAATGCTGAAGGAAACCTTACTGTGAGTTCATGTTTGGCACATAGGAGTTTCAGCTGGTTGCTATCTGCAATATTTACCGCCAGATGCCACTAAATCCTACACACTGCTCCTTTAACCCCTCCTTTCAGATCACACTTACTCAAGAGAGCTCTACTTTCTGTGGTGTGGGCAGAGTCTTTATTTATGCCCATCAAAATGTTACATTGTCAAAATTTAATTTTATTTCATTACTATTTTACATTTTTTAATTAGTTGTCATTGGGATAATTATTATGAAAATACGTGCTGTTATCCTTACTGAAAATGAATGCCGTTTTGCATTGTTGACACTGAGGCTGCTCACACGTAATCTGTACGTGCTTAGCCTATGCAGTGTTGTGTGCTCAAGCATACCCCAGCTGACACTTGTCGTGACGAGGTTGGACAGTAAACCAATCATTGAAAAATATTTTTATTTCCTGTATAATCATATCATAACACAGTTCTCATCAAAAAATATCACGGCTGTTAAGTTCTCGTTAACTCAGAAAGTTGAATTTTACTAAAATCTGTCACAGCATGGCATCCTCAACTCTGTAATGCTGATTTATTACAAATTTCATCCAGAAGTAACTACTTATTAAAGAATAAGACTAATATAATAAAAGGAGCACACCGTCAACAAAACTGTTTTATTGCAGCCAATTCCTGTAAGAATAAAATCTTTTAATTGAAATGCATATTTGCTCAATCAAGCCATAAGGAGGATGCAGGAATTATTATATTGGACTTGTCAAAGGCGTCAGACGTCCATTCAGCACATGTTTGCCATGTCGCGGCAATAAATCTTTAGTTGCCACTCAAACAGGAGGCGTGAGCAAAACACATTGTAATCTCAATATAAAGAGCTGTCAAGTACAGTGTGGCCATTACCTGCTTTGGTAACAGCAAGCCCACAGCAGCAACCATGGGGTGGCGAAGGGTTTGGTTCTGTGTCCTTGCATTGTCTGTTGCCAGTGTCATCGATGTTCAAGCCAGACTGGGTAAGACTCAGGTTGTTGTGGATGATGTCTGGACTGATCATTCTTTTTATTTATATATACAAATGAAGCACTGTCTCTGATATCAGTCACTTGGAGCATTTAGTAACTCAAACTGTTTTCTACACTTTAAAATCTTCTCTAGTACGCAACCATGTCAGCAGCATCTGCAGCACATGGGGCAGAGAGCACTTCAAAACGTTCGACGGTGATGTTTACCAGTTCCCTGGTATGTGTGAGTACAACCTGGTCTCCGACTGCCACGAGTCCTACCAAGAGTTCTCTGTGCATCTGAAGAGAAAGGACAATGATGGAAACCCTACAGTCAGCCATGTGGTGGTCACCATCAATGAACTCCTCTTCTACCTCATCAAAGACATGGTCATTGTGAATGACAACCCGTAAGTAAAACATCATATAACACGTGAAAGCAGCTGTACTTCTCTTATTTAATAATGTTTGTGCATCATAATGATACAATAATGTATTTTTCCCCAGTGTCAAACTGCCATACCACAGTGCAGGGGTACAAGTGGAAAGAAATGCTGTGTACTTTAAGCTCCAATCTAAAGTCGGCATCACCGTCATGTGGAACGGAGATGATGCAGTCATGGTATGAAACTCTTGGCAGAAATCTATCTACGCAGCTCTTCTTAAAGTGACTTGCGTGAGGCACATACAGTACAGTTTAAGGAGGTTTTTGAATCTAAGATAGGAACACATGTTTCTGTCTTTAATGTTGAACAGATGAACCTCCCAGAGATGCAGACATGTTTATATATTTCTTGTTGTTAATGGAAGTACATTAGCTCAGTATAAAACCACAATCATAATATATATTCATGTCATTAATGAGGCAGTTACAGTTCATTGGTGTTTTGTTTGCTTTTAAACTTTTATTATGAATATATTTATCGAAATTGTGAAAAAACACTCGTCATAACGTCTTGCTGTCTGATTGTAGGTGGAACTGGATACCGATTATGCAAATCGTACTTGTGGACTTTGTGGAGACTTCAATGGTGTTTCTGTCCAGAATGAGTTCATTCATAAGGGTATATATGATTTTTCTGTTTATGTATTAGTGCAAGTCTACAGTCATCTGCTGTATCTTTGAATTCACACCACAATTACAATCAAATTCAGGTCGCAAAATCAGCCCAATTGAATTTGGCAACCAACACAAAGTCCATCGTCCAAACGATGATTGTGAGGACCCCTACGAAGAGGAGGAAGAATCACCAGAGGCTGCGCTGGATTCATGCAAGGAGTTTGTGAGTTTATTATCCACCTAGTGTCAGCAGAATATACACAGGTAGCATTTGCAGCTGAGTAATCACGTCTCTTTTTTTCACTTCTAGAAAACCACCTGTAGCAAGATGCTGCGTTCAGAGCCCTGGAGCTCCTGCACCAGGCTGATTGACCCTGAACCTTACATCCAGGCCTGTGTGCAGGACATGTGTGGCTGCAGCAACCGTACAAATGACTTCTGTGTCTGCAGCACGCTGTCTGAGTTCTCTCGGCAGTGTTCCCATGCAGGAGAGCAGCCTCCCAACTGGAGGACACCTCAGTTCTGTGGTAACGTTCTTTTCTGCTTCATAATCATCTTTTTATTTTATAAAGTACAGGATGGAGAGAGTACTAAAGCAGTGGACTCATTAAAAGGACATAATTTCAATTGTTCTTTGAAAAAAAGACAAAAATAAAAGACATATAAAGTGGCATACAGAAAAGCCCAATATGTCTATTTTTCTGTCTGACTTAATTCGTAATTAATATGATTTAAATTGTAACAAAAAATACATTAGTGTAGTTACATAACGTAACTCTGCACGCAGAGCTCAGACCATTGCACAGGACCCTAGTCACCCCCTCAACCCATGTTTCACACTGCTTCCTTCTGGACACCGGTACAGGACACTACCCTGGAAAAAAAAAAAATCAGATTCAACAGCAGCTTTGTCCCCAAGGCCATCACAGAACTAAACAAAACTCTAAAACGGCAGTGACGTGTGAATGTGTAAATGTGTCTGTGTTATACTGTATGTGTTTGAGAATCCATGTATGTGTGGCAAATGTATGTTGTGTCTGTGGGGTATGTGTATATGTCGGGTTGGCACTCAAGATGTATGGAAGCGTGAAGAAAATTTTCCTAATAGGACAAATAAACTAATCTAATCTAATCTAATCTAAGTGCAGGTAAAATAAACACAGAAAAAAAATCCTTTACTGTTACACTTAAGGTGAAATATTATTTACGTTACTTCCACTCTTGATAAATTATTGAATAAATTACATAAACTCATGTCTGCCTCAGTAAACTTCAGTTTTACCCTGTGTTCACAGCTAAACAGTGCCCATTCAACATGGTTTATGAGGAGAGCGGTTTCCCTTGCATGGATACATGCTCACTTCTCGACACAAGCTCACTGTGTGAGGACCACAAAATGGATGGCTGCTTTTGTCCCACTGGTTAGTGCTGTTCACGCATTGCACTTTTTATTTAGGATTCTTACAGATTTCATCTTCCTGGTCTGTGAATGATGTGTGTCTTTTTCAGGAACTGTGTTTGATGATATTTCCATGAGAGGGTGCATTGCTCAATCTGAATGTCAGTGCAAGCACAAGAAAATCTACAACGCCGGAGAGGTTTACCGACAGGACAGAGAGGAATGGTGTGTCACATGTTTCATGAACATAATATTTCATCTTGTCTCCTTAATTGTGTTTTTTTTTATTATTTGTTAACTTTATTTATTTGGCTTGTTTCAGTACATGTGTCATGGGTAGATGGGCTTGTAAGAACCTTCAACCACCTGCTACATGTGCAGTTGAAGAGGGTTCACATGTCACTACCTTTGACGGGAAAACCTACAACTTCCATGGAGACTGTTACTACACCCTGGCCAAAGTGGAAAGCAAGGTGAATGAGGCGTAGCTTTGCACAATTAAATGGCAGAAAATATATAATCAGCTGATGTAAAAAGAAATATTATTTATTATTTATTTAACTGCTCTTACTCTGTTTATTTTAGGATAGTGCAAGTCCGAAGTTTACCATCCTGGCTCAGCTGGTGCCATGTGCAAATCAAGAGTTTGACACTTGTCTGAAGAGCATTAAAATCCTGCTGAATAATGACAGAAACAATGTGAGTTAACGTCAGTCAGTGAAGATGACTGTAGTCATTTATAACTTCACACTGATAGCGACACTCAGATGATTGATTCTGTTTTTATTCAGGTGTTAATGTTCACGTCTGACGGCACAGTGAAGCAGAACATGCAGACCATCAGTTTGCCGTACCACTCAAGTGAGTCACACAATTAGAAACATGATGAAACACGTTACTCTCGTCTTTCATTCATGTAATGACATCAGCAAATGATCTGACTGTTATTTTTTGTATTTGTCTTTATCCAAAGGTGACATCAACATATTCCATGCTTCATCCTTTCACATCATGCTCCAGACTCGTTTCGGTCTGCAAATTCAGATCCAGCATGTTCCCATCATGCAAGTCTACATCAGCCTGGAACACAGCTACAAAGCAAAGACACGTGGTAAGTTAATGTCTTCCTAAGATATTTTTTTGGGCATTTTTTAGCCTTTAATGGATAGGACAGACAAGTGTGAAGGGGGAGAGAGAGAGAGGGAGTGACATGCAGCAAAGGGCCACAGGCTGGAGTCGAACCCTGGCTGCTGCGGCAACAGCCTTGTACACGGGGCACCTGCTCTACCACTAAGCCACTGACGCCCCGGTAAGTTAATGTCTTAACATGAAGCATGTGGCATCAGTGAAATCTATGTCAGATACAGTACAGTTACGTAACAAATAAATGAAACACTGACGATACTTGTTGGCCGCGTAGTGCTGAACAGGTGGACGCACATGTATATGATGATAAGAGCTGTACCAAATATCATTTTATTCATATTTAAAGCTTTTATTAAGGTTTTCAAATGAAGCTTTGAATGTTTGTCATCATATTTTATAACATCATCAACTGAAAAAAAAAGTTCTCAAACAAAATCTTCAATTTGAATTAAGTGATTCATCTGATAAAGTAAGTTTGTCTTTTTTTAGTAAATCAAATTTCTTTAATGAATAACTGTACTTCATGGGGCTTTTCAATCGCTTTCTCACGTGCTTTTCTTTTTTGCTGCAGTGAAAATTCTGTTTTTGAAAGTCTTAACACAACTCCAGCAAATATTGATCAAAGCAGAAAATTGAATCAGTTAAAGATATGTTGTGAATTTTGGAAATGATTACATCTATTTTTCAATAAATTTTGACTTTACAATACTCTGGAGTTATTGTAAATATTTAGATCACATGAGTTGAAAACAGTCCTACGCAGCTACTACTTACATCTAATTCTACAAATAATAAAACACTAATAATTAATATGTAGCTGAATCTGCAGAAATATGGGCTTTTAACAAAATGAATAGACATACAAAAAGAAGCTGTGCAGCATTAGAATGTTGATTTAAAATTTGAATGTCAACATTATCAGTATAGCTTCAAAGCTTTATTTGGTGCTGCCCAAATGATTATTTTTGATAATACTTTTTTTAATTGATATTTTTTATTTATTAAACTAATCATTTCACAATAAGAAAAAATCAGTAGCCTATCTGTGGCAGTTACCCCATCATCTTTGTGCAAACAAAAATCATCATAAATAATATAAAAATATGAATAAATGTAATAGGTGGTGGATTTGGCTTCAAATATACATCATCTTCTTCTCTGTACATGAATAAAGCTGTGGAATCTCGTCTATAACACCACACTTAGTACCTTCAATTATCAGTGTATTTATCTGTTTTTCTCATCTTATTAATTCAAACAAATTCCCTAAATTCCTAATCTTATCATCTCATTACAGTAATTAACACCTTCCATTTTCCTATTTGTGGTTTCAGCCTATTGTGTGTTATCTGTGTATAAGTGCTGATAACAAACTAATTTAATTCCAAAACATTTGGTTTCTTCAGGCTTATGTGGGAACTACAACATGGTCCTGTGTGATGAATTGAAAACTCCTCAGGGGATCGTGGAGGGAACAGCAGCAACTTTTATTAACTCCTGGAAGGCTAACCTCATGTGCCAAGACAGACCGGAACGACTTGAGGACCCCTGTTCTCTCAGTGTGGAAAATGGTAAAAAGCACTGGCCTATCATTTTACTGTTTATCTTTGTGTGTGTGTATTTCTTAGATTGATTCTTAGCTTGAAACACGTATTGCTCATATGTAAGTATGTTATGTTGTTGTATGTTGCTCAATTTGACAGTTAAACAGAACTGTAGACATTAAGAATAATAGATTATTGTTTCTCTAGAGTGGTACGCCAGACACTGGTGCGCCTTGCTGCTGAGTCAAGATGGCAACTTTGCGCAGTGCCATTCAGCGGTGAATCCTGAGCTGTACCACAAGGTACTACAAAACCCTCCTGTTTCTCTTTCATTGATTTACATTTTGAGGTGACTGTAATTCTCTAAAAGTGTTTGCTGTGTCCTGCAGCGATGTCTGTATGCTAGCTGTAACTGTGAGAAGAGTGAGGATTGCCTGTGTGCCATCTTCTCCTCCTACGCTCGGGCTTGTGCATCAAAGGGAGTGTTCCTGACAGACTGGAGAGGGAACGTGTGCGGTAAGGTTTTCTCTGATTATGTTGTGATGATTGCTGGAGTTTGATGAACATCATCATCATCAAGTCATAACACTGTTGAGTAACCATCCTCACATTGTTCACAAAACAGATAAATACACAAGGAGCTGCCCAGCATCTCAGATCTTCTCTTACCAGCATCAGAGATGCCAGCTGACTTGCAGATCACTGGGCACAATGCAGCAAAGTTGCACTTCTGACTTCTTGCCTGTGGATGGCTGCTCCTGCGCTGAGGGTCTCTACCTGAACGAAAAGGGTGACTGCGTCCCCAAGGCAAAATGTCCCTGCTACCATAATGAGGCCTACATCAAGTCTGGAAAGTCCATCAACATTAAAGACGAGCACTGGTGAGTCAGCTGTTTGCAATTTTGTGACATTGGACTTCTGTCATCCTAGACTAAGGATTTAACATGATTGTAAGAAGTTCAGCATTTAAAGGTCCATTGTGTAGGATTTAGAGAGATATATTATTAGAAACTGATTATGATAAGTATATTTTCTTTAGTTTGTAATCACCTAAAAGTAAGAATCCTGTTTCTCGTTACCTTAGAGTGAGCTGTTTATATCTACATAGAGATCAGGTCCTCTTCCACGGAGATTGGCATGTTGCACTGCCATGTTTATAAAGTGGTCCAGAATGAAAAACCAAACTCTGGCTCTTTGTGTTTTCGCATTGGCCACCATAGTTAGCAACCCCTCCCCAACAAGCAGCGTCAGGAAAAACACTGATTTTTAATATGAAACTGCTTTATTCAGTGTTTTTAGTGGTTTAAATCACCCGGTCCATTTGTTTTGGAGAGGAGGAGACCTCTGTCGACAATTCGGCTGTATGTCTCAATTTTAAGTTATCAGTGAAAAAAAAGGTTAAAGGGAAATTTCAGTTTATTTCAACCCGTCTCCTATCGTCCTAAATTTGTTTCAAGTGACTAGTGACATAGAAATAATAGTTAGCATGTTAGCCGTTAGCCTAGATACAGCCGTAGCGTCAGACCTGTTAAAACGTAATTGAATGGGCATCCTTTCAAGTGCAAAGTTAGTCCACTTAACAAGCTTTTTCTCCACAAAGACCGCCTCATATCGTTAGGATAAATGTCAGAGAACATATAGAAAACGACATGTAAACATGTAGTCTTACCTTACCGGTGTGGTGCCATGTTTGTTGTTTACCATTTAGCTAAGGCTGCAACTGGTCCCATTCCTTGCAACAGAGGTATTCCTGTTCTGTGGGCATTGGGGCACAGCATTCACAGGTACACCACCAATCTCCAAAGCTAAAGCCTTCCAGCAGCCATTGCCCCAATGCCCACAGAACAGGAATACCTCTGTTGCAAGGAATGGGACCGGTTGCAGCCTTAGCTAAATGGTAAACAACAAACATGCCACCACACCGATAAGGTAAGACAACACATTTACATGTCGTTTTCTATATGTTCTCTGACATTTATCCTAACGATATGAGGCGGTCTTTGTGGAGAAAAAGCTTGTGAAGTGGACTAACTTTGCACTTGAAAGGATGCCCGTTCAATTACGTTTTAACAGGTCTGACACTATGGCTGTATCTAGGCTAACGGCTAACATGCTAACTATTATTTCTATGTCACTAGTGACTTGAAACAAATTTAGGACGATACGAGACAGGTTGAAATAAACCAAAATTTCCCTTTAAGCACACATTAGCAGGTGCTTAAACTGCTGTGCTCAGTGTTTTTACTAGTTTCAGTCACCTGGTTTGTTTGTTTTGGAGAGGAAGAAACCTCTGCGGATAATTCGGCTCCTGGTAAAAACCTCCTGAACAATAAACACTGAAGGAATTCTAATTGGGAGAAGTTTCAGCTGGTTGCAATTTGCCATCCTCACCACTAGATGCCACTAAATCCCCCTAAATCTTACACACTGGACCTTTAAAGGGCCAGTGTGTAAGATTTGGTATGGTTTATTGTCAATCTGAATCTGAATCTGAATATTCTAACCATTAATATGTTTATACAAGTGTATAAGTGTAAAAGTTATAATAGAAGTATTTCTGAATGGGTTTTGTAGTCCCTTAGCAAAGCTAAATTGATAAAAAAACAACAACAACAACAACAAAAGCAAAGATATAATGTATTTTTTAGAGCATTTATTATGCAGAATGCAGATCTCAAAACTCAAAATTAAAACCCAGTACTCTATGGTGCAAAATGTCCCCTGGGATCTATATCAAAAGGTAATTTCCTTCTTTTAGCAAAATCCTAAATGACTGAGTTGTCTTTATGCTCTGCCATTTCTCCTCTAATCATCACGCTGTAACCTGTGACAGGCTGCTATGATACCACAACTATCACACATTCACATATGGAGTTTTTTGTGGAGCCCCTAGCGTCACATAGGTTTACATTACCAAAGGTTTATGACAAACTCTCTTGCCGAAAACCAACTCCCGTGTGCGCACGGCGAGAGAGGAGAGGGAGAGACGCTGTGCTGCTGCCAGAGGAGACACTGAATGAGTTCCCTCTGAGCAGTAAGTCGCTAAAAGAGTCTGAGAAGTCCGGGGCTGTTCATAAGACATTAACTCACTCACTCACAAGTTCTCCAGCAACACATGTTGCACGTGCTACGCTAAATCACGGACGTGAACCAGCTCCTCTTGCTCCGCTGTCTCTGTGCTCGCAGCCATTTTCACACTGAGGCAGGTGCGATGATGTCATCGACGATAGGACGGTAGAGCGCAAATCTCTACCGTGGGCCAAATTTATATCATTTCTACCGTCTACCGCATATACCGTGCAGCCCTAATACAAGTGTATAATCGCTATAAAATAAAATTCGTTTGGTTTTCGTAGCCTTATAATTATGCTTTTATATATATATATAGCAAGGGCCTTGCTTTAGAGAGGTCGCCATCTTGCGCCGCCATGTATGTACGGCAGACCGAGCGGACAATCCAGCCAGCCAGAGAACGCGTTTCGTGTGTATAAATAAACCAACGAAGACAGCGGAAGGAAGGAAGAAGGAGGAGGAAACAGCAGAGTGTGTTAGTAGTTCGTCGATAGAGAGTAGTGAAAAGTTTTTTTAGTTATAAAGTTTGCGAATGGACCACACTTACCACGCAACAGGAGAGAATGAACCCGAACCGTCATCTGCGAGGAAAAGAAGACGCACCTTCACTCCTTGTGATGCACTCTCTGCGGCGCTTTTCCTCCTGATGATATATCTCCCCAACGATGGTAGCCCCAAATCCCATTCTGTGCATTCAGCCTCTCTTCTCGCCCGCTCAGCATCAAACACATGGAGTTCCTCACCTGTATGCTCCGGTTCAAACAGGTATGGCTCTGGATCTGTGTCCACTACAAGAAACTCTTCAAAATCATAAAAATAAATAAATAAAAATCATAGTCCGGAGATATTGCTTGGCTAAATAAACAGCTGAGCTCTGTTTACGCTGTCAGTCAGTGTGTGGGCTGGAGATTGAGCAGAGAGGGGAGGGGGGTCCCCACTTAGTATAGTAAACGAGTATGTGTGTATGAAGTGTGTCTGTTACGCCAGAAGAGTCAGAGTTTGGGGCGGAGTCTTTTACACCCTGGAGTGTTATCAGAGTTTTTGGAGTGCTCAAATAAACTGGCCTTTTTCCCGAACGCTCCTCTGGTCTCCTGCTTGTGAGGGATTCATTACAATATCATAACATGGTTTAGATTCCTAAATAAATATTCACCTCGTCACTAGATAGACCTACTCCTGAAAAACTCGTGCGCAAGGCTTTTTGTCCCTACGAGGCCGACGGGAGGGGTGAGCGAGTGAGCCCTGCAATCTAGAATTTGACCACTGATGTCACTGTTTTCAACCCATTTTACACACTGGCCCTTTAAGATGTAGTTCAACTAAATTTTTAGTTTTCAAGTAATTTTGTGTTCCGTCTAATGTCTTTGTTGTCTGTTTATAGTGTGTGTACTAATGGAATACTTCACTGCCATTCTTGGAGAACCAGCTCATCAAGTATGTTTTTGTTGTGTTTGTTTTACCACAGCACAAGCCCTTTATTGACATTGGCCTTGTTGATAGTTAATATGTATATTAAATAGGTTTCTACCTCTGTTGTAGTGTGCACTTCTCCAAAAGTGTTCTTCAACTGCTCTGCTGTGGCAGAAGGAGAGCTTGGACTGCAGTGTGCTCGAACTTGTTTAAATCTGAACAGCGATGAGTGTGTGAGTTCTCAGTCTCAAATAACTATATCTAATATCTATTTTCTGAATTTAATGGTGGGCAGTATGACACACTGTGGATAGTAACACTAGTGTCCACATTGGTTTGTAGAGTGATTTGAACGGAAACTTTTAACTGTATCACTAATGTTTCCTTGTTTTCTATCACTGTGATCTTCCCAGGACTCCACAGAGTGTGAATCTGGCTGTCGTTGTCCAAATGGCCTCCTTGATGATGGCAAAGGTTCCTGCGTGAAAGAAAATCAATGTCCATGTCAGCACAATGGGCATATTTATGCCTCTGGATCACAAATCTCTAAACAGTGCAACAAGTGGTATGATCGTGTTTTTAATCAGACCTATAATGTAGTATGAAAATAATCATATTTGCCTCTATGTTTTACTTGGTTGCGGTATTCAAAACACATTTGTATTCAACCATTTCTGATCTAGCACCTGCAACAGTGGAAGCTGGGGGTGCACTAAAAAAGACTGTCCAGGAACCTGCACTATGTATGGGAGTGGTCACTACAGTACATTTGATGAGCAGACATATGGGTTTCATGGAGAGTGTGCCTATGTTGCTGTTAAGGTAACAAAGCATGTTAAAATCATTCAAATGACAGGCTGTGTCCAAATCACTCCCTTCTTCTCTCACATTTCAGTCCAAGTCATGTGACTCAAGTCCACACCTCTGCTGTGGAGTAAAATTGGGAGTGATTCCAGACAAAGCCAAAGAGTTATGCTTTAATGTATAATGTTCTAGAAGGTATCATCTCAGAATGTCACAGATATGCCATTTATGAAATTATGGAGTATTGCTAATTTTAACCATCCAAGCTGAAATATTTAGTATGTTTACCGACATTCCCTTTAAGATGACTGCTTGTCTTAATGATGCAGATAACTATATGGTCTCACTCCTCTGGGAATCAAAAACACATTTATTTCATGTTCTAGCTTTTCTTTAACAATCTTTAAGTATTGTGAAGTAGTAAAGGCCAAGCTGAAGGTAGATCTGATCAGAAAGCATGAAAAATGTTGAATGAATCTCTCTTTTTAGAGCAATTGTGGCGATAAAACAGTACAGCAGCACTTTGGAGTTATCACAGAAAATGTACCATGTGGAACTACAGGCACCACATGCTCCAAAACTGTCCGAATCCAACTAGGGGTAAGACCTCATACCAACACCTGATATGTATTTTGTGCCTAAAATATTGAACATACTCAAGTAAATCATGTCACATGTGAAACTGCAGTTTTTACACTACAATAAAAGCAACAAAAATCTCCTTATCATTACAGCAAATGGAAATCAAACTTTCAAAGGGCACATATGAAGAGGTGGAACTGGGACGTGGCACTGAGATTCAGTACCGAATAAGGAAGGTTGGCATGTATTGGGTGATAGAATCTGGCATTGGTCTGGCAGTGATGTGGGATGGCAAAACTACTGTTCGCATCATCCTGGAACCAGAGCACAAAGTGAGTCACCATAATTGTTTTAATGAAGATGACTGAAATATGTCATGGCAAGAGTTTGAGTTAGAGTTTTGATATGAAGTAGGTTACCAATTATTTATTTATTTATTTTTTTAATCTGTAGTCTCACTGTCTTTGCTGATCTTTTCTTACAACATTTATAAAGCTTTAAGACAATAATGGTAATACTGTACAATATATCAAAGGTCCCATACAATCCAAAGTCAGATTCCCATGTGTTTTTTAATATATAGCAAGTTAAGGTGACGTATAAATACTGTGAAAATGTCAAAGAGTTAAATCCACAAAGAAATTCACACTGTCAATATTCAGAATCTGTGCCTTTAAAGGAGCCAACAGGACTCCTGTGAGGTTGTGATGTCACATATATATATATAGACCATTTCAAACTTGAAACATAACATTATAGATGGATCCCTCTGTATTTCCTGTTGGAATGTTTTGCACTGTATGTGAATGACATCAGCTGACAGGAAATAAACATGGACCCAAGCTGCTGCCTAGAAATGTGATTCCAATGAAATGTTGTATAAAGATAGAAAGTGGCACTACAGTAACAAGTCATTCCCTTGGCTGCAACGATAGTGCCAAGAGTGCAGGGCTGTGTTCAGCCCCGACAAAACGTAGCAAAATGTTATTTTTAACTGAAACAGTGGTGCGTTAAACACCCAGTTGTGTTACGTAAGCACACTGCCTTCTAATATGATAGGGTTTAACTCAGTTCCATTCAAAGGCATGGGAAACAGACGTTTACATTGCCAAAGCAAGTGTGAAGTAAAAACAAAAATTGTATGTACAATAAGTAAAGATCTACCAGAGTTGGGTTCATATACACATTCCTGCTGATTGGGTAACACCTCTGACACACCCACCAAATGAGACAAACCTCAAAGCCCATTGCACACCATTTCACACTGTCTCAAGGAAAGTCACCAACTCTTTTTGTTTGACTGTACAGGGACAGGTGTGTGGCCTGTGTGGCAATTTTGATGGTGACGGACAGAACGACTTCACCACCCAGGGTCAGCTGGTCGTGAGCAATCCTTTAGAATTTGCAAACAGCTGGAAAGTGTGGCGTGACTGCCCAGATGTGGATATGAATGCTGACCCCTGTGGAGCAAGACCCAATCGCCATTACTGGGCAAAAACGATGTGCGAGATTATAATGGGAGAAACGTTCCACCAGTGCCACTCTAAGGTAATGACCCATTTCTGATTTATCATTATTTAAAGTTTGATGGTTGAAACATTCTAAACAAACAAAACAAAACATTTTAAAACTGTCATATATCTTGGTAACTCAACAGGTAGATCCCCGTCGATTTTATGACAACTGTGTGACAGACTCATGTGCCTGTGACTCTGGAGGAGACTGCGAGTGTTTCTGTTCTGCAGTTGCAGCTTATGCTCAAGCTTGTAATGAGGCTTCTGTCTGCGTTGCATGGAGAACTCCAGAAATCTGTCGTAAGTAAACAACGATTTTATCCTCAGGTTAAACTGAGTTTTTCCAGCCCTTTCTGGTGCTTAAAACTTGTTTTAGATTCCAACATTTTTATTACCTCAGCATTTAAAGGTTGTTGTAAAATGTAAATAAAAATATGCAAATATTTTTCAACCTATATTCAATTTAAAAGAAGGCAAAGACAAGACATTTAATGCTCAATCTGATTAACGTTATTGTTTTTTTTTGTATATATAAACTAACTCATTATGAGATTGATGACTGCAATATGTTCAGTAAGTGTTTGGGAACTAAGGACACTAATTGTTGAAGTTTTAAAAGTGAAATTCTTTCCCATTGTTACTTGATATATCACTTCAGTTGCTCAACAGTCCGAGATGTCTGTTGTTGTGTTTTGGGCTTCATAATGTGCCACACGTTCAATGAGAGAGTTCTGGACTGCAGGCAGGCCAGTCTGGTACCTGCACTCTTTTACTGCAAAGACACACTGTTGTCACACGTGCAGAATGTGGCTCGGCATTGTCTTGCTGGAATAAGCAGGGACGTTCCTGAAAAAGACGGCTTCTTGGTGGCAGCATATGTTGCTCCAAATCCTGTATGTACCTTTCAGCAGTCATGGTGCCTTCACAGATGTGTAACTTAACACACCCCCATACCATCTCAGATGCTGGCTTTTGAACTTTGCACTGATGACAATCTGGATGGTCCTTTTCCTCTTTAACCCAGAGGACATGATGTATGTGATCTAAAAAACAATTTGAAATGTGGGCTTGTTCGACCACAGCACACTTTTCCACTTTGTCTCAGTCTATCTCAGGTGAGCTCAGGCCCAGAGAAGTCAGCGGCATTTCTGTATGTTGCTGATATATGGCTTTAACTTTGCATGGTGGGGTCTGAACTTGGATTTGTTGATTCAGCAGCCAACTGTCTTTACAGACAACAGTTTTCCAAAGTGTTCCTGAGCCCATGTAGTAATATTCTTTATACAGTCATGTCAGTTTTTAATGGAGTGCAGTCTGAGGGGTCAAAGGTCACGGTCAGCTTTGCCCCTTACATAGAGAGATTTCTCCAGATTCTCTAAATCTTTTGATGACATTATGGATTGTAGATGGTGAAATCCCTTAATTCTTTGCAGTTATGCTTTGAGAGACGTAGTTTGTAGACTGTTGGACTATTTGCCCACCAAGTGGTTAACCTTGTTCCATGCTTGACTGCGTATCCTTTTGAGGATGTCCCTTTTATACCCAATAATAACACTATCACCTGTTAACTGTTGACCTGTTTACCTGCAAAATGAGTATTTCACATTTTCCCCAGTGTTGTTGCCCCTGTCCCAACTTTTTTGCAAGATGTTGTAGATATCAAATGAGTGTATATTTACAAAAAAACACTAAAGGTTATCAGTTTGAACATTAAATATCTAGTCTTTGTTCTGTATTAAACTGAATATACATGGAAAAGAATTTGCAAAGCATTCTTACTGGAATTGTAGTTGTGTAATACAAGATTGTATCAGGTTAAGTTTAAGTTTGAGGTCTCTTTTGCTAAATGACACATCAACACTTCCTGTATTTAAAACATAATATACTTTGTGTCTTTTCTGTCTAGCTGTCTTTTGTGATTACTACAACGGCCCAGGTGAATGCAAGTGGCACTACCATCCTTGCCACAAACCTTGCTACAAGACCTGTTTAAATCCAAGCGGCACTTGTACTGAACCTTTACCCAAACTGGAAGGTAAGAGGTTAACACACGCTCACTATTATTACGTGCACAAAGTATTTCAGTTTTTGCCCTTATTCTGAAAAGGACAACATTCTTACTAAGCTGTTTATATGGCTAATGAAAATCAATATTGCATATGATGATTAATGAGCCCTTACATGTCATTTACCGATACGAAATATAGAACAGTGGAATGCATGGAGCAGGTTGTCATCAGAGCATGTGAGCGGAAGGATTTTGTGTTGAGCGAGGAGCGGCTATTTTTTTTAAAAGGTGGAGCAGAGCCTTAACTCTTGCTCCAATTTTGCTCCAGTCGCTCATGCCCCACCCAGAATGCATCTTTGCACCTGCACACACCCACACTATTTTCTTTCAAAACTATGGAGTTTACTGTGTACTTCAGAAATAAGACTGAGAAGAGAAGCAGCAGTACCTTGGAGAACGGTCCCTAACTGCGAGGAGAGGCGAGAGGGCTTCCCCGGAGGTTGGCCGCTTAACCCGGTCCATCTCCTCCACACTTTGACTTATTTCCACCCTGCCGACAGCGGTACCATGGAGAACGGCCCCTAACTGCAGGGAGAGGGGAGAGGGCTTCCCCGGAGAATCTACCAAGCTCATGTTTTATTTGTGAATAGAAGATTACAGGTTAGGGTAGTACGACGCAGTTTTAAATTTATAATGGAGTGGACCGGACCGGAGCGAAGAATGCACAGAACCAAGTGGAGCAGATGAGCAGCGCAAAGTGACAGGTCTGCGAGCGAGGAGTGGAAATTTTCACCCGGTCCACTCCGCTCACATGTTCTGGTTGTCATTTTGCTTATTTGCATCGAAACAAGTTTAGTTAAGTTTTCTCAGTGGTGGCGGACTTGTTGGACCGTATGAACACAGCCTCCCTCTTTCATTCCTTAAGTTACCTTCTTGTAAAGGTCGGTATTGCGATATTTGCACGTATCCAACAAACTGTTGATAGCCAAGTCTTTCATAATGTTTAAAAGTAGGTGTGTTTCTCCTTCCGACCAGACATGATTGCTTTTCTATTTGGCATGCATTTCTACACCAGCCTTGCAAACTATAACTAGTAGGTATGGCTACAGCTGGAGCAGCTACATGAACCACCCACTAGCTACATGACTCACCCACCTTGTCTACACAATCAGTTCTCTTTGCTTCAGCTCCAGAGGTGGAAGCCCTGATGGTGCCAAGTTAGCATTTAGCTAATCTCTCAAGACAGATTCTGCAATTTACACTGTAGAATCTGTCGGCAGCCCTGTGTGAAAGACGACTAGAGGGGGTGGGGGGGGGGGGGGGGGGGGGGGGCCTTTGAGTCTGAACGATGCTGCGCTTTAGCCAATCACAATGGAGGGGGCGCGGCCGAGACATGCAGGTGTCCCCAGGAAATGTGTACCTACAGAAACAGCAAGCTCCGCGTCCATAGCGACCGCTCCACCCAAAACGGCGTCTCGTCAACGTGACAAATTTTTTTTTTTTCCAGCGGATGTCTGAGTTACAACATGATTTAGCTAACTGGAGTAGTTTCATGTCGTAATCCGACAACAGGAGGCTTTAAACAGATGACGTCCTGATGTTGCTTTGCGAACTGTCACTGTTAGCAGCAGCCACTGATGCTTTCTAGACATCGTGATTTCCCATAACTGAATAAATACCACACATAGCAACACAAAACTGCTTTGCTAGCTCAATCATGTTGTAACTAAGATATCCGCTGGAAAAAATATTTTATTCACGGACCGTTTATTGAGTTATTACCTTATTTTTATACAGTCTATGGTTATTACAGACACCGCTTACGGCTAACGTTAACAGCTAACGGTTAGCCCAGCTAATCTACGATAACCGTGTTAACGTGCACACGGAAATAGTAACGTTTGTTCAATCATTGTGTTTATAGACTTAACAAACATCAGATTAGTCTACACGGTGATATATAGCTCAACTCTGCTGGTTTTCTACCCGAAGTATTTGTAAACAACACGGCGATTCCCTGGGGGCACCGCTGGAAGTGAAGGGTGTGAGGCCCCTGCACTTCCGTTAGTCGAAAAACTCCGGGCTGTGCCTCCAGAGGTAAAGGAAGAAAAAAATTATTTTTTTTTTTTACCGATGGATTTCCAGATTGCCATTTAGCCAACTATGAATCTTTCACAGTGGCCACTCATGGTATTGCAACAAAAAAAATCATGTTCAGGCCAAAAAGCATTTTCCCCATAGACCACCACTGTAAAAGAGACATCTGTAAAACTATTGACAGGACACCTCAAACTGCAAACAAGGTCAATCATGACTCTTTCTATAATGAATTTTTGATCCATGGAGGTCTTACATTTGTAAAAATTTCCTGAAGCCAAGAAAAGCATTTTAAAAATCTGTGACGTCATCACAAAGAAGAATCTATGAGCCAAGCAGAAACTCGTGGGCCAGCAGGAGGAACACTACTGCGCACATTCAGTAGGCCACAAACCATGGAAGCTAGAAACGTTTCCTTTTTTTTTAATGTATGTATCTAGGTAAAAGAGAGGTAGTTAAGGTTAGGTTAAGGATAATTGTAAGGTTTGTATCTTGTTACTCGAAAAGTAAATCATGTCTTCATGTGCTATGGATTATAAAGTTACTTTCTTTCAAACATTTTATTGAGAGTGAAGTCCAGTATGCACAATCCATTAATTAATTTACAAATATAAAGGTTACTAAAATATAAATACAAATATAATATAGACCATCAGTAATTGATATCCATAACTTACACGGACATCAATTTCTATTACGAAACTGACACCATAGTGGAAAAACTAAAGAGAATTAAAAAAAAAAGAAAAGAAATAAATTATATTTATACACTAAAATAAATAAATAAAAAATAGGTGAATAAATCAATAAATTTATTTCCCACACCCCACCTCCCCTACTACACCACCCAGAGGATCTACTTTATAGCAGTAACAGAAACTACCTATAAGCAGAGTTAAGCTCTGCTACTTGGCCTGTCAAGATAGTGAATAAGAGGTTGCCAAATTGCATCAAATAAATTCACCTGATCATTCCTAATATATCTAATCCTCTCCAGCTCAGAGATATTAACAAGATCATTAAGCCACATTTTAACATTTGGACATTCTTTACCCTTCCATAGCATCAGCAAGCATTTCTTGGCAGATATAAGACAATAGCTAATAAATTGTCAATGGGCCGGTGTGAAATTATTTAATCTTTCTAAGGTATTGAAAATAATAGCTTGCGCCTCCAGCTCAATTCTAGAGTCCAGAATATTTGAGATTGTGTCAAGAATGTTGCTCCAATACATATTAATCTTAGGACACATTAAGTAAGAATGTACAAGAGTGGCATCATTAGATTGACTTATCGCAAAAAGAGGAAACAGAGGAGAACCATTTATTAATCTTAGATTTGGAAATATGTAGTCTGTGTACTATTTTAAATTGCATTAAACAGTGTCTGACATTGATAGAACATTGATTAATTTGTTTTAAACTCTGGTTCCATTGCTCCTCTGTAATCTGGATATTTAGATCTTTTTCCCATTTCTCTCTAATGCGAGATGTGTCAACCTTTTCATCCTGTAAAAGCATATATAATGTTGATACCAGACGGGGAGTACATGGTGACATTGTGACAACTGATCTAAAGGTAGAGTCTCTTATAGTGTCATAGGATGGTATATACTTCTGAACATAATCTCTAATCTGAAGATATCTGAAAAAATTGGATTCAGGTAGTTTAAATTTATCAACCAGTTGTTGAAATGAAGCAAAATTCCTATCAATATACAGATCTAGTAATGTTTGGATTCCACACTTTTCCCAAAATTTAAAGGCAACATCCAGAGTGGATGGCGCAAATGAGGGATTTCCATAAATTGGCATCAGAGGAGCCAGAGCGCTGAGACTGAAATGTTTATTTAGTTGCTTCCAAATGCAAATTGATGCAGATATTATTTCGTTGCCCTGATATTTTGATTTGGGAAGTCTGGAAGGTGATAAGAGAATGGCCCCTGGATTATATGGTGAACAGTCTTCTCTTTCTAATAGCAACCATTTATGTGAGGCAGTAGGAAAGTGAAAGTAGTACATCCATACATGGACGTTTATAGCCCAATAGTAACGGTTAAAGTTGGGTAAAGCTAAGCCTCCCGCTGTCTTAGATTTACATAGATGGGTCTTTTGTATTCTGGGACGTTTGTTATTCCAAAGAAATTGGGATATAATGAAATCTAGTTTTGAGAAAAATGCCTTTGTTAAATAAATCGGAAGATTTTGAAATAGGTAAAGCAATTGGGGTAAGCAAACCATTTTAATTGCATTCACTCTGCCTATGAGAGAGAGAGAGAGGCAGAGTCTTCCAGTATTTTATACGTGACTGTAATCGAGAAATGAAAGTAGTAAAATTTTCTTTAAATAAATCGTGGAATTTTCTAGTAACCTGAATACCTAGGTAAGTGAATTTATTAAGAGTCACTTTAAAAGGTAAGGTGTTTAATATATCTAGGTTGTGCAATCTGACAGGCATAAGTTCACTCTTATTCCAGTTAATACGGTATCCAGAAAAATTTCCAAAAATAGTAATGATTTCTAATGCTTGTGGAATGCTCACCTTTGGATTTTTTATGTACAGTAATATATCATCCGCAGCAAGTGCAGCAATAACTAGATCCTCCTCAGGTTTTCGTGTAGTATATAATACATTAAAGAGATGCCTCAAATTAAAAAAAGATTGCAGGTTGGGAATAAATCCAGTCTGTTCAGGATGAATGATTTTGCTGATAACTTTATTCAGTCTCAGGGCCAGAACCTTGGCAAATATGCGCGCATCTAAATTAAGCAAGGATAGCGGACGATACGAACCCACGTCCTGAGGGTCTTTACCCTTCTTAGGAATGACAGTTATAACTGCCTCGCACATAGTTTGTGGAAATTCTTCACTCTCCACTGCATAAGTAATGACTTTATGGAGGTATGGAAGGATAGTTACTGACATTTTTTTGAAAAATTCTGCGGTAAAGCCATCAGGCCCCGGAGCCTTGCCGTTCTTCAATCCTTTAACTGTGAACTGTATTTCTTCTAAGGTAATAGTTTTAGTTAAGAAGTCTATATCTTCTTGGTTAAGGCTTGGAAGGTTACAGCCATTTAAAAAATTCTGAATAGAAATAGGATCCTTTTCAGACCTGGAACGATATAATTCTCTATAAAATTCAAAAATTGATTATTGATTTCTTTACCTGCATAAAGTAGTTTCCCTGTGCTATTTTTAATTCTCTGTATCGTACAGTCACTTTCTATTTTTCTAAGTTGTCTAGACAGCAAGTTATGTACTTTTTCCCCATATTCAAAAAATGTTTCCTTCATATACCACAAAGATTTAGTTATGTTAGAAGTAAAGATTTTGTTATACTCATATTTTAACAACAACATCTTCCTGTATAGTTCTCTGGAAGGATTTTGAGCATTGTTTTTATCCAGTTTTTCGATCTGTTGTTCCAAATTCTGTAGTCTTTCCTTGGATTATCCACCTTATTTTTCACAGAAACACAGAGGCAAAACAGAACGCAGCCAGCTTCCGTTTTTTTTTGCGACACTTCCGGTCCAGCACTCTTACCACTGTGTAAATGGGAATCCCCTTGTTGTTTACCTTGCTGAGTTTAGCTATATATATGTATATATCACATTTTCCACGTCACTATATCACCGTTTAGACTAATCTGATGTTTGTAAAGTCTATAAACACAATGACTGAACAAACAGTATTTTCTCTGTGTGTAATTAATAACATGGTTATCGTAGATTAGCTGGGCTAACCGTTAGCTGTTAGCCATTAGCCGTGTCTGTAATAACTCACTAAACTCACAAAGTGGCCCGTGAAAAAAATATTTTCTCCAGCGGATGTCTTAGTTACAACATGACTGAGCTAACTGGAGTAGTTTCATGTCGTATCCGACAACGGGAGGCTTTTAACGGATGACGATCCTGATGTTAGCTTTGCTGCTAGTGTTAACGTTAGCTGTCCCTGTCAGCTGCAGCCACTGATGCTTTCTAGACATCGTGATTTTCCAAAACTGAATAAATACCACACATAGCAACACAAAAATGCTTTGCTAGCTCAATCATGTTGTAACGGCTGGATGGTTGATGCGTACATGCTGATTCGGGTGCTGTCAGAGCCGATCCACGCATCACTATGGCTTAACGATCAACTCAGTCAATTAAAACAACCCATCCTGTGTTAGGAGTGTATGTCGCTGACAGAAAGAAAGAAAGAAAAGGGAAAAAAAGATAGAAAAGCAGCGTACACCTCACATATTCATTTCTCACAGTTGCGCACACGTGTGGCTGGCATGCAGAAGCACCGTCTGTGTGTCGAGGGTGCGAGCCGCAGCTTCAGCTGCTCAGGTAGAGAGGCTGTGTAGCCCGGTGTGTTTTTTCGCTGATTCGGTTCTGCAGGTTCTCTGCTGGTACACTGGAGACGGGGATCAAGCAGTTTGTCTCACTCGGGATAGATTGTGCTTTTTTGGTTCATAGTTTATGATTGACATGCGATTTATTCACGTTTAGAGGGAATAAATTTCCGTTATAACGGAAACGTGGGCACAGTTATCTAACGTTATACAAAATACACAGACTAACTAACTAACTAACTAACTGATTGACTAACATAAACAACTGAAAATTGAAAAAAAATTAGCTTGCACCGTTAGCTCCGGTAAGGGAAAGCACGAGGGAAAGCGGCTGACCGGAAATCACGCACAAAAAAACGTTGATCACTATTTATTTATTTATTATTATTCCGTGTTTGAAAATAAGGTGGATAAAGTTAATCATTGGTACGTTTGGCCTCATATTTGTTCACTACAACTTCATGTTTCAGAAGGGTTCAGATAACTGTCTTGTTGGTGGGTTGATCTTGTGCTAGCGGTGGGCGTGGTTTGTAGGGGCATGCCACACATGCTACAAATGTAATGTGTTTGCATCTATACATTGTCACAACTGTTGGCAAGTTAGTGTATGTGCAACGTCTCCATGGCAACAAACAGAGCTGACTGTAAACAGACAAGGGGCTGTGTGTTGCAAACTGCGGTAAAAACCCCAGCACAACATGATTTTGCCAAGTAGGACATGCTCCTGGATCAACATCCCACATCATGCTCCTGGACCAACATTGCAATCAACCAATCAGAGCCCTCTGACATCATCAGTGTACTGCTCTTGTGCTTGCTTCAAAATTCCTTTTTGCTTCTTTAGGGCTAAGCTAGTTTTCCAAATTGAAGTTAGTACAATTAAACAAAAGCCTCAGTAACATTGAACAAAAACCTTATAAGCTACTGCAGGATTAGCAAGTTTGCTTGCTAACTAGGTTGGCCATGCTAACACTTGCCAATAGGCTAGAATATTGTTCATTAACATTAAGAGTAAGGATGATGTCATTTTGCAGTTGCATATTCCTGCAATCCTGGATAGATTTGGTTAGCTTTATCCAGGACCACCATCATCATCAAGCTAATTCTGGACAATTTGTTTATCAGTCCTTCCAGCAAAATGCAGAGTTTTTTTGTGATTGTTGCGGGCAAAAATCCTTGATTATGCGGCACGTTTTCTTAAAAAATGCGATGGAATATGCGGGATATTTATGCAATTTTATGCGATGAAATTGCGGGAACTTGCAAAAATTGCGGGAACTTGCAAAAATTGCGGGAACTTGCAAAAACTGCGGTTTGATGAAAAAGAGAAAAAAAAGTGATTCCCCCAACACCCTGTTCTCACTAGGCTACTACCTTAATGTAAAGAGTCATTTCTAATTACTTCCTATGATAAGCAAGCACACTACATCACAGAAAGCGCAGGGAATATTTAAGTTCTCATCTTGTTTTATTTCAGACCATAACAAACACATGGCTCAAACTTATTAACATTGCTGAGCCAAACAAGTTCTGTAGCTTTACAAAAAGAATATGCTACAACTTCTGTAAAAATGAATAAATAAAATATATATTATGTCATGAAGGCTATGGAGAGAGATCCGTTTTTGCGCACCCGCTGGCTAAAATCCAAGCGATGCTTTTCTGTCAAAAAATACTGTATTATGTTTTCTGCTTTGATTTGTACAGGCTGTTACCCTGTATGCCCAGACGATAAGCCCATATTCGATGAGGAGACTGAGTTGTGTGTGGAGGTATGTCCAGGCTGCTTTTACAACGGCACTAGATACAAAGAAGGTGACATAATTTACAATGTGACCGACAACATGGGAAAGTGCTACTATGCAATATGCAAGAATGCAACAGTGATACATGGAGATTACATTTGCACAACAACACCAATACCAACAACTACACCCTCTACTACAACTGAAACACCTACTACAACAACTACACCCACTACTACAACTGAAACACCAACCACAACAACCACACCTACTACTACAACTGAAACACCAACCACAACTACAACGTGTGTTCCAAGGTGTGAGTGGTCAGAGTGGTATAACGTGCATGACCCACGAGAGG
Source organism: Epinephelus lanceolatus (assembly GCF_041903045.1). NCBI lineage: Eukaryota > Metazoa > Chordata > Actinopteri > Perciformes > Serranidae > Epinephelus > Epinephelus lanceolatus. The sequence continues at coordinate 19,799,385 of NC_135738.1, forward strand.
ACGGCAGTGACTGGGAAACATATGAGAACATCAGGAATCATGGTTTTAAAATATGCCAAGACCCCTGGTACACTGAGTGTAGGGCTGCAGATTATCCTAATACACCCCTCCCTGACTTTGTGGATCAAACCGGACAAGTTGTACAGTGTAAACATGGACATGGTTTGACATGTAAAAAAGAGGACCAGTTACAACCTCCACGAAAGTGTTTCGACTATGAGATCAGAGTATGTTGTGAAGTACCGCCATGTGAAACCACAACAACCCCACCAACTACAACTCCCACTACTACAACTGAAACACCAACTACTACTACTACAACCGAAACACCAACCACAACACCTACACCCACTACTACAACTGAAACACCAACCACAACAACTACACCCACTACTACAACTGAAACACCAACTACAACTACACCCACTACTACAACTGAAACACCAACCACAACAACTACACCCACTACTACAACTGAGACACCAACTACAACAACTACACCCACTACTACAACTGAGACACCAACTACAACAACTACACCCACTACTGCAACTGAAACACCAACTACAACTACACCTACACCCACTACTACAACTGAAACAACAACTACACCCACTACTACAACTGAGACACCAACCACCACTACTACAACTGAGATGCCAACCACAACTACACCCACTACTACAACTGAGACACCAACTACAACTACACCCACTACCACAACTGAAACACCAACCACAACAACTACACCCACCACTACAACAGAGACACCTACTACAACGACTACTACAACTGAAACACCAACTACAACTACACCCACTACTACAACTGAAACACCAACCACAACAACTACACCCACTACTACAACTGAAACACCAACCACCACTACTACAACTGAGACGCCAACCACAACAACTACACCCACTACTACAACTGAGACACCAACTACAACTACACCCACTACCACAACTGAAACACCAACCACAACAACTACACCCACCACTACAACTGAAACACCAACCACAACAACTACACCCACCACTACAACTGAGACACCAACTACAACGACTGCTACAACTGAAACACCAACTACAACCACTATTACAACCAAAACACCAACCACAACAACTACACCTACTACTACAACTGAAACACCAACTACAACGACTACTACAACCGAAACACCAACCACAACAACTTCACCCACTACTACAACTGAAACACCAACCACAACAACTACACCCACCACTACAACAGAGACACCAACTACAACGACTACTACAACTGAAACACCTACCACAACAACTACACCCACTACTACAACTGAAACACCAACCACAACTACTACAACTGAGACACCAACCACCACTACTACAACGGAGACGCCAACCACAACAACTACACCCACTACCACAACTAAAACACCAACCACAACAGCTCCACCCACCACTACAACTGAAACACCAACCACAACAACTACACCCACCACTACAACTGAGACACCAACTACAACGACTACTACAACTGAGACACCAACCACAACTACAACGGAGACACCAACTACAACTACACCCACTACTACAACTGAGACGCCAACCACGACAACTACACCCACTACCACAACTGAAACACCAACCACAACAACTACACCCACCACTACAACTGAGACACCAACTACAACGACTACTACAACTGAAACACCAACCACAACTACAGCGGAGACACCAACTACAACTACACCCACTACTACAACTGAGACGCCAACCACAACAACTACACCCACTACCACAACTGAAACACCAACCACAACAACTACACCCACCACTACAACTGAGACACCAACTACAACGACTACTACAACTGAAACACCAACTACAACTTGTGTTCCAAGGTGTGAGTGGTCAGAGTGGTATAACGTGCATGACCCACGAGAGGACGGCAGTGACTGGGAAACATATGAGAACATCGGGAATCATGGTTTTAAAATATGCCAAGACCCCTGGTACACTGAGTGTAGGGCTGCAGATTATCCTAATAAACGCTTTTCTGACTTTGTGGCTGAAACCAAACAAGTTGTACAGTGTAAAAATGGACATGGTTTGACATGTAAAAAAGAGGACCAGTTACAACCTCCACGAAAGTGTTTCGACTATGAGATCAGAGTATGTTGTGAAGTACCGTGTGGAACCACAACAACCCCATCAACTACAACTCCACCTACTACCACAACAACCCTATCAACTACAACTCCACCTACTACCACAACAACCCCATCAACTACAACTCCCACTACTACAACCCCATCAACTACAACTCCCACTACTACAACTGAAACACCAACTACAACTACTACTACAACCGAAACACCAACCACAACAACTACACCCACTACTACAACTGAAACACCAGCCACAACAACTACACCCACTACTACAACTGAGACACCAACTACAACGACTACTACAACTGAAACACCAACCACAACAACTTCACCCACTACTACAACTGAAACACCAACTACAACTACTACTACAACCGAAACACCAACCACAACAACTACACCCACTACTACAACTGAAACACCAACCACAACAACTACACCCACTACTACAACTGAAACACCAACTACAACTACTACTACAACCAAAACACCAACCACAACAACTACACCCACTACTACAACTGAAACACCAACCACAACAACTACACCCACTACTACAACTGAAACACCAACCACAACAACTACACCCACTACTACAACTGAGACACCAACTACAACGACTACTACAACTGAAACACCAACCACAACAACTTCACCCACTACTACAACTGAAACACCAACCACAACAACTACACCCACCACTACAACAGAGACACCAATTACAACGACTACTACAACTGAAACACAAACTACAACTACTACTACTACAACTGAAACACCAACCACAACAACTACGCCCACTACTACAACTGGGACACCAACTACAACTACTACTACAACCAAAACACCAACCACAACAACTACACCCACCACTACAACTGAAACACCAACCACAACAACTACACCCACCACTACAACTGAGACACCAACTACAATGACTACTACAACTGAAAAACCAACTACAACAACTACACCCACCACTACAACTGAAACACCAACCACAACAACTACACCCACCACTACAACTGAGACACCAACCACAACAACTACACCCACTACTACAACTGAAACACCAACCACAACTACACCCACTACTACAACTAAAACACCAACCACAACAACTACACCCACTACTACAACTGAGACACCAACTACAACGACTACTACAACTGAAACACCAACCACAACAACTTCACCCACTACTACAACTGAAACACCAACCACAACAACTACACCCACTACTACAACTGAGACACCAACTACAACGACTACTACAACCGAAACACCAACCACAACAACTACACCCACTACTACAACTGAGACACCAACTACAACGACTACTACAACTGAAACACCAACCACAACAACTACACCCACTACTACAACTGAAACACCAACCACAACTACACCCACTACTACAACTAAAACACCAACCACAACTATTACAACTGAGACACCAACCACCACTACTACAACTGAGACACCAACCACAACAACTACACCCACCACTACAACAGAGACACCAACTACAATGACTACTACAACTGAAACACCAACCACAACTACACCCACTACTACAACTGAAACACCAACCACAACTACTACAACTGAGACACCAACCACCACTACTTCAACTGAAACACCAACCACAACTACTACAACTGAGACACCAACCACCACTACTACAACTGAGACACCAACCACCACTACTACAATTGAGACACCAACCACAACAACTACACCCACCACTACAACAGAGACACCAACTACAACGACTACTACAACTGAAACACCAACCACAACAACTACACCCATTACTACAACTGAAACACCAACCACAACTACACCCACTACTACAACTGAAACACTAACCACAACTACTACAACTGAGACACCAACCACCACTGCTACAACTGAGACACCAACTACAACAACACCCACTACTACAACTGAAACACCAACCACAACAACTACACCCACTACCACAACTGAAACATCAACCACAACAACTTCTACAACTGAAACACCAACCACAACAACTACTACAACTGAGACGCCAACCACAACTACTACACCCACTACTACAACTGAGACACCAACTACAACAACACCCACTACTACAACTGAAACACCAACCACAACAACTACACCAACTACTACAACTGAGACACCAACCACAACAACTACACCAACTACTACAACTGAGACACCAACCACAACAACTACACCCACTACCACAACTGAAACACCAACCACAACAACTACTACAACTGAAACACCAACCACAACTACTACACCCACTACTACAACTGAAACACCAACCACAACTACTACACCCACTACTACAACTGAGACACCAACTACAACTACACCCACTACCACAACTGAAACGCCAACCACAACTACAACTGAGACACCAACTACATCTACACCCACTACTACAACTGAAACACCAACCACAACAACTACACCCACTACTACAACAGAGACACCAACTACAACGACTACTACAACTGAAACACCAACCACAACAACTTCACCCACTACTACAACTGAAACACCAACCACAACAACTACACCCACCACTACAACAGAGACACCAACTACAACGACTACAGCTGAAACACCAACCACAACAACTACATCCACTACTACAACTGAAACACCAACTACAACTACACCCACTACTACAACTGAAACACCAACCACAACTGCACCCACTACTACAACTGAAACACCAACTACAACAACTACACCTCCTACTACAACTGAAACGCCAACCACAACAACTACACCCACTACTACTACAACTGAAAGGCCAACCACAACAACTACGCCTACCACTACAACTGAAACCCCAACCACTACAGAATGCTTCTGTATATTTAACGGCAAGCATTATAAGCCAGGTAAGAAAAAAATACAATTATTTTGTCTTTGACAGTGACAAGCGATGATTTTTTTTAATGTTTTATCACTGTTTAACTTGTCTTTTTCCTCATCTAAAGGGCATGTAATTTTCGACATGAAACACATAGGATCAGGTATATGTCTCACAATCACATGTTCTGATATTTGTGAGCTTCACAACAAGACTGCACCTTGCCCAACCACGACCCCAGTTACACCCACACCCACAATTCCTAAACCTCCCACCTGCCCCCCATGGGGTGTTGCAGTAAGGATCTTAATATATTTTGCACATTAAAATATATAATTCTGTTTATTCAAAATTCTTGAAAATGCTGATATTTTTCCCCTTTTTTCCTCTTTACATCAGCAAAATGAGACCTTCTTCTTGTGCAACTGCACTATGGCCAGGTGCATTGAGAACAATACAGTTGAAATAATTCCATATGAATGTCCACCTCTTCAGAACATCACTTGTACCAACGGAAACGAGCCAGTTCTTGTGTATGACAAGTGGGGCTGCTGCCAACATTACGCTTGTGACTGTAAGCCATTCTGTATTTAAAGGGATGTATGACATGTTTATTGACTAATATGCTTTTCTTTTAAATCATTCAAGATTTTGAACTTTTCCATGTTTCTCTTCAGGTGTGTGTAAAGGCTGGGGAGATCCTCATTACATCACATTTGATGGACGCTACTACAGTTATCAAGGAAACTGTACTTATGTCTTGATGGAAGAGACTTCACCAAGATTTAACCTGGTCATTTATATTGACAATGTCTATTGTGATCCCACCGAAGATGTGTCATGTCCGCGATCAATAATTATATCATACGAATCGGAAGTAATCACACTTATAAATCATAACCTTCTTGGAGCAGTGGAGTTGGAGGTAAAACAATATATAGTCATATGCAAGTTTTATTGCATATTCATATTCAGAAACTCACCAGACTCACTTCCAGTAGATTACTGTCAATGTATATGGAGTAGCAATGAGGAATCCTTTTGTCATAGAATGTTATATTTGTTCATGTGATATACTGTATTCACGTTTTTCCCTGTAGGCACTGAAAAATGGAGAACGTCTGCAACTACCTTACTATTCAAATCACGGTGTCAAGATCTTGGACACTGGCATGAACTTGGTTTATGAGATTCTTCGCCTAGAAGTGGTCATCACATTTGGAATAACTGGCTTCAGGGTCTACCTTCCAAATAAATACTTTGGTGGTAACACACAGGGCCATTGTGGTAAGAGCATATCTCTCTACAGTGGCCAAATAGGTAAATCACTTGTCTGAGGTAAGAGTGTAATATTAACTGCTTTGTGACTCTACTGTCAGGAACCTGCACTAACGACCAGAGGGATGACTGCAAGTTGCCTGGAGGCCAGCTGGTGGACAATTGTGCTGTGATGGCCGACTACTGGCCTGCAAATCACATTGACCAACCCAACTGCCACGCACCATCCATAGTGCCCACCAGTGTACCTGAACCTCCACCAAACATAACCCCATGCAAGCCAGACTCCTTATGTCCCCTGCTTAGGAGCGGGTAGACACCATAAGTAGTCTACAAGTTTGATATATGGCAGTTAAAACACTTTAACTTTTCATAATTTGATTTTTATCTGTGTTTGTGTTTTACTTTCACAGTCTCTTTGCAGCATGCCATCGTTATGTCTCTCCTGAGAATTTCTACCTAGGCTGTGTTTTTGATAGCTGCCATATGTCCAACCCAGCAGTGGAGTGCACAAGTTTGCAGATGTATGCCGCTGCCTGTGCGCAGGCTGGTGTTTGTCTGCACTGGAGGAACCACACCAAGCTGTGTGGTAAGCAACCCCTTCTATACTTTTACTGTGAATACTGGTATCAGTGAAATCAGGAGACGCACTTTTTTTGCATCTAGCACACATTGAACAGGCTGTTGCATGTTTTATTAGAAACAGTATGGAGGCAGTATGTATTTTAAAATAAACTAATTGAGTTTTTTTCTTCACTAACAGCAAGTGACTGCCCATCAAACAAAGTTTACAAGCCATGTGGTCCTGCAGAACAGCCAACCTGTGAAGACAAGTAAGTTTAATAACAAGTGTGATTTTACAGTTCGTTTTCCCGAGACAAAGATCATAATTGATAGTGGCAATAGCTATTCTTTGGAACAACATAGTAGCACTAAGTAGAGTAGAATACAGTGTATTATATTAAGTATGTTTTAGAGATATGAAAGATGCAGTGCAAACTATGTGTTCTTTCTTGATGATTTAATATTACAGTCCTAATGAACCAACCATGAACTACACGACTGAGGGCTGCTTCTGTCCGGATGGAATGAAGCTCTTCAACAAAGAGTCTGGCATATGTGTTGAAAAGTGTGGTAAGTGTGGGATATATTTTCAAGCCGTGTCATGGAGTAATATGTATATCATATCAATCATGAAGTGCTCATATTCCAACAGGATGTCTTGATCCTGAGGGCATTCCTCGTGAGGTGAGTCTTCTGTTCATGTTCAGTTTAAATCACAACCTGTGTTGTTTACTTGCAAGAGACAGTAAGTCACAACTGTGGTTTATTCTTACAGTTTGATGAAGAGTTTGTGTACAAATGCCAAAACTGCATCTGTAAGGAGTCCACCAAGACTGTCACATGCAAGCCAAAGACGTGCCCAGCACCACCTATAATAAGCTGCACTGAACCTGGGTTTGTCCTTGTCAACCAAACTAATCCATCAGACCCCTGCTGTTCTGCCTTTGTTTGCCGTAAGACCTGTAGCATCAGTGCACATTTGTTCTCCAGAGTTTTTTTTTATATTGCTATACATTGATAATGATCTTTATTGCTCTTTGATCATCTCTACAGAATGTCACAGAGACACTTGCCCACCCATTGAAAAGAAGTGTGAAGTAGGATATGAGATGGAGGACAATGTTCCTGAAGGAAAATGCTGTCCAGAACACACATGTGGTGAGCTCATTAATTCATAGTTTGAATTTGTATAAAGCAAATTATGGTATTGACACTTTTATATAATTCCCATTTTCTTACTCTTTTCTAGTGCCCAAAAGAGTGTGTGTCCACAAAGACATTGAATACAGGGTATGTAAAAATGGAAATATATCATTCATGATTTCTGCTGTACAAGTTCTGAATAGTTAAAAAACACATGTATACAGTAAATATGTTTCCTCTTTAATTGCTAGCCTGGCTCTCCAGTTCCTGCACCTCCATGTCAGGATTGTATCTGTACCAATGAGGTGGACCCCAATACTGGTCTATTTAAAAAACGTTGTGAGTTTCAGACATGCAAGAAAAACTGCGACCTGGTAAGAAAAATTACACCTATTACACTCATACACACAATACAACTTGATTTTCTCAGGATAATTTTTATGTGGAAAATGAACCTGTAAAACTTGACTTGTCAACTTATCGTTTCTTTCAGGGATATGAGTATCAGGAAACTGATTTCGATGAATGCTGTGGGAAATGTGTACAGACACACTGTGTTGCTAGTGTCAATGGTACTGATAAGCTCTTGAAGGTAAGTTGGATCATCTCTTTCGGCTGTGGTCCACATAATAATGGTTAATAGCTGAAAGTACATCATGATTTTAATATCTGCATGTTTGTGTATGTCGGTCTCGCTGTCCTCCAGCCGGGAGATACCTGGTCACCACCTGAGAATAAGTGTCTGCACTACACCTGCATTAAGATCGGAAACACTTTAACAGCATTCAATTCGCACATCGTCTGCCCGCCATTCCATCAGAGCAACTGCCAGCCTGTAAGTATCATTTATGACTTCCAGCAAATTAATTTGGATTGTCTGTGTCTGCGAGAACACATGCTGAAACAGTTTGTGCTGATGTTGTGAATTTTCCTCCGCAGGGCACCATTCAGACATCAGCTAATGGCTGTTGTAAAATCTGTGAGTATGCCATTAACTCTACTTTTGGGTAGAGGGTATACTTAAATGAAAACAAGCTAATTGTGCATCTGTTTTTAAAAGGTGTGGAGAAGGAGAAGGGCTGCAAGCGGGTATCCATGAAAACACACATTAAGCAGGGGCGCTGTCAGTCTTACAATGAGGTGGATCTGCCATATTGTGAAGGAACCTGCAACACTTTCACCATGTAAGGAAGATATTAGTCACATTTCTCCAAATAGTCACAAACCCATGAGGATGAGGAGATGTAAAATTGTTTGGGTGTACTTTGTGCATATTTTGAATGTATTAATCACTCCTGCCTCTGCTTTCTTCAGGTACTCTGAAGCAGCGGCCGCTATGGAGCATTCTTGCTCCTGCTGTAGGGAGACACGCTCCAGCAATCGCACTGTCGACTTGCACTGCCTGAATGGAGATGTGGTTCCCTACATATACATCCACGTGGAGGAATGTGGTTGCAGCCACTCAGACTGCACTAGACCTGCTGCAAAACCTGCTCGCAGGAGGCGAAGTTCCACACTGGTGTAATAAAAACATCTGTCATCACTTTAATGGATGAAGGATATAAAAGTTTCTTCCTATATTTTCTTAACAATTATTACATCTCTTACAAAGCTTTGTATAGAGAATATTAACCTATTAAATCAATCAAATACAAACATGCAACTCAGGTTATGTCTTATCTCTTTTATTTTCTTGTTTGTGACAATGCAACTCTTATTATTTGCTCATGGTTACACAAAAATAAGAATTAAGGTTATTTAAAAACACATTTATTATTGATTTCACACAGACCCAAAATATGAATTTTCACAATGAAAAGAAAGTATAGTATCATTTTGCATCAAATAAAACATGGTGAACTACACTAACTGAAAGTCCAGCCGCCACAGCCTGTGCGACAACATGAGACTGCTGCCCGAGGTGCTAAAATGGAGAGGGGTGGGTTATCCTCTTGCACCAATAATGCCAGCCCTCTGTCTCTGTGTGCATTAATATTGTATTGTTTATTAATGTGGATATAGAGTTGTGAAGGAAGTGGCTTTTAATAGCAAAATGCTTCGGTGGAAATGAGCCCTGCTCTTTGAGGGAGCTCTCAGTAAATCACAGAGGTCATGAGAATTGTACTAATAAACACATACATAATCATAAAAATGTAGTTATATCAACATTATCCAAAAAATGAAGCACATAAGGACGAGGCTGTGGGGGTGGAGGGTGCTCAGGCAGCAAACAGTGTTGGTATGAACGTTCAGCAGTAACAGTGAGCAGTGTCAGGTGATGATTTTTTTTTTTTGAATTCCTCTCAAGTGTGTTTTATGTCGGAAAAATAATTATTCCTCACTGACATACTTGCCCGTATGTGTATATATTCTGTTTAAACTTGTTCCAGATCTTCATTATATGATTTTTGCATTGAATGAAATGTTTGGACCCAACTCTTCATGATTTTTATGGCTACTCCACACCATCAAATGGAAATATTATATTCTTGTGCATCATTTTATACACATTTTCACCAAAATCATACATACATATTCACAGTCCTGTCATTATGCATTTCAAACAGTAGGGGGTGTAATTTCACCCTCTCTGTAAGAACAGCGTTGAGTTCAGGGGTCAACACAAATGACCGGAAGTTCAATTAACGGTCGCTGCTCTGGTCGCAGCCGTTGCTAATGGTAAGCTAAGTCTATGAGTGATGTTTTGGTTGGTTTGTTTATTTTAATGGCTTATTAGGATAAACTAAGGTGATTGTTAATGGTTTTGTTGGTTCCACAGCCCATTGGTTCGACATCCCATTAGTCCGACTGTCCACGGTGCTGAACGGCTCGCGGTGGGCGTATGGTGCGCCGCGACCGGCTTGAGGTGAAGCAGACTCACGGCTTATGTGTTTGTCACTTTCTTTTTCATTTTAACCCACACCATGATCTTTTCCTGACCCTAACCAAGTGGTTTTTGTGCCTAAACCTAACCAGACCTTAACCACAGGGCATCATGATGATTTCGGAACGGACTTCGGAATAATGAGTTTAATATGGTCGAACCAATGGGATGTCGGACCAATGGGCAGTTCCCAACGACAATATGACGCCAGTTTGTAAATTTCATGTATTATCAAATACCTGGCGATCTTTTAGGGTAATTTATCAACACTTAAGCTAACGCTAATGCTAGCACGGCAGCATTCATAACAGAAACATCTGCAGTATAATTTTTCCATTATATCACTAATTTTCATACATACAAAGTGTTTTATTTCTATATGTAACAAGAAAGGAGATATGGCACGTTGAAAACTTTTGCACTGCAGTGGGAGGAAAATATCTTTATTCTGAAAATACTTTTAAGAAAATCATTTTTAGCTAAATAACCAACTTTAGCCTACCTGTTTTTAGAAATATAGTCATTTATCTTTTAGAAAACTGAAGTTAAAGGGATTGTGCACCCAAAAATGAAAATTCAGCCATTATCTACTCACTCATATGCCGAGGGAGGCTCTAGTGAAGTTCTAGAGTCCTCACAACACTTGCGGAGATGCCAGGGGGAGTGGGTAGCAACAAGGCTGACGGCGCCCCAGATTAAAACGTCCAAAAACACATAACTGAAACCGCAAAATGTCTCCATACTGCTTGTCCGTAGTGATCCAAGTGTCCTGAAGCCCCGACATAAAAAGTTGTTTGGAAAAACGTTATTTGAACTCTGTTTTTAGCCTCACTAGCCTGGTTTCCATCAGCCTGTTTAGATGTGCATCTAGAAGTATCGCATCGGAAAATTATGATGGAAACGCCAAAATTCGAATTAAAATCCCCTGATTCATGACTCAGATGTCATTTAGATAATACAGTATATTCATGTCACCATATTAAAGCAAACATTTAGCTAGAAGTTTCATTGTTGGTTTAGAGTTTCCTTCAGCTATTGTCTCTTTCACTGTCAAATAATTTCCGATGTCATGATACGTCGGAGTAATTTCCACTGTATAAGTTTGTGTTTCTAAAATACAAATGGTGAAAAAAAGAAAAATTTAACTCCTTAGACATCTCATTGTTTCCTTTTCTGACATTTACAAATGGAACACAATTAAGTTTCAGCCCTAATATCTTTCATAATCAATGTTGAATGAATTTTACAGTTCTGGAAAACATTTATTGTTTAATCAATGATCCCACATTTTAGTTCCCTAATGTATACTGTCATGTTAAAGAGATTATCTTACATTGCAGAAATCACTTCATCTTAAACTAATATCATATTCCTGCAGGATTCTTCAAACTTAATAACAGGCAACATTATAACATCTACGTAACACTAAAGCAGAAAATTTGAACACTTCATGAATGACTGCTTTATGATGATTTAACGTAATTTCTGGTTTTACGAAGCAAAAATTAACATTATGAGAAGAAAACCTTATGTATACATTCAGTTTTCACAGATTGCATTGTGTGTTTTCTAGGGATGCACCGAATATTCGGTAACCGAATATATTCGGCCGAATATTGCAAAAAAACACACATTCGGTATTTGGTGGAATAAGTTAAAAGCAAGGCCGAATAATAGCCGGTCACGGCGTGCCGTGACCGGCGGAGTAAAATGTCGGCAGTGTGGCGATCCGTCCGTCACAGCAGTCGCATTTGTGACTAAAAATAGTTTTGAGCGAGCAAAATAGGCTTAAATCATTCAGCACGCTGTGCGAGCAGCCTACAGATTTCAACCAGCAACAGAAACGAAAGGCGAATCCCACCGATTGTGGGTTGAACGGGGGTCACAGACACAGACAGTAATGTATTCCTGTCAAATACGGCGGCCATCGGCTTACCGGACAACAGAGAAGTCGGTTCCAATAATATCCTCTTCTTGGTGTCATGACTGCCCAGAAGTACCTGAACAGCTGAGCCAGCCTAACACAGGTATGTGACGTGTCAGAGGAGAAACGAGCCGTTCACATTTCTCTCTTTCTGGCAGTAATGGCCCACAAACCTCACCGCACTTTAGGGACTGTTCATTACTTATGAAGGGACTGTTCTTTACTTGTCAGGGGAGGCGGGTGGCTGGTTGATTTTTATTTTATTTATTTATTTTATTTTGATCCCCCCTATGTTAATCACTTATTGATGCTGTTTTTGAAGTATGAATAAGTCAATAAGTAATTTATTCCATTGAAATATCATTGATGTATTATAGAAAAGTGATTTATCTTTTTATAAATGACAAAAGGCACATCTGCCTCATTTTCGCTGTGGTATCGTGATACTACTCAGAACCATGATATTTTCATTGGTATCGTTCAGTGGGTCCCAATTTTGATACCGTGACAACACTAATCTGGAATTTCTCAATTATGGGATCAATAAAGGTGTATCTTATCTTATGTTATCTTTTCATCTGCAAAAACTAATGAAAAACTAAACAATGATATTCGGTATTCGGTACTCGGTATTCGGCCAAGTGTTTAATAATATTCGGTTTCGGCATCGGCCACAAATTTTCATTTCGGTGCATCCCTAGTGTATTCCTAAAGCCTAACAAAATAAATAAAAGCATTCCTTTCTTTTGATATTTTGGATAAATGCAGCTACATTAACTATGCCTACCCTATTTAAAGTGTGTTCAAATTTTGTTGCAGTAGCAGAGGTCATTGCCCCATATTGCGTAAGTCTGCCAGTGAAGCCTTTATACCAGGTAATATTTGTTTAACACATCAGTTGTTTTGTGTACCCTGCAGCATGTGACAGGTCTGACAGCTCGCAGAGTTCATTGTAACACCTGCTTCAATGTTTTCTGAGGATCAAGTAGTCTGACTGACGAAGACTGTTGCTCCAAAACCAGTGTAGTAACATGAGATCTGCAAACATGTTAACACTGATACTGTCTTTAAACTGAACTCACAGGGTCGTGTTTTTTTACTAAACCAATACTATAAAGAGCAGTCCTGCTTATTGATTTCAACCACTGCCTACAATGGGCTGACAGACAGAAACAGGGATATCTTTAGCTGTCTTAAGGTAGACTTCGTAGCTAAATCTGTGCAGATAAACACATTTTTATGAGCTCACAGTATACAGCATGGCGATATTGTCAAACCGTACTATGAATGTGATTTAAAGGAAAGTGATTTCCCTGAAAATAACAAGATCCTTACTGGAAACACTGATTCCTTGTAATTTTGTGGCATTCATTTAACACCGAGGGATATTTAGATTTGGTTATGACGCACCTGCCTATCAAGTGTAAAGCAGATGGCAGATCTCATACATGGGCTGGTATTTGAATATCACAGGCAAGGTTGGAGATTAACTTTTTTGTCCATCTGCCTCTATGGCTGGTCGATTTCAAAATCTTGTAGAGAAGACTCCAGCACACTGTCTAACTTGCAAAAATAATGATTTCAATGCTGCAGCGTTTTGAGGACTAGACCTTTATCAGGCAAACATTTTCGCAACAAAGAGGAGCCGTCTTAAGTAGGGGTGGCTATGCGTTTGCAATTAGTCATATTACCAACGTAACATCAAGATTCAGTAAGTCACCAATCAACATTGTACATAGAAACAGAAGAATAAAGAGGTAAATTTAAAAACAGCTTAGTGACAATCTTAAACATACCCCCCAAAAATTTATATTGGATAGGAGCGTTCTTGAGAATAAATGCTGAGGAGAAACACTGATTTGTAACACGAATTCATATTTTACTGGTTTAAGTCACGGGATGCATTGGTTTTGAGAGGAAGTGACCTCTGCCAATAATTCGACTGCAAGTAAAAACCGACCGATTAGTGAATGCTGAAGGAAACCTTACTGTGAGTTCATGTTTGGCACATAGGAGTTTCAGCTGGTTGCTATCTGCAATATTTACCGCCAGATGCCACTAAATCCTACACACTGCTCCTTTAACCCCTCCTTTCAGATCACACTTACTCAAGAGAGCTCTACTTTCTGTGGTGTGGGCAGAGTCTTTATTTATGCCCATCAAAATGTTATATTGTCAAAATTTAATTTTATTTCATTACTATTTTACATTTTTTAATTAGTTGTCATTGGGATAATTATTATGAAAATATGCGCTGTTATCCTTACTGAAAATGAATGCCGTTTTGCATTGTTGACGCTGAGGCTGCTCACACGTAATCTGTACGTGCTTGGCCTGTGCAGTGTTGTGTGCTCAAGCATACCCCAGCTGACACTTGTCGTGACGAGGTTGGACAGTAAACCAATCATTGAAAAATATTTTTATTTCCTGTATAATCATATCATAACACAGTTCTCATCAAAAAATATCACAGCTATTAAGTTCTCGTTAACTCAGAAAGTTGAATTTTACTAAAATCTGTCACAGCATGGCATCCTCAACTCTGTAATGCTGATTTATTACAAATTTCATCCAGAAGTAACTACTTATTAAAGAATAAGACTAATATAATAAAAGGAGCACACCGTCAACAAAACTGTTTTATTGCAGCCAATTCCTGTAAGAATAAAATCTTTTAATCGAAGTGCATATTTGTTCAATCAAGCCATAAGGAGGATGCAGGAATTATTATATTGGACTTGTCAAAGGCGTCAGACATCCATTCAGCAAATGTTTGCCATGTCGCGGAGATAAAATCTTTAGTTGACTTGCCACTCAAACAGGAGGCGTGAGTAAAACACATTGTAATCTCAATATAAAGAGCTGTCAAGTGCAGTGTGGCCATTACCTGCTTTGCAAGCCCACAGCAGCAACCATGGGGTGGCGAAGGGTTTGGTTCTGTGTCCTTGCATTGTCTGTTGCCAGTGTCATCGATGTTCAAGCCAGACTGGGTAAGACTCAGGTTGTTGTGGATGATGTCTGGATTGATCATTCTTTTTATTTATATATACAAATGAAGCACTGTCTCTGATATCAGTCACTTGGAGCATTTAGTAACTCAAACTGTTTTCTACACTTTAAAATTTTCTCTAGTACGCAACCATGTCAGCAGCATCTGCAGCACATGGGGCAGAGAGCACTTCAAAACGTTCGACGGTGATGTTTACCAGTTCCCTGGTATGTGTGAGTACAACCTGGTCTCCGACTGCCACGAGTCCTACCAAGAGTTCTCTGTGCATCTGAAGAGAAAGGACAATGATGGAAACCCTACAGTCAGCCATGTGGTGGTCACCATCAATGAACTCCTCTTCTACCTCACCAAAGACATGGTCATTGTGAATGACAACCCGTAAGTAAAACATCATATAACATGTGAAAGCAGCTGTACTTCTCTTATTTAATAATGTTTGTGCATTATAATGATACAATAATGTATTTTTCCCCAGTGTCAAACTGCCATACCACAGTGCAGGGGTACAAGTGGAAAGAAATGCTGTGTACTTTAAGCTCCAATCTAAAGTCGGCATCACCGTCATGTGGAACGGAGATGATGCAGTCATGGTATGAAACTCTTGGCAGAAATCTATCTACGCAGCTCTTCTTAAAGTGACTTGCGTGAGGCACATACAGTACAGTTTAAGGAGGTTTTTGAATCTAAGATAGGAACACATGTTTCTGTCTTTAATGTTGAACAGATGAACCTCCCAGAGATGCAGACATGTTTATATATTTCTTGTTGTTAATGGAAGTACATTAGCTCAGTATAAAACCACAATCATAATATATATTCATGTCATTAATGAGGCAGTTACAGTTCATTCATAAACTTTTATTATTATTACATTTATCGAAATTGTGAAAAAACACTCGTCGTAACGTCTTGCTGTCTGATTGTAGGTGGAACTGGATACCGATTATGCAAATCGTACTTGTGGACTTTGTGGAGACTTCAATGGTGTTTCTGTCCAGAATGAGTTCATTCATAAGGGTATATATGATTTTTCTGTTTATGTATTAGTGCAAGTCTACAGTCATTTGCTGTATCTTTGAATTCACACCACAATTACGATCAAATTCAGGTCGCAAAATCAGCCCAATTGAATTTGGCAACCAACACAAAGTCCATCATCCAAACGATGATTGTGAGGACCCCTACGAAGAGGAGGAAGAATCACCAGAGGCTGCGCTGGATTCATGCAAGGAGTTTGTGAGTTTATTATCCACCTAGTGTCAGCAGAATATACACAGGTAGCATTTGCAACTGAGTAATCGTGTCTCTTTTTTTCACTTCTAGAAAACCACCTGTAGCAAGATGCTGCGTTCAGAGCCCTGGAGCTCCTGCACCAGGCTGATTGACCCTGAACCTTACATCCAGGCCTGTGTGCAGGACATGTGTGGCTGCAGCAACCGTACAAATGACTTCTGTGTCTGCAGCACGCTGTCTGAGTTCTCTCGGCAGTGTTCCCATGCAGGAGGGCAGCCTCCCAACTGGAGGACACCTCAGTTCTGTGGTAACGTTCTTTTCTGCTTCATAATCATCTTTTTGTTTTATAAAGTACAGGGTGGAGAGAGTACTGAAGCAGTGGATTCAATAAAAGGACATAATTTCAATTGTTCTTTGAAGAAAAGACAAAAATAAAAGACATATAAAGTGGCATACAGAAAAGCCCAATATGTCTATTTTTCTGTCTGACTTAAATCGTAATTAATATGATTTAAATTGTAACAAAAAATACATTAGTGTAGTTACATAACGTAACTCTGCACGCAGAGCTCAGACCATTGCACAGGACCCTAGTCACCCCCTCAACCCATGTTTCACACTGCTTCCTTCTGGACACCGGTACAGGACACTACCCTGGAAAAAAAAAAAATCAGATTCAACAACAGCTTTGTCCCCAAGGCCATCACAGAACTAAACAAAACTCTAGAATGGCAGTGACGTGTGAATGTGTAAATGTGTCTGTGTTATACTGTATGTGTTTGAGAATCCATGTGTGTGTGGCAAATGTATGTTGTATCTGTGGGGTATGTGTATATGTCGGGTTGGCACTCAAGATGTATGGAAGCGTGAAGAAAATTTTCCTAATAGGACAAACTAATCTAATCTAAGTGCAGGTAAAATAAACACAGAAAAAAAATCCTTTACTGTTACACTTAAGGTGAAATATCATTTACGTTACTTCCACTCTTGATAAATTGTTGAATAAATTACATAAACTCATGTCTGCCTCAGTAAACTTCAGTTTTACCCTGTGTTCACAGCTAAACAGTGCCCATTCAACATGGTTTATGAGGAGAGCGGTTTCCCTTGCGTGGATACATGCTCACTTCTGGACACAAGCTCACTGTGTGAGGACCACAAAATGGATGGCTGCTTTTGTCCCACTGGTTAGTGCTGTTCACGCATTGCACTTTTTATTTGATATTCTTACAGATTTCATCTTCCTGGTCTGTGAATGATGTGTGTCTTTTTCAGGAACTGTGTTTGATGATATTTCCATGAGAGGGTGCATTGCTCAATCTGAATGTCAGTGCAAGCACAAGAAAATCTACAACGCCGGAGAGGTTTACCGACAGGACAGAGAGGAATGGTGTGTCAAATGTTTCATGAACATAATATTTCATCTTGTCTCCTTAATTGTGTTTTTTTTTTATTATTTGTTAACTTTATTTATTTGGCTTGTTTCAGTACATGTGTCATGGGTAGATGGGCTTGTAAGAACCTTCAACCACCTGCTACATGTGCAGTTGAAGAGGGTTCACATGTCACTACCTTTGACGGGAAAACCTACAACTTCCATGGAGACTGTTACTACACCCTGGCCAAAGTGGAAAGCAAGGTGAATGAGGCGTAGCTTTGTACAATTAAATGGCAGAATATATATAATCAGCTGATGTAAAAAGAAATATTATTTGTTATTTATTTAACTGCTCTTACTCTGTTTATTTTAGCATAGTGCAAGTCCGAAGTTTACCATCCTGGCTCAGCTGGTGCCATGTGCAAATCAAGAGTTTGACACTTGTCTGAAGGGCATTAAAATCCTGCTGAACAATGACAGAAACAATGTGAGTTAACGTCAGTCAGTGAAGATGACTGTAGTCATTTATAACTTCACACTGATAGCGACACTCAGATGATTGATTCTGTTTTTATTCAGGTGTTAATGTTCACGTCTGACGGCACAGTGAAGCAGAACATGCAGACCATCAGTTTGCCGTACCACTCAGGTGAGTCACACAATTAGAAACATGATGAAATACCTTACTCTCGTCTTTCATTCATGAAATGACATCAGCAAATGATCTGACTGTTATTTTTTGTATTTGTCTTTATCTAAAGGTGACATCAACATATTCCATGCTTCATCCTTTCACATCATGCTCCAGACTCGTTTCGGTCTGCAAATTCAGATCCAGCATGTTCCCATCATGCAAGTCTACATCAGCCTGGAACACAGCTACAAAGCAAAGACACGTGGTAAGTTAATGTCTTCCTAAGATATTTTTTTGGGGCATTTTTTAGCCTTTAATGGATAGGACAGACAAGTGTGAAGGGGGAGAGAGAGAGGGAGTGACATGCAGCAAAGGGCCACAGGCTGGAGTCGAACCCGGGCTGCTGTGGCAACAGCCTTGTACACGGGGCGCCTGCTCTACCACTAAGCCACTGACGCCCCGGTAAGTTAATGTCTTAACATGAAGCATGTGGCATCAGTGAAATCTATGTCAGATACAGTACAGTTACTTAACAAATAAATGAAACACTGACAATACTTGTTGGCCGCGTAGTGCTGAACAGGTGGACGCACATGTACAGTCAGGTCCATAATTATTTGGACAATGATACAGTTGTCATCATTTTGGCTCTGTACACCACCACAATGGGTTTTAAATGAAACAATGAATACGTGCTTAAAGTGCAGACTCTCAGCTTTCATTTAAGGCTTTTTTTCAAAAATGTAGTATGAACCGTGTAGGAATGACAAGCATTTCTTCACACAGTCCCCCGACTTTAAGGGCTCATAAGTATTTGGACAAACTAACATAATCATCAATTAAACAGTCAGTTTTAATAAATGGTTGCAAATCCTTTACAGTCAATGACTGCCTGAAGTGTTGGACACATAGGCATCATCAGATGCTGGGTTTCTTCCCTGGTGATGCTCTGCCAGCCCTTTACTGCAGCCGTCTGCACTTCCTGCTTGTGTTTTGGGTGTTTTGCCCTCAGTTTTGGCTTCAGCAAGAGAAACGCATGCTCAATTGGATTCAGGTCAGATGATATGACTTGACCATTGCAGAACATTCCACTTCTTTGTCTTAAAATGTCTTTGGTTGCTTTTGCAATATGCTTCAATTCAATGTCCATCTGCACTGTGAAGCATCGTCTAATGAGTTTTGAATACCTTTAAGCAGGTATTCATTGTTTCATTTAAAACCCATTGTGGTGGTGTACAGAGCCAAAATGATGACAACTGTATCATTGTCCAAATACTTATGGACCTGACTGTATATGATGATAAGAGCTGTACCAAATATCATTTTATTCATATTTAAAGCTTTTATTAAGGTTTTCAAATGAAGCTTTGAATGTTTGTCATCATATTTTATAACATCATCAACTGAAAAAAAAAATTCTCAAACAAAATCTTCAATTTGAATTAAGTGATTCATCTGATAAAGTAAGTTTGTCTTTTTTTAGTAAATCAAATTTCTTTAATGAATAACTGTACTTCATGGGGCTTTTCAATCGCTTTCTGATGTACTTTTCTTTTTTGCTGCAGTGAAAATTCTGTTTTTGAAAGTCTTAACACAACTCCAGCAAATATTGATCAAAGCAGAAAATTGAATCAGTTAAAGATATGTTGTGAATTTTGGAAATGATTACATCTATTTTTCAATAAATTTTGACTTTACAATACTCTGGAGTTATTGTAAATATTTAGATCACATGAGTTGAAAACAGTCCTACGCAGCTACTACTTACATCTAATTCTACAAATAATAAAACACTAATAACTAATATGTAGCTGAATCTGCAGAAATATGGGCTTTTAACAAAATGAATAGACATACAAAAAGAAGCTGTGCAGCATTAGAAAGTTGATTTAAAATTTGAATGTCAACATTATCAGTATAGCTTCAAAGCTTTATTTGGTGCTGCCCAAATGATTATTTTTGATAATACTTTTTTTAATTGATATTTTTTATTTATTAAACTAATCATTTCACAATAAGAAAAAAATCAATATCTGTGGCAGTTACCCCATCATCTTTGTGCAAACCCCAAATCACTCTATTTAAAAAAAAATAATCATAAATAATATAAAAATATGAATACATGTAATAGGTGGTGAATTTGGCTTCAAATATACATCATCTTCTTCTCTCTGTACATGAATAAAGCTGTAGAATCTCGTCTATGACACCACACTTAGTACCTTCAAATATCAGTGTATTTATCTGTTTTTCTCATCTTATTAATTCAAACAAATTCCCTAAATTCCTAATCTTATCATCTCATTACAGTAATTAACACCTTCCATTTTCCTATTTGTGATTTCAGCCTATTGCGTTATCTGTGTATAAGTGCTGATAACAAACTAATTTAATTCCAAAACATTTGGTTTCTTCAGGCTTATGTGGGAACTACAACATGGTCCTGTCTGATGAAATGAAAACTCCTCAGGGGATCGTGGAGGGAACAGCAGCAACTTTTATTAACTCCTGGAAGGCTAACCTCATGTGCCAAGACAGACCGGAACGACTTGAGGACCCCTGTTCTCTCAGTGTGGAAAATGGTAAAAAGCACTGGCCTATTATCGTTCAAAAATTACCACTGCGCTCTGACCTTCCTGGTGCGTAGTCCCAATAAATATCCAGCAAGAACAAAAACAGTTTGAGGATCGCGCACAGATATGTCCGTCAGCAGGTAAAAAGATTTTAATGAGGTCTTTCAAGCATTTTTAAAGGACAAAGCGCTTTCGGCCGTCCGGCCTTCATCAGTGTGAGTTACAGGACTAGTGGTGCATGCACTGATTTAACACCTGCAGTGGAGTCTGCAGATCAGCTGTGTTCAATCAACAATCACCTGCAAAGCACTGGCCTATCATTTTAGAGGCCGTTTATACGTACACAGTGATTTTGATAAACGGAGACATCTTCCTTCGTTTGTGCCTTTCGTTTACACGCAAACGGAGATTTCTCCTCTGAAAACGAGTCTTTCTAAAAACTCCAGCCAGAGTGGAGATTTTGGAAAACTCCGGTTGCGCGTTTGCATGTAAACTGAGATAAACGGAGATAAACGGCAGTCGACGTCACAGTATGGGCCGGAACTTGCGCCTGTGTCAAAAGTGCGACCTATGTTGCTATGGTGACAATGGATACATGGAAGGCTTGAGCTTCTCGTTACACTGCCACCTACAGGTTTGGCATGCTCTTGTGTATATATACACGGGTAAGTGTAAACAAAGATCTTTTTGAAAACAGAGACGGTGAAATGTCCGTTTATGAAAATAGCCGGCCACGTGTAAACGGCCTCTTACTGTTTATCTTTGTGTGTGTGTATTTCTTAGATTGATTCTTAGCTTGAAACACTTGTTGCTCATTTGTAAGTATGTTATGTTGTTGTGTGTTGCTCAATTTGACAGTTAAACAGAACTGTAGACATTAAGAATAATAGATTATTGTTTCTCTAGAGTGGTACGCCAGACACTGGTGTGCCTTGCTGCTGAGTCAAGACGGCAACTTTGCGCAGTGCCATTCAGCGGTGAATCCTGAGCTGTACCACAAGGTACTACAAAACCCTCCTGTTTCTCTTACGTTGATTTACATTTTGATGGGACTGTAATTCTCTAAAAGTGTTTGCTGTGTCCTGCAGCGATGTCTGTATACTAGCTGTAACTGTGAGAAGAGTGAGGATTGCCTGTGTGCCGTCTTCTCCTCCTACGCTCGGGCTTGTGCATCAAAGGGAGTGTTCCTGACAGACTGGAGAGGGAACGTGTGCGGTAAGGTTTTCTCTGATTATGTTGTGATGATTGCTGGAGTTTGATGAACATCATCATCATCAAGTCATAACACTGTTGAGTAACCATCCTCACATTGTTCACAAAACAGATAAATACACAAGGAGCTGCCCAGCATCTCAGATCTTCTCTTACCAGCATCAGAGATGCCAGCTGACTTGCAGATCACTGGACACAATGCAGCAAAGTTGCACTTCTGACTTCTTGCCTGTGGATGGCTGCTCCTGCGCTGAGGGTCTCTACCTGAACGAAAAGGGTGACTGTGTCCCCAAGGCAAAATGTCCCTGCTACCATAATGAGGCCTACATCAAGTCTGGAAAGTCCATCAACATTAAAGACGAGCACTGGTGAGTCAGCTGTTTGCAATTGGTGACATTGGACTTCTGTCATCCTAGACTAAGGATTTAACATGATTGTAAGAAGTTCAGCATTTAAAGGTCCATTGTGTAGGATTTAGAGGGATATATTAGCAGAAATTGATTATGATAAGTATATTTTCTTTAGTTTGTAATCACCTAAAAGTAAGAATCCTGTTTCTCGTTACTTTAGAGTGAGCTGTTTATATCTACATAGAGATCAGGTCCTCTTCCACGGAGACTGGCATGTTGCACTGCCATGTTTCTAAAGTGGTCCAGAATGAAAAACCAAACTCTGGCTCTTTGTGTTTTCGCATTGGCCACCATAGTTAGCAACCCCTCCCCAACAAGCAGCGTCAGGAAAAACACTGATTTTTAATATGAAACTGCTTTATTCAGTGTTTTTAGTGGTTTAAATCACCCGGTCCATTTGTTTTGGAGAGGAGGAGACCTCTGTCGACAATTCGGCTGTATGTCTCAATTTTAAGTTATCAGTGAAAAAAAGGTTAAGCACACATTAGCAGGTGCTTAAACTGCTGTGCTCAGTGTTTTTACTAGTTTCAGTCACCTGGTTTGTTTGTTTTGGAGAGGAAGAGACCTCTGCGGATAATTTGGCTCCTGGTAAAAACCTCCTGAACAATAAACACTGAAGGAATTCTAATTGGGAGAAGTTTCAGCTGGTTGCAATTTGCCATCCTCACCACTAGATGCCACTAAATCCCCCTAAATCTTACACACTGGACCTTTAAGATGTAGTTCAACTAAATTTTTAGTTTTCAAGTACTTTTGTGTTTCCTTCTAATGTCTTTGTTGTCTGTTTATAGTGTGTGTACTAATGGAATACTTCACTGCCATTCTTGGAGAACCAGCTCATCAAGTATGTTTTTGTTGTATTTGTTTTACCACAGCACAAGCGCTTTATTGACATTGGCCTTGTTGATAGTTAATATGTATATTAAATAGGTTTCTACCTCTGTTGTAGTGTGCACTTCTCCAAAAGTATTCTTCAACTGCTCTGCTGTGGCACCAGGAGAGCTTGGACTGCAGTGTGCTCGAACTTGTTTAAATCTGAACAACGATGAGTGTGTGAGTTCTCAGTCTCAAATAACTATATCTAATATCTATTTTCTGAATTTAATGGTGGGCAGTATGACACACTGTGGATAGTAACACTAGTGTCCACATTGGTTTGTAGAGTGGTTTGAACAGAAACTTTTAACTGTATCACTAATGTTTCCTTGTTTTCTATCACTGTGATCTTCCCAGGACTCCACAGAGTGTGAATCTGGCTGTCGTTGTCCAAATGGCCTCCTTGATGATGGCAAAGGTTCCTGCGTGAAAGAAAATCAATGTCCATGTCAGCACAATGGGCATATTTATGCCTCTGGATCACAAATCTCTAAACAGTGCAACAAGTGGTATGATCGTGTTTTTAATCAGACCTATAATGTAATATGAAAATTATCATATTTGCCTCTATGTTTTACTTGGTTGCGGTATTCAAAACACATTTGTATTCAACCATTTCTGATCTAGCACCTGCAACAGTGGAAGCTGGGGGTGCACTAAAAAAGACTGTCCAGGAACCTGCACTATGTATGGGAGTGGTCACTACAGTACATTTGATGAGCAGACATATGGGTTTCATGGAGAGTGTGCCTATGTTGCTGTTAAGGTAACAAAGCATGTTAAAATCATTCAAATGACAGGCTGTGTCCAAATCACTCCCTTCTTCTCTCATATTTCAGTCCAAGTCATGTGACTCAAGTCCACACCTCTGCTGTGGAGTGAAATTGGGAGTGATTCCAGACAAAGCCAAAGAGTTATGCTTTAATGTATAATGTTCTAGAAGGTATCATCTCAGAATGTCACAGATATGCCATTTATGAAATTATGAAGTATTGCTAATTTTAACCATCCAAGCTGAAATATTTAGTATGTTTACCGACATTCCCTTTAAGTATTGTGAAGTAGTAAAGGCCAAGCTGAAGGTAGATCTGATCAGAAAGCATGAAAAATGTTGAATGAATCTCTCTTTTTAGAGCAATTGTGGCGATAAAACAGTACAGCAGCACTTTGGAGTTATCACAGAAAATGTACCATGTGGAACTACAGGCACCACATGCTCCAAAACTGTCCGAATCCAATTAGGGGTAAGACCTCATACCAACACCTGATATGTATTTTGTGCCTAAAGTATTGAACATACTCAAGTAAATCATGTCACATGTGAAACTGCAGTTTTTACACTACAATAAAAGCAACAAAAATCTCCTTATCATTACAGCAAATGGAAATCAAACTTTCAAAGGGCACATATGAAGAGGTGGAACTGGGACGTGGCACTGAGATTCAGTACCGAATAAGGAAGGTTGGCATGTATTGGGTGATAGAATCTGGCATTGGTCTGGCAGTGATGTGGGATGGCAAAACTACTGTTCGCATCATCCTGGAACCAGAGCACAAAGTGAGTCACCATAATTGTTTTAATGAAGATGACTGAAATATGTTATGGCAAGAGTTTGAGTTAGAGTTTTGATATGAAGTAGTTTACCAATTATCATTATTATTTTTTTTAAATCTGTAGTCTCACTGTCTTTGCGGATCATTTTCTTACAACACTTACAAAGCTTTAAGACAATAATGGTAATAATGTACAATATATCAAAGGTCCCATACAGTCCAAAGTCAGATTCCCATGTGTTTTTTAATATATAGGTGACGTATAAATACTGTGAAAATATCAAAGTGTTAAATCCACAAAGAAATTCACACTGTCAATATTCAGAATCTGTGCCTTTAAAGGAGCCAACAGGACTCCTGTGAGGTTGTGATGTCACATATATATATATAGACTATTTCAAACTTGAAACATAACATTATAGATGGATCCCTCTGTATTTCCTGTTGGAATGTTTTGCACTGTATGTGAATGACATCAGCTGACAGGAAATAAACATGGACCCAAGCTGCTGCCTAGAAATGTGATTCCAATGAAATGTTGTATAAGGATAGAAAGTGGCACTACAGTAACAAGTCATTCCCTTGGCTGCAACGATAGTGCCAAGAGTGCAGGGCTGTGTTCAGCCCTGACAAAATGTAGCAAAATGTTATTTTTAACTGAAACAGTGGTACATTAAACACCCAGTTGTGTTACGTAAGCACACTGCCTTCTAATATGATGGGGTTTAACTCAGTTCCATTCACAGGGACTTTATTAGCATGGAAAACAGACGTTTACTTTGCCAAAGCAAGTGTGAAGTAAAAACAAAAATTGTATGTACAATAAGTAAAGATCTACCAGAGTTGGGTTCATATACATATTCCTGCTGATTGGGTAACACCTCTGACACACCCACCAAATGAGACAAACCTCAAAGCCCATTGCACACCATTTCACACTGTCTTAAGGAAAGTCACCAACTCTTTTTGTTTGACTGTACAGGGACAGGTGTGTGGCCTGTGTGGCAATTTTGACGGTGACGGGCAGAACGACTTCACCACCCAGGGTCAGCTGGTCGTGAGCAATCCTTTAGAATTTGCAAACAGCTGGAAAGTGTGGCGTGACTGCCCAGATGTGGATATGAATGCTGACCCCTGTGGAGCAAGACCCAATCGCCATTACTGGGCAAAAACGATGTGCAACATTATAATGGGAGAAACGTTCCACCAGTGCCGCTCTAAGGTAATGACCCATTTCTGATTTATCATTATTTAAAGTATGATGGTTGAAAACATTCTAAACAAACAAAACAAAACATTTTAAAACTGTCATATATCTTGGTAACTCAACAGGTAGATCCCCGTCCATTTTATGACAACTGTGTGACAGACTCGTGTGCCTGTGACTCTGGAGGAGACTGCGAGTGTTTCTGTTCTGCAGTCGCAGCTTATGCTCAAGCTTGTAATGAGGCTTCTGTCTGCGTTGCATGGAGAACTCCAGAAATCTGTCGTAAGTAAACAACGATTTTATCCTCAGGTTAAATTGAGTTTTTCCAGCCCTTTCTGGTGCTTAAAACTTGTTTTAGATTCCAACATTTTTATTACCTCAGCATTTAAAGATTGTTCATACACGCTGTGTATTTTTATTATTTAACATGCGAATGGACACTAAATGTAATGTAAGTTGATGTATATTATACACATTATATGGGCATCAGTGCGTGCTTCATGAGGAGTATATTTTTAAAGACTGCAATAATTTATGTACAGTACATGATCCCTTTAAGTGAGTGAGAACCTCCCAAGTTTACAAAACACTAAACACAGTCCTCAGGCCTAAAGGAAATACAAACCCAATTCCAAAAAACTTGGGACACTGTGTAAAATGTAAATAAAAATATGCAAATATTTTTCAACCTATATTCAATTTAAAAGAAGGCAAGACATTTAATGCTCAATCTAATTAACGTTATTGTTTTGTTTTTTTTTGTATATATAAACTAACTCATTATGAGATTGATGACTGCAATATGGAACTAAGGACACTAATTGTTGAAGTTTTAAAAGTGAAATTCTTTCCCATTGTTACTTGATATATCACTTCAGTTGCTCAACAGTCCGAGATGTCTGTTGTTGTGTTTTGGGCTTCATAATGTGCCACACGTTCAATGAGAGAGTTCTGGACTGCAGGCAGGCCAGTCTGGTACCTGCACTCTTTTACTGCAAAGACACACTGTTGTCACACGTGCAGAATGTGGCTCGGCATTGTCTTGCTGGAATAAGCAGGGACGTTCCTGAAAAAGACGGCTTCTTGGTGGCAGCATATGTTGCTCCAAATCCTGTATGTACCTTTCAGCAGTCATGGTGCCTTCACAGATGTGTAACTTAACACACCCCCATACCATCTCAGATGCTGGCTTTTGAACTTTGCACTGATGACAATCTGGATGGTCCTTTTCCTCTTTAACCCAGAGGACATGATGTATGTGATCTAAAAAACAATTTGAAATGTGGGCTTGTTCGACCACAGCACACTTTTCCACTTTGTCTCAATCTATCTCAGGTGAGCTCAGGCCCAGAGAAGTCAGCTGCATTTCTGTATGTTGCTGATATATGGCTTTAACTTTGCATGGTGGGGTCTGAACTTGGATTTGTTGATTCAGCAGCCAACTGTCTTTACAGACAATAGTTTTCCAAAGTGTTCCTGAGCCCATGTAGTAATATTCTTTATACAGTCATGTCAGTTTTTAATGGAGTGCAGTCTGAGGGGTCAAAGGTCACGGTCAGCTTTGCCCCTTACATAGAGAGATTTCTCCAGATTCTCTAAATCTTTTGATGATATTATGGATTGTAGATAGTGAAATCCCTTAATTCTTTGCAGTTGTGCTTTGAGAGATGTAGTTTGTAGACTGTTGGACTATTTGCCCACACAGTTTTTCACTAAGTGGTTAACCTTGTTCCATGCTTGACTGCGTATCCTTTTGAGGATGTCCCTTTTATACCCAAGAATAACACTATCACCTGTTAACTGTTGACCTGTTTACCTGCAAAATGTGCTAAACAGATATTCTTTTGAGTATTTCACATTTTCCCCAGTGTTGTTGCCCCTGTCCCAACTTTTTTGCAAGATGTTGTAGATATCAAATGAGTGTATATTTACAAAAAAACACTAAAGGTTATCAGTTTGAACATTAAATATCTAGTCTTTGTTCTGTATTAAACTGAATATAGATGGAAAAGAATTTGCAAAACAGTCTGTTTTTTCCTACGTTTTACACGATGTCCCAACTTTATTGGAATTGGAGTTGTGTAATACAAGATTGTATCAGATTAAGTTTAAGTTTGAGGTCTCTTTTTCTAAATGACACATCAACTCTTCCTGTCTTTAAAACATAATATACTTTGTGTCTTTTCTGTCTAGCTGTCTTTTGTGATTACTACAATGGCCCAGGTGAATGCAAGTGGCACTACAATCCTTGCCACAAACCTTGCTACAAGACCTGTTTAAATCCAAACGGCACTTGTACTGAACCTTTACCCAAACTGGAAGGTAAGAGGTTAACGCACGCTCACTGTTATTACATGCACAAAGTATTTCAGTTTTTGCCCTTATTCCGAAAAGGACAACATTCCTACTAAGCTGTTTATATGGCTAATGAAAATCAATATTGCATATGATGATTAACAAACCCAGACGAAATATAGAACAGTGGAATGCATGGAGCAGGTTGTCATTTTGCTTATTTGCATCAAAACAAGTTTAGTTAAGTTTTCTCAGTGGTGGCGGACTTGTTTGACCATATGAACACAGCCTCCCTCTTTCATTCCATAAGTTACCTTCTTGTAAAGGTCGGTATCGCGATATTTGCACGTATCCAACAAACTGTTGATATCCAAGTCTTTCATAATGTTTAAAAGTAGTTGTGTTTCTCCTTCCGACCAGACATGATTGCTTTTCTACTGGCATGCATTTCTACACCAGCCTTGCAAACTGTAACTAGTAGGTATGGCTACAGCTGGAGCAGCTACGTGAACCACCCACTAGCTACATGACTCACCCTCCTTGCCTACACAATCAGTTCTCTTTGCTTCAGCTCCAGAGGTGGAAGCCCTGATGGTGCTAAGTTAGCATTTAGCCAACAATGAGTCTTTCACAGTAGCCACTCATGGTATTGCAACAAACAAAAATCATGTTCAGGCCAAAGTAAACTAGGAATAAATTTTGCGCATTTTGCACGGAAATCTGTGATTTATGTGGCGAAAGTGCAGCGTCTTTGAAAAAATGTGGTCCCTGCATAAATAGGCGGATTTTGGCTGATTATGCGTTGAATTATGCGATCGCATAATCGCGTTTTTCTGTAGGGACTGAAAGTTTATGTCAGCATCAACATAGCGGTGATGGTCCTAGATCAACATTGCGATTTTATTCAGGATGAACATGACAGTGAAGTCCCTGAATCAAACAAATTATGCAGGATAAAGATGATGATGATGATGATGATGGTTCTGGATCAACAAACATATTATCCAGGGTTAACGTGTCAATGATGGTCCTGGATCGACACGAGCACTGCAATCATGCAAAAAAAAAAATGTTGACCAGGCTGTTAAAAAGGAGGGAAAGTATACTTCTCTTCTAAGAGTAAGGATGATGTCCTTTGCAGGTCTTTACTACTGCAAAATGTCATCATCCTTACTCTTAGAGGAGAAGTATACTTGCTGCAGACAACGTGTGCGCGTACGCATGATGGCTGCCATGTGTATTTTGCTGTCACTTGGCGCGTAGGCCGCTCACTTTGATGGGAGGTAATGTGACGCTTTTGTTAGATGCAATATTGACATGAACCCTAGAGGTGCTCGTGTAAAGTAGACCTCTAGAGACCGTGAATGTGAGGTTGGGCCGCACATACCATATCCGATGGCGGCAGAGACGATGCCTTCTCCTCCTCAAGATCTTAAAAGACATACAATTATAATCTCCTCTTCATCGAGAGTATCCATGTTTGTGTATAGCCTACTACATCTGGAAATACAGTGTCACGCCTTCATCGCTTTTCTGTGGTCTGCCCCTAGCAGAGACCACCAGTATCAGGCGTTCTGGCTGCGTCGACAAACGACCGTGCTGCAGCAAGTATACACAGAGGCGCAGCACACTATGTACGCATACGTTTGGTCACGCAGCCAGTAGATTTGTGCCCTTAATGTTAATGAATAATATTTTAGCCTATTGGCAAGCTTACTTGTTAGCATGCTAACTTGCTAACCTTGTAGTAGCTTATAACGGTTTAGTTCAATGTTGCTGAAGATCTTTTTTAATTGTACTAACTTTAATTTGGAAAAGTAGCTTAGCTCTAAAGAAACACAAAGGAATTTTTAAACAAGCACAAGAGCAGCACACTGATGATGTCAGAGGGCTGTGAACGATTGATTGCAACTGGAATGCGATGTGAAATGTTGATCCAGGGGCATGTCCTACTTGGCAAAGTCACATACAAAAAAGTGCAATTAAAAGTCGAAAAATACTATGTAATAATAATCCCACTTTTCTCAATCAAAAAATGCAAAACTCAGAAAAAAGAAGCCAAATTCCAAAAATCCAAGTGGGATATTATATTTACATGTGTGCATGTAAACGTACCCAATGTCTGACTTTACTTCTGATTAATGTGCCCCCCCCCAAAAAAAAAAAACCCAGTAAAGCGATGCTTTTACTTTAAAAAAATACTGTATTATGTTTTCTGCTTTGATTTGTACAGGCTGTTACCCTGTATGCCCAGACGATAAGCCCATATTCGATGAGAAGACTGGGTTGTGTGTGGAGGTATGTCCAGGCTGCTTTTACAACGGCACTAGATACGAAGAAGATGAAGTCATTTACAATGTAACCGACAACATGGGAATGTGCTACTATGCAATATGCAAGAATGCAACAGTGATACATAAAAAGTTCATTTGCACAACTACAACTCCCACTGCTACCACAACAACCCCATCAACTACAACTCCCACTACAACCCCTTCAACTACAACTACCACTACTACCACAACAACCCCATCAACTACAACTCCCACTACTACCACAACAACCCCATCAACTACAACTCCCACTACTACACCCCCATCAACTACAACTCCCACTACTACCACTACAACCCCTTCAACTACAACTCCCACTACTACCACAACAACCCCATCAACGACAACTCCCACTATTACCACAACAACCCCTTCAACTACAACTCCCACTACTACCACAACAACCCCATCAACTACAACTCCCACTACTACCACTACAACCCCTTCAACTACAACTCCCACTACTACCACAACAACCCCATCAACTACAACTCCCACTACTACCACTACAACCCCTTCAACTACAACTCCCACTATTACAACCCCATCAACTACAACTCCTACTACTACTACAACAACCCCATCAACTACAACTCCCACTACTACCACAACAACCCCTTCAACTACAACTCCCACTACTACCACAACAACCCCATCAACTACAACTCCCACTACTACCACAACAACCCCATCAACTACAACTCCCACTACTACAACCCCATCAACTACAACTCCCACTACTACCACAACAACCCCTTCAACTACAACTCCCACTACTACCACAACAACCCCATCAACTACAACTCCCACTACTACCACTACAACCCCTTCAACTACAACTCCCACTACTACCACAACAACCCCATCAACGACAACTCCCACTACTACCACTACAACCCCTTCAACTACAACTCCCACTACTACCACTACAACCCATCCACCTACAACTCCCACTACTATGTGTGTTCCAAGGTGTGAGTGGTCAGAGTGGTATAACGTGCATAACGCACAAAAGGACCGGAATGACTGGGAAACATATGAGAACATCAGGAATCATGGTTTTAAAATATGCCAAGACCCCTGGTACACTGAGTGTAGGGCTAAAGATTATCCTAATAAAAGCTTTTCTGACTTTGTGGCTGAAACCAAACAAGTTGTACATTGTAAACACGGACTTGGTTTGACATGTAAAAAAGAGGACCAGTTACGACCTCCACGAAAGTGTTTTGACTATGAGATCAGAGTATGTTGTAAAGTACCGTGTGGAACCACAACAACCCCATCAACTACAACTCCCACTACTACCACAACAACCCCTTCAACTACCACTCCCACTACTACCACAACAACCCCATCAACTACAACTCCCACTACAACCCCTTCAACTACAACTCCCACTACTACCACAACAACCCCATCAACGACAACTCCCACTACTACCACAACAACCCCATCAACTACAACTCCCACTACTACCACTACAACCCCTTCAACTACAACTCCCACTACTACCACAACAACCCCATCAACAACAACTCCCACTACTACCACTACAACCCCTTCAACTACAACTCCCACTACTACCACAACAACCCCTTCAACTACAACTCCCACTACTACCACAACAACCCCATCAACGACAACTCCCACTACTACCACTACAACCCCTTCAACTACAACTCCCACTACTACCACAACAACCCCATCAACGACAACTCCCACTACTACCACTACAACCCCTTCAACTACAACTCCCACTACTACCACAACAACCCCATCAACTACAACTCCCACTACGACACCCCCATCAACTACAACTCCTACTACTACCACAACAACCCCATCAACTACAACTCCCACTACTCCCACTACAACCCCTTCAACTACAACTCCCTCTACTACCACAACAACCCCATCAACTACAACTCCCACTACTACCACAACAACCCCATCAACTACAACTCCCACTACTACAACCCCATCAACTACAACTCCCACTACTACCACAACAACCCCTTCAACTACAACTCCCACTACTACCACAACAACCCCATCAACTACAACTCCCACTACTACCACTACAACCCCTTCAACTACAACTCCCACTACTACCACAACAACCCCATCAACGACAACTCCCACTACTACCACTACAACCCCTTCAACTACAACTCCCACTACTACCACTACAACCCATCCACCTACAACTCCCACTACTATGTGTGTTCCAAGGTGTGAGTGGTCAGAGTGGTATAACGTGCATAACGCACAAAAGGACCGGAATGACTGGGAAACATATGAGAACATCAGGAATCATGGTTTTAAAATATGCCAAGACCCCTGGTACACTGAGTGTA
Organism: Epinephelus lanceolatus; assembly: GCF_041903045.1. NCBI lineage: Eukaryota > Metazoa > Chordata > Actinopteri > Perciformes > Serranidae > Epinephelus > Epinephelus lanceolatus. The sequence goes on from NC_135738.1 coordinate 19,833,292, forward strand.
GGGCTAAAGATTATCCTAATAAAAGCTTTTCTGACTTTGTGGCTGAAACCAAACAAGTTGTACATTGTAAACACGGACTTGGTTTGACATGTAAAAAAGAGGACCAGTTACGACCTCCACGAAAGTGTTTTGACTATGAGATCAGAGTATGTTGTAAAGTACCGTGTGGAACCACAACAACCCCATCAACTACAACTCCCACTACTACCACAACAACCCCTTCAACTACCACTCCCACTACTACCACAACAACCCCATCAACTACAACTCCCACTACAACCCCTTCAACTACAACTCCCACTACTACCACAACAACCCCATCAACGACAACTCCCACTACTACCACAACAACCCCATCAACTACAACTCCCACTACTACCACAACAACCCCATCAACGACAACTCCCACTACTACCACTACAACCCCTTCAACTACAACTCCCACTACTACCACAACAACCCCTTCAACTACAACTCCCACTACTACCACAACAACCCCATCAACGACAACTCCCACTACTACCACTACAACCCCTTCAACTACAACTCCCACTACTACCACAACAACCCCATCAACGACAACTCCCACTACTACCACTACAACCCCTTCAACTACAACTCCCACTACTACCACAACAACCCCATCAACTACAACTCCCACTACGACACCCCCATCAACTACAACTCCTACTACTACCACAACAACCCCATCAACTACAACTCCCACTACTCCCACTACAACCCCTTCAACTACAACTCCCTCTACTACCACAACAACCCCATCAACTACAACTCCCACTACTACCACAACAACCCCATCAACTACAACTCCCACTAATACCACAACAACCCCTTCAACTACAACTCCCTCTACTACCACAACAACCCCATCAACGACAACTCCCACTACTACAACCCCATCAACTACAACTCCCACTACTACCACAACAACCCCATCAACTACAACTCCCACTACTACCACAATAACCCCTTCAACTACAACTCCCACTACTACCACAACAACTCCCACTACTACAACCCCATCAACTACAACTCCCACTACTACCACAACAACTCCCACTACAACTCCCACTACTACAACCCCATCAACTACAACTCCCACTACTACCACAACAACCCCATCAACTACAACTCCCACTACTACCACTACAACCCCTTCAACTACAACTCCCACTACTACCACAACAACCCCATCAACTACAACTCCCACTACTACCACAACAACCCCATCAACTACTACTCCCACTACAACCCCATCAACTACAACTCCCACTACTACCACAACAACCCCATCAACTACAACTCCCACTACTCCCACTACAACCCCATCAACTACAACTCCCACTACTACCACAACAACCCCATCAACTACAACTCCCACTACCACCACAACAACCCCATCAACTACAACTCCCACTACTACCACTACAACCCCTTCAACTACAACTCCCACTACTACCACAACAACCCCATCAACGACAACTCCCACTACTACCACTACAACCCCATCAACTACAACTCCCACTACTACCACAACAACCCCTTCAACTACAACTCCCACTACTACCACTACAACCCCTTCAACTACAACTCCCACTACTACCACAACAACCCCATCAACGACAACTCCCACTACTACCACAACAACCCCATCAACTACAACTCCCACTACTACCACAACAACCCCATCAACGACAACTCCCACTACTACAACTCCATCAACTACAACTCCCAATACTACCAAAACAACCCCATCAACTACACCTACCACTACTACAACCCCATCAACTACAACTCCCACTACAACTGAAACCCCAACCACTACAGAATGCTTCTGTATATTTAACGGCGAGCATTATAAGCCAGGTAAGAAAAAAATACAATTATTTTGTCTTTGACAGTGACAAGCGATGATTTTTTTAAAATATTTTATCATTAATAAGCTCGTCTTTTTCCTCATCTAAAGGGGATGTAATTTTCGACATGAAACACATTGGATCAGGTATATGTCTCACAATGATATGTTCTGATATTTGTGAGCTTCACAACAAGACTGCACTTTGCCCAACCACGACCACAGTTACACCCACACCCACAACTCCTAAACCTCCCACCTGCCCCCAATGGGCTGTTGCAGTAAGGATCTTAATATATTTTGCACATTAAAATATATGATTCTGTTTATTCAAAATTCTTGAAAATGCTGATATTTTCCCCCTTTTTTCCTCTTTACATCAGCAAAATGAGACCTTCTTGTTTTGCAACTGCACCATGGCCAGGTGCATTGAGAACAATACAATTGAAATAATTCCATATGAATGTCCACCTCTTCAGAACATCACTTGTACCAACGGAAACGAGCCAGTTCTTGTGTATGACAACTGGGGCTGCTGCCAACATTATGCTTGTGATTGTAAGCCATTCTGTATTTAAAGGGATGTATGACATGTTTATTGACTAATATGCTTTTCTTTTAAATCATTCAAGATTTTGAATTTTTCCATGTTTCTCTTCAGGCGTGTGTGAAGGCTGGGGAGATCCTCATTACATCACATTTGATGGACGCTACTACAGTTATCAAGGAAACTGTACTTATGTCTTGATGGAAGAGACTTCACCAAGATTTAACCTGGTCATTTATATTGACAATGTCTATTGTGATCCCACCGAAGATGTGTCGTGTCCGCGATCAATAATTATATCATATGAATCGGAAGTAATCACACTTATAAATCATAACCTTCTTGGAGCAGTGGAGTTGGAGGTAAAACAATATATGGTCATATGCAAGTTTTATTGCATATTCATATTCAGAAACTCACCAGACTCACTTCCAGTAGATTACTGTCAATGTATATGGAGTAGCAATGAGGAATCCTTTTGTCATAGAATGTTATATTTGTTCATGTGATATACTGTATTCACATTTTTCCCTGTAGGCAAAGAAAAATGGAGAACGTCTGCAACTACCTTACTATTCAAATCACGGTGTCAAGATCTTGGACACTGGCATGAACTTGGTTTATGAGATTCTTCGCCTAGAAGTGGTCATCACATTTGGAATAACTGGCTTCAGGGTCTACCTTCCAAATAAATACTTTGGTGGTAACACACAGGGCCATTGTGGTAAGAGCATATCTCTCTACAGTGGCCAAATAGGTAAATCACTTGTCTGAGGTAAGAGTGTAATATTAACTGCTTTGTGACTCTACTGTCAGGAACCTGCACTAACGACCAGAGGGATGACTGCAAGTTGCCTGGAGGCCAGCTGGTGGACAATTGTGCTGTGATGGCCGACTACTGGCCTGCAAATCACATTGACCAACCCAACTGCCACGCACCATCCATAGTGCCCACCAGTGTACCTGAACCTACACCAATCAAAACTCCATGCAAGCCAGACTCCTTATGTCCCCTGCTTAAGAGCGGGTAGACACCATAAGTAGTCTACAAGTTTGATATATGGCAGTTAAAACACTTTAACTTTTCATAATTTGATTTTTATCTGTGTTTGTGTTTTACTTTCACAGTCTCTTTGCAGCGTGCCATCGTTATGTCTCTCCTGAGAATGTCTACCTAGGCTGTGTTTTTGATAGCTGCCATATGTCCAACCCAGCAGTGGAGTGCACAAGTTTGCAGACGTATGCTGCTGCCTGTGCTCAGGCTGGTGTTTGTCTGCACTGGAGGAACCACACCAAGCTGTGTGGTAAGCAGCCCCTTCTATACTTTTACTGTGAATACTGGTATCAATGAAATCAGGAGACGCACTTTTTTTGCATCTAGCACACACTGAACAGGCTGTTGCATGTTTTATTAGAAACAGTATGGAGGCAGTACGTATTTTAAAATAAACTAATTGAGTTTTTTTCTTCACTAACAGCAAGTGACTGCCCATCAAACAAAGTTTACAAGCCATGTGGTCCTGCAGAACAGCCAACCTGTGAAGACAAGTAAGTTTAATAACAAGTGTGATTTTACAGTTCGTTTTCCCGAGACAAAGATCATAATTGATAGTGGCAATAGCTATTCTTTGGAACAACATAGTAGCACTAAGTAGAGTAGAATACAGTGTATTATATTAAGTATGTTTTAGAGATATGAAAGACGCAGTGCAAACTATGTGTTCTTTCTTGATTTAATATTACAGTCCTAATGAACCAACCATGAACTACACGACTGAGGGCTGCTTCTGTCCGGATGGAATGAAACTCTTCAACAAAGAGTCTGGCATATGTGTTGATAAGTGTGGTAAGTGTGGGATATATTTTCAAGCCGTGTCATGGAGTAATATGTATATCGTATCAATCATGAAGTGCTCATATTCCAACAGGATGTCTTGATCCTGAGGGCATTCCTCGTGAGGTAAGTCTTCTGTTCATGTTCAGTTTAAATCACAACCTGTGTTGTTTACTTGCAAGAGACAGTAAGTCACAACTGTGGTTTATTCTTACAGTTTGATGAAGAGTTTGTGTACAAATGCCAAAACTGCATCTGTAAGGAGTCCACCAAGACTGTCACATGCAAGCCAAAGACGTGCCCAGCACCACCTATAATAAGCTGCACTGAACCTGGGTTTGTCCTTGTCAACCAAACTAATCCATCAGACCCCTGCTGTTCTGCCTTTGTTTGCCGTAAGACCTGTAGCATCAGTGCACATTTGTTCTCCAGAGTTTTTTTATATTGCTATACATTGATAATGATCTTTATTGCTCTTTGATCATCTCCACAGAATGTCACGGAGACACTTGCCCACCCATTGAAAAGAAGTGTGAAGTAGGATATGAGATGGAGGACAATGTTCCTGAAGGAAAATGCTGTCCAGAACACACATGTGGTGAGCTCATTAATTCATAGTTTGAATTTGTATAAAGCAAATTATGGTATTGACACTTTTATATAATTCCCATTTTCTTACTCTTTTCTAGTGCCCAAAAGAGTGTGTGTCCACAAAGACATTGAATACAGGGTATGTAAAAATGGAAATATATCATTCATGATTTCTGCTGCACAAGTTCTGAATAGTTAAAAAACACATGTATACAGTAAATATGTTTCCTCTTTAATTGCTAGCCTGGCTCTCCAGTTCCTGCACCTCCATGTCAGGATTGTATCTGTACCAATGAGGTGGACCCCAATACTGGTCTATTTAAAAAACGTTGTGAGTTTCAGACATGCAAGAAAAACTGCGACCTGGTAAGAAAAATTACACCTATTACACTCATACACACAATACAACTTGATTTTCTCAGGATAAGTTTTATGTGGAAAATGAACCTGTAAAACTTGACTTGTCAACTTATCGTTTCTTTCAGGGATATGAGTATCAGGAAACTGATTTCGATGAATGCTGTGGGAAATGTGTACAGACACACTGTGTTGCTCGTGTCAATGGTACTGATAAGCTCTTGAAGGTAAGTTGGATCATCTCTTTCGGCTGTGGTCCACATAATAATGGTTAATAGCTGAAAGTACATCATGATTTTAATATCTGCATGTTTGTGTATGTCGGTCTCGCTGTCCTCCAGCCGGGAGATACCTGGTCACCACCTGAGAATAAGTGTCTGCACTACACCTGCATTAAGGTCGGAAACACTTTAACAGCATTCAATTCGCACATCGTCTGCCCGCCATTCCATCAGAGCAACTGCCAGCCTGTAAGTATCATTTATGACTTCCAGCAAATTAATTTGGATTGTCTGTGTCTGCGAGAACACACGCTGAAACAGTTTGTGCTGATGTTGTGAATTTTCCTCCGCAGGGCACCATTCAGACATCAGCTAATGGCTGTTGTAAAATCTGTGAGTATGCCATTAACTCTACTTTTGGGTAGAGGGTATACTTAAATGAAAACAAGCTAACTATGCATCTGTTTTTAAAAGGTGTGGAGAAGGAGAAGGGCTGCAAGCGAGTATCCATGAAAACAACCATTACGCATGGGAGCTGTCAGTCTTACAATGAGGTGGATCTGCCATATTGTGAAGGAACCTGCAACACTTTCACCATGTAAGGAAGATATTAGTCACATTTCTCCAAATAGTCACAAACCCATGAGGATGAGGAGATGTAAAATTGTTTGGGTGTACTTTGTGCATATTTTGAATGTATTAATCACTCCTGCCTCTGCTTTCTTCAGGTACTCGAAAGCAGCGGCCGCTATGGAGCATTCTTGCTCCTGCTGTAGGGAGACACGCTCCAGCAATCGCACTGTCGACTTGCACTGCCTGAATGGAGATGTGGTTCCCTACATATACATCCACGTGGAGGAATGTGGTTGCAGCCACTCAGACTGCACTAGACCTGCTGCAAAACCTGCTCGCAGGAGGCGAAGTTCCACACTGGTGTAATAAAAACATCTGTCATCACTTTAATGGATGAAGGATGTAAAAGTTTCTTCCTATATTGTCTTAACAATTATTACATCTCTTACAAAGCTTTGTATAGAGAATATTAACCTATTAAATCAATCAAATAAAAACATGCAACTCAGGTTATGTCTTATCTCTTTTATTTTCTTGTTTGTGACAAAGCAAATCTTATTATTTGCTCATGGTTACACAAAAATAAGAATTAAGGTTATTTAAAAACACATTTATTATTGATTTCTCACAGACCCAAAATATGAATTTTCACAATGAAAAGAAAGTATAGTATCATTTTGCATCAAATAAAACATGGCGAACTACACTAACTGAAAGTCCAGCCGCCACAGCCTGTGCGACAACATGAGACTGCTGCCCGAGGTGCTAAAATGGAGAGGGGTGGGTTATCCTCTTGCACCAATAATGCCAGCCCTCTGTCTCTGTGTGCATTAATATTGTATTGTTTATTAATGTGGATATAGAGTTGTGAAGGAAGTGGCTTTTAATAGCAAAATGCTTCGGTGGAAATGAGCCCTGCTCTTTGAGGGAGCTCTCAGTAAATCACAGAGGTCATGAGAATTGTACTAATAAACACATACATAATCATAAAAATGTAGTTATATCAACATTATCCAAAAAATGAAGCACATAAGGACAAGGCTGTGGGGGTGGTGGGTGCTCAGGCAGCAAACAGTGTTGGTATGAACGTTCAGCAGTAACAGTGAGCAGTGTCAGGTGATGATTTTTTTTTTTTTTGAATTCCTCTCAAGTGTGTTTTATGTCGGAAAAATAATTATTCCTCACTGACATACTTGCCCGTATGTATATATATTCTGTTTAAACTTGTTCCAGATCTTCATTATATGATTTTTGCATTGAATGAAATGTTTGGACCCAACTCTTCATGATTTTTATGGCTACTCCACACCATCAAATGGAAATATTATATTCTTGTGCATCATTTTATACACATTTTCACCAAAATCATACATACATATTCACAGTCCTGTCATTATGCATTTCAAACAGTAGGGGGTGTAATTTCACCCTCTCTGTAAGAACAGCGTTGAGTTCAGGGGTCAACACAAATGACCGGAAGTTCAATTAACGGTCGCTGCTCTGGTCGCAGCCGTTGCTAATGGTAAGCTAAGTCTATGGCTGTGTCCGAAATCATTCCCTTCTCACTAAATAGTGCACTAAATAGTGTGTTCGCCATTTTGTAGTGCTGTCCGAATGTTTAGTGTAAATTAATATACCCTAGTGGACTCATAGTATCCCACAATGCAGCGCGAAAAGTAGTGTACAACCAAAGAGCATGGATACCAAGAGGCAAAGCTCAATAGAACGCCCCATAGCAACAAATTCCCCCATGGTTTCGTCCTACCGCCGCCATTTTGGACTGTCAACAGACCGCAGCAGACCTGCTTGCATACAAAAACACACAGACAAACTGAAGTATATCGCTATTAATTATGCTTACAGTGCTACTCACCTCGTGATAGCTTGGTCACAGCTGCTTTTTCACATTTTTGTAAAGCAAAATATAGACTTTAAAAAAAAACAAAACGAGGAAAAACGGCCGAGATGGCATCTCTACATATTACATCCACTTATGAGAAGATTAACTTAATTACTCCTTCAAATAAGCCATCATAAGCCAAACTACCAAAAAAATAAATAAAAAATAAAAAAAAAAATCAATATTTTAGGTAGAAACACATTAATGGCGACGGATTTTACCAATTATTTGAGAGGTCTTAAAAGCTTTCTTGTTTTTAGTTACTTTGGAGACACAAGCAAAGAGATATTGTAATTCGACATGAAATAAATTTATGTTAGGTTTAGTCTGAGTGATTCTAGATTTATGAATGTGAAACTTGCCAGTAAGACAGATGACTCTGAGAGCACAGTTAATAGGTTGTACGTCTGTATTACAGCTCAGAAACAAGACCATTTCTTCTGATATTGGTGTCATTGTATTAAATGCTGAGAAAATCAGTAGAGCAGCATCAGTCCAAAATTCTCGAGAAAAGGAACAAGTGTAGAATAGATGAGAAATTGATTTGCTTTCAGCTTTACAGAAAGAGCAAAGTGGAGAGACATCTGCTTTAAATTTATGCAATAGTTCATTACAAGGATAATACCTATGTAAGATCTTCAGATGGACTTCTTTTATTTTGTTTGGTAAAAGGAACTTATGATGGTCTGTCCAAACTTTTTCTGCTGAGATATCAGGAAAAGTTATTTTCCATAATAGAATAGATTTGGGAAAGCAACTCTGAAATGAAGTAAGTGTCTTTCTGGTATGCAGATTGCTACATATACCACCTGAAATATCTTTTCCACCAATGAAAAGCTTGGGGATTTCTGAATTCAAAGAACCATATATTACTGCATTTTTGATAAGGAACAGTAACTTAGGAGATATACTTTTAATAACATTGTTATAATCTTTTCGAGAGATATTAATACCTTTTTTCTGAACAAAGTCTTTATATGTGTGGGGGTTACCTCTATTGCTAAGTACATCTAATACAAAGATTATGTTCCTATCAAACCAGTCTTTCTTGAATATGGATTTGTTTCTGGAAAGTATAGGCCTATGCTGATTGTTCCAAAGTATGCATGAATGTGGAGAGAAATTATGTTTGAAGGCAATCAACCAAGCTTCAAGAGCTTGTTTGTGAAAGTTAGCAAGCTTGAGGGGCAGTTTATCATATTCATAATTAAAAGAGAGTAGAAAACTCAGACCGCCACACATATTAAACAACAAATTAGGAATGTAGAACCACTGACAGTTGTTCTTAGCCAAACACTGCTTAATCCAATTAATCTTAAAAATCCTATTAATAGTATGGAAATCTATTGCATTCAATCCCCCATCAGAGTAGCTCCTGATGCATGTTTTTCTTTTAATATACTCTGTTTTGTTTTTTCATATGAACTTGAAGAGGAGAGAATCGATTGCTGCACATGTCTTCGGGTCAACATAATGAGAGATGGCAGGGTATACTAATCCTGAGATACCTTCAGCCTTTGACAATAGTACACGACCTTGAATAGTGAGGTCTCTTTGCAACCAGGAGTTAAAGATTTTTTTTGCTTTTTCTATTTTGGGTAAAAAATTGTTGGAAATTCTATCAGGGGATGATTTAGTTATTGAGATACCAAGATATTTAACTGATTTTTTAACCTCTATACCACTTATTGATGTCTTATCTGTATCATGTACTGCTAAAATTTCACATTTACTCTGATTAATTGTAAGACCTAAGGCTTTAGAGAAATTCTTTAACGCCTCTAATATGACTGGGACTTGAATATCATTTTTTAAAAAGAGACAAGTGTCATCAGCTAACTGACTAATAATTAAATTATTCTCACCTATTTTTATGCCTTCAATATCAGTGCAGTGTACAGTGTATAAATTGAGAAGTTCAGCAGCAATTAAGAAAAGAAATGGGGATATTGGGCACCCCTGTCTAATGCCTCGTTTAATATCAAAACGTGGTGAAGTCCCATGAGGTAATGAGACACTACTATTAATGTTGTTATATAGAGTGTAAACTATTTTTCTGAAATTTCTCCCAAAGCCAAAATGGAGTAAAGCTTCATTTATGAATGGGTGTTGTGCTTTGTAAAAATCGAAGAAAAGTATAATTGCTTCATTGCTAATAAAGTCAGAATAATCTAGTATGTCTAGGATTAAACGGATGTTATTGCTAATGTGTCTGTCCTTCATAAACCCAGATTGAGAAGGAGAGATAATTTCATCCAAACAGGGTTTTAGTCTTTTGGCATAGAGTGAAGCGAACAGTTTATAATCCGAGTTTAACAAAGAGACTGGGCGCCAATTATCTAAATATAAAGTGTCTTTGTTAGTCTTAGGGATAAGCATAATGAGGCCTTGTTTCATTGATTCGCTTAGCTCTCCACTCTCTATACAAAAAAAGTGAAAAAGCAAGTGGTAGATCTGACTGAGAAGCCGAGGACAGTATCAGCAGATAGCCTGTCACTCAAAACAGCCCTTATTTATGCGTAACTTTAAGCTTTAATAAAATGTAAACAGGTAAGTTATATAAAAATTCAGCCCTCATACAGTTGTCATGAAGGGGGAAATTAGCTAGAGACCTAAACCCTTTTTGTACCAGACTGTTTGAATGTTTATTTCTGTTGTCAAATGGGGAATTTTGACATGGGGGTCTATGGAGAATGATGTGCTCTTGGAGCCAGCCTCAACTGCAACACAGTATCTAATCCTAGTGATTACAGCATTATTTTTTAAATCACCATTTTTTTTTTAAACCAAGTGCTTTTGTTGCCCAAATCTTAGACAAAAATCTGTTTCAACAAAACTTGCATCTACCCATTGTGAACCACGTGAAACTCGTCTTCTTGTCGAAGGTGCAGTGTTGGAGTGAAACTTGATACCTTGGGGGCTGCAGGAGGGTCATGGGGCAGTGGACTGGACATACCACTTGTCAATCACTAGTAGTCACTATGTGGTACAATATTTTATCCCATTGTTGTTCTTTTTAAAGGTTACCTTGTACAAACTGGCAAAGGGACAATCGATGAAAACTAGCTTTTTAAGCTAATTCGAGTGCATTTACATGTGTGGTTTTTTTGTACACAATGTTTATTAATGTGCATTGTCCCTTTCAAATAAACTAAACTAAACTAAACTAAACAATCAGGTAAAGGGGCGGTAGGTTTTCTGAGACGTTTGCTCTCACACAAACTGTGCTTGGCCCGGCATAAAACAAGGTCCGGATTGATTAAATTATTTTTGGAAATACCTAATTTTCTATTTTAGAAAACAGTATTTTAGAACAGTGGTAACAGTCTGGAAACATAAATATTTTTCCATACTTTATTTTTCATTTTCCATACTTTTTAATACCTGGAAATTGATCAAATTTATTTCCATACTTTTCCATACTTGCTTAGGAACCCTGTTGAAATGTTCTGATGTTGCATTTGTGTTTGGGTGGATTTATTGGGCATGCTGTAAAAGAAAAACAGAATAAAGATATTGCACACATTGAATAAAGCTGCTAAAATTTCAAAGCACTGTATACTAGCCTGCAGACATTTTTGTACTTTTAAGTTGTAAAGGCTTCTGACACAAGAAACAGCTTTGTAATCCAGATTGCTCCTCATCTTATCTACCAATGGACAATGGGTGAGACTCACCGAAGGCCCCCAATACAATATTATCGTAGGATTGCTGCAGGGCTGACATTTTTCTGGAATGACAGTTGTGACTTCGTCGAAAAGCCCATGGGATTTTTCCTTTGGATTATTGCAGACAGTCAGCTCTGTGGCAAACAAAAGTACATGATAATTATACATTTTGTTTATATTTAGCCACTTGTAAGCAACTGCCTGTCTTTTAGACACAGAAAAGCTTCAAAATTCATGAGTGGGGTACTTACCAATGTATTTTGTCATACAACAAAATGTGCAGTGTTAACAACAGATCTCATTTCAGGCGTCAAACCAAAAAAACATTTTAAAAAAATCCATAAACTTTGAGATGAGGGAACTGGGACTGCAAAAATGCAAACTTATTACAGGGTTTAAGGGACTCATTCCTGGAGCGCTCTACAGTTAGGTCAAGATACAACATCACTGTGATAACATATATTGCGATATACCGCAATTTATCACCTTTTTTCAACTGCAAATAAAGAAAAAGCTTTGTCAACATTTGTTTTATCCAGTATCATAAAGTTTTTAGTCTGTTCATCTGAGTTCAATCATTTTTATTGCAGCAACGTATATCTAGTGGATTTCTAGTTGACACGACCGAACAAAGGACCTGAACCCAAATGCACGACTCGAGAAGCAAAGTACAAAATCAGAGTTTATTTAACACAAAATGAAAATCACTTTCGAGAGAGGAAAAACCTACAATAAATCTAAGAACAAAAAATGATCTAGGAAATAAACGCTAGACTAAAAAACAAACAGAAAATCACTCTACTGAGGCTGAACAATCAGTATGAAAAAACAAACAGAAAATCACTCTACTGAGGCTGAACAATCACTATGAAAAATCAAACAGAAAATCACTCTACTGAGGCTGAACAATCACTATGAAAAATCAAACAGAAAACAAACATGAACAAAGTATCAAAATAACAAGACCTGACAATGGCAATGGCAAAATGGCATGGATACGACGCTGGTTCTCTGACACGAAGGACAAGACGAACTGGCACAGGACAAAGGGAGACACAGACAAAATATACACACAGGGTAAGGGCACAGGTGGAAACAATCAGGGGCGAGGCAGACAATAGGCTCGTTCGAGATGAACTGCGCCTCGCCTGAAAAGTAGACGAGAGCAGGCGGCTGCAGCGGGGGGCGTTGACAAAAAGCTGCGGTGAAGTCGGACAGTTTCCCGACAGTTTCTAGCAGCCTTCAGTCCGTGCAGGAAGTCACAGACACACTTACATCCTGTCTGGAATGATGTCAATTCATTAAAAAAGTGGTCAGACCTAGGCTGACCAAACGTCCCCTTTTGCCCGGACATGTCCACTTTTCACATCCTGTCCGGGGCGTCCGGGGGGTGTTTATAAATTGATGATAATGTCCGGTTTTCCGTGTGTGTGTGTGTAATCCCCGAGAGGCTGCCTTATCGGCGGATCTCCAACACTCACAACGAGGAAGCAGCAGACACCCGCATTATTCTGAGCTTCCAAGATGCCGAAGCGAAAGTGCAGCTTTACAGATGAATTGCAGAAAAAATTCCCAACTTACTGTCCCGACCCGGTCGGGATATATGGGAGGCTGAGTGCACCGTGTGCAAAGCTGGCACATATGTTTGTGTGTCTAATAGAGGTGCCGGGGACCTCAAAGTTGGATTTTCTAATACAGAAGAGGTATTATTTAGAGCATTATTTCATATTATTTGTCCATTAAGACTTGAAAAGATAGCTATTATTTTACAAGTTGATTTTTCTAATACAGAATAGACATTATTTCTATCATTATTTCATTCCAGAGATTTTACATTTATTTTACATTTAGGCCTATATTTATTTTTGTACAATTGAAACTTGTAAAAAGATTATTATTTTAGGCATAATAAAAGCAAGTTGAGTAACCTCTGAGAAGCCTATCTAAATTTCTGTCTTTGAGAGACATTATTTTGTAATATAACTGAATTTTCTATCCATACATATGAACTTTAAATATATTAAAATTATAAGGCATCTTTGAGTAAACTGCGAGTATCATTTAAGTAGGCTATCGTGACCGGGCGAGTGTCCTCTTTTTTGGAAATCAAAATATGGTCACCCTAGTCAGACCCATATATCAGTTTGTTTTCACCATCAGTCACACAACATGTTTTCTGTTCACAGAATAAACCTTCAGGTCAGACAAATACAATCTTAATCTCTAGAATGCAACAAAAATGAGTAGTTTATCTAAAACGTCATCTTGTTGAGTCGACATCTGAACCAATGAGCTGTTAGATCAGGTGAGAGCCAGGCGGTGCAGTCGGTGGAGAGCAACTGCAGCGCCTGGATCTAAAAACTGCGGCCGCCTCACTCTCGCGGTTTTATCGCGGTCCACTTTTGTAATACGTCAGAGCAAGGATGAAGTCGGACACAAAACTAACCGGCATGCATTGTGCGCCGATCGCCGGTGATCGAATCTGCGCAGGACTGGCTCATCTCGACCGAACCTAATCAGACCAGCGGGAAAACACACAGGGGAAGGAGCAAGTTGCCTGAAACGAGAGGAGAGTTAACTTTCAAAATAAAACAGGAAATCACAAGACAACATAGACACAAGACAAACTGATTAAATGAACTTAACAACGTTTCTTGGTTATGACACCCATTCAAGTTAGCAGAGCGCTAAACCAGAAGTTAGCTGTTTGGGCACTCTTGGCAGAACTCAGCCCCTGTAAGTCTCTAGTGGGCCACACAGTGAAGAGGTAGTGCCGATAATCCCTGGATTATCTGAGTAATTTTATATATGGCAGTTGAACCATTTTTGCTTCATGCACCACTGAGCAGGAATGAATAGGGGCCCCACATCCAACGCTGTATCCAGTTCTCCTGATACACCCATGCCGCCACAGCAGATAAGGAAAAACTACCCCCCGCCAAAAAAAAAAAAAACCTTTAACAGAGAAGAAAATGGTAGAAATCCCAGGAAGAACAGCTGAGGAGGAATCTCTCTCACAGGACAGACAGATGTGCAGTAGATATTGAGTGTAAAAAGTAATTTGCTTGACATTATGTTTCCCTCAAAACATATTTGCTGTTTTAAATCAACTGTATTTGTAGGAGGCAGGGCTGCACAAACACATATGCATATCCATGAACACCCTCAGTTCACCTGAGATTATTATTAGTATTAGGGTTCAGCAAAATTTTGCTGTGTTAAGAACCATGTCAAAGCAAGCCCTTCTGTTTGTTGTGTGTCAAGGCGAGCGTTTCTGTTTGCTATGTGTCAGAGCCAGGCTTTTTGTGTGCATGACAGTATGCAAAGACAACTTTGTATGTGCTGTAACAACACGCGAAAACAGTGTCTACTTTGGCATGTTTTGTGGGAGGGTATTGCTGACAAAACCAACGTGATATTAATCCTGCCACCTCAAGCAGTTTATATTACTTGTAGTGAACAAGTTATAATCATTTGTACAATTGAAAGTACAAGCTTGCAAGAAATGTCCTTTTTTTTTTTTACATATATTAAAATTGGTGAATTTGACTGAGTATATTTGAATTTGAATAGACAGCCAAATGTTTTGGGTCAACATCCATCTGAAAGCCTGGTGGCACAGTTTAGGATGATGTGCCGAATCCAAACTCTTTAGCATAAAATGCCAATAAGAATATTTTATCATTTCAGATTCAATTCAGATTTGTAACAAACCAATGGTCTGGTTTCGACTAGAGTTGTTAGGAATGGCTTGTAAACATTTAACTGACTATACTTAATCTACATAGTTACTGGCTGAATTAGTAACTCTGAGCAGTGACACACATTATTTTACTTCCTGGTTAAAAGTTTATAAAAAAAGACTGCAAAAGCACCAGAAACAATTATAATCTTATAATTGTTGCAAAAGGATGGCTGTTGCAATATTAACTTGTTTTTTGTACTGAGCTGAAGATAGACTGTCAGGATAAGCCCCAAATGTCACAGCATTACAGTATATTATATATAGTATAATATACAGTAAATTCATTTGAATTGTGATGCAGTTGCTTTGGTTAGGAAAAAAGTGGAAAAAAACTACATAGTGAGTAGACTTAAAAAAAAAGTGATTAATCATTTCACCCTCTGATTTACTGATTTATTTTGCGTATTTGATTTGTATGTCTTCTTTAAAAAAGTAAATTCAAATAAACACAAGAAGTTTGTGGTCTAGAGAAAGGATCAGCACTCAGTGAATAACCTCCTAAGCCCTATGATAAGCTATTATAGCGAGGCTTAACTATACAGACCAGTGAGCAGTGATAACTAACATGTCTTTGGGGTTATCGGGTGGGAACCTTCTTTCACCAGCGTTTCGTCTAGTTGGTCCCACGACACCTCCAGGAGGCTAGACAGTGATCTCTGGCGTCCCAGAGACACTCCCCTAATGCCAGGTCTCACTGCTCCCCGCAAGAACCCAATAACCTCCTTTACCTTACTTACGCATGGCTTTCTCAGCCCAAACAGCACTGCCACTTTCAACCAAACCCAGCTCCAGGTAGAAACAATGCTGATACTACCTTTAGTAGCACATTCACCATAATATCAGGAATATATTTTGCACGCTGAAAGAACGAGTGTAACCTACTTGTGCTGTGTATGTATACAGTGTTTGAGCCTGGATTGTCTGGCAGTTGGTCAACTGGCTCCATCCATGAGGAACAAGAGAAGATATAGTCAAAGCTCAGTGACTACTACAAAATAATGTTGAAATAATAGAAGAGTTGATATTGGGAAATTACACATTTTAAGAAGTTATAGATGCTGGCTCAGGCTCTGACAGGTGTGTAGCTGATCATTTGGAACTTACTGCTGTATTAATAAGATGTTGAGGCTCACAGAAGGTTTTGATGTCTGCCTTGTAAGCCTTGTTTGAAAGATGTGATTGACAGTTTGCCTAAGTCTTTTGCAGCGCAGTTCAGTTTTTACCACAGCTACGTACATATGAGAGTATTGACTTTTACCTTGCTTTCCCCTCTTGTACTATGTACTAACTGAGTCATATGTGTACCCAATGCTTTCATTCGCTTAAGCACCACCGTGACAGTTGTAGATAGAATATATAGAACAATATATATAGACGCTTTTAGAAAACATTTTTGAGAAGTTTATGTAGAGTGTGATACTATCTGCAATATTATATCTTACATTCTGTGCAAAGCCATGGTGTAATACAATACAGACAGCTGGGCATCAAAACTACATTAACAACATTTCAGCAGAAATGTAAATCTGACCATAAACGTTTTCACACTGTATGTTTCTCTGTTTCACTAGGTCAGGGAGCCAGGTTATCGCAGTGGTGGGTAACATGACATGACACAGATGGATATCGTTGTGGGCAGCAGGATTTCCCCTGTACCTGACCAGGTGTCTTCATGGTGTAAGTGAGAAGACTGCAGATAAATGCAATAGCTGATAAAGGTAGGTAGGCCACACTAATGATGTCATACTTCTTCCTTTTTAGTTGTCTGTCACCTTATATTAAGGTGATTGTCCCCACTTCAAAACATTCTAACTATCCCTTTAAACTATCGAAATGATTGTTCAGATTTTTTGAAATGGGTTGTATGAGGTTCTTATCCACAGTCAGTGTATCGCCTGCTGTAGGTAATGGTGGAATAAAAAGATCCAAATGCTGTTCTCTCTCAACTCCTCCATTGTCTTGTTTGTGTCTATCCAGCCGGTAGTGATTAGGGTTAGGCTGTTTTTGTAAACAAAATAATGGTAATGATATTTGTTATTGATTAGTAATTGTTTTCCCAAGGTTGTTCCTTCACCTTTAATGGTTTCACAGTTGTACCACAGTTAGTCAACAGAGCAGTTTTCTTTTGTTAGACTGAAAAAGTACACTAAACAAAAATTTAACACTTTTGTTTTTGCTCCTATTTTTCACAGGTTGAAGTTCAAGAGCTAAGACTTTTTATGCACTCAGTAGATATATTTCTCTCAAATTTTGGTTGCAAATTTTTTAAAATTCATGTTGCTGAGTAGCTCTCCTTTTCCAAGTTAATCCATTTACCTGCCAATAGGTACCCCAGAATCCTACACACTGAATCTCTAAGAGGGCTACTGCATGCTGACCTTTCTTCATGTTTTTTATGCTTTTATCAGTCCAGCACATGCCTTAAACAGTTTGAGGATCTGCGCGACTTTTATGCCTTTTTAAAAGAAAGTAGGCCAACCTTTTAATTTCCTCTGATTCTGAATACAGTGTAGGTGAAATGAGAGAATATTTGTACAGCATTCATGTATATTTAAGTTTTGTCAAAAACAATCTGCTAAGATCCACCTGCATGGTGCTAATGTTGTTACAACAGGATATTTACCCATGGTAACAGATATGCTGCTCTGTTAGGAAGAAATGGCACTCGTGCGTAGAGTGTCAGATACATGGCATTCCTGGAATTTAAGCCCATGTTGTGTAGAAAGATGCCTGTCATAAAAACACGCGGACATAGATAAAAGGAATCGATAAGTTCGAAGGCATATGATTCTGATGGATGAGACAATTTGGAGCCAGTTCTCAAATGGAACCGTTCTCAATTCACATCCCTAAATCTCATTGTAAATGAGATCAATATCAAGTCAAGTCAAGTCAAGTCAAAATTTATTTATATAGCACATTTAAAAACAACCTCGGTTGACCAAAGTGCTGTACAGTTCATCCAAAGAATGAATGAATATTTTGTGAAAGCACTAGTAGCACATCCTTCTATATCATCGTAATATCAATATTGAGGTATTTGGTCAAAAATATTGTGATATTTGATTTTCTCCATATCGCCCAGCCGTAATTGCTCTCGCACACCTCAGATATGTATGTACAGTATGTGCAGTACATCAGAATCTGGTCATGCTAGACTGTCATTTTGCATTTTAAAGGTCTATAAGTCTCTGTCTAATATTTGGTTAATATTTAAGCAAGTGAATTATGAATGTACTTAACAGATATGGAGGTACAACCCACAGCTTTAAATGCTATGGATCAGTGAGAAAGGTACACAAAAGAATACCATAAATGAAGCATACAGTGCATCGTATCACCAGCTGAATCTGTGTGTAGATGATGTATTAGTCTTTAATAAAGATCAACATCAAAATGGAGCTGTGGAGAGTGAGAAATAGGATGTTTTGTGACACAGACCTCATGTGAAGATGAAATGTTGTCATAAGCCACCTCTTCATGGGTGTGATCTTAATGGGGACAAAAACCACAATGGTTGACACCCAGAAAGTCTCTTTTACCCCTCCTTAACTGCAAACATCCAATGAACTATATTACATGACATTGTTGGAACTGGACCAGTTTGCCCAGCCATCCCTGTCAGGACAGGGACAACTCACGGATCATGAGAGCAGCCAAGATGCCACTTGAATGGGTTATACCATGGCTCACCCTCTACTTTGGATTATCTGCAGCCAGCACTGGTATGTACACTTAACAAAACACAAAGAGAGCTGCATATATTAAATTCAACAATATTAAGCTGCGCTGTCTATCGAGTACAAAGAATCCCATCCAAGGAAGAAAATTTTATATAATCAAACCTATGTAGTCTGCTTTTATCGGACATTATTAATAGTGTGTCTTTGTTTTTTTCAGTCATGATTCCGACAATGACCCAAGTGTACACAATTAAAGGTATTTTTCTTTTTTAAGATGAAATATAACAAACAAGCCCATGTACAGTTTGAGCTACAATTTAATCTATCTTTTTTTCCTCCACAAAATAGAAGTGAGACCTGCTCACAACGACCAGATCTGCAGTACATGGGGAAACTACCACTTTAAGACTTTCGATGGAGATTTCTTCCAGCTTCCCTCCTCTTGCAACTATATCCTTGCATCCCAGTGTAAGGCAAGCTTTGAAAGTTTCAACATCCAGTTCCAACGGCAGGAGATGGATGGGGTCCCCACCATTAAGAAGGTCACCATGAGACTGGAGGGAGCTGTTGTGGAATTAGACAAGACTTCCATCAAAGTCGATAATGAACTGTGAGTGTGTTTTGATGTTTTGGCTTTTGCTAGTTGTAAAGAAGGTTCTTGTCTTACTGTGATGACTTGGTTGCCCCCTCTAGTGTCACTATACCATTCAGCCAGGGTGGCATTTCAATTGCAAGAACCGTCTCCTACATTAAAATCGACGCAAAGCTCGGTGTGGTCGTCATGTGGAATGAAGATGACGCCCTCTGGGTATGTGTATTATTTATTATGTGCTGTTCTCATACAATGCACTTTGGCAAAATAATATCTGATATTGATTTTTTTGAACTTACTAACTTGCAGTTAAACATTGATCCACTTATTTACATTTAATTCAATTTTACTCAGGGTGACTGCAGGTCTTTAAAAATACTACTTAAATTAATGTCTTAAATTCAATTTTGAATGAATATCAGACCTTTTAAGTAATTAAATTGCCTTAAAACTGAAATTGTGAGGTCTTAGTTGGCACAAACATTTTATCTTATTTCATTTATCTATCTTTTAATTTATATTCATCAAAAGTTGAGTTGAGCTCTTATGTGTGAAAGTCCAAATTTCTGATGTTACAAACCTACCACTTGACCTTATACTGTCTTTTAACTTTATACTTGCACTTACTTGTTGGCAAAATAAGATCAACCCAACTCACTTACTGTTATACTAATAACCATAGTCCTACATAAAATCTACCTCTGCATGGGACTACACAGCTATCTTTATATTTAGTTTATACTTGGTTGCAATGCTTGAACAAGAAAACAATGATTTGTCCAAAAATCAGTCTTAAATTTTGTTAAAAAATGACCTTGACAAGGTCTTAAAGAGCATTAAATTTAAGTGTCTGATACCTGTCGACACCGTGTTACTGCTGTTGAGAGATTAGAGATTTGACCCAGGTGATATAAAGATTAATCCATATGAAATCAAAAGGAAGCAACTTTGAAAAAATGCATAATATTAACTACAGTTAAGAGATTTCATCTTAATTTCTGCATTTATTTTAACCCATGTTTTCACCTGTTTTTAGGTTGAGTTGGATGCAAAATTCAAGAATCAGACCTGTGGCCTGTGTGGTGACTACAATGGAGTCCAGGTTTATGATGAGTTCATCAGGACAGGTAAATAAAAGTAATACATTTTAAAATATTCTGCACAGAATCAGTCTTCACACTCCCTCAAGGCTCATTTTCCTCTAGGAACTGGGGAGTCTTTCACTATTGAATACTATGGGGAGGCCTCGCAAAACGATGGTCCCAATGAAGAGTGTGCAGCAATGTCCTCTTCAGCCACGCAGAGCTGTGCAAATCAAGTATGTGAAAATGGATTTGCTTCAAGTAAACCCATGTATAATGTTAGGTACAATTTGAATATATCATATACTTTGACCCACAGACAGACCTCTGTACAAACTTGCTGTCAGGACCAGCATTTCTCAGCTGTCAAAACCTGATTGATATTGACTCGTTCACCAAAGCCTGTATGAAGGACCTGTGCCGCTCCAACAACAGCACTTCATGCTTGTGTGCAACCATGTCAGAGTACTCCCGTCAGTGTGCTCATGCAGGCGGACAACCACAGCAATGGAAGACCGCACAACTGTGTTGTAAGAACAGCAACTGAACGTTTGAGTTTCAATAATTTTGCTGTATTCATATCAGAGTCACTGTTTTTAAATTGTGTCTTTTTTTGTGTTGAATAGCAACAACATGCCCTTTCAACATGGAGTATAAAGAATGTGGTAGTCCCTGTACTGACACCTGCAGCAACCCCCAGAGAAGCCAAGTGTGTGACGATCACTGCATGGATGGATGTTTCTGTCCATCTGGTAAGTTTCCTGATTGTAAAACCAGCACAGACGACTTTTTGAGTCTGGCAGATGTCAGAGTGTTTATTCTGTTCATACTCATATTCAGACTCTCAAATTATTTTGCTTGTGTTCTTGACTCTTGCCATTGGTGTGCAAAATTAGTTTTCTTGCTGTTGAATTGCCGCCAGTTTGTTTAAACAAACAAAAGCTGAAGTTATAGTTTTGACAGAAGGCTTGTGTTTTGATATTTAGTTGCCTCCAAATACTGAATTAATTACATCATGTTAATATAGTCAGTTATGGCATTTCTCACATTTGTCCTTGTGCCTCAACACTCTTCTTTGTACAGTTTAAATGCAACACTGGACATAGCTTTGGCTGCTATCAGTTAGGTGCACATAAACAGCTGTGTAGCTTACATTCTGCAAATTAATGCGCAAAGTTGTCAGGCAATGGACAATGAAATCTGTGAGGTTTTGGATAGCGATATGTGGATATACTCTGTTAGCTTTGACATCCCTTAAACATATGGTGAAATGACAACAATATAGTTTTTGTTTTGTTAATTCATGTGCACAAATTAATGTGGTTTGAAGACCAGACTAATCACGTCACTATGTTTCTACTAAGGGACTGTCTTTGACGACATTATACAAAATGGCTGTGTTGCTATTGACAAGTGCACCTGTTTACACAATGGCCAGCCCTACCAACCAGGGGAATCGTACACAAGGGCGTGTCAAAAATGGTAACTAATGTCTTCAGTGCAGTGTTCATATCATGTGCATTTACTGTAAGGTGATCTGACCAGCTTAACTGACTGTACTCTGTTGACAGCATGTGTACCCGGGGCCAGTGGCGCTGTGAGGATATAGAATGTCCTGGTATCTGCTCCCTGCTGGGTGGTGCCCACATCTCCACCTATGATGATAAAATGTATACTTTCCATGGAGATTGCTCCTATGTTCTCACCAAGGTGAGGCTCTCAAACTAAAATCAATGAATCCTTTAATTCACAAACAAAATTACAATACATGTAAGTAAGCCAACAATTTGTAATTGAGTGCATTTTTATCTTTTTGACTTTTAGGAAATCAATGGGACGTTCAGTGTCCTAGGTGACCTGGCCAAATGTAAAAATTCAGATAAATCAACGTGCCTGGCTGCAGTCACCCTACTACTGCCTAAACACATGGTAATATTATGGTATATTATGGTTCTCTCATAAAGTGAAAACGTATTTGTAAGTTTTTCTCCTTTCGTATCTGTTGTAAAGGTTTTGACCAGTGATAGTCAAATTGTGGCCTTCAGGCCACATACATCCTACCAAAGTTTCCCGTGCAGCTTGTAGAATATTAATGACTTCAGAAAATGTGACGAGGAAAAAAAATGTGTTCCGGTATTTAGGATATCTAGCGTTTGTTTCTTTCTATATAGAAGCAATCTCAAAAACAAATGCAATGGAAATACGTTGCGTTAAGGTGAATCTGAAACTAATTTCTGTCTTTTATAAATGGAATGTGGCTTGTGCTTTATCTTCGTGTAGGAGAACAAACCATAGATTGTATAATAAAAACAATAGATGTAGCCACTGTGAGTTCAGCATTTTGGCCACTGGTATCTTGGATTTTTGAGCCAGAAATAGCCATATTTGGACAAGAGGATGGAGCTGTAGAGGTGTGAGGGATGGATTTGACTTATTGACTGTGGTAATGCCTCCCGAGCAGCCTGTCACTCAGTCACTCAAAGTGACCCCACACTTATGCTTAACTTTAAGCCTTTATAAAATATATTATAATTATAAAATGGCGAACCCCTGTACAGTTGTCATAAATGGGGAAATTGACCAAAACTTTTTTTTGTACCAGGCTGTAAACATGTTTCTGCAGTACAATTGGGCATTTTAACATGGGGGGGGGCATCAATGGAGATTGACTCACTTTTGGAGCCAGCCTCAACTGGCCATTGGAGGAATTGCAGTTTTTAGCAATTGTGCATTGGCTTAATTTTTTTGCCCCTGAGGTTGCTGCTTGGTACAAGCTCATAGCTCTTAATATTTGGTTTAATTCTTTACAGTGTCTCTCTACACTGATATAGGCTAATATAAGAAAACTTTAATTTTGTAAGAAAGTGAAAATATTAAACAATGATAGGCTAATTAGACCTAAATATTTTTTTATTTATTTATTTTGAAAGTCCAGCCTCCACAGTGTCTGCTTAGAAAAGTTCTGGGTCTTGGACAAATGTAGTTGATCCCACAGATGTCTGCAGGCTGTTAGCATGATGCTGTTTAAATAGATACCCCTGTATATGCTGATCCAAAATAAAACCGTAATAGCTAGGACATTCATTCTTTTTGCAGCAGAAAGGTAAGGTTACTGTCTTTCTATTGCAGACTTTAAGGGGTTAAACCTGACATTTTTAAGATATTGCTATTTTTCCCCCTCTGCAGATGATTGTAGTTGATTCCAGCGGACAGTTTTTGTATAACAAACTGATCACACAGCTGCCTTTTTTCATGGGTAAGTGTTTGGTTCTTTCTGGTGTTCATTCTCTGATGAAATCATAACTTATAATTGAGTTTGCTCAAATTCAAATTCTCTCTTTTTTAAATGTGAAAATGTTTTTCCCCCCTGCAGATGATGTAACAGTCTTCAGGCCATCGACATTCTTTATTGTAATCCACACCAGTTATGGGCTTCATCTCGAGATTCAGCTCTCACCCATTATGCAGATCTACATCAAAGCCAGTGTTTCCAATAAGGGAAAACTCAGGGGTGTGTTTTACTTCTTTTAATTATGGTGTTGATTATCCACCCTTTGCAATTTGTATTCTGTTGAGTAACATTATCATTATCCAGGTCTTTGTGGAGATTTTAATGATGTGGAAGCTGACGACTTCAGAACCACTAATGGATTGATTGAGGGAACGGCTGGGACATTTGTCAACACCTGGAAAGCCAGAGGAAGCTGCCGCGATGTGACAAACGCACTCGGCGACCCCTGCACTTTGAGTATAGACAAGGGTAGGTCACAGACATCACCCTCCATATTTTAATGTTGTTTTTATCAACATTTTAACAATGAAGATGTTGATTTATTTTTGTAGAGAAATATGCTAAACATTGGTGCGGCTTGCTGTCAGACCCAAATGGGATTTTTGCAAAGTGCCATTCTGAAATAAACCCAGAAGACTATCAAACTGTAAGCAGTCATTTCTTTTTGTATGCATTTTTTTTGTATCTGTGTTATTTTACTTTTACTATTTTAGTGCATATTTCAACAATTCAGTTAGCTTGCTGCTGCTTCTCTCCACAGGCTTGTATTTATGACACTTGCGCCTGCGAAAACAGTGTCAAGTGCATGTGTGCTGCCATATCCTCCTACGTCCATGCATGTGCAGCTGAAGGTGTCTTACTGAACGGATGGAGGAGCACTGAATGCCGTAAGTTCAACCCAAATTATCAAGCGTGTAATAATGAAGTCTATATTTATAGTATTTCTAATATTTAAGTGAACTTGTTTCCTTTCAAAAGAGATATTCACAACTGGCTGCCCCCCTACTTTCGTGTATGGCTACCAAATGACAAGCTGTGATCGCACCTGCAAATCTCTCAGTCAGTGGGACTCAACATGCGAGGTTGAGTTTACCCCGCTTGATGGCTGCGGCTGTGGTGAGGGAACTTACCTAAATGAGAAGGGAGACTGTGTGCCAGCCTCACATTGCCACTGTCATGTGGGAGACATGGTGGTACGCCCTGGGCAGGTCATCAGACACCTTGGGCAAACTTGGTGAGGATTTCAATATTTGTCGTAAAATTAAAACAGAATAATGTTTTTATGGTTATTTTTAGGTTACTTTAAGAGAAAGGTGAGAAGACAGAAAGTGGGGGAATGAAATGCATCAAAGGTGTGCGGCAGGAGGCGATCTAGGGATGTTGTGGTTTAGGCTTGGGCAGTATCTATTTTCTCATACCTTCATACTTTCCTGAAATTTCACTCAGGTATACAGTATATGATGGTATTATGTGTGGCGCTGCACCCCCCACTGGCAACTTCCCTATGTTCCACAAGCTCTCCTGGCTTTTTCAGCCTAATAAATAAAGTAAATACACTCACAAAGCATCAAGAAATGTAATGTTCTGATACCTGTTTTCCATATTAAGCAATTAAACAGAGAAACACAACCATACACCTCCTGAAATCAAGTTAACCTCTTTTACCAAAACAAGACTAGCTTAATTGCCTTGTTAATTCATAGTGAAACATGCTTCATTCAAACTCAACAGAAGCAAATAAAACCCACCAAAACCGCCTTTCAATCACCAGTAAGGCTGGGTGATATGGACAAAAATTCGTATCTCGGTATTTACAGGCTGAATGGCGATATGCAATACATATCTCGGTATTTCCTTTGAAATGGGCTGCATGTTTTCAGTTGCAAGTCAAAGCCACATTTGAGATGTCACAAGCACTTTTATCAAAACAGACTGTAATCAAAATAAAATGCAAATAGAAGGAGTTTGCCCTGTTTGAAAATAAACAACTGCTCAACATGCAAATGAAAAATTATATAAAATGAATAGCAGGGCTGTATGTTAACGTTTTTGGACACAAAACTATAACACGAATATAAAAGTATCAAGTAGGCCTAAATCCATTGTAGTTTGGAACAATGACAAATCTTTGTGGGGGAGTTAAAAAGTCGTTTTCCATTGTCTTTCAATAAATCTAGTGCTGGAAAGTGATGTAAGTCTTTTATTTATTCAGGCTATTAATCTTGTTTATGCACATAGCATCAACAGAGAGGCAGAGGGAGGGAAGGGGCGAGAGTCACTTTGTCCGTGTTATAATTGTCTTGTATATGAAATTGTCGCTGCATTTTTTTAAACAGATCTGTCACCTGCATCCAGGCGCTGTCTCCGTGTCACAAAATAGACTACAACTACCAATAAGAATGTTGTCATGTTTGTCAGCTGAGTTGCCCGTTGCACCAGGCTGACCTCTGGTGGCGAATGATGTGCGCCACATACAAAATGATGCAGCCTCTGTATGAGGTTAATAGAAAAAGAGGAGTGTCTGTAGAGCTATAATTGTACTTCTTGTGGCAGTGCTTCTTAACTGTATTAATTAATCAATTTTGTTTTTATTTTCAAGAAATTGAGCAAAAACTAGCAATAATTAACCTCCCTTGTCTTTGTATGTGTTTCAGCTCCTGCCATAGTGGAAAATTAACATGCACAGGAGACCACATAAGTGAATGTAGGTACAAAGCACTCAACTCATCGTAGTATTTCTTCTGTTGCAAAATACAGTATGAGCAACATGAAGCATACAGCAGTGTCCTTCATAACACTTTTTCATTGTCATCAGCATGCACAGAGCCAATGGTTTTCATCAGCTGCTCAAACGCAAAACCAGGTGACAAGGGATCTGAGTGCCAAAAAAGCTGCCAGACACTGGGCACAGAATGTGTAAGATTGAGCCACTGATTCATGACTGTTGTTTAATTCTGTAAACATGTATACTAAAGCAGCAGATGACATGTTAAAGGGATACTTTGCAGATTTTCAACCAGCTTTGTGTCATAAAAGTTTGTGTAGTGTGCAATAAACAATGGTAAACTTCCCTCCCCGCGTCAGCACCCAGATCTCCTAGCTCGAAATGCGTCACCCAGCAGATATTTGCTGGCTCTAGGGCTCTTGCTCAAACTACAGATTGTCCCTCCACATTTTCATAGGCCTACCACCACAGACAAAAAGAGTACAGAAGCAGGTTGAGAGAGATGACCACACCTCTCTCTCTCAAACTCCAACCAACCATTGATCAAACTGTAAAACTAGGCAGCGCTTATCAAATATGAACCAAGATTTTGTTACTGTATTGCCTATTTCTCACCTTTTCAGAAAAATGTTTTAGCTGTAGCTTTGTTTAGCTATTTTGGCTGTAACATGTGAATTTGTTAACCGGAAGTGGGCTGTATGCTGTTTCCTGTATTGTAAAAATGAAGGCTGAAAAAAATGAGATCAAACAGCAAGCCGTTAGCCGTCATATTGTTCCCTGTGTCAAAACAAACAAGCTCACATTTTGTCACCTACCAGTGGAAGCATTTATTGGTGAAGTGTGGTGTAGTTAATTCTGGCTCGAGCAAAGCCAAATGCCACAGCGCTTTTTTCTCTGTTTTCTCTGGTCATGTAGCACCAATTTCAAAAATATTTTGTCTCTTTGCTGCATAGACAGCCCAGCTTTATGAACAGATTATCTGTCCAGCAGTAAAAAAACTTAAAATACATTGTTGTTACACTGTATAGGTCAGTACACAGTGTATGCCAGGCTGTGTATGCCCTGCTGGCCTGCTGTCTGATGGTAAAGGAGGCTGTGTTACGGAGGAGAACTGTCCCTGCCCATTCAACGGAGAATCCTATAATTCTGGACAGACTGTCACTGTGGACTGCAATACCTGGTGAGCCATTTAATTCCTTCCACGCTTGAGTAGAGCTGTGTCTGTAAATCAGCAGGTATATACCTTGACATTACTTTATCTGTTTAAATCATAGCACTTGCAAAAGCGGAAAATGGAATTGTACAGAAAATGAGTGTGATGGGACCTGTACCATATATGGAGAAGGGCATTACATCACCTTTGATAAAAAGAAATTCTCCTTTCACGGGGACTGTGGCT
The DNA here is from genome assembly GCF_041903045.1 of Epinephelus lanceolatus. NCBI lineage: Eukaryota > Metazoa > Chordata > Actinopteri > Perciformes > Serranidae > Epinephelus > Epinephelus lanceolatus. The sequence continues at coordinate 19,861,377 of NC_135738.1, forward strand.
ACGTCTTCACTCAGGTATTGCACGGATGTACATTTAGTCTTTGTTTGTGATTTGTCAGAGGTCAGTCTTGTAATAATGACATCAATATCTTGCAGGATTACTGTGGGGACGATATGAATGGCACCTTCAGGGTCCTGACTGAGAGCATCCCATGTGGAACAAGTGAAAGCATCTGCTCCACTGCTATCAAACTCTACTTAGGGGTACATAACACTATTATATGCATTTAAATGTCTTTTAAAAATGCTAAAAAAAAATTGCTTAGCAGAATTAGATATGAGCATGTTTCGTTTCTTTCAGAACAATGAAATTGTTCTGTCAGAGGAACATGTCAGAGTTATCAAGCAAAACAAAGGGGAGGACATACCCCATCACATCCAGACAATGGGCATATATCTTGTCATTGAGGCAAAGAATGGACTTGTTCTCATTTGGAATAAGAAGACGACACTCATGATCAGACTCAAGCCCACATTCAAGGTGGGTGAGGAGATATATAGGCATTCAGATGAATGTTAATAACGTTGCCAATTTACAAATGAACTCACTTTCATTTTTTCTCAGGGAAAAGTCTGTGGTCTTTGTGGTAATTATGATGGGAATGTAAAAAATGATTTCACCACCAGAGACAAACAGATTGTGGTTGAAGCCCTTGAGTTTGGAAACAGCTGGAAAGACTCACCTACCTGCCCTAATGCAAACACACATAGAAATCCCTGCAGTCTATACTCACACAGACAGGCATGGGCATTAAAACACTGCAGTATTATCAACAGTGAAGTGTTTGCCAGTTGCCATTCAAAGGTAAGAATTGCGCCAAGCAACTGACTATCCAATCACATTCTGTATAAGTTAGCAGAATATAAGTCAGCCTCAACTGACATTCACAATGTTTTTTTGTTTGTTTTTTTCCAAAAAGGTGGACCCAAGACATTATTATGATGCCTGTGTGAGAGACACATGTTCCTGCAACACAGGGGGAGATTGTGAATGTTTCTGCTCCTCTGTAGCAGCTTACGCAGCAGCTTGCAATGAAGCTGGAGCCTGTGTAAGATGGAGAACTCCCACAATCTGCCGTGAGTGTTTTATTTGTGTTTCTGTGAGGAAATAAACAAAAGTATGTTATCTGTCAGCATCCCTTTTGTGATTTAATTGTAGAATTTGCAGATAAGCTTGACTTGCATTTTGTCATGAAAAGTTTATGCATGAGTGAGTTATCTTTTCTTGTATCTTCTTATCATTGTTTTCTTTCATTAGCTCTATTCTGTGATTTTTACAACCCTGATGGAGAGTGTGAATGGCACTACGAGCCTTGTGGAAAACCATGCATGAAGACATGTAGGAATCCCTCAGGAGTATGCTACAATCACATTCCAGCATTAGAAGGTACTAATGACGTAAAAGAAATATTGTATAATTTTAAAGGTTATAATTAAAGAGTTGACCATGCATATGTTTTTTGTAAAGCCCATTGGTTAAGCACAACTGACTTTTCATTTACTTTCAGTACTCTGAGATTTTCACATTGTTTTGGCTAGACTTCCAGTCCTCACCTGTTCTGTGCTAGGTTTGCAATTTACGGTAACATTTAATTTTTTAAGGCTGCTATCCAAGCTGCCCGCCCGAAAAATCTTATTTGGAAGAAATTACCATGAAGTGTGTGTCAGAGAAAGAATGTGGCTGCTATCTCGAAGGAACGCATTATGAAGAAGGGGAGCGCATGCCTCGAAAGGAAAACTGTCAAATTTGGTGGGTCTCATTCCTTCTTATTAACGCTGCAGTTGGTGCAAAAGTTGATGAAACCTTTATATACTTTTTACAGTAGCTGGCATAATGAAATTATGTATACTAATAACTAACTGACGTTTAAACCTTAAAGAAATAAATTCCCTTAAAGCATCCATCATACCGAAATTATTCCATAACCAACACTGGTTCCCAGCAAGATTACTCAGAAACTTCCACCCTATATTTGAAAAAGAGCTCTTTCCATATTTATAGTTAAAAGTCATTCATTTCATCCAGCTAGAAAATGATTTATTTTCCTTGATGTCAGCTCGAATGGACAAAAAAGACGCTGCTGCAAAATGGCTGTGGTGTCAATATCACCCACCAGATAAACTAGATAACATGTTGCAACAAATATTATGGTTCAGTAGTAATCTGGGCCCTACTTCAGAAAGCAGGATTGGTGAAAACTCTGAGTATGTTATGCCTGAGATGAGGGACACTCTGACTTTTCCGTTTCATGAAGCCAGTTCAGCGTAAAACTGAGTCGGTTACTATGGCAACATACTCTGTGAAGCAAACCTGCTCGCTGACAGGTTTGTTTCATCTAAGCCTGAGGCTGATCGCCTGCTGAGAGTGTAGCAGGAAGGAGAAACATGACGTTTCCTTTTGTGAATAAAATTGTGGACGTTGGGGTTCAATTTATTCAGGGGCTGTTGCCTAAGGAAGTGGTGATTAGACCCTGCTTGGACATCTTACCGTTCCTGGAGGAATGTCTTTATGAAAGACAATGTTTCACCTCGCACTGTATCATTTATCTAACAATCTGTTCCACCCAGATGTATCAAACATCACACATCTACATTATCATCGGAGCAAATTTTATGCATTGCCCAGCAGCAGTTTTCTTTATGAAATCAGAGACACTGAAACACATCAGCAAGGCAACAGTTTGTCGGGCCGTAAGAAAAGTGACTCTGGCTCTGAAAAGACTTTTGCCCATTTCTGTTGTTTTCCCTGGGCATAAATCAAAAAGGATCATCAAAGGGGAATTCCACAGAACTGCAGGGTTGTAAGAAATTAATATACGTGGATACATTGTGCAATGATTTATGAATATTTTTCATGCATTTAAAGATTCCGCGGTGTAATAGACTCATTTATGGGACTCACATCCCCATCATAGTTCCATCTGAGAATAAAGGAGATCACATGAATAGGACATCATTTCACAGCAATTCAGCAGTTCAGTTAACCTCAGCCTAATATTGCAAGAATGACATACAGTGGTGGAAAAAAAGTTTTCGGACACCCCATGCATTTGTGAAATATTGCATTAAGAATCACTCTTAGGTCTTCAAGTGCAATTTATTTTAGTACAGTCACGGCCAAAATACTAAATAAATCCTAAAAAAGCCATTAAAAACTTAAAATTGATTGGTTCCATAAAAATACATAAGAAATTTTGAGTATTGGGTCATTTTGGTACCAGTGATGAAGGTTGTTCTTTTTATTAAAAGACACAATTTTTGTTGCCAAGCTTCGTGTCTACATAAAGCCAGCACATTTGAAAGTTCTTCAGACACAAAAATGGCTAAAACAAGGAACCTAACGCAGGAAACACGCCTGAAGATAAATATTCTCAGCCAGGAAGGGTACAGCTGCCACCAGATAGCCAGGAAGTGCAGATGCAGTCCTTCAGCAGTTGGATACACTCTGCAGAAATACAGACGAACCAGCAGCTTGGAAGACAAACCGAGATCTGGGCGTCCAAGGGTTTCTTCAGCAAGAAATGGCCGCATCCTGATCCGCATGTGCAGGCAAAACCGCCAAATGACATCACAGGAGCTTCAGCAGCAGTGGTCAAACCAAACTGGTGTCCAGTGTTCCACCCGCACTGTACGTGGCCGACTTTTAGATCATGGCTTAAGGTCCTACAGGGCTATCAAGAAGCCCCTGATCAATGAGAGACAGAGGTTAGCCCGGCATCGTTGGGCCCAGGCACACAAGAACTGGACAGCCAGGAATTGGAAGAAGATTTTGTGGTCAGATGAGTCCAGTTTCCAGCTTTATCTTCCTCCTACTAATGTGAGGGTACGCAGAAGGCCAGGCGAAGCATTATCTCCAGCATGTACAGTACCTACTGTCAAGCATGGTGGAGGCAGTATCATGGTTTGGGGATGCATGAGTGCTGCTGGTGTTGGTCATCTCACTGTCTGTGATGGCACATTGAACTCTACCAAGTATTGTACCATTCTCGAAACCCACATGCTCCCTTCTGCGCGTGCACTGTTCCGTCGAGGTAAAAACTGGATGTTTCAACAAGATAATGCCCCTTGCCACACATCCAAGGCCAGTAGAACTTGGCTGCAGGAGCACAGTATCCAGGTCTTAGAGTGGCCAGCTCAATCCCCGGACATGAACCCCATTGAAAATCTGTGGTGGATTATCAAAAGGTCTGTTTCAAAGCATAAACCAAAGAATTTAGAAGAATTAAAAGCAGTAATTCAAGAAGAATGGGACAAGATTACCCCTCAACAGTGTGAAAAGCTTGTGGGGAACATGCCAGCCAGGATTAGAGCTCTACTACGTGCCAATGGCAGGACTACTAAATATTAATTTGATGATGTGATGGTTTATTTATTTTTTGTTCAGTTTTGAACACATTCTCTGTTATTTGTTGACTTTGATACCGACAATGTTGAGAACTGACATATTGAAACTGTCAAGAATTTAGTTTTGTTAGTTTTTCTTGTAAACAATAAACAAAAAATATAATTTGTATTTGTTTATATCTGTCTAATGCAGCCACACCTTTTGAAACACAAAAAAGATTTTTCCACAAATATTTCTTGATAATATTTGAGATTGTGTAAAATTTTAAGGGTGTCCGAAAACTTTTTTCCACCACTGTAAGTATAAGCAAAATTTTTACTAGTCTGTACAATATTTTGGTGTTTGATTTGGAGTTGCTGCCAAGTGTGTTTGGGCTCCATCAGATTACAGCTGAATAAGAAGATATAGCAAATAAATTATATTAAAATATGTGAACATTGTTAAGATATAAAAATGTTTCTATATTTTCTGTATATTTGACATGCAATAACTCATCAGGTTACATAACATCACTTCACATTACCTATTAACATGTTCTGAAGTCTTATCCCACCTCACGTTGTCCTCATTCGTGGTCATTAAATTGGAATGAAATAAGTGGATCTGCTTTTATCTCCACTTTCTGCCACTGAAAATCATGTCATCTGCACTCCATTGATGATGGCTTTCGGTGCTCACTGTGAATGCACTTCCCTCAGGCTGAATATACTCAGAGTTGATTGAGATACTTCTGATCAGCTGTTCTGGAACCGAAAACTCAAGAGTTTCCCAGCTCAGGCTCAGTCAACTTGGAGATCTAGATTAGGCTCAGAGTATGAGCCTGCTCTCTGAAATAGGGCCTTGTTGATAGAGGATCACCTCAATATAAATAAATAATTTTCAAATAAAAATATCATATTTGTAAATGATGATAGTAATAGTAAGATTATGACCTTCCAAAAAGTATATGGTCCAGTTTGTACACCACTAGAATATAAAAAATTATTGTATCAATATCTAATGTTTGGAAAAAGGATATAGCTAAAAAACCAAGACAGCAATTAGTATGCTGCCCGTAAACTAGAGACCAGTCATGGATGAATGGAGATAAAATTTATAGAAATATATATAAATATAACTTAGTTATATTTAGAACTAACATCATGATAATCCAATTAATACCTTAAATACGTGGGAAGACTCTATTAATAAAATAATTCCATAAAAAATGTGTTTAATATTATCTATAACACTACCCAAGATGTGTCTATACATATAATACAACTACAGTTCTTATATAGTTTTTTACCCACTAAAAACATGCTATCTATTTGGGGCCTAGAACAAAGTTGTTTGTGTAGGTTTTGATGATGAGGACTCAGTCCTGCATCTAATGTGTTATTGTCCTGTTGCCTCATTTTGGAATAAAGTCAAAAGGTGGATAGTGATTTACAATAATAAATATACAATCAAGTTACAAACAGTAATTTTAGGGGACTGAGGTAGCAGCAAATCAGAGATCTGTAACACTGTTATATTGTTTGGCAAAGCTTATAACAAAAGATAACCACATCTTAATATTTAATAATTTAAAACTTATCTCAAATCAAAATGGAATCACAAAGAATACAGTATAGGTGGTAGACGCTTTGTCAATCATGGCTAATCACATTCATTACTTTCATCCCCTTTATACACAGGGCTCGCCCCATCATGTTTGGGAATGTTTGTTACAGTTTTGGAACCCTGTAGAGAGTTTGCCTCAGAGGAATCATACTGTTGTCTAGGACCTGCAGAGCTTCATGTAAGCTCCAGGCCCCCAGAAACCCTTAAAAAGGATAAGCAGGCAAAGTTAATGGTTAGATGGATAGATAATTAATTTTAGGATGAATTCATGTGTCTGGACATATTAATTGTAATGCTGTCTTCATGTGTTTTGTACATAATACTGCACAATTTTATCTATATTAACAATCCATACAGTAATCATATGCAATTAAATAACACTGAACGACCATAGTATGCTTACATTTTTTTTAGGTATCTAAAATCAGTCTAATCCTGTTAGAATCTTCTGCTTCACATAGAGAAATAATTGTTGACAATCTGGGAAAGCAAGTTGAAGAGTTGCTTAACCTTCACATTACAACATAAATGTGATCTTGGTAATTACCCACAAACAAATTAGGACTCTTAAAATGCCAGTCTTTTTTTCTGGGAACATCACCATAAGATTAACTGTAAAAATCTCTATCGCATCATGTTGGTCATCAGAGCATTCCATATGCCTGTATTGTAATTCAAATTGCCCCAACACCAGAATATTACCTTATATGTTCATACATTGTTTAATCTTTGCTTTTTCATTTATTTTTTAGTCACTGTTCATCAACAAAGCGTGAGTGCAGTGATAGCGTCAAAGGTGAGCGTGGCTATGACCATTTCTGTGATTGATCATAACATACAGACTTATTAGAAAGGCAATACTATTAATATACCGAAACAGTAAAATTCATATAAATATTATATAATTATTTATTTTGCAGCTTGCGAGTGTTCATATCATGGACGTATATACAAATATGGAGATACAATCTATGACACAAATGATGGAAATGGAACCTGTATCAGAGCTGTTTGTGGAGAAGGAGGAAATATTACCAGAATCATGGATCCGACTTGCCCTCATACAACCACCTCGGCAACACCTACAACAATCTTTGTTTTTAGCACAAGTGGTAAATATGAGAGACAAAAAAAGTGCATTGGTGTAAAACATTTACAAGCCCATTTTAATGATGTATTTTGACACTTTAAAGACAACTTCCTAGGTTCATCTTCTTTTTCTTTCTTTTTTTTTTTTTTGATAATCACAGAACCACCCACCAGCACAGAAAAACCCATCACCACAGAAAAGCCCAGCACTACTGCTGCAACAACCACAGAAAAACCCACCACCACAGCCACAGAAAAAACAACCACAGCAACCACAGTCACAGAAAAACCCACCACAACAACCACAGCCACAGAAAAACCCACCACAACAGCCACAGAAAAGCCCACCACAATCACACAAAAGCCCAGTACTACTGCTGCAACAACCACAGAAAAACCCACCACAACAACCACAGAGAAACCCACCACAGCAACCACAATAACTAAAAAACCCACCACAACAACCACCAGCACAGAAAAACCCACCACAACAGCCACAGAAAAGCCCAGTACTACTGCTGCAACAACCACAGAAAAACCCACCACCACAACCACAATCACAGAAAAACCCACCACAATCACACAAAAGCCCAGTACTACTGCTGCAACAACCACAGAGAAACCCACCACAACAACCACAGAGAAACCCACCACAGCAACCACAATAACTAAAAAACCCACCACCACAGCCACAGAAAAGCCCAGTACTACTGCTGCAACAACCACAGAAAAATCCACCACAGCAACCACAATCACAGAAAAACCCACCACCACAGTCACAGTAATTTCGAGTACTACTGCAACAACTACAGAAACACCTACCACTGACTGCTATGTTTGTAAGTGGTCAGATTGGAATGATAATAATTACCCCAGCTCTACCCCAGGTGTTGGTGGAGAGTATGAAAGCATTAAAAATATTACTGAACTGGATTTGAATGCTTGCAGTCAACCTCTGGAGATAGAATGTCGAGCAAAGCAGTACCCTGACACACTCCTAAGTGATCTAGGTCAAAATGTAACATGCAGCCCAACAGCTGGACTAATCTGTAATAATAATGAGCAAGGCTTTCCCCCTATATGTTATGACTATGAAATACGAGTGAGATGTTGCATTAACAAGTGTGGGCATACAACTACACCCACAGTGCCAGAAAAAACCACCACAACCACAGAAAAGCCCAGTACTACTGCTGCAACAACCACAGAAAAACCCACCACCACAACCACAGTCACAGCAGAACCCACCACAACAACCAAAATCACAGAAACACCCACCACAACCACAGAAAAGCCCAGTACTACTGCTGCAACAACCACAGAAAAACCAACCACAACAACCACAATAACTAAAAAACCCACCACAACCACAGAAAAGCCCAGTACTACTGCTGCAACAACCACAGAAAAACCCACCACCACAGCCACAGAAAAACCCACCACAACAACCATAATCACTGAAAAACACACCACAACAACCACAATAACTAAAAAACCCACCACAACAACCATAATCACTGAAAAACACACCACAACCACAGAAACATCCACCACAGCCACAGAAAAGCCCAGTACTACTGCTGCAACAACCAAAGAAAAACCCACCACCACAGCCACAGAAAAACCAACCACAGTCACAGAAGAACCCACCACAACAACCATAATCACTGAAAAACCCACCACGCCCACAGAAAAGCCCAGTACTACCGCTGCAACATCCACTGAAAAACCCACCACCACAGCCACAGAAAAACCAACCACAATAACTAAAAAACCCACCACAACAACCACCAGCACAGAAAAACCCACCACAACCACAGAAAAGCCCAGTACTACTGCTGCAACAACTACAGAAAAACCCACCACATCAACCACAATAACTAAAAAACCCACCACAGCAACCACCAGCACAGAAAAGCCCACCACAACAACCACAGCAATTCCGAGTACTATTACAACAACTACAGAAACACCTACCACTGACTGCTATGTTTGTAAGTGGTCAGATTGGAATGATAATAATTACCCCAGCTCTACCCCAGGTGTTGGTGGAGAGTATGAAAGCATTAAAAATATTACTGAACTGGATTTGAATGCTTGCAGTCAACCTCTGGAGATAGAATGTCGAGCAAAGCAGTACCCTGACACACTCCTAAGTGATCTAGGTCAAAATGTAACATGCAGCCCAACAGCTGGACTAATCTGTAATAATAATGAGCAAGGCTTTCCCCCTATATGTTATGACTATGAAATACGAGTGAGATGTTGCATTAACAAGTGTGGGCATACAACTACACCCACAGTGCCAGAAAAAACCACCACAGCCACAGAAAAGCCCAGTACTACTGCTGCAACAACCACAGAAAAACCCACCACCACAACCACAGTCACAGCAGAACCCACCACAACAACCAAAATCACAGAAACACCCACCACAACCACAGAAAAGCCCAGTACTACTGCTGCAACAACCACAGAAAAACCAACCACAACAACCACAATAACTAAAAAACCCACCACAACCACAGAAAAGCCCAGTACTACTGCTGCAACAACCACAGAAAAACCCACCACCACAGCCACAGAAAAACCCACCACAACAACCATAATCACTGAAAAACACACCACAACAACCACAATAACTAAAAAACCCACCACAACCACAGAAAAGCCCAGTACTACTGCTGCAACAACCACAGAAAAACCCACCACCACAGCCACAGAAAAACCCACCACAACAACCATAATCACTGAAAAACACACCACAACAACCATAATCACTGAAAAACACACCACAACCACAGAAACATCCACCACAGCCACAGAAAAGCCCAGTACTACTGCTGCAACAACCAAAGAAAAACCCACCACCACAGCCACAGAAAAACCAACCACAGTCACAGAAGAACCCACCACAACAACCATAATCACTGAAAAACCCACCACGCCCACAGAAAAGCCCAGTACTACCGCTGCAACATCCACTGAAAAACCCACCACCACAGCCACAGAAAAACCAACCACAATAACTAAAAAACCCACCACAACAACCACCAGCACAGAAAAACCCACCACAACCACAGAAAAGCCCAGTACTACTGCTGCAACAACTACAGAAAAACCCACCACATCAACCACAATAACTAAAAAACCCACCACAGCAACCACCAGCACAGAAAAGCCCACCACAACAACCACAGCAATTCCGAGTACTATTACAACAACTACAGAAACACCTACCACTGACTGCTATGTTTGTAAGTGGTCAGATTGGAATGATAATAATTACCCCAGCTCTACCCCAGGTGTTGGTGGAGAGTATGAAAGCATTAAAAATATTACTGAACTGGATTTGAATGCTTGCAGTCAACCTCTGGAGATAGAATGTCGAGCAAAGCAGTACCCTGACACACTCCTAAGTGATCTAGGTCAAAATGTAACATGCAGCCCAACAGCTGGACTAATCTGTAATAATAATGAGCAAGGCTTTCCCCCTATATGTTATGACTATGAAATACGAGTGAGATGTTGCATTAACAAGTGTGGGCATACAACTACACCCACAGTGCCAGAAAAAACCACCACAACAACCACAATCACAGAAAAACCCACCACCACAGCCACAGAAAAGCCCAGTACTACTGCTGCAACAACCACAGAAAAACCCACCACAACAACCAAAATCACAGAAACACCCACCACAGCCACAGAAAAGCCCAGTACTACTGCTGCAACAACCACAGAAAAACCCACCACAACAACCACAATAACTAAAAAACCCACCACAGCCACAGAAAAGCCCAGTACTACTGCTGCAACAACCAAAGAAAAACCCACCACCATAGCCACAGAAAAACCAACCACAGCAACCACAGTCACAGAAGAACCCACCACAACAACCATAATCACTGAAAAACCCACCACGCCCACAGAAAAGCCCAGTACTACCGCTGCAACATCCACTGAAAAACCTACCACCACAGCCACAGAAAAACCAACCACAATAACTAAAAAACCCACAACAACAACCATAATCACTGAAAAACCCACCACAACAACCACAGAAAGGTCCACAACAACAGCAACGACAGAGAAGACAACAACCACTGCAGTTGTCACAAATACAGTAGCTACAACATCAAAATCAACAGGACCCGTAGTTAAGCCTACAACTACAGCTGCCACAGAGAAAACCACAACAGCTACAGAAAAGCCCAGCACCAAAGCTGCTACAACCACTGAAAAACCAACAGTGACAGAAAAGTCAACAACAACAACCACCAGCACAGAAAAACCCACCACAACCACAGAAAAGCCCAGTACTACTGCTGCAACAACTACAGAAAAACCCACCACATCAACCACAATAACTAAAAAGCCCACCACAACAACCACAGCAATTCCGAGTACTATTACAACAACTACAGAAACACCTACCACTGACTGCTATGTTTGTAAGTGGTCAGATTGGAATGATAATAATTACCCCAGCTCTACCCCAGGTGTTGGTGGAGAGTATGAAAGCATTAAAAATATTACTGAACTGGATTTGAATGCTTGCAGTCAACCTCTGGAGATAGAATGTCGAGCAAAGCAGTACCCTGACACACTCCTAAGTGATCTAGGTCAAAATGTAACATGCAGCCCAACAGCTGGACTAATCTGTAATAATAATGAGCAAGGCTTTCCCCCTATATGTTATGACTATGAAATACGAGTGAGATGTTGCATTAACAAGTGTGGGCATACAACTACACCCACAGTGCCAGAAAAAACCACCACAACCACAGAAAAGCCCAGTACTACTGCTGCAACAACCACAGAAAAACCCACCACCACAACCACAGTCACAGCAGAACCCACCACAACAACCAAAATCACAGAAACACCCACCACAACCACAGAAAAGCCCAGTACTACTGCTGCAACAACCACAGAAAAACCAACCACAACAACCACAATAACTAAAAAACCCACCACAACCACAGAAAAGCCCAGTACTACTGCTGCAACAACCACAGAAAAACCCACCACCACAGCCACAGAAAAACCCACCACAACAACCATAATCACTGAAAAACACACCACAACAACCACAATAACTAAAAAACCCACCACAACAACCATAATCACTGAAAAACACACCACAACCACAGAAACATCCACCACAGCCACAGAAAAGCCCAGTACTACTGCTGCAACAACCAAAGAAAAACCCACCACCACAGCCACAGAAAAACCAACCACAGTCACAGAAGAACCCACCACAACAACCATAATCACTGAAAAACCCACCACGCCCACAGAAAAGCCCAGTACTACCGCTGCAACATCCACTGAAAAACCCACCACCACAGCCACAGAAAAACCAACCACAATAACTAAAAAACCCACCACAACAACCACCAGCACAGAAAAACCCACCACAACAACCACAATAACTAAAAAACCCACCACAACAACCACCAGCACAGAAAAACCCACCACAACCACAGAAAAGCCCAGTACTACTGCTGCAACAACTACAGAAAAACCCACCACATCAACCACAATAACTAAAAAACCCACCACAGCAACCACCAGCACAGAAAAGCCCACCACAACAACCACAGCAATTCCGAGTACTATTACAACAACTACAGAAACACCTACCACTGACTGCTATGTTTGTAAGTGGTCAGATTGGAATGATAATAATTACCCCAGCTCTACCCCAGGTGTTGGTGGAGAGTATGAAAGCATTAAAAATATTACTGAACTGGATTTGAATGCTTGCAGTCAACCTCTGGAGATAGAATGTCGAGCAAAGCAGTACCCTGACACACTCCTAAGTGATCTAGGTCAAAATGTAACATGCAGCCCAACAGCTGGACTAATCTGTAATAATAATGAGCAAGGCTTTCCCCCTATATGTTATGACTATGAAATACGAGTGAGATGTTGCATTAACAAGTGTGGGCATACAACTACACCCACAGTGCCAGAAAAAACCACCACAACCACAGAAAAGCCCAGTACTACTGCTGCAACAACCACAGAAAAACCCACCACCACAACCACAGTCACAGCAGAACCCACCACAACAACCAAAATCACAGAAACACCCACCACAACCACAGAAAAGCCCAGTACTACTGCTGCAACAACCACAGAGAAACCCACCACCACAGCCACAGAAAAACCCACCACAACAACCACAATAACTAAAAAACCCACCACAGCAACCACCAGCACAGAAAAACCCACCACAGCCACAGAAAAGCCCAGTACTACTGCTGCAACAACCACAGAAAAACCCACCACAACATCCATAATCACAGAAAAACCCACCACAACCACAGAAAAGCCCAGTACTACTGCTGCAACAACCACAGAGAAACCCACCACAACATCCACAATAACTAAAAAACCCACCACAACAACCACAGCCACAGAAAAACCCACCACAACAACCACAATAACTAAAAAACCCACCACAACAACCATAGTCACTGAAAAACCCACCACAACCACAGAAAAGCCCAGTACTACTGCTGTAACAACCACAGAAAAACCAACCACAACAACCACAATAACTAAAAAACCCACCACAACCACAGAAAAACCCACCACATCAACCACAATAACTAAAAAACCCACCACAGCAACCACCAGCACAGAAAAGCCCACCACAACAACCACAGCAATTCCGAGTACTATTACAACAACTACAGAAACACCTACCACTGACTGCTATGTTTGTAAGTGGTCAGATTGGAATGATAATAATTACCCCAGCTCTACCCCAGGTGTTGGTGGAGAGTATGAAAGCATTAAAAATATTACTGAACTGGATTTGAATGCTTGCAGTCAACCTCTGGAGATAGAATGTCGAGCAAAGCAGTACCCTGACACACTCCTAAGTGATCTAGGTCAAAATGTAACATGCAGCCCAACAGCTGGACTAATCTGTAATAATAATGAGCAAGGCTTTCCCCCTATATGTTATGACTATGAAATACGAGTGAGATGTTGCATTAACAAGTGTGGGCATACAACTACACCCACAGTGCCAGAAAAAACCACCACAACAACCACAATCACAGAAAAACCCACCACCACAGCCACAGAAAAGCCCAGTACTACTGCTGCAACAACCACAGAAAAACCCACCACAACAACCACAGTCACAGCAGAACCCACCACAACAACCAAAATCACAGAAACACCCACCACAACCACAGAAAAGCCCAGTACTACTGCTGCAACAACCACAGAAAAACCAACCACAACAACCACAATAACTAAAAAACCCACCACAACCACAGAAAAGCCCAGTACTACTGCTGCATCAACCACAGAAAAACCCACCACCACAGCCACAGAAAAACCCACCACAACAACCACAATAACTAAAAAACCCACCACAACAACCATAATCACTGAAAAACACACCACAACCACAGAAACACCCACCACAGCCACAGAAAAGCCCAGTACTACTGCTGCAACAACCAAAGAAAAACCCACCACCACAGCCACAGAAAAACCAACCACAGTCACAGAAGAACCCACCACAACAACCATAATCACTGAAAAACCCACCACGCCCACAGAAAAGCCCAGTACTACCGCTGCAACATCCACTGAAAAACCTACCACCACAGCCACAGAAAAACCAACCACAATAACTAAAAATCCCACAACAACAACCATAATCACTGAAAAACCCACCACAACAACCACAGAAAGGTCCACAACAACAGCAACGACAGAGAAGACAACAACCACTGCAGTTGTCACAAATACAGTAGCTACAACATCAAAATCAACAGGACCCGTAGTTAAGCCTACAACTACAGCTGCCACAGAGAAAACCACAACAGCTACAGAAAAGCCCAGCACCAAAGCTGCTACAACCACTGAAAAACCAACAGTGACAGAAAAGTCAACAACAACAACCACCGGCACAGAAAAACCCACCACAACCACAGAAAAGCCCAGTACTACTGCTGCAACAACCACAGAGAAACCCACCACCACAGCCACAGAAAAACCCACCACAACAACCACAATAACTAAAAAACCCACCACAACAACCACCAGCACAGAAAAACCCACCACAGCCACAGAAAAACCCACCACAGCCACAGAAAAGCCCAGTACTACTGCTGCAACAACCACAGAAAAACCCACCACAACATCCATAATCACAGAAAAACCCACCACAACCACAGAAAAGCCCAGTACTACTGCTGCAACAACCACAGAGAAACCCACCACAACAACCACAGCCACAGAAAAACCCACCACAACAACCACAATAACTAAAAAACCCACCACAACAACCACCAGCACAGAAAAACCCACCACAACCACAGAAAAGCCCAGTACTACTGCTGCAACAATCACAGAGAAACCCATCACCACAGCCACAGAAAAACCCACCACAACAACCACAATAACTAAAAAACCCACCACAACAACCACCAGCACAGAAAAACCCACCACAGCCACAGAAAAGCCCAGTACTACTGCTGCAACAACCACAGAAAAACCCACCACAACATCCATAATCACAGAAAAACCCACCACAACCACAGAAAAGCCCAGTACTACTGCTGCAACAACCACAGAAAAACCCACCACAACATCCATAATCACAGAAAAACCCACCACAACCACAGAAAAGCCCAGTACTACTGCTGCAACAACCACAGAGAAACCCACCACAACAACCACAATAACTGAAAAACCCACCACAACAACCACAATAACTAAAAAACCCACCACAACAACCATAGTCACTGAAAAACCCACCACAACAACCACCAGCACAGAAAAACCCACCACAACCACAGAAAAGCCCAGTACTACTGCTGCAACAACCACAGAGAAACCCACCACAACAACCACAATAACTAAAAAACCCACCACAACAACCACAGCCACAGAAAAACCCACCACAACAACCACAATAACTAAAAAACCCACCACAACAACCACCAGCACAGAAAAACCCACCACAACCACAGAAAAGCCCAGTACTACTGCTGCAACAACCACAGAAAAACCCACCACAACATCCATAATCACAGAAAAACCCACCACAACCACAGAAAAGCCCAGTACTACTGCTGCAACAACCACAGAAAAACCCACCACAACATCCATAATCACAGAAAAACCCACCACAACCACAGAAAAGCCCAGTACTACTGCTGCAACAACCACAGAAAAACCCACCACAACATCCATAATCACAGAAAAACCCACCACAACCACAGAAAAGCCCAGTACTACTGCTGCAACAACCACAGAGAAACCCACCACAACAACCACAATAACTGAAAAACCCACCACAACAACCACAGCCACAGAAAAACCCACCACAACAACCACAATAACTAAAAAACCCACCACAACAACCACAATAACTAAAAAACCCACCACAACAACCATAGTCACTGAAAAACCCACCACAACAACCACCAGCACAGAAAAACCCACCACAGCCACAGAAAAGCCCAGTACTACTGCTGCAACAACCACAGAGAAATCCACTGTTGAAACTACTGCTTCACCTTCAACTGTTCAGTCTTCAACACCAGGCAGAACAACTTTATGTCACTGCACGTACATGGATAGTGTTTTTCCTCCTGGTAAGCAATTGGCTATTGCCACCAATTCTTGTTAAGATATAATTATTAATGTTGTGGTCATGATTACAACTGTCATTACAATGCAACCCAGCACATCTGATCACAAAAGGCTGCCTAATCTTTAAAGTGTTTATGCTTTGAGCACTGAGATCTTTTATCATTACATCTGTTGTCATTATCCACATTCATAGTTTGTGCGCATTCCCTCTGGATTATGGTTAAAAAAAACTAACCAAAATGTGGTCAAGTTGTTGTGCGTATCAGCAGTACATGCACCTCATTTTTCTGTTAATGGAATGTTTTTAACATCTGTCAATAGTAGCGACTCTTCCTGTTTGGTCGCCCTTCATGGCGCCTACACAGTGGAGGGATAAGTGGGCACAAATGCATAGTTTGACAGTTGGATCTGTATTAATAAAGGAACTATGTATGATATTCTCGAGTAAATTTAGATTTATGCCTTACATAGACTTTACATTTAATTGTTCATTTATAAAACATCAAATGGTAAAAAGAACTTTGTTTTTTTAAAGCGCCTTTATAGTCTTTTGTCCACTTTTACGCTGCAGGCAGTCATACAGTGGTGGCCAAGGCTACCATACACAGTACCACCTGCATCAGTTAAACATTAACACTCATTCACACTCACTAGGAGCAAATTGAGGTTCAGTATCTTGCCTATGGATACTTCAACATGAATCAAACCATCAAACTCCACATAAGTGATCAATCCGCTGTGTCTCCTGAGCCACGGCAGCCCCATTAATGTACTTAAATTTGTATTCACAAAAGTTGCATTGTAAAGATAACTGTAGCCCTGATACACAATTTGTTTTCTCACATCTTCAGCCATTTTGATCTCACTGCCTTGGTTTCATTCTCATACAGATAGCCGCATATATCATAAGTCTGATGGAGAAGGCTGGTGTTTCACTGCATATTGCAATTTGACATGCGGTGTTGAAAAGTCTCATGGACCATGTGGCTCTACTACTCCACCAACCCCTACCACCATCACAACAAGTTCTAGTACTACAGAACAAATTAGTTCAACAACTGCCCACACAATCCCAGTGTCCACCAGCAAGCCTTTAAAAGACTGTTCATATCTCAAGCCACCTAGAGAGGTATGTAAATTTATTTATGTAAACAAGGAACAAATCATCTTGAAATATATATATATATATATATATATATATATATATATATGTATATATATATATACATTTTTTTTTTTTTTTTTTAAATCTGTCATTATGTACTGCCTCCAAAATTCAAAACTACATATGTTTTTTCTTATACGGCTGGAGCCTATCCCACCTGACATTGGGTGAGAGGCGGGGTACACCCTGGACAGGTCACCAGACTATCACAGAGCTGACACATAGAGACAGACAACCATGCATGCTCACATTCACACCTACGGGCAAATTAAAGTCACCTAACCTGCATGTTTATGACCGTGGGAGAATGCCAGAGAACCCAGAGAAAACCCATGCTGACATGAAGCGAACATGCAAACAACTCCACACAGAAGGGCCCCTGCTGGACAGTGGGTTTGAACCCAGAATCCTCATGCTTTGAGGCAACAGTGCGAACCACTAACCTTGTTTAATTCAGTTTTATTTTTTCTTTTAAGGGTCCCCAGTAGCCTAATCAAACAGAGGCTATTCTTCCTGGAGTCTTTTCACACATCACATTAACAGACAACATAAAAACACATTCAAACACACCATAAGACCAACTCACAATGTACAAATTAACAAAACAAGGTATTATTATATTAACAAAGTAAACAGCTTCATGAATAAAATAGTTTAAATTATGTCACATTGCTGAGTGCCTCGTATGTAGCTAAAGGACATCTACAAATAAATCCAGCATAATTATTAAAGAATTTCAACCCATTATTGGTATTGATAATAACACGTGTGCGTGTCGCTTATTTCATAACCATTGATCTATGTAAAATAATCTTGTTTTGTGAATTATATAAATGTGTGCTGTGTGCAACCAAAATGCAATACTTAATTTACTGATATTAGATTACTAACAGTACTACCTTGTCCTTTACAGCACGGTGATACCTGGAGGTCAAGCAACTGCACCACAGCAACATGTGAGAATGGAAAAGTAATAACAGAACATGTGCCATGTAAAGAATCGACCATGCCCGTATGTGAAAATAGGCACCAACCAGTCAGGGTTTACGATGAAGGAGGCTGCTGTTTCCACTATGAATGCAGATGTAAGTTTAAATTTAAGCCTTTTAAAATTTAAAATGTCAAATTCAAATTCACATCTTTAAACTGCTACACTACAAAACAAACCTGCAATATATACAGCTGTTCTTTGATTTGACACTCGATAAAATCTCAAAATAATATTTGCAGGTATTTGCGGCGGCTGGGGAGATCCTCATTATTTGTCATTTGATGGCCAGTATTACAGCTTCCAGAAAAACTGCACATATGTACTGGTCAAAGAGATCATTCCTCGGCACAATTTTAAGATTCTTATCAACAACGAAAACTGTGACGCCTCTGGAACTGTGACCTGTGCTAAATCCTTGATCGTGTATTACAAAAACCATGAAGTTATTCTTACACAGGATAGAATATTCGGGACCGTGAACATGGTGAATTTTGCCTTAACGAAGTTTCTTTACTAATTATTTTACTTGAATATACAGTGATAATGATGATGAAAAAATGTTTCACCTAACTAATGTTGCAATCTTTTCAGGTGTTTATTAACGGCACACAGGTAATCCCAACCTACACCAATGATGACTTCATCATAACAAGTACAGGAATTGAGCTACGTTTGAGAATCCCGGAAATTGAAGCAATTGTGCAGTTCAAAGGGCTTTTATTCTCTGTGGAATTGCCGTTTTCCCTTTTCCACAACAACACAGAGGGACAGTGTGGTAAGCAGTTAGAATCAACTGGTTGGACAGAAAATGATGGGCTGTGTGACGTTCACAGATGGAAACACAAAGTAGTGCTAGATTTAATATTAAAGTGTCAATGGATGTACCTAATGTGGTAACACATGGGTTGTAATCTGTTAATATTTACTTTCACAAGGTACCTGTGACAATAAGAGAAAAAATGACTGCAGATTACCAAACGGCCAGATAGATCCCTCATGCTCTCATATGGGAAAGTGGCAAGTACCAGATAAGGATAAGCCATATTGTGAGAAACCACCTTCTCCAACACCGATACCTACACCTACACCCCGACCCTGCAAAGCTGCTAACTGTGAAATTTTGTTGAGCGAGTAAGAATTTACGGAAAAAATGTTATCACAATATATCAGTTTATATTGGAGTATCACTCTGATTAACATCCTACTTTCTTTTTATTTGTACACTAAGTGTGTTTAAGGAATGCCACAAAAAAGTCCATCCACAGCCGTTTTATGAAGCCTGCAGATTTGATGTTTGCCACATGCAAAATTCCACCTTCGGTTGTTCCAGTATGGAGGCATACGCCTTGCAGTGTGCTGAATCATCTGTCTGCATAACCTGGAGGAATGCTACAAACGGAGAGTGCGGTAAGAGGGTTTAGTTGTAGTAGAAAGCTAACATTGTTATTTTGAGATGTCCCGATTATCTTTTTTCATTATAGCGATTTTTAAATCTATTTTCTCTTGTTGTAGAATATAAATGTCCAGAAAATAAAGTCTACAAGACTTGTCAGCGAAATATTGAACGAACTTGCAACGCAAGGTAATCCTTCAGTTCTGTTACAAATATCATGACTCAAATGTTTTGAGCAGTTTATAATTTAACAAGACTCGTGACTCTTTCACACATTGTTTGGTCCTGACTCTTGGACTTTTCACTTTAATGCCAAACAAAATTAGAGCTTTGAAACCCTCCCCGAACCATGGTTAGAGCCAAGCAGCTGAACTTTGATCCAACAAAAAGAGGTGGTCTTGATCAGCATCAGCAATTGGTTTGTTTTTGGTGTGAAAATATTTTTGGATGGTTCAGACTACAGGAAGTTTTAGCAGAGTACTATTAAGTTGCAGGTTTAAGTTTTAGGACTGGTGTAGTGTGTGTGTGTGTGTGTGTGTGTGTGTGTGTGTGTGCGTGTGTGCGTGTGTGGTTTAGCAACAGAGAGAGTGACGATGTCTACGCTCATCATACATAGGTGTTAGCGATCAGAGCAGAGGAGAAATTAGCAGTAAAGTTGTCAAGTTGTAGTAAATGTACAGCGTAGGTTTCAGTTTGTTCATGAACTACACAACATAATAAAATGAGCCACTGTGGCATATGGAGAGGAGTAGACAACTTTATAAAGAGTCAGTTGAAAAATATCTCACAAAAACTCAGACACGTTTTAGTTATTTTCCAAGAGGATAAGAGAGAGGATATAAAACGACAGGAGAGCCCGTCTACAAACCAATCAATGTCAAGTATATGGGAACACGGCTTATGTAGGTGATGAAGCTTGGACATAGGTATGTCATGTATAGTTATTAAGTGTGCTTACATAATTGCAATATGAAACCAAAACTAACCAGTTAAAATGTATAAAAATGGAACAAAAATGCAAAACTGGTTTGGAATTTCAGGTGTGAAAAGGCCCCAAGAGTCATGAAAGTTTGTACCAAATGGCACTGTAATCCACCAAATAGTTTTGAGACAATCCACTTAAAACAGCAAATATCAACTGTTTTGTGGATTCATCCTCTGAGGACCATGAATACCTGTACAAATTTCATGGCAATCAAACAAATAGTTGTTGAAATGTTTCAGTCTGGACCAACAGTGCTATTTCTAGAGCCATGCTGCTACTGGGCAAACCCCCCCCCAAAACAATCGATACTTTGTGTTTTCACTGCATTATACATTAATAATTCTCTCTGAAATAATTTCATCATCAATTGTCTCCATATTTAGATACAATGAGCGGTACGCACAACAATGCCTAGAAAAAAATGGTGACCAAAACGAAGCTTGCAATGGCCTCACGGAGGGATGTTACTGCCCAGAGGGGATGATTCTTTTCAGTCCAAAGTCTGACCATTGCGTCTCCACCTGTAAGAGCTTTTTCTGATGTAAAGAAATATCTTATTCTTTGTGAATGACTTAATGTTCAAATAAACTAATTGTTTTTATTGTTTTAGGTTGCACCGGACCTGATGGACAACCTAAACAGGTAAATGCTACAATACATGACTAGTTAACATTATTCACAAAGAATTTGTTGCTGTTACGACACAAACTTTGTTCCATCTCTCAAACAGCCTGGTGAGACTTGGCGGAGTGGCTGTCAGCAGTGTGTTTGTGATGAGGACACTGTTCAGTGTAAGCCTGTCACATGCCCCACTCAAAAACCAGTAACCTGTACTGAGGAGGGTGAGGTGCTGGTGAATCGCACAGTGGACTGCTGTGAGAGAATGACCTGTGGTGAGTGATTCCAAGTGCCACATCTGCTGACAAAATGTGTTACTCTAATCTTTAAAAAAACAACAACGATGATTTAAATACCAGTTTTCCTCAGCTTTTGAAAAAAGTTGGATAATATCTTCCTTCCTTGTTTGTGTAATATCAAAATTAAGAGAAAATACACTCAGATGCCGCCAGTTTAGTAGGTCCTCCTTGCTTAAATGCCCAACATTCCTAAAAGAAATGCTAAAAAACTTAAGGGAGATTGTAATCTTCAGTTTTTGTTGAAACTATTTTGGAGAGGTGTTGTTTTCAACACTTTATTTGGATGGTCCATCAACAGATAGCTTATAGAGTGTATTTGTAACATTTACAGCTCATTAGTTGAGATTCAGCAGTTTAAACGTTCAACTTTATTTTGTAGATCAGGGTTCATAGATTTGCAGAAAGGTTTTGAAATTGGCAAAACAGTTTTCCAGGCCTGGAAATAACAGAATGTTTTGAAATGTTTTCAATGTTGTCTGTTTTTTAAAAATATGTTCATAAAAATTCTAAAACATTTTTAACATTTCACAAAATACGTAATACTCTATAATCTACTGCCGCACTGTTTGACTTTTGAAACGTCATTAGTATCACATGATTCACATAGACCAGACCAGCGTTGTCATCTGGTGTTCCATTTGGTGGAAAGAATCAAGCTGTCACATGAGGAGAAAAACAAGAAAATGCCAAAAAGCTGTAGCCAGTTAAACAAGGCTTTCACACTGAGATTTAAGACTATGCGAATATTCACTGAGTGTGATAAATCACTAAATGATGCTGGTGACAGTTACTACTGACAGACAGCTAACGTTAGCCTGAATGGGAGGCTGCAGCAGTACAGTCATTCAGTATAGCAGCATCAAACTGTCGTCTCCAACTAAATCTCAGCCAATAGATCAAAAAATTGGCTTTTAAGAGGTTGATTATTTACAGACAACACACAGCCCAACAATACCTGGTGATTCAGTCCATTTATATTTTTGGATTGAATCATAGGTATTGTGATCCAGATATCTTTACATGAAATATCCACCCTCTGTTTTGGGTCAGTGATCCACTGAGATGGGGGAGGACTGGAGGGACATGACTGTGATTAGCATTATTTTATTAAGGCACACATAGGCTCAGGTTCAGGCAAGGTCACAAAACAATCAGTAGAAGTGTCCGTAAAAAGAACTTGTTTAACAAGTAAGAAATACATAATAACTTGTCATGATTACAATCCCAATACATATCAAATTACATTGACATCGACAACATCTTTGGTTTTCTGTAGGGATGTACCGTATATTCGGTAACCGAATATACTCGGCCGAATATTGCAAAAAAAAAAAACAACACATTTGGTATTCGGTGGAATAAGTGAAAAGCAAGGCCGAATAATAGTGGCGTGTTTGATGACGCAATCAAACAGCGTGTGGTGACGGACAGAGTAAAATGTCGGCAGTGTGGTGATATTTCAAAGTGTTGGAGAGTGATAGAAGAAAAGTGGTTTGCAAAGAATGTAATACTGAACTATCTAGAGTAGTGTTGCAGGGTATACTGGTACCAACGGTAGACCGCGGTACTAAAACACCACCGTACATATGATAGCCTACCATAATGTTGGAGTACCGTAGTACTATGGTACCTCAGGTACCACTACTGTGGGAAGTTCAAAGTCCAGTCGCAAGAGGCTGAGTGTCCATGCGCCGTCCAATAACGGCACTCGATACGCCGCTGTGGCCATAGTCTCCGTGGCGCAAGATAACGGCTTACCAGCGACGGAGAAGGCTCCAGGTCTAATAATTTCCTCTTCTTGTTGTCATGGCTGCCCAAAAGTACCTGAATATCCGTGCCGTGGCGGCACACAGGTATGTGTCGTGTCAGAGGAGAAACGAGCCGTTCACAAATCTTTCTTTGTGGCAGGTAATGGCCCACAAACCTCATCGCACTTTAGGGACTGTTCTTTATTTATCAGAGGAGGAGAGTGGCTGGTTGATTTTAATCACTTATTGATGCTGTTTTTGAAGTATGAATAAGTCAATAAATAATTTATTCCATTGAAATATCATTTTTGTATTAGGCCTATAGAAAAGTGATTTATCTTTTTATAAATGACAAAAGCCACATTTGCCTATTTTTTGCTGTGGTATCGTGATACTACTCAGAACCATGATACTTTCACTGGTATCATACTGTGGGTCCCAATTTTGGTACCGTGACAACACTAATCTGGAGGAGGTTCATCTGCAAAAACTAATGAAAAACTATACAACGGCATTCTGGATATGGTATTCGGCCAAGCGTTTAATTTTATTCGGCTTCGGCCACAAATTTTCATTTCGGTGCATCCCTAGTTTCCTGTCCCCCAAAAATTGGCATGGTCTTGACATCTTGCAACGTGATCATATGTGCGGGTCTGGTCTACTGGAAGTTGGCACATGCAGCTGCAGAGGTGGAAATGGCTTACAAGCATGTAAAGTTAGCAAGCGCTAGCAGTTGGCTTTTCCGTAAATGCCTACAAAGTGCATTTTTAATAATCTATGGCTGTATTACTATATAAGCCTTCCCATTTTTGCCTAGATAAAGTCATTGAAATAGCTGAAAATATTATAGAAAAGTTTGGAAAAGTTTTGTAAATTTATTGGTAAAAATGTGTGGGAACCTTGGTCAATGTTTAACATATTATCTATAGAATATATGTGGCGATTCATTAATGTACCTTCGTATTCTCAGAGTAATTTAGTTGAACTTGACTCAACCTATGCAGCTTTGGTTGAGTAATGGTTCAAGCTGAACAAAATTTTTATGAGAATATATAGGTATGTTCGATTGGCACATGTACTCTATAGCTAAAAATGTTTAACATCTGCAAGCAAAGTATAACAGTTGCATCTCAACTAAAAAGCTGTTGAAATGTTACAAATACTCTATAAACCATCTGTAGGCGCGCCATTCAAATAAAGTGTTTCCTTAATGGGTGTTTTTGTCATTCAACCTACTGAGAGTGATATAAACAGTCTATATCTGAAATTACTGGATAAGAAAGCACTTTGAATATGTCAGTAAATCAGTTAAAAATAGTGTTTATTCAGTTACTTAATAATTATTGTAAGTTATGTAACAATTAATCTCCTGTTTTTCAGGAAAACCTCTCATAATTTCAGTTATTTTGGGACAGCAGTCTGCATTATAAAACATACATCAGGATGGAAGCAGTTTCATTTCATCATTTCAAAATGTTTGTTACTGTTCTGGTTATCTTGGTGTAATTTTCTGTTCTACTCACAAACCCTTCAAATGTCTTACCTTACAACCAACAGAATGTGATAGGAGCCGCTGTTTGTTGCCACAACAGAAGTGCAAACCAGGATTTCAGTTGGAGATCCACATCTCAAATGACACTTGCTGTCCATCTTCCCGGTGTGGTAAGCTGTGGATATAAGTTTCAGTTCCATTTACTGTTAGTTTGTGAAAGACTTAAAGGTCCAGTGTGGAGGATTTAGCGTAATATATTAGCAGAAATTAAGTATTATGTAAAAAGTATGCTTTAATTAATTAATTAATTAATTTTACTGGTTTAAATTGCTGGGTCTGTTAATTTTGGGGAGGAAGACACCTTTGCGGAAAATTCGACTCCCTCCTGAAAGTCTGGATCAGAACTAGGGTGAGCACACATTAGTAAGCACTAGGCTAGCAGCCTGTCTGGGATGAGCTGAACAGCGTCAGAGAAACACTGATTCGTAACATGAAACCACTTTATTCCATGTTTTTTTTTCCCCCAGTTTTAATCAGAGACCTGTTTCAGCTGGTTGCAATCTGTAATCCTCACCACTAGATGCCACTAAATCCATCTAAATCTTACACACTGCTCCTTTAAAACAAAACTCAGCCTTCAAGGTAATTTATTAACATTTTTTTTCTAGTACCCAAGGGTGTCTGTGTCTTCAATGATACTGAGTACAAGGTAAGGAATAATACACTGTATGTATTTTTAAGATATATACCTGACTGTTCAAGTGCTACTAAAACTCTGTTGTCTTTAAATTTAGTACACTATAAATTAAGTATAATCTAAATAGTATTTAAGTTCATTATAGCTCACCATTCTTCTGCATTTACATTTGTTTTGCTGATCTTTATATAAAATATGGCTCAAATTTTACGTTTTATCGTTTGCAGCCCGGTATGAACTTCTCCAAAAGCCTATGTGAAACATGCTACTGTACTGAAAATGAGGATCCCAGCAGCAAGTTGAACGCCCAACAATGTTTTGTGGCGCAGTGTGTAGAATATTGCACAGAGGTACGTTTGCATGTCTTTTAAAAGCATTGCAGTTTTGATGATTTCAAGCCAGTCAAGGTATATATTTTACACAAAAACTTTTAACGTGACACTGCATGCAGAATCTAGGGTCACTCACTGAAATGCTTCACTTTCAGAATTTTATAAGAAGTGTTCTGCTCATCTGTGTAACAGTCGCTGTTGCAGAATTTATTATTGATGATAGGTTTGAAGATGTCAGTGTTGGGAATGCAGTCAGGTGATGACTCATGATACCATTGCTTAAAAAAAACAAAAAAATACAATAATTACTTTTTTCACTTATCCATGTTGCATCTAGTATCTACTCATGCAAAAGTTTTCGTTTTACTTATTCAGGGTTTCAGACATTTGTGTCTGAGATTTCTGCAGCCAACCAAAAACAATGAAGGTGAATGTAAATTGAGTTTGTGGTGTTTCTATTGAAGAAATTGTCCACTGTTGATGGTCTAAACTGCAGGAATCTCAGGGATGGATATCTCAAACCTTTGCACATCCAAATGGCTAGAAACCACTTTGGGATAAGTAGGAGAAAGGGTTTTTTTGTACTTTAGATGACACTGCCCTTATGAGAGAAAGCAATATGTAAATTCTACTAATTATGTATATATATATATATATATATATATATATATATATCTT
This sequence comes from Epinephelus lanceolatus, assembly GCF_041903045.1. Taxonomy (NCBI): domain Eukaryota; kingdom Metazoa; phylum Chordata; class Actinopteri; order Perciformes; family Serranidae; genus Epinephelus; species Epinephelus lanceolatus. The sequence continues at coordinate 19,888,452 of NC_135738.1, forward strand.
TAATTAATTTAGGTTGCAGGACCATATTGATATGTGCTTTTCTTTTCAACAGGGCTATGTGTATGAAAACATACCTGAACACTGTTGTGGAAAATGTAAGAAGACGAGCTGTGTCATGCAGCACTCAAGCTTCCCTTCTCCGATAGTTATTAAAGTAAGTACAGCGTAATGGAAACACATGGGAGTGTGAAGCAACATCCTATTCTGTGAACGAGTACCAGGATTATGTGAGGTCAAGGTTAAGAGTGATGAAATGTAGGGTGGAAGCATCAAAGCTTGATAAATGAACAAATACCAATGCTGGCTCACACCCAAATGTGACCAGCCAACCTTTCAGTAAAGGTGGCAGTGATGGGTGCTGTAAGAATCACCTGTTATAAACCTTAGGGTTGAGTGGTAGACAACGTCCAGTGATTTTAGTGTAGTGTAGTGTAGTCAGCTGCTTTTCTGAATATAACATCCTCATAATCCAAAACAGACAAATTGAATAGTCTGTTTTGTTCATGTTTACTAATCGACCTCTTTTATACCTGACAGCCTTCTGAGTCTTGGTCACCACCAGATGACAACTGTACCAACTATGAATGCCACAAGGTGAAGGATGACTTCATAACCACGGAAAGACAAGAAATATGTCCTCCATTTGATCCAAAGAACTGTGTTCCTGTGAGTGTGATCTCATCTCTTTCCTGGTAGCTAGCATTTTTGCTAATAACTGAACTGATGCTGGCTTATCTTACAGTGCACTTTTTATCCAATCTGTACGATATGAGGTCAGTTCTACTGTTTCTGCCAATGCATTGTACAGCATGCGCATAACATTCCTCATATTAGGCTTTTGATTCAGGCCTTGTCTACACATATACAGACATTTGTGAAAACATACATTACACTATTTATACACACAAACAGAGTTTTAGATCATTAAAACTGAGATTTTTTTTAAGCACACCTTTCCAATTTTTAGTTTTATTTTTTTGCCTTTCCTCTTTTAACCACCCTCACATGGCTCCTTTACATTTGCATACATACTCATAAACACACACACACAGGAACCCAACACCACAGACTGCTCTGCACTGCAAAAGTACCAGTAATATAAGTGACTCAAGTGTAACTCGATATCCATTACTGTCGTCTCTCTGCATATTTTACAATCCATATTGTCTTTATCACAGGGAACTGAACAAACGGACAAGAATGGTTGTTGCAAAACTTGTAAGTATGAGTCCTTAAAATGTATTCAGATTACACAATTTCACTGTCATCCTCTGTTACTCTTAACTTGCCTGCTGTTGAGAAATGTAGGGATGCAGCTAAAATCTATTATTTTGATTAATTACATCTGGTTGATCAAAACCTATATTGCTGCATAAAAACAGAGCCAAAACTTGTACTGTTGGAGCAAGATGAAAAAGTTATTCCTGTCATTCACAGGTACTTCTGTCAAAGCCCCCTGTGAATTGACCAGGAACACCACCTACCTGCAGGCAAATAACTGCAGGTCAGCTGAGAAAGTGGAAATCACAGCCTGTGCAGGATCCTGCGGAGCGTCCTCATCAATGTGAGATTTGTGACAAACCAATTTCTCAATCATGCCAAAACCACCTGTTCAGTTTTCATGTGAAGTCATAAGATAATCGTTAACGTTGAACAACAGGTGACTGACACCGATCCTGTCCGAAACTGTCTCTTCTCACAGGTACTCTGCGGAGTCCAACCGTATGATGCATTCATGCTCCTGCTGTCGAGAGATGGCCACTAGTAAGAGGGAAGTGGAGCTGACCTGCAGTGACGGCAGCAAGATAAAGCACTCCTACGTTTCAGTTGACAAGTGTGGTTGCCAAATCACTGAATGTGTGAATGAGTAAACATTTTGCTTGACAACACTGAACTTAATTAAAGGGAAAATCTAACTAATATACTTTTATTAACTCTAACAATTCCTCTCCAAAAACTATTAGAGTCAAGACTCAATATGTAAAGAAGACACACACCTCTCTGTTTCCAGCAGTCCCCAAAAAGGGCAAATAAGTTAAACCTTTTAAACAGCAGACATGTTGTGGTCTGAAATTTCTACACCTCTGGAAACTGTCTACTTGTGCTCTTAAACTTGTCATCACTTTCTCATTTATTGTCAGGGCAGCAGGTCCACATAGTGCCCTGTGATGACAGCACATATTAGTGTCCTGGTGTCTCTTTTAGCTTTTGAAGAGGATGTTCCTTTATACAAACTGTATGATGGGATGTTTTCAGTCTTAGAGGGGGTTTCTCTTCAGTTTCTGCAAATGACTTGACAGATAGGACACAGTGGCCTCAAATATAACAATACATCAGAGTCATTTTTTCAGTCTCTTGGGCAAAGGATTACGTTTGCGGGGGAATGGAAAGATTAATAACATGGATTTGAATTTTAAATGAGTGTTGGTCATTATTTCTAACAGCACCATCCACACAGGTGATCTCACAAATACTCAAACTTCTGCAGATCTGTCATTAAAACTCTCAAGTTTACTGACAATCGTATATCCTTGTTCTCGTTTTTATTTCTCAGCTGTTTTTTATGTGGCTTTGTCTTGAGGTATTTGCATGATGCACTGTCGGTAGCAAGGAGAATCTCTGTTTCAAATAAAAAATATATTGCACAATCATTCATAGTTTTATATATATTATTTCATCTATTATTTAATACGCATTACTTTTGATTATTTGATATGTAGACATTTACAGTTGGCACCTACAAACACATACATTGAGTCCACTTTCAGTAATGAATCAACTCAAATTTTTTTTTTTGCAATTGAGACTTTACCCCAATAAACAGAAGATAAAGTAAAACTTTATATTTACAAATGTCTCTCGTCTTAGACACAGATACACAATTGAAACCTGAAGAGCATCAGTTGTTGCTAACACATTGTTTTGTTTTGGTTGGATTAACAAGGTTCTGTTTTACCCTCTAAGGCAGCATTTGGTATTGGATTAATCTGAATAAGTTCATTTTTATTTAGGAATACACATCTTGTGAGTCTAATATAAACTACAATAAAGACACAGCAAGGCCTAGATTTTGAGACAGGGTCCCTCCACAGGACAAGGCCAGAAGATCAGGTAATGAATGATCAGTGATAGAAAGTAAGTTAACTGTGTGAATTTACTCAAATACCGTGCTTAAATACAGTTTAAAGGTGTTTGTACTTTTTCCATTTTCTTTTTTTCCCCACTTTATTTATTGATTTTCCATTTTTGCAAACAAACATACATAAACATAAAACACCCCCATCCCCCCACCCTCGATAACACAAGATCCTTGGTACATAAAATGATATTCTTCATAATAGTAATAATAACAATAATAATAATAGTATATGTGCATATACATACTTACATACTGACATACAGTACATTTCCATGAACTTCAATATGCACACACACATACATACATATATTCCTAAATCAACGTTTAAATCACAAGTATATAGTTCGGTCATTCTCCTTTTCTCTTTCCCTACTTCACAACAATAATACTCCAGCTGTGCAACAAATTATTGACCATCTTGGGATTGTGATGGTAGTGGCATCAGTCCTTGTCCAACTCAAGGCATTTGCACATTTACATTGTTCATAAAGATTAAGAAAGAAGACCACATTTTGTAAAAATCCTTAATTTTTCCTCTTGCCATGTAAGTCAGTTTTTCCAGTGCCAAGTTTGATGACATCTCTGTAATCCATTGAGTAGCAGTGGGTCTCTGTGTCTCCTTCCATTTTAAAGCAATCATACGTTTGGCTTGTAACAGACAGAAATTAATTAGCTTAGGTTCCTTTACAGTTGCTGGGAAATCCTCAGGGTATATGTGCAACAAACATGGCTTGGCTTCAATAGGAATAACACTTCCTGTCAGCTTGGAGATTAGTTCAAGAACCTCTCTCCAGAATATCTGCACCTTTCGACAGCTCCACATACAATATAACAGGGTACCAACTTCTTCAGTACATTTGATGCAACAGTCAGGTATATTGGGATTAAAATGGTGTAGTTTGACAGGTGTGATATAGGTCCTGAGCAACCACTTATACTGTAACAGTTTGCATCTTGTATTAATAGTTTGAGTTTGGGCCAGAAGACAAGTCTCCTCCCAATCCTCTACAGAGAGGTCTATCTGAAGATCATTTTTCCATGCACATAAATATGAAAGAGAGTTTTCTTTAGATCCTCCTAACAATATCCCATAATACACTGACATCTGACCTCTGTCATGCAAGTGATTTACCGTGAACTGTTCAATGGTAGACAGTGAGGGTTCTGAGGTGGTTTTAATTTGGGAATATATGAAGCTCCTTAATTGCATGTATTTAAAGTGGTGCTTCCCAGGTATGTCAAATGTATCTCCCAATTGTTTGAATGACATTAGAGTACCTTCATTGTACAGATCTTTTATTTTGCACAATCCTCTCTCCATCCAGTGTTTGAATCCCATGTCGCGCCTTCCTGGACTAAAGTTTTCATTTCCCCAAATAGGTGCGAAACAACAAAGTTTAGGAGTGTAATTTAAAAAGCTGTGGGCTTCATGCCAGACTATAAGAGTGTTTTTAAGGAATGGATTTTGTGTGCACTTTCTAAGTATTTTAGGTTGCGACAAGTAAAGGTACATGCACAGTGGAAGATCTATCGCAGTATTTTCTATTGTTACCCAAGCTGGAACCTCTTTATTAAGTAGTACATGGCTGTTCGGAGTGCTTTTTCCATTTTCTACTTTATTCTTCTATGCCGTTATAGTTCAGAGGCAAATATTGTGCTTTTTACTCTACTACATTTTTTTAATAACTTTAGTTACTGGTTACTTTACAGAATTAGATTAATATTCTGCTCTTTTTACCATCTTTTCTTAAAAAAAAAGCTATAAAATCAACACGTCTTTGTCTTCTCTGGGCAGCACTTTGCATTGAGCACTTTCATTGGCTGTTAAACACGACAGGAAACAGTAATGTCACCGCTTAAATTAGAGAACACTTTACTCTCTGTCGCAGCTACACATATAAATAAAACTGAACGGAAAAGAAATAATATTCTTAGTATTATTATTATTATTATTAGTAGTAGTAGTAGTAGTATGTATTATTATAGATTAAGGTATGATGATTTTATTGATTCCTAGGAGAAATTCACAAACAGATAAAGTATAAACTTTGCCAGCTTCAGTATTAAAGAGATGTACACTTTCAATGCATTAATAATTATAATACAGCCCTATAATGTACATTATTCTGGAATAGGCCATTTTGCATAATGAGAACTTTTACCTTAGCAAAAGTAGCGAAAGTTATTATAAAATATGGTCCATTTTAGAAAAATGTATAAAAACTGTTGTATTGTAATTATTAATGCATTAATGTGTAGGCTACATCACTTTGTTGTTGAAGCTATCAAGTTAAACTATTTTATACTTCTGTCTGCTTGTAAATTTCCCCTGGGGATCAATACAATCTTATTTTATCTGAATATATAATAATGCATCATAATTTTTTGTAATATTTTGGATTATTAATCTGTATCTGCCACGTGGTATAGTTACAAGTAGCTAAAATTATCTAATAAATGTGGAGTAAAAAATACATTATTTGCCTATGAATTTTTTTTCCACTTAAATCTTTGTCAAAACAGGTTTTGTGACTTTGACATGTCCATTATAACAGCATAATAAAATACTGAAATAAAAACTGCTTGGGTAAATTCACATTTTTACAGCCTTAAGGATTAGTGTATCTATTAATTATCATTCCAGTCCAGTGTTGTCTTTTTGTGTCTTGTATAGAGTTCATTTTTCCCATTTTCACCCTAGTTGTGCTTCTTGTAGTCTCAGTATGTGTCAGTTTCTCCATTAAAAATATTTCTTCCACAATTGTTAGGCACTGGTCCTTTGTTGGTGGTGTTTCTTTACCCCAGTTCCTAGTGATAGCTTTCTTGCTTGCTACTAGCAATATTTTGATCAATATTGTTGATCAGCTAATTCAAAAAGATCTAAATTTAGGAACACTTATCCATCAATGAATTTAAGGGTATCATAAACAATGTGGTGACAGAGACATGTGCCTGTTTTACTTGAGAGGCCACTGTGTTTGAACAGGTGTTTTATTGTGGATTTTTTGTATTACATTGTATTTGCTGCATTGCAAATATGTTCTGATTGGCTGCTACTTTGGCCAGGTTTCTTTTAAAAGATATTCAAGCTCAATCTCAGTGGGACCTCCTGGTTAAATAAAGGTTAAATAAAAAATAAATAAATAAAAAATCACCAGCAATAACATTTTCTTCAGACAATTTACAAAGATAAAGCACAAAACAACTGTTAGGAACCTCACATCTTAGTATGTGCTTAAGCTCTTCTTACTCCATTTCCCAAAGTACAGTTATTTTCTCACATTTCCAAAAAACATGAGAGTGGTTTACATCAAAAGATCCAGGTGGAAAGAGTTGTTTTTTTTTGTTTTGTTTTTTACTACTATTATTATATTGATTTATTTCCTTGTTAATTTAATTTAATTTTAATTTTATTTAATTTTATTTATATGTGTATTTATTTATTATCTCATTTTCCTTCTACAGAGTGTTGTCCCCGTCATGTCATTCACTTGTTTTGTGCCTGCATCACCTAATAAAATAAAAAATAAAAATAAAAAATAAAAGATCCGCACTCCCGCCAACATTTCTGGCAACTATGGAGATGCTTACTTTTCAGTTTTGGTGCATTTAAGAAAATTTGCCTCTGAAGTTTAGTTTAGTGTAAATACGAAGAGGCATAAAATGGAAAAATTCAAAACTGTACGTCTGTAAACTGTATTAATTGTATCGCTGGTCATAATAAACATTTTTTAATAGATTTGATAATTAATATGGTTAAACTGTTCAATAAATAGCTGGATCTTGCTATATAAGATATAAGAGTTCAGCGGGCTCTGGCGGAACTGAATCTTTGTCGCGTTATCCAGCCGGAACGTTTTCAGTGCAACACACCGCCTGGCAGTCATGTCGGCGCTGAAGTCAGGACGCTCACTGTTAGAGTAGTCAAAATTCAGTTTAAAATAAGTCGCTCAGTTATTTTTTTATATGCTAGAATACATCAGTTTGAGACTATGTGCTGAAGGAAAGCGAGGTATCCGTTGCAGTATCGATTTATTTTGAGGTAAAGTAAGTTTATTGCCGACTTCTCCCTCAGGCTTTTTCTCTTCTTGATTGTTAACGTTAGCTAACGTAACGCTGGTTAGCTGAGTTAATGTGATAAAACCGTGAACACAGCGGTGGCTAACTCGTGTGTACATCGCCTTACCTAGCAGAGGTTAAACGCCTCGTAGGGAGCATGGCAGTCATTTAGGATGTAGTGAAATCCAGTGAAATAGTTCGTGCTTGTGTCTCATACAAAGTGCTCAAGTCCTGCTGACGTTACTCGCTTCATTCTCGCTAACTTACAGTTAATGGTGCTAACGTTAATTCTGAATGGTCAAGTAGCGACACCGACAAGGGGACTCTGTCATGGCGTTGAATATATTTTTATTAGATAATGCCGTGTTAATAATTTATAATAATTTTAGAATAATACTGCTGTGCAGGACATGATTATTAATGACACTTACGTGCTCTTCCAGTTTTCTATTAGAGTCATGGCATCACTGTCAGAGGAGGTGCTGCTGGTGGTGAAGAAGGTTCGCCAGAGGAAGCAGGATGGCACTCTCTATCTGATGGCGGAACGTATAGCCTGGGGTCCAGAAGGCAAAGACCGCTTCACAGTCAGCCACCTATACGCAGATATTCGCTGTGAGTACTTGCTGCCATCCATTTACTAACTAGTGCTGAGATATGATGTGTTGGTGGTGCTCTCAAGCTGTCTTCTGTACAGGTCAGAAGATCAGTCCAGATGGTAAAGCCAAAATTCAGCTCCAGCTGGTGCTTCACACCGGCGAGAGTACCACATTCCACTTTTCCAACGAGAGCAGTGCGCTCAAAGACAGAGATGCTGCCAAGGAGCTGCTGCAGCAGCTGCTGCCCAAGTTCAAGAAGAAAGCCAACAAGGAACTGGAGGAGAAGAACAGGTGAGACGCAGTTGCAACACAAGATAGTCCTTCAAGTTTTGTAATAGTCTCTGTTTTGGTAATTGTCATCAGGTCACATTAATGAGAAATAAACCAACAGTGAAATTATCCTTCCAATTAGTTTTTTGTGTCTTCAGGTCCTTAAAAAGTCTTAAGTTTTCTTAATATTAGGCCTTAGATTGTCTTAAATTGTCTTAAATTCAGATTCAGTGGGTCTTAAATATTTCCTGTCACATTGACGCAAACATTTCTTGAATCTGACAGACCCAATGACTGTTTACAATCATTAGACAGGCCAAAGAATTGCAATGATAAATAGCACTTATGACAGTGATGAGATTTTGTTTTCTATTTATATGTTAAACACGTTAAAAGGTCTTAAACGTCTTAAAATTTAACTTGGTTACATCTGTAGACACCCTGGTCTTCTACCCTGGAACTCTACGAGAGATCCGCTCTCAGAGTAACAATTTTTTTGTTTAGTTTTTGTTTCATTTTTCTTTGTTTTCTTTATTTTAGCCCCCTCTCTATCTTCTGTCTTTCCTTGCTAATATCTCTTTTTTGGCTTCCTTTTGTTAGTAAGTCCCTAAAGTTAGTATTGTCTCTCTCTTTCTCTCTCTCTCTCTCTCTCTCTCTCTCTCTCACACTCACACACACACACACACACACACACAAAATCTAAGCTAAACATCTATTGTTTCACTTTGTTAGAGTCTTGTTCCCCCACTTGTCTTGTGCTGTTTGTTTTCATGTCAGTCACTTGTCTTGCACTATCACTATTTGTTGATCACTTGTTTTGTCTTACATGTCTCCATGTCACTCACAACCAAAGAGCTCCATTGTGTTTAAAAACACACCAGTCACACTGTTGTGCTGTGTGACATGTGCTTTTATTAGATTTTTTTTGTGGGCTTTTTGCCTACAATTGATAGGACAGTATTAAGTGTGAAAGGGGATGACACGTGTCAAAGGGCTGCAGGATGTAATTGAACCCACGGCTCCTGCAGCAAGGACATTGCCTTTTTACGGTTGCCTCCTTTACCCACTGAGCTACTGGGTGCCCCACATATACTTTATTTTGACTCAATTTTACACACACTGTTCTGGTGTTTGTAAAACTCAAGAGGGCAACAAATCTGTCCGCAACAAACACACATTTAACTTTTGTTTGAGTAATGTAGAATTTCAAAGAAAAAAATACAGTGGCTAGTTGTTTTTTAATGTAAGTAAGTATTTGCGACCAATTTTTAAAGTTTTATATGCTTCCTGTTAGGGGTGTTGTGATATATATACCGATATTTATGATAACCGTGATATTTAAAATGAAGTATTTACATCATGTTAACAATACACAGATGATCATAGCATGTAAATAATCCAGCACCTTCTAAAATCAGCTGTGTTTCTTTCAGTTCATATTTTGTCTTCCTCCTCAAATGCCATGTGGTTGTCTTTTCACTTTCCATTAACTATAATTGTGGAAGTTTATCATGTTCAGTGTCAAGTAAAACTTGAGTATAGGAGTTCACTGTTGACTTTGGGGACAGTATTTGTGACTAAATGATCTCAACTCAAAAATCCATTTACTTGAAACTGTATTTTAGAGGTGATGATTAAACTTTTTAAGGGTTGCAGTCTGTGTTATATCGAGAGGTGTTTCTAATATTTACTCCAGCCTCATTGATTTAAATGTGATCGACAAAATACAGTTGAATCAACACTGAATGTTTTAAGCTTCATTGGTCAGGATTTATTGCAGGACGTTGTGTTAGACTGCATTCGTTTTAGCTAGGTGTACCTAATAAAATGACAGCTGAGTGTGTATTGATATGATATTGATTTAAATACATTGGATTAGCAACTGTCTAGGATTTAGTTTTTTGTGACATCATGGTCATGAGCTCGGGGTAGTGACAGAAATAATGAGATTGCAGATACAAGCGGCCTAAATAAGTTTCCTCCGCAGGGTGGCTGGGCTCAGCCTTAAAGATAGGGTCAGGAGCTCAGATATGAGGAGGGAATTTGGAGTAGAGCAGCTGCTCCTTCACGTCTAAAGGGGTCAGTTAAGGTGGGTAGAGGTGCCAGTTAGAGGTGTTCTGTGCATGTCCTACTGGTAGGAGGCCCTGAGGGCTTCAGAACACACTGGAGGGATTACATATCTCATCTGGCCTGGGAACGCCTTGGGGTCCCACAGGAGGAGCTGGAAAGTGTCGCTGGGGAGAGGGACGCCTGGGGTGCCTTGCTTAGCCTGCTGCCCCCACGACCCGTCCCTGGATAAGCGGATGAAAATGGAAAGTGGATTATGATTTAGTTTATATGAAGTCTTTTCCTGGTCTTAAAGGATGTGTTACAGTAAATCGATACTTAATAGAAAATAAACAGCAAATGTCTTCTTCTTAAAATAACTTATGAGGTTTTTGGTTGATCCATTCTTTCTCTTCTTTTATTTTCTCCTGTAGGATGCTTCAAGAAGATCCAGTGCTTTTCCAGTTGTATAAGGATCTCGTGGTGAGTCAGGTGATCAGTGCAGATGAATTCTGGGCCAACCGGTTAGGGGACATAAACAACGCGGACCCCGCTTTATCCAACAACAAACAGGAAGTCGGTATATCTGGAGCATTTCTGGTGAGTACATTATGTCTTTCATAATAAGACTGAATATTTCAAAACCTAATCTTAAATGTCATAAATGATTCAACCATTGACAACTTGGCACATAGTTAACAGCTGTCATCTTTGTGCACTGCAGGCAGACATTAGACCTCAGACAGATGGCTGCAATGGCTTGAGATATAATCTGACAGCGGACATTATTGAATCCATCTTCAGAACATACCCTGCAGGTAAACGATTACATCTTGACTTTGAAGTTAACTAATCGCTTGCAACAGTAATTATTGATCCGGAAAGGCTGCAACAAGCTCACATTGTCATTTAGCACACTGTCAGCTGTAGAGGAAGAACTGCTTTCTAAAATCAGCTTATATATCTGTAAATGTGAACATTTTAATTTTCATTCATCATTGTTGTTGCCCTAAAGTGATTCTTAAGCCCAGTACAGACCAAAGATTTGCAACAAGACAAAACTGTTTTAGAACGTTGCAGGGAAAAGTTGCAGCTGTGTGAACTGGCCGTCTGAGCTCGACTCAAGCTGGCTGATGGTGTCACCTGCAACTCCGCAAGTCAAATCGCCAGCAACTGATTTTAGGACAGACAGCTTGTCACCTGTTTTTACAGCTAGTCGGCTTGTAGTGAAGTCCACTGGTCAAGTCAAAATGAATGCAGATGGCGTGTTCGCTTGCTGCGACAGGATCTCTCTTTCTGTCCTCACGGTGTGCCGATGTCAGACGCTGGGTTGCTGCTACTGCTGGCTGAATGTCCTTATTCGCCCTCGCGCACACACGTTCTCATTGACTAACTAATTGGCACTGCTTACTTATATTATTGTGGTGCATTTATTATGAATAGAGTCCATCTGATGCTCTTTTTTTTGTTTTTTAGCTGTTTCATCACTACTACAAATGCAACTGTAGCCAGTATCTCACTATCACTATCCTCATTCATATATAAGAAGCTATAAACTATATTCCGCCACAGAATAAGCCTGAAAAGCTGGAAAACAGAGTGGAAGTACAGAGAGTTGTTGCATAGAGATGATACATCATCTCATCTAGTTGCATTGGTGTGAACTGGCAGATTTTTAGAACGTTGCAGAATGGTGCATTGCAAGTAGTTGTATGTTTCAGCTCGTTTCATCACGAATTTTGACCTATTAGTTACACTGATAAGCTAATTTAGACTTAATAAGGCTGTATTACCTTTATTATAAGGCTTAAATATATTTTGCAGCTTCAGGCAGATTTAATTAATTTTTTTGGACCAAAAATGGCTGTCCTGGTAGTAAAGGTTGCTGACCCCTGGTGTGGTGCAATTCCTGTTCACCTCAATAACGGATATTAAATCCTGGACACTGCAACTACATTGGACTAAATATATTTATACTGTCTTACGTTGTACTTGCAGTGAAGCAGAAGTACAGTGAAAACGTGCCTCATAACCTGACGGAGAAGGAGTTCTGGACCCGCTTTTTCCAGTCCCATTATTTTCACAGAGACCGCATCAATACAGGGACACAGGATATCTTCTCAGAGTGTGCCAAGCAGGATGAAAAGGGTAGGAGTTCCAAAAATATTTTCAGGTGCAAATATCTGATATGAATGCAAGGATTTTCTACAGATGTCAGTATATGTATTTCAACATTTGATTCAAGCCTCACATCTGTTTTCATGTTTTTAAATCTGGCTCCTGCAGGGTTAAAGTCTCTGGTGGTTCAAGGAGTGAAGAATCCTTTGGTGGACCTCCTGTCGTTAGAGGATAAAACATTAGACGAGGTGAGATTTTAACGGTTAGTCAATCACAGCCACATCATTCTGTTTTTAAAAAATAATTTACTTGTATAGCTTCCTTTTTCCTCTTCCTCCTGCGACCTCAAGACTTGGTATTTCCTGTGACACAGGGTTACGGAGTTAGCACAACGCTGCCCTCAACTTCCAACTCGAACAGGACGGTGAAGGAGAGCAGCAACTCTGCCATCATAAAGCGGTTCAACCACCACAGTGCCATGGTGCTGGCAGCAGGCTCACGCAAGGGGTAATGAAATGACTTGTGACAAAAACTATCACTCGCTCAGTCTCTTCATTTCTTCGCTAACAGTATCCTATATTTAAAGGGAGACTTCAGCTGACCAAGCAAGTGAGACGAGCAGCACAGATGGAAACTCAAGGGATTCTGACTTCTTCCAACCTCCTGTAAAGAAGGTATGATGGCTCTGCCACCCCAGTTTTCCCAAAATATGGTTCTTACTCTGTTACAGTCACTTTTTCTGTTTGAAAACTTCCTCAGGTTAAATTACAAGAAGCCATAGAATATGAAGATCTGCAAAGGGAAAACAGACCAAAAACAGTTGCGTTAAACCTCAAGAAGTCTGACAGGTACAGTTTGTCCACATTTTATTTTTAGTTTTTTATTCTTTGTTTCATACTGGGTAGCATAGTATTGCTAACTCCAAATGGCAGTGATTCATGAAACACTTTTTGTAGTTTAATATTTTCATCTAACACCTATCAGCATCATACAGGAGCAGGCAGGTGACCTTTTAAAACTGCTTATTTTGTTTGTCAAACTGTCACAAAACTCAGTATTAATTATTCAATTTCTAATATATGAAACAAAGTATGTAGATTTTTCTGCATTTCAGATTCTGTAACAACCAAAAATGTTGTATTCTTACCGCAACCAGACAGACTAAACAGTCGATTGATTAGTCGTGTCAGCCTAAGCAAAGTCTCTGTCACTAAAAGGAATTTGAGTTTTCAGTAGCCAGAAATCGACTGTGCAGAATTAAGGAAGAGGCTCACTTCCTCTAGACTGAGTGCTCATTGTGAGCTGTTTCGAAATAGATTTGGTATCCCATTTTATAGGTCAGATTTATTGCTTTCACTGTGTCAAAGTTCCTGCCCCGAGCCATGACAGCAGAATGTCACTAGTATATAAAGTGAATGTATGAAACCTCAGGTAGATTTGGGTCAGGATGCAGTTTTGCAGCCACGGCTTTATACTTTAAACTGATAAAACATGCATTGTATTCTTGGTTGGATCAGTGGTGACATGTTCTAATACAGTGCTTCTCATTCCCTTTTTTTGTAAGGTATGCTCACGGTCCTGTGCCACTTCAGTCCCAACAGTATACGACAAGCCAGGATATCATCAACTCTGTCAACTACATCCGTCATGAGATGGTCAATTACAAACCCAACCTCACTCAGGTTAGATCCTTCACACTATGGTCCTTTTTACACAGAGATCACGCCAAAGGGCGGCTACAAAGTCCCTTCTTTATATCTCCTTTGCATTCTTACACAGAACCAAACAACGGCAGCGTCATTCTGCTCCATATTGATGGATAGAGATAGATATATACTTCATTAATCCTGAGGGAATTAAGGTACCCGGTAGCTTTTTACACAACACGACATAAACAAAGACAAATATGGATAGAAAAAGAATTAAAAATACACAGCAGTGAAATGATCCCAGGACTAATACCAAGAGCTGTTACTACAGTAGATATGGTGCTTATGATTGTAGTGCAAATTTCAGGTGGTTGACAGTGCGGGTATTGCAATGGAAGGTGATTGAACTAAATGTAAGAGTGGTGCAGAAGTAATGGATGCTTTGTTATGGATGATAGGAATGCAGTTGGAGATAAATATATGTACAGATACCAGTGCACATGCAGATTTTTTTTGTGGTGCTTAAAAGTAATAAGCAATGCTGGAAAATACAAATACAAAGTTTGTCATGTCATAACTGCCTGAGATAAATCTAAATACTGTTTCAAGGTGTCTACAGGTCCCTGAAACGTCTTAAATTGTCTTAAATTCAGATTTGATGGGTCCAGGGCTAAAAACGTCTTTTGAGGTCATGTACTCCTGGTTGTGTTCAAATATTTATAAGTGACAATAAGAAATAATCACGAGTTTAGCTTTCCTGAAAAGTCAGAAATTGTAAGTATGAATGGTGCCTTCAGAGTATTAAACATAGTAGTATTTTTTGCAGGTTTTGTCCAGCACAACAGCTACTTCTGCCATTGCAGCACTTTCTCCAGGTGGTGTCCTCATGCAGGCAGCAACACAGCAAGCCATAAATCGTAAGTGTGTTGCACCATTACTAAATAACATGAATATTACTTATATTACTACCATGAAAGTTGGTGATCATTGGGTGCCTGGTGTGTGTTTTCTTATCAATCTTTGTTTATTTTTTTCAGAGATGGTACCTACTGAGGTTCAAGGAGAGTTGAAGCATCTTTATGCAGCTGCTGGAGAGTTGTTGAGACACTTCTGGTCCTGTTTCCCTGTAAACACACCGTTTTTGGAGGAGAAGGTGACTAATAATAATAACTGTATTAATTGAGGGTCATATTATTGTCACAGAGTAAGTTATTCTTGCCTTTATGCCCATGACTTCAGTCTCCACTTTTAATACTTGTTTAATCATCTTCTCATTATCTAATATTTTTTATGTAGGTGATGAAAATGAAGTCAAACCTCGAGAGATTTCAGATGACTAAGGTTCGTCCTTTCCAGGAGAAGATTCAGCGTCAGTACTTAAGCACTAATGTAAGTCTCTAAGCTATTAATAATAACACAATGTCTCACACCAGATGACACTTGTATTAAATGTCTTTGATGTCCCCACAGCTCACAGGGCATTTGGAGGAGATGTTTCAGACAGCCTACAGCAAGTTCCACATCTGGCAAACCCGTCGCATGATGAGGAAAACCTGAGGTCTGATGCTTTGTCAAAGAGAGGACAAGGAAGACGTTACAGTATATGGACAAATGACCCGAGAAGGTTCTCCAGACTGCTGTGAAGAGACCACAGATCACAGCCTGATGGGACGAGATTCACAGGGGCTTAACGAGCATATAGATGGACGCTGCTATACCCCCAACTGTTCAACAGAGACTAACTGCATCTCAGTCACAAATAACTGTAATTAGTTTCTTTCTCTTTTGTTTGTGTTTTCTCAATGGTTGAGAGATCGGTGCCGGTAATGGTTAAACGGGACTTTTAAAATGGTGTAATATGACCAAATTTGAAATGAAAAATCAGAAAGGCACTCAGGACAACAGGCTGGTGTGTGAAATGAAAGCAGAGGACTGTCAATGTGTGTATCATCGGTGCACAGGGCACAGAAAGAGAGCTTGGACATACGAGGAGCCCTTCTGAGCACTGGGTCGATTTGTGGAACAAAGTTCCCAAAAATCTAAAGCAAAAGTGAATATTAGCAATACTGTAAAGACATGTCACACTCGAGTGCATTAGTGTGTGTGTGTGGCTCAAATCACACTGTCACTGGTTTGTAATGTCTTGCACCTTCTGTCTGCACTGAAGACAAAAATGTCACTGAATTAAAGTGAGCTTTTGTTCATGCCACTGTCTATTGAAACTGCAGGATTTCATTCAGTCCAGGAATTCATTTTGCAAGAGAGGTTGTTCTAATGCTGTGATACTTTATAAACTAAAAGAGAGCTGCTGTTTTTAACTTTTGTAAATGCATAGCGGTGGTGCTTTGGAGAAAATGGGCAGTTTTGTTGTGACACAGCATCCAGGCAGGAAGTGCCCTTATATCAGCTGAGTGAAGCCGTGACAGGTCGGCAGGCTGCAGTCAGAATGGAGTGACACTGATCGCTGATTTTCTCCAAACCCAGTGATGTATCAGCGGTTGGGTGTGGATGTGTAGGCAGTAACGCTGGAGTGACACCCGGACTGTTTGGTGAGTTTTGGTTTCAAGTGACAAAACGACATGTGAATGGCAACATCAGTCTGAGCTAGCTAGCATGCTAACTTGTCACAAATGTAGTGCCACTGAGACGAGTTGACGCCCTGAACAGAGTCTTCATGTTGTTCCCGAAGGTATTAAACCGTCTCACATATTTAACATAGTCATGGCATGTTAATATTTGATTTTTAAGGCTGTCGGCGCTCCGTTTGTGTCGATAGAAACGTTAGCATCAGTGTCAGCAGACGGGTCTCGTGATGCAGGCTGCCGTAATCGGCCGATTGAATCGCCCCTTTTTAGTTGTTTGCTGCCAGCAGCTTAATCAATAATGGGCTAATTCGATTGTTTTTTTATTTTATTAACGTTAACTGTAACCAAAAAGAACCAGCCATTTAACGTTATTTTAGTGACTTAGTAGCAGGAACTGACATAAGCCGTAACGACTGAGCTACTCGACATTTTTACGTTTGTTAGCGGTTAACGGTTACTTTCATTAGAACATCTGTGCTAACATTACACTAGTGTCCAGTTTAGCTAGCGTTAGCATTTACATTTAGCATAGTACGTTTACCCACGTATGTGCTCTTGTAGGATACACGTTTAAGTTACCTGTATTGCCTTTAGGTGTTTCCGTAAGTCCTGAGGGACATATTACACTTTACTCCATTAACTTACATGTAACGTACCTGACAGCTCTAGTGACTTTACTGCTACAAGATTTTAGCTAACAAAAATCACACACACTAAGATTTTAAAATGTGATGCATTGTTTGTAAATTAGTTATAGTTGTCTCCACTTTGACCACAGAGTGTCTTAAAAGTCTTAAATTGTCTTAAATGTTACAACAATTAGGCCTTTAAAGTCTTGAAATAGTCTTAAATTTGAATTTGTGACGTCTTAACTACTACAAACATTTTATCTAAGCTATGTAAAAGTCCACATTTCTAATGTTACCAATCTTTTAAAACTACAATACTGTCATTTTACTTCATACTTGCACTTACCTGGAAAATGTAGATTGTCCAATCTCACTCTAGTACAAGACTACCTATATACGACTTGCCTGCAATGCTTACCTGTGATGTTCAAGTAAGTAAAACATGATTTGTCCAAAAATCTGTCCTAAATTTGGCTAAAACGGGTCTTGAACAGGTCTTAATAAACATTGAATTTAACTGTCATACCTGTAGACACCCTGTGACCAGCTTACACAATAAAATGATGTTTACATTTTCACTTTAAATATAATATGACATTGTGTGACACTCACATAAGTTATTTTTCTGAATACTTTTAATACTTAAAAAGCGAATATTTTTTCCAGGTAGTTAGTGAGGTGGTTGAAGTCTAGGTAGATGGGTAAGAGGAAGTAGAGTGTTTTTTTTTATCTCATTGGTGGGTATGCTGTAAACAACCAGAAAAAGATGTGAGTATACCTGTGTATACTCTCCACAACACCACTGACTTTTTCAATGCAGGACTTCCTCTTCATACAAGTTCAACTGTTTTTTACAATGTATTATTTGTTCAATTCAGCAAGGGATCTGAGTACTTCCTCTATCTGTGACCACAAGGCACAAGGCTGATGTCCAAATAGAAATCAGTGATAATCAGTAACAAGCATACATGCTGTCCTTTAGAGGAAAAAACCTGTTCAAAGCTGGTTACGATAATGTATAAAAAAGTAAACGGTGTTTGGCTAAGGCGCAAGGTTAGCCTTGGTGGCCTCAGTGCCTCTGAGGTTCAACAGGTCAGTTGTTATGTGATTAAGTGCAAATTTGTTTTGTCAGATTGCAACATTTAAGCACGGCCATTTGCGAAGATGGGGCTTTATGAGTGGCTCTGGATTATCTGGAGTAGATTTGGTACATTTATGCCACAGGTCTCTTTAGCAGGTCAACTCAGCTATGCTCAGATCTGTGCACGTCCTCTCCCCCCGATACAATTCTGTTGCAGTTGAGTGCTAACAAATACAGAGACAGAGGTCAGAGTTTACTGTTACTTCTCACCTCCTTTTGAGATACCAGTGTCAACTGCTTTAATGCTTAGGAGCAAATTATGTTCTGTGATTTTGTTTTAAAACATTTTTGTTGCATACACTGTAATGTTTTTTCCAACAGTATCTGACTTTTCTAATGATTTGCAGCTTCAGTCTTGCTTCTGCTTCCTTATAAATTCAGTTGAAACCACAACAAGTAAATAAAAGCCAAACTGCACTGTGTTAAGCAGCTGCATTTTGAGCTGAATGATCCCCTCTGGTCCTGTCTAAACAGTCTTTCTGGCAATATTAACTTTCAGCTCCAGACTAGATATGATTTTTTTTTTTTTTTTTTTTTTTTTTTACCAAGGTGGAGACAGTGTAAATTGGAGTCATGACTGGACAATTTGAGAGGATAAGTCCACTACTGAAAGTCATATGATGCCATGCAGCTGAGGGCCCTGGTATGCAGGAAGCAGAGTGGTGACTGTCTTGTTGTCTTTCAGTTGTAGAGGATCACCAGTGAAGATGCCTCTGGTGCCAGTAGTGCCAGAAAACCACAGTCATGTCCTGGCAGAGTTTGACTGCCTCGATCCACTCCTGTCCGCTCTCCGTTTAGACTCTGGCAGGCTCAAGGTATGCTTCACCATCGCATGTCTGAGTTAGCCTTATAATAAAATCACACATAGATCATTTATAGTAGCTTATATAATGTCCTTGAAATACTACAAACAATCTAACAATGTATTAGCATGAACAGATGAGTAAACTCTGTGTCCTCCGTGTTACAGTGTACATGTTTGGCAGTGTCAAGGAAGTGGCTTGCGTTGGGAACATCAGCAGGAGGGTTGCACCTGATCCAGAAGGAGGGCTGGAAACAAAGGCTCATCCTCACTCACAAGGTAATCTGTGACTGAGTGCCTATTCTGCAGAAATACAGAGTTGACTGTTGTTCTGCTGTTAGCTGATACAGCTGTATATAATAAGGAACACAGTATTTCTACTCCTAACCCATCGTGCACTCTTTTTCAGGAGGGTGCTATCACTCAGGTGGCGTGTTGCCCTCATGATGAAGACTTTATCGCTGTTGCAACAAGGTTAGAGTCTCTCCATGAAGTTTAGAAATGTTCATCTACCCCCAAACAAAATTCACCCCTTGTTATCCGGTGCCACCTTCCCTGTCTTCTCTCCATTTCCACATGCCTCTGTGTTTGGTTGCATTGCCTGTATTGTTCACAGTGTTTGTCTCTGCTGCAGTCAGGGTCTGGTGGTGGTGTGGGAGCTGCAGTTGGAGCGGCGTGGTCGTCCAGAGAGAGTCAGTGTGTCCTGGGAGCACAGAGGTCAGGCCATCACTGCACTCTGCTGGGACACCAGCACGCTCAGAGTTTTTGTCGGGGACACAGGAGGCAAGGTGTCCTTTCTCCGTGCTGGATCATCCAAGCTAGGCAAGGTAGTGACTGCTTATTCACAGTGACCAGTTTTTATTCCTTCAGTAGTAATGTATATGCATGTATATATGCATTTTTAAAAAACATATTCAAGTAACTGATGGTTTATTTGATATTGTTTCTTTGTGTCTAGGGGTCAGCATTCGTTATCTTCCCTGTTCAGACTGTTACCACTGTGGACTCCAGAGTGGTTCAGCTCGGGTACCAAGATGGCCGCCTGCTGGTGTCTTCCCTGTGCCGTTGCTACCTCTGTGACACAGAGAGGTGAGTACCAGCATGGAAAACTCTCTGAGAAACTCTCATAGGGCCCATGTTAATGTCCCATTATTGGTAAATATTGTACTTTAAGGGAAACTTTGCAGATTTTCAACCAGCTTTGTATCATAAAAATTTGGGTAGCATGTGTAAATGAACTGTGTTAAACTTCCCTCCATCTTGCCAGAGCCCAGATCTCCCTGCTTATGTGCCAGTGAAAAGTTTTGCTTTTTTTAATTTGAAAAACTGATCTTTGCATTTGTCAGTACTGAAGTAATTTATGTTTTCTTGTAGAAAGCAAGTAATTTCTCTGGTCATGTAAAATGTTTCTCTGTATCATTTGTCCTCATGACCCTGGCATTTTTATTTATTTTAACTATTCTCTTTAGAATAAAAATGCAGCTGAATGAATAAAATACTAAATAAATTGGGCTCTCTGTAAAAATGTTTTTTATGCTGATCATTTTGATCATACTGCTAAAAATGATCCCTGGACGTCTCTCAGTAGTGGTGTGTTTTTCTACCTTCAGGGAGAAGTTCTGGCGTGTCGGGAATAAGGAGCGCGACGGGGAGTATGGCGCTTGTTTCTTCCCTCAGAACAGGGGATTATTAGTTGGTCAGCCCCCTCTGCTGTACTCTGCCCGGCCGGGGTCTCGAATATGGGAGGCCAGTTTTAATGGCGAGGTTCTGAGCACCCATCAGTTCAAACAGTCACTGGCCTGTCCTCCTCTACCTCTCATCACTTACAGGTACTGATTGTCCCTGCTTTAAAAGTGGACTTCTTAAAAAGGTCAAACTCCCAATATGTCTTCTGTTTGTTACCTGCAGAGAGGAGCCTCATTACAACCCACTGCAGAAGAGCCCACAGTCAATCGCCTTCCCTAAACTGCTGTTTTTTGGGTAATATTAGATATAATGTAAATACTATCTGAGTTGTTAGGCTTGTCAGTCACTATTTTTAATCATATGTGCATTATTGATTAGGAGGCACCAGACAGTATGAGTCAGAAAACATCCCATCATTGTTAGCCTGTCACTTGACTAACTGTACACTTTATTCATGTGTAGAGACCAAAACTTGCTGACCTGGACTGACTCAGCCATTTATATCTTCACACCTCAGAACGGACAAGTGCTTCTGTGGACTGAAGTCAAAGGTGTGTTTGTGTTGCTTCCTCCCTAAAAACCACCACCGATCCTTTGGAGTATAAGCAAACATTTTATTCATAGACACACACAAGCTGAAAGTGTGTTGATACAGGACCAAGGATCATATTATTTAATCGTTTTAACATTGATCATTTAGACCTTTTAACTTACTGTAAATGAACCCAAACCCGTTTTCTGGTTTTGCAGACTTGGCTGATATCGCAGTCTACCGCAACGAGCTCTTCTGTCTCCATGGCAACGGACGTCTGTCCCACCTGTCCCTGTTGTCTGCTGAGCGCTGTGTTGAGCGTTTGCTGCGTAGGGAGTCCTGGCTTCTAGCTGCTGTGGTGTGCTGTATGTTCCAGCACACGGTCACCACCAGCAGGGTAAGATGGCACTGCCATGCTAACTGGCCCAAACCCTGTGTAAAGTGTAACCCAGATTCCAGTCTTGTCTAGGCTGTTTATATGAATTCTGACTTCCTGTACAGCACGGAACACACATGTTAACCTGAGGTGTTTCACCTTGAATGTTGTAAATATAAAAAGAAACAAAAATGTTAAGATGGTAGATATTAGTTCTTCCTAACAGTATTATTCTTAAAATAAGTGGTTCCCAACTGGTGGATTGGTCCAACATTATCTTGTTTTGTAGACACATTTTTGATAAAACGATCAGGCTCACCATACTGAAAAACACATTGTATTTCATTTGACATCTAAAATAAAATTCAGCTCGTGTTTCACCAGTTAAAGGCTTTTAATGTGAAGCTGTAGCAGTAGGAAATGCTCAGTTAGTATTTGAAGTTACTTAATACAGCTTTTTTTCACTTTCAACACTTGTATTGAGCTTTTAATAAATAGCAAAAGCCTCGCTTATCATCCCTGCTCAGGCCAGGAAATCGATTCCCATTGACCGCCTGGAACATCTCAAGTCCCAGCTGAGCTCCAGCACACACCTGGAGCTGAGTGGCCAGCTGGAGGAAGTCATCACTAAACTAGAGCCTCTGGACTCCGCCTCTAGCAGCCGTAGGAGTAGCATCTCCTCACATGTAAGTTCAAGTAACATTTCTTTGTTTAAACAGTTTGCCAGGTCGTGATCAAACATTAGTATCTGTAGGAGTTAATTTTCATTTAGTTTTTATGGGACGTGTTGAATCCTGTTGCTATGGATACCATTTAATTGACGAAGGACAAGTGTCTCTGTGGCACTGAATTGGTTGTTAGGTGAGGATTAGCAGATGTCAACAAGCAAATACATCACGCTTTGATCACTGTCCATTCAGTACATACATTCTATGAGCCTACTGTAACTGAAGCATAAAGCTTCTGTAAATTTGCCACTAATAAATGTACTGATTTCGGATATATCATTATCCAGGAGAGCTTCAATGTCCTGGACTGTGGAATCTATCGTGTGATTAGTCGCAGAGGGAGTCAGTCAGACGAGGAGACGAGCTCCCTCATGAATCAGTCCGCATCAGAGGAGGAGCGCCTCAAAGATTTCAGTTTTGTGCAGGAGGATGATCAGGCAGAGCAAGGTAAGAGACCGTCAGCTGCCAAATGTACAAACACTGCTGTTCTAAAATATACAAAATTATTATTCAAGGGAAGTCTTATTTTAATTTCATTAATAAACAGATAGTTTCAAATAGGTAATATAATTTTTTTTTAATCCGCTCTAGAGCTGCAATGATTATCGTTTAGTTGTGAACTATTGAATTAATTGCCAAGTAATTTGATAATCAATTAATTGGTTTAAGTAATATTTTAAAAAAAGGTCAAAACTCCAGCCTTAAATGCGATTATTTTCTGGTTTCTTTACTCCGCCATGACAATAAACTGAAAATCTTTGGGTCATGGACAAAACAAAAAGTTTGAGAATGCCATCTTGGGAGGGTAGAATTTTCAGGGATATTATATTTTGTACACTAAACAGCTTAGCAATTAATTGAGAGTATATCAACAAATTAATTGACAATGAAAATAATTGTAAAAATAATAATTGCAACCCTAATCTCACACATGAACAAATAAAACAAAAAGTTGTCTGCACTGATGCTAAAATAACCACAGCAAACAAGAAACTTACTCACACACACTTTCTACTGTTTCTGTCTTCACTCCTTTTTTCTCTCTCAGGAACAAACTCTTTTTCTGCCTCTTCTGAGTTCAGCGTGAAGAGAGAGTGAAGTTATTTTCAGTTTTATATCAACCGCTTTAGTAAAATACCTCAATTTAAACAAACAACAACAAAAAAAAAAAAACATGGAGGAAAAATACCAAATTAGATATTTGTAATTTGGAGCATCTCCAGCTGCTGAAAGATTTATCAGTATAAGCCTGACAATGATTTTACTCTTTGACGCTGACTCTTATCTCTGTTGTCATAATAATCATATATGTAGCAGTTTCTGTCTTTAATGTTTGCCACTAAAATTAATGTGTTTGATTTGAAAAATACATACAATCTTTAATCATTCGTGTTGCTGTGTATCACTGGATTTGCTGTGAGATCTGACTGATCTGTCCGAGAGCTGACATGCTTTATGAATACAGTCTTCACTTTGCCTCACTGTTAATATCAAGTTTCTTGTCTGTTCCATTGTATCAACATATATCACCATTTTTGGTTCTGTTTCAATTTGCATTGTGCAGCATTTAATTTTCTCTATAGTGGTGTCCAGCACCTTTGCTCCATCTGCTTGCATCATGTCCTCTGCCTTTCATCATTCCCCTCCAGTACTCCATCCATCTGTGTTTGTCCTGTGGCTCTTGCTCCCATCTTTATTCAGATCCACAGAGCAGTGAGCGTACGGAGGCTGAGCGATCTGAACAAGGCCTGCAGTTCCACCTCCCCCTTTCATTCCGCCCAAAACCCCCTCGCATCGCACTGCAGGCCGTCAAAGACAGGTGAACGTCAGAAATATAGAACAGACATGCCAACAGCTTTAAATATATAAATGTGACACACCTGCCATGTAGGCATGAAGTTATCATGTGAAGCTTTGAGTTATATTCAACATTTTCTTTTTTCTGAGGATTGAAACTCCTGCGGTAACTATAATTATTCAAGTGCAGCTGTGCTTTTTGACAGTTTACTTCCCCTTTCCACTGAAGACCCACATCTCCTTTTTTTAATTCACATTGTTCATCTGTGTAGGTGCATGTGGCAGGTTTCATTCCCAAACATCACACCCCAGTCATTTGAAATTGTCTGCTGTTTGTGGTCCTGTTTGCCTTTCTTGTGGTTAGATTGTAAATATCTAATGTAATCTTACTGGTGAAAGATTGTTTTATTATTTGATTTTTCTTTTTCACAGTGTTTCTAGTTTTGTTAAGAAGACAACAGAGAAGATCAACACCCTCCAGAACTCTGAGCTCTGGCAACGGCCTGAATTCAGAGAGGGCGGACAGGCTGAAATGTCAGCCACAGCTCCATACTCAGAGGAAATGGACAGTGAGTAAGTACAGACCTGTAAAAGCAGACTAAAACCACTTTCTACTGAGAAAAGATGTGTGTTGTACAGAAAGTAGTTCACTTTAATTTTTTCTTTTCATTGTCTTTAAGCAAATTTTCGGCTAATGACTTGTTTTAAATAGACTAATAAAAGTAAATCAGATAAAAACAGTGAATTGCATTCGTTGTCACAGAGTTTATGATGAAATGCCGAGCGCAGAGGCCGACATGCAGGAACTTCGATCAGCGACAGAGCAAGCTATGTAAGTGTCGTTTTGTTAGAATCCTGACTGCAAGTTGTTTTTGGAAATAAACACAGGGTATGAATTTAACAACTATATATTTCCTTATGGAGAAAGTATTAGTAAAAGTATTACTAATTTTCTCTTTTATCCTTTATTATTAATTTTTTACTTTAAATTGTTTTTTATCTTATTAATTTTGTAGTAATTAAATTAATTTGAATAATTAATTAGATTTTCTTGTATCACCATCTGTATTTTATTTCAGTTTGTTATCTTATTTTTTATTTTTATTTTTTTTATATTACATATTTGTATATTTTTATCATTTTTAGATTTAATTTTGTATTTTTATCATTATTAATTTATTTTAATTTTTATTATTTTTTATATTTACATATTTATGTATTTTTTATTTTCATTATTTTCTATATTTGTTGTTTGTTTTGATCAAGTCATGTTTATTAATTTTTATTATTCCTATTACCCTATCTGCACGTATAGTTATTTACCTATGTATATTTATAAACATAGGTTGTTGGGGAAATGGGCATTGAGACTTAGACACTTTACTGCTGATTCATGTATGCCCTAAAAATTTTAATAAACAATACTGCAGGGGAAAAATCCTGGCTGTACATTGTCACAGCCTTTTTGTAGAAACTAAAAACTAACTAAAAGTTATATTTACATTTTCCCAACATCAGCTCCCAGATCCAAGATCCTTTGGTTCTACTGGATCCAGTCTGCCTGGAAGAAACTCTGCTGGAGTGGCTGCCGGTGCTGGAGCAAGTACTGGGACCTGAAGAGCAGGAGTCGACTGCTGCGGACGATTCAAACATTGATGGACCAGGGGAGGAGAGGTGGGATTATCTACAGTCCTGCTCAGAGCAACACGATGAGTCTTCCCTCCCATCAAAAGAACCAGCAAAGAGCATCACAGAGGACAAGAAAGAAGAGTCTCCTGAGCTCGAAGAAAAAGAGGACCAGTGTGACTCCGCTGAGAAAGACTCTGAAGTGTCAAATGGGAGTCCTCTTTATCCTGTTCGAGTGATGTCTCCCAAACCTGTACCGCCGGATCTCCTGGCTAATCTCACCCAGCTGGCAACGCTGTACACAGAATTGAGCTGCTTTAGAAACCAGGAGAATGAACAAGCACTGGGGTGCACAAATTTCCTGCGCTGCTACTTCTTTCTGCTGGACCAAGAGCGTGTGAGGAGAATGTGTCTGCTGTGTCATCAGGAGCGGCCGGAGGTGCAGAGCTCCTTCACTGAGGCCATGCTAGGTCAGAAGCTTCTCCTCAGATCTCTGGTTTAATCTCTTTTTCCTGTATTTTATTTTCAGATTTCAAATTTTACAATTGCACAAAGGAAAAAACAAATAGACAAAAAAAGGTAGGACAAAATGGACAGATTTTCCTCAGTTTGGTTCTGAGGTAGTGACATGTTCAGACAACAAACTGTATTAATTTGTAGCTACAGTTTATTATCCACCTCTGTAATCCAGTCTCTCATGTCAGACCTCACCTTTCTGTTGTTCTCTGTAGGCCTCACTCAGTCCAGTAAGGTGGTGGAGGTTATTCAGAGAGGTGATTTGCTTCGATCACTTCGCAGTCTGAGAGAGCTGCAGCCCTGGAGTGCACCTCCTCTTCTCGCTCATTTACACAGGTCAGCACACGCATTTCTCTCTGATTAGCGCATGCTTATATCACAGTTGTGATGGACCTTGTAAACTAAGTTCACTATGTTATTATCTAGGCTGTATGAGAAGCACGGGGAGGTGGCTGTACGCTCGTTTACGCAGTTCTATCCTACGATCACTCCTGCTGATGTAATGACCATGGCTCAGCAAAGCCACTTCCTGGCATACCTGGATAATCTGGTCCAGTCACGAACTGAAGAGGACAGGTAAATCTAAAGTGTCACTTTTTTGTCAAAAAAGACTTTGAAATCTCCCCATCGATGAATTATACATTCATTTCTGCCTCTCCAGGTTGTCATTTTTGCAGTCCCTTCTTGAACCAGAGTCACTGAGACAGGATTGGTTGGAGCTGGCACTTACCCATGATGCCCCTCAGCACTGTGATACCCTGACCCCTGACGGACGGCCCAGGTCTGGTCGAGCTAGTGTGTGGAAAATGCAAAATAAGATCCTTTTATTATTAATGTTTAACTTTGACTTAAAGGCCCTGTGCCTTTTCACTTGGAACACTATTCCTAAATGGATGTAAACTATGCTACCATCATGGGTCCATTTCACTTCTGGATTCTGTCTAATAATAAAGTGAAAGCAAAGTATATGAATAAATGAAAGTGAATTCATGTGACTTCTGTTGCAGGTGGCGTTCTCATTGTTTTAGTTGGGGTTATGGACGCCTCCTGTCTCTCCTCATTCGTCTTCCTGCAGACCTGTCCTCCAAGCAGAAGATGGCAGAGGCTTGCCGCAGTCACGGGTAATTTTCTTTAACACAGCAGTATTTATTTTCTGTTCGTATTTGTGAGCTTACACTGTCATTTGTAACCTTCTGCATAATGTGTGTGCGCAGGTACTGGACCGGCTACATCTACCTCTGCTGTGAGCTGCAGCGTCGCACAGAAGCGTTCTCCACCATCTGTCAGCTAGACGACATCAGTCTGCTGGAGGAAGCTGATGGTAAAACTGTTCCTTTCACACTTTCAGACAGAAACAGAATTATAATATCTGAGCTTGGCTGAGAGGAGAGTTTGTAACAGTGATGTGTGAGACACATACCATACTGAGAACCATGTTTCGGCTGCATGAAAATCCAGTGTACTTACACATGATATATTGGTAGTGCAGCATGTAACTAACCATTGGAACGTCTGAAAACAGACCGAGTCACAGGCTTTAAACGCCATGTGGGTGTGAACCCTTACAGAGTCGTTGAGGTCACGTGAGCTCTGAGTTTCTGAGTCGTTAAGGTCACATGTGAGTTGAGTATGTAAATCATATTGTACTCATAAACTATATATTATTTATTTCATCCACCTGCAACCCATCAGCTCGTCCCTATGTGTGTAAGCGTGTTGTGGACCTCACTATATTTGCACATCCCGATATTTGAATAATGCGCTCTTTCAATAGCAGGAAAATACTGCACTATTGACTTTAGGCACGCAGAACCTCAAAATAAATCTTTTTTTTTTCTTTGAGTTATGTAGAGAACCAGTTTGGCTTTCAGAATTTCATTAGAAAAAAATCCCCTTCATGTCTAATATCTGTACGGTCTTTCTGTTATTCTCCAGGTGTTGAGCCTCAGTCACTGGAAGAGTGGAAGCTTTTGATCCAGTTATCTCAGCAGTGCAGCAGCGCAGCAGACTCAGAGCCGGTCACAGGTGTGAATGGGAGCAGCTGGTCCAACGGCTCGGCAGACTGCGGTGAAAAGATCAGCCCAGAGAGCCTGACCCTGATGCTGGCTCGGACAGCCGGGCCCGACCGCGCCATGGCCGTCCTGGAGGAGTGTGGAGTGCAGCCGGTCCTTTCGCCGCACTCCAAACTGGTCTGTGAGCTGCTGAGAGTCGCTGAAAAGAGGCAGAGGTGGGTCAGGGTGCAAATTTACAAACTTTAATAAGCACACAAGTGTGGGAGAGAGTTCCTGCGCTGTTACTGTTATGAAAATATGTTTTTAGTTGTAGACAACAATAAAAATCAACCAAACATCTGCAAGGCCTACATGTAGCTCCTCTGTTTATCATCTGATGGCTTGAAACTTTTGGGGAAAGCAGAATAAAATGTTTGAGGTTTCGCCGTAGTTATGAGCATGTGACAGTAATCTTAGTTATATGAAAATTACTTTTTATTAAGTAGACATTAAACTAAACTATGTGAATGGAGTCTGAAATGACAGCTCATTAACTGCTTTTCATCGTCTTAAAAATGAGGTGCTGTTGGTGTTACAGTTGTTTCTTTTGTTTCCTGTTTCAGAGCCATGATCCAGACGATGCTAGAGCGCTGCGATCGGTTCCTGTGGTCTCAGCACGCCTAACTAAAGATCACCCACAGATTGTCTACGCCAAACAACATAACTAACACTGTATGTAAATCTCCCCACTAACTGCTGCTGAAGCTGCAACTTAATTTTGCACTGTAATATTTGTCAGCTGTCCAGGTGCTTATCTTCCCAGTGAAAACAGTGTTATGTTTCTAACTTATTTGTCACATCTTTTTTTAATTATTAAGGTTAAATGTTTTTTGCATGTACAGGTAAACAAGTATCTTTATGAACAAAAATGACCTGTTAATATTTACAGTGAAATGTTCTAACCAGGTGATATCATGTGAATAAAAGCTGTCTGTATTTTATTTTAATTTTTTGTTTGTTTAAGAAAAAGGATTCTGTCAGCAATATCGTGGTTAATGTGTATTTTTCCCTATGTATGCACGTCAATAGCATGAGGAAAAGTTAATATAAATAGTAAAAGACATCTAATCCTTTGCACACCAAAGGCAAAAAGTTTTCAGTCTACTTTTCTTTACTTTAAAGGTGCAGGTCACCCAAAAATCTAAAATATACAGTACAGGCCAAAAGTTTGGACACACCTTCTCATTCAATGCGTTTTCTTTATTTTCATGACTATTTACATTGTAGATTCTCACTGAAGGCATCAACACTATGAATGAACACATGTGGAGTTATGTACTTAACAAAAAAAGGTGAAATAACTGAAAACATGTTTTATATTCTAGTTTCTTCAAAATAGCCACCCTTTGCTCTGATTACTGCTTTGCACACTCTTGGCATTCTCTCCATGAGCTTCAAGAGGTAGTCACCTGAAATGGTTTCCACTTCACAGGTGTGCCTTATCAGGGTTAATTAGTGGAATTTCTTGCTTTATCAATGGGGTTGGGACCATCAGTTGTGTTGTGCAGAAGTCAGGTTAATACACAGCCGACAGCCCTATTGGACAACTGTTAAAATTCATATTATGGCAAGAACCAATCAGCTAACTAAAGAAAAACGAGTGGCCATCATTACTTTAAGAAATGAAGGTCAGTCAGTCCGGAAAATTGCAAAAACTTTAAATGTGTCCCCAAGTGGAGTCGCAAAAACCATCAAGCGCTACAAGGAAACTGGCACACATGAGGACCGACCCAGGAAAGGAAGACCAAGAGTCACCTCTGCTTCTGAGGATAAGTTCATCCGAGTCACCAGCCTCAGAAATGGCAAGTTAACAGCAGCTCAGATCAGAGACCAGATGAATGCCACACAGAGTTCTAGCAGCAGACCCATCTCTAGAACAACTGTTAAGAGGAGACTGCGCCAATCAGGCCTTCATGGTCAAATAGCTGCTAGGAAACCACTGCTAAGGAGAGGCAACAAGCAGAAGAGATTTGTTTGGGCCAAGAAACACAAGGAACGGACATTAGACCAGTGGAAATCTGTGCTTTGGTCTGATGAGTCCAAATTTGAGATCTTTGGTTCCAACCGCCGTGTCTTTGTGAGACGCAGAAAAGGTGAACAGATGGATTCCACATGCCTGGTTCCCACTGTGAAGCATGGAGGAGGAGGTGTGATGGTGTGGGGGTGTTTTGCTGGTGACACTGTTGGGGATTTATTCAAAATTGAAGGCACACTGAACCAGCATGGCTACCACAGCATCCTGCAGCGACATGCCATCCCATCCGGTTTGCGTTTAGTTGGACGATCATTTATTTTTCAACAGGACAATGACCCCAAACACACCTCCAGGCTGTGTAAGGGCTATTTGACCAAGAAGGAGAGTGATGGAGTGCTGCGGCAGATGACCTGGCCTCCACAGTCACCGGACCTGAACCCAATCGAGATGGTTTGGGGTGAGCTGGACCGCAGAGTGAAGGCAAAGGGGCCAACAAGTGCTAAACACCTCTGGGAACTCCTTCAAGACTGTTGGAAAACCATTTCAGGTGACTACCTCTTGAAGCTCATGGAGAGAATGCCAAGAGTGTGCAAAGCAGTAATCAGAGCAAAGGGTGGCTATTTTGAAGAAACTAGAATATAAAACATGTTTTCAGTTATTTCACCTTTTTTTGTTAAGTACATAACTCCACGTGTTCATTCATAGTGTTGATGCCTTCAGTGAGAATCTACAATGTAAATAGTCATGAAAATAAAGAAAACGCATTGAATGAGAAGGTGTGTCCAAACTTTTGGCCTGTACTGTATATCTTTCCTCTTACCTGTAGTCTTATATATCTATATAGATTGTTATGGTGTGAGTTTCTAAGTGTTGGAGATATCAGTCGTAGAGATGTCGGCCTTCTCTCCAGTATAATTGAACTAGATGGTTCTCAGACAAGATTGACAAATAGAACGACAAACAAGAGTAAACATATGTATTTTTGATGTCTGGGCGAACTGTCCCTTTAAATGATAATTTTATCCCACATATTTCTAGTATCCAGCTGTGTATATAGTATTGGTTTATTTGTTTGAAAGAGTAAAATCAGAACAAACCACCTGAAAGAGTCCACAAAGAACCAGGGATCATTATGGATATAGGGGAGAAGCAGGTGAACTGGCCCTTTATCTACCTGCATGTCAAGTATTTGCTTGTATTTTCCTCAGTGGGACATTTTTGGGAACAAAAGATTTCTACAATTCCCATCTTGAATGTCACACAGTAAATGATGGGTAATATGGGTCAGCAGAGATAATATTAATAACATGGTAATGAAATGGGTGTGATGACTCATTTGATGGTATCACACACCTGGAGCATCAAAGGGAAGACGCGGGCAGCCTGGTGCTTCACATTTAAGCTCTGGAGGCTCTTACCGGACACAACCACGCTTTATGAGTCACATCCTCTACAGTGGTTTAAGTGAGACCTTTCTTTCTGATCCTTAATGCATTCTTATATTAATCCTCATCCCTGGTTCTTCAATCATTTCCCAGAATCCTCATCCTACAGCTCGCCCACCTGTCTGTATCACTGGCACAGGAACCATCAGATTGAAGGTTTCGGCATGTGGCAAAGACAGACACACAGAAATGTACTGAATGTGTCATTGCGAAATTCCATTTGGCTGCTTAAAGGGATAGTTTGGATTGTCTGAAGTGTCTTATGGCAAAGTAAAGCAGTGAAAATATTCTAAAAATAGCATTCACTTGACCTGATATTGATTATTTAGGTGACTAAAGTAGGTTTTGCAGCTGCCCTCGTCCACAGCAGTACATTGCTTAGCGTCCATGGTGGTATTCCTGCCTGCTTCTCCAAACTGGGGATGTCAACCATCATCTACTGTATGTAATACACTGACTATGCATGAGTACCTCATATAACCCTACTTCAAAATACCACACTATCCCTTTAGTAATAATTGATTGTGTCTTTTTCTGTTTTAAAAGTTGCTTCATTTGTTCAGTTGACCGTGTCCACTGCTACAAAGATATATTCTCTTGAGGGATGTGAAGATTTAATTTAATTGAAGTGATCCAAATGTGACAGAAGGTTTTCATCATGAGGACAGAAGTAAATTTGATTTGAAACGTTATTAGGTCGAGGCAGTGAGTCCAGTGTTTGATGTTGCGTTCCTGTCACCAGGAGGACAGATAAGGGGATTCTGCACATACCTGTTGGCTCTGCTGCCAGTGTATAAATGGCAACCTTGACACTCAAAGCCGAACACACACACACACGCACAGGTTGGCTCTCAAGATGAGTCACGGTCAGCGTAGTAGTAAGTCACTATGTGCGATATTAGTTTTCTGAAACTGAAGTGACTCCATTCTGCACGGACTGAACAGTTCTAACAATCTAGATGGATGCAGCACTCATGGTGAGCTCTGTTTTTTTACTTTCTTAATTAAAAATAAAGTAGCACATTTCTTGGGATATTCAGTGAGATGTGTTCTGGTTTCAGGTGTCCGTCTCTCTGCTTAGACTGGCTCTTGTGCTGCTCTCCTTCCCTGAGCACGCTTCACTGAACAGAGTATTTGACAACACCTCAGGTAGGATTTCTGGTTGATTATTACTGATGAGACCAGATACCAATGGTGAAAGGAGACCAAGCACATTTACTCATGTACTGTATTCATGTACACATTTGAGGTACTTAACTTGAGTTCTTCCTTTTCATGCCACTTTGGCACTTGGCACTCCGCTCCATTTCAGAGGGAAATATTGAACTTTAAACTCTGCTACATTTGACCGATAGCTTTAGTTCTTTCAAAAACTAAGACTTTAAGACTAAACATATAAAGAGTTTACAGAATATGTTTTCTTGTAAGTTAAACTACCCAACTCTTTATATCACTTAAGCTGAAATGATTAGTTGATTATTGAATCAGTCATTGAATCAAAAAATGAATTGACAGCTATTTACATGGTTAGTCATTTTTAATCAAAAACATTAATGGTTCCATCCAGTGGTGGATCTTCCTGTAGGAAAAAAACACAACTACTTTTTTGATTCAGAAAACCCCCCAAAATGAACAGAAATGAAAAATTATCCAAAAATCTAATGCTAATGGGGGTCTGTATTAGGGTACCACCCCTAGTCCAGTGAATGATCACCACAGTCAGAACATACTAGAGCAGTGGTTCCCAACTAGTGAGTTGCAGGTCCACTCTAGATGGACTCCAAGTGACTCGCAAACATTTCAAGTTTGTTAAAAACACTTTATTTTGAAATACAGTGAATTCCTGGCACAGAGCGTTTATTTTGAAGTGCTGTTTCCTACTGTAGCGTGAGTGACTAACAGACAGCTACTTAATAGAGACATCAAACTGGCTCAAGTAATGATAATGTTATGATGTCATATATAGTAGTATAACAATAACAAGGCATATTTTTCTGCATTGAATACTTGAACTTTTAATATTTTTTAAGTCAGTGTTGTAGTCAAGACAACCTTAACTAAGACTAAGAGTCATGACCAAGACCAGAGTGTATCGCGATCAAGTCAAGACCAGTGTGAATCCCACACTGCATGACAATAAAATGTAGTACATTCAAACTAGGCACTCCTCAAATTGATCTGAAGGATCCACATTTCGGTAAAAAAACAAACAAAAATAAGATTCCTCCTCACTCACCTAGTTTATTGCCATATACTGTATATACACGTGTTATGTATCAGTGTGTATCTTGACAATATAACCAAAAGACATTGCAGAGGTGAATTTTATGTGTATGCTAAAGTCAACTCAGCCATCTTTAACACTCCATTTATTTGCACAGGCACTTTTTACCAGTCTTGATATAAAATCCTGAGTCCTCTTTGTCCGAGACCGCGACAAGGCCGATTAAGAATGTGTCCGATTCCGAAACAAGACTAAGACCATAAAAAAGTGGTTTTGAGACCAAGCTTGATCTGGAGCACGGTCTGCTGATTGTACTTTAACACTTTAACTTAAGTAGTACTTTCAATGCAGGATTTTTAATTGTCACAGAGTATTTTACCATGTAGTATCAGTACTTTTACTTGAGTAAAGGACCAGAATACATCATCCACCACTGCCAGGTACTGAGGAGCTCTAACTGTGTCTGTTGTCCTTTGCTGTTATGTCAGGAACTGTGTATCCAGGATCAGTATTTGTGAAGGAGGCTCTTCAGCGGGCGATTGAGCTGACTGACGCTGCTTACGCCCGCACAAGTGAAAGGTACAAATGAAATATTTCAGACCCACTACAAGGAATTAATCATTTTACCCCTTTACAGCATTGTGTGTTAGCACTAAAAACAAAACTATTAATGTTTCCAGGGTGAAGAAGTCTCTGTCTGAAGGCGCTCTGAGACCCAGTGACCTTCTGGCTCAGTTTAAACAGACTGAAGCCAGAACCAGGACTCAGATCCGGGCTGCAGAACTGTTGGACAACACTGTGGAGCTGATCAGAGAGATGGTCTACACTCACACTATGGTGCAGCCCGACCCTCAGGGTACTGAACAGCAGCCTGACACAACACTCAGAGATGTTAATGCACCTGTATGACAACTAGTACTACAACTAGTACTGATCATACCCACCAGGCACTCCTCACATTGGCTGTCAATATGGTTTTGTCCCAGAATTTATCCTCATAAAATGCACCAAACATGTTCCCAGGTCCACCGAGGAAAACAAGAAGTGATCCTATGTACATCATGGAGTCACTTTTCCCTCAGTATTCAGCCAGAAGAGCCATGCAAAAGTAATCTCTTTAACTAGATGTTAGTTCTTCTAATTTGTTCCTCTGTCACCCCAGTGTATGCTTCCTTGCATTCATGTGGTGTCAGAGTAAGGAGTAAAATTAGTTCCAACCTGGGATAATTCACATGAGCGCTCCCTCAAGTTGGAATGACTCAGAAAGTCAGCAAAAATGTTGGTACATGAGTTGATGTCATATACACAGAAACATGGCAGACAGAAATAAATGTTCTGTTGATGGTAATAGATGTTTTATTAATTCACATAATGCATGTCAAATGATCTGATCAACCACTCTAAACAAGTTAAAGTCAGCTCTTTATACATCTCTAAATAATGAAGTTGTTATTTGTATGACTTGGGTGTTGTGTTTACTGTGTGTTCCCAAAGAGCTGCTGAGTGAAGGAGACATGGAGAATCTGCTGCAGGTGACTGGCTGCTCCGCTGAGCTGCAGAGACCCAGCTGTGACACTGACTGTCTGTCTGAGCGCTACAGATCCATCACAGGAGAGTGCAACAACAGGTTAGTGCTTACAAAAAAAATAAACACATAGTTACAGAGCAGAGCTGTCTGGAATAGATTTCTGATCGCTGTGTGTCTGTTGTGTTCCTGTCTTGTTCAGACAGAATCCCAGATGGGGGGCTGCAAACATCCCGTACTCCCGCTGGCTGCCTGCAGAGTACGAGGATGTGTGGGGGATGCCCAGAGGCTGGGACCCAGAGCACACCTACCATAACGCCTCTCTGCCTCCAGTAAGAGTCCCACAGAAGCGCTCAGTCGTCCTCTGTCCCGTCATCAGCTGTCACTCCAGCACTCCTGACTTTGTTTGTTGTCCAGGTGCGGCTGGTGTCCCAGGAAGTGCTGTTCACTCACAATGACAACATCTCTCTGGACTCCACCCTGTCCCACCTGATGGTGGAGTGGGGTCAGTGGATAGACCACGACGTGGTGCTGACACCTCAGAGCCCCAGTACAGCCGCCTTCAGGACAGGAGCTGACTGTACACGCACCTGCAGCCGGGACACGCCCTGCTTCCCCATACAGGTGCACGTCACTATCAGCTGCTTCTCAGGATACTTGGTTTTTGGCTTGATGATCACACATCTTTAAAGGTTCAGTGTGCAGTTCTAGAGAAAGATAGTTCATGTTTAGTCTCACTTACAATGTTGTAAATTACATAATGAATAACTAATACAACAAGATATCTATACCTGTTTTTTCCCCCTCATCATCGACTATAAACAGTTTAAAAATATAACCTCATACACACAC
This sequence comes from Epinephelus lanceolatus, assembly GCF_041903045.1. Classification (NCBI taxonomy): domain Eukaryota; kingdom Metazoa; phylum Chordata; class Actinopteri; order Perciformes; family Serranidae; genus Epinephelus; species Epinephelus lanceolatus. The sequence goes on from NC_135738.1 coordinate 19,924,819, forward strand.
GTCGCCAGTTTGAGCTTTTTTGCATGTAATGCTCCCCTCTCTCCACCATTTCCTCTTCAATGTCATGTCAATGTTTAACCTCTATCTTTAGATCCCTCTGTCAGATCCTCGCAATGGCGTCCAGACTTGTATGCCTTTCTTTCGCTCCGCTCCCAGCTGTGTTGCTGGAGTCCCATCTCATCACCACCGAGAGCAGCTCAACGCCATCACCTCCTTCGTAGATGCCAGCATGGTGTACGGCAGCTCCGCCAGTCTGGCCTCAGCTCTGAGAAACCACTCCTCCCAGCTGGGATCAATGGCCCTCAACTCCCAGCACTCAGACCAGGAGCTGGCCTTTATGCCCTTCCTGCCACGCCTGCAGGCTCACCTTGACCCCTGCGGCCCCCGAAACTCCACCACCTCAGGGGCATCGCACAGATCCATGCGCCAGGACAACACCACATCCTGCTTTCAGGCTGGTGAGTGAGTAAACATAGTGAGCTGTCTGCAGGATTCAGTGGAGCTGTTGTTTATGATTTATGTTTCTCAGGTGATTCCAGAGCGAATGAGCATCTGGGAATGATTGCGCTGCACACGCTCTTTCTGAGAGAGCACAACCGGCTGGTCAAAGAGCTGCACCTGCTCAACTCTCACTGGAGCCCTGATACACTCTATCAGGAGGCCCGCAAGATCATGGGAGCCATTCATCAGGTATATCAAGCCACTTCCATCCGTTCACCCCTATCCTGAGCATCCCTAGCACTCTGACCTGCATCTTTTGTCCTTCCAGATCCTAACATGGGACCACTATCTGCCGCGGGTCCTTGGTGAGACCACCATGTCTCGTCTGATGCCTCCCTATGAGGGTTATGATCCCGAGGTGGATCCCAGCATTGCTAACGTTTTTGCAGCTGCTGCTTTTCGTTTTGCCCACGTTACCGTGCAGCCAGTGGTGACCAGGCTGGGGCCAGGATACACCACGAACGCCCAGCATCCCCCGCTGCCTCTGCATCATTCACTGTTTGCCTCTTGGAGGGTCGTGCAGGAAGGTAAGACTACAGTGCTGTCATACATTCAGCTCAAATTACATGAAATGTAATAATCTTTTTTTTGTCCTGTCAGGAGGCATCGACCCTGTGCTGCGCGGTCTGCTGCTGTCTCCAGCCAAGCTGCAGACTCCAGGTCAGATGATGGTGGAGGAGCTGACAGAGAGGCTGTTCCAGGCTCAGGGTGGGATGCCTCTGGACCTCGGGGCCCTTAATCTGCAGAGGGGTCGCGATCACGGCCTGCCTGGTAACAGCTTTCTTATTGTATCACAAATTGTGTTTTAAACAGACCAATGCATCATCTACCTGTGTGTTAACTCTGAAGTACTGCTGTTCAGATTACCTTTAAATAAGACTAGCACTAAATTGAGGCACTTAACAGAAATTCTTTATTTCAGAGTGTGCTTTTGATGCATTGTCCCACCATGCAGTGCACACAGGATATAAAGGAGCTTCTCACAGCTACAAAATTTTAAAATAAGGTGGGGTAGGTAAGAGAGCAACAGAAAAATGTAGGGAAACATGATAGCCTTTAATCTTTTAAGACTCATTTCACTTTTACTTTGGAAAGTTTTGATTGGCAGTTAGATTTTCTCTAAATGGTGTGGTAAGTATATATTTGGGCTAACTGCAGGCATACTTATAAATTCATTTAGTGCATTCTGTTTACAATTACTGTAAACAGATGCTGAGAATGACTGTACTTGCAATTATTTTTTAATGCTGTTATCTCAAGATTACAAGTCCAATGGCTGATTTCGTGAGATAATGAGATAATTTAAAACAACTTTTGTTTTCTTTTTTTGGTGTCATTTAAGTTTTTCATTGATGTTTTTCTATTTTAATAACATCAACACAAACAGCGCAGACTAAACAAAAACACATCTCTGCAGTATTCATAACATTAATGATTCAAAAGTCAATCAGCACAGCACCAGTCCTGACCTATTCTACACATCAAGCCTGGAAACAAACATATAAACAAAAAGGTCCAGATGACACAGCCAAAGCAAAATCAATCAAACTTTATTTATATAGTACTTTTCATACAAAAAGAATGCAACACAAAGTGCTTCACACAATAAAAACAAAAACAATACTGATTCAGGGACAGGCACACCTAGCCACTCTATTGTTTTGATTATCTCTCTCCAGAAAGGTAGAACTAGAAGACTGGCCAACATTACATGGATGAAGGTGCCTGCTGGCCTTTTACATCTCCAGCATGGATTATTTTCTAGTGAACCCATTTTATGAAGCTGGTCAGGTGTAAAAAAAATATCAAGGAAGTATCTTATAATGTATAAAATTTCCTCAAGCTTCTCTTGTAAACCAACCTGCACAGGAGATTATCCATGACTTTTGTTTTCTGAAGATTGCAGAATTAACTCACTTGAACGCATTATAATTATTCCAAGTCACAGGAAAACAAAAGATGTTTTCCATGATAAATTATTTAAGAAATCGGTCATTTATTTTCTTGAGAGTCAACTTAAATCAACCCATTATTAAGACAAAACAAGCTTTGTTATATTTTAAATAATATCTTAAATCATTAAGTTCTGATCTGTCATGATGGTATTAAAAAATAATTGCGAGCATGAATGCTCTGTTCTGTTTAATTAGTATAAATGAGACATAGTAAGTCAACATGCACAACACCAGGCCGCTGGAACTTGAACATCAAACAAATGCAGCTGTCGTTCAGGGTGTTTGTTACATTGGTGTTTTTAAATGTCTGTTGTGAAAAAAGTGCGTTAATTTACCAGCTCCAGATGTAGGAATGTGTGTTACGTAACTGGCACTCCAGAGGCCCAGGAGTCTGCTAGTAGTTTTTTGAGTAAACATGACTTGTCGGTTGAGACAAAAGTTGATAGCAGTCAACAATAGAAATAGTTTTTAAATATACGTATATGCTGAAGAAGAATGTCTAGTCGTTGCTCCAAAGGTTAACGACCCCGTATTTAACGCTCTCTCCTCACTTCCTGTCCCATCAGGATACGGCTCGTGGAGAAGGTCCTGCAGCCTCTCTGTTCCCAACACTACATCCGAACTGGCTGAAATCCTGAGCAACTTCACTCTGGCTCACAAGTTCCAGCTCTTGTACGGGACGCCACACAACATCGATGTGTGGGTAGGAGCAATCGCTGAGCCCGCCCTGCCTGGAGGCCGAGTCGGACCGCTGCTGTCCTGCCTGCTGGCGAGACAGTTCAGAGCACTGAGAGACGGGGACAGGTGAGACTAAATCCTCTGGTGTTAGATTATGAGACAAGAAGAAGAAATCTAAATGTTTTTCGTCCCTGAAGGTTTTGGTGGGAGAGGGAAGGAGTGTTCACCAGCACCCAGAGGAGAAACCTCCGCACTGTCTCTCTGTCCCGCATCATTTGTGACAACAGCCGCATCACTCATGTCCCCGCTGACCCGTTCACACACACACAGAGGCCAGACGACATGCTGGCCTGTTCGCACCCACTCATCTCTCACCTCGACCTCCGCCCGTGGAAAGAACCAGACACAGGTGAGGAAGTGGAAAAGAAAACAGTCAGTACGTTTACATGCACAGTGAAGTCAAGCTACGGTTATAGCTCAACTAGGCCATTTAATTGGACTACTGTCCTTGTCCCAGTATACAAGCACAGGAGGGTAACTGATTCATTGACTGAAGTATGTCCAACTCTGCTACAACAGGTGGAAGTATGCCCCCTCTCAGCTTGTTAGTATTGGACCTTTTTCCAGTTGACCTATTCCATCACACAGACCAAACAGTCAACACTGGTTTGGATGTGGATTTCGCCTTGTTGTTACCGCCCTCTTCCTGTTTTGCATTTCATGCTTTCAACTTCTGGCTCAAATCCTGGGGTGGACACTGTAAAGCATGCGCCAAGCGCCTCTGCCAGTTTGGGTCCAATTGACTGTATACATGTAGAAGTAATTCGACTCCCAATGTCATTATCTAGCCTGACTTTGAGAAGTTCAATTTAGTACGATTTCAGTCAGACTAACATGTTTACATGCATTTTGAAAGTCCAGTTTTAGACGGACTGACATGATAAATGTCATGTAAACGCACTGAATGTGATATCTCATGTGTTTTGTTTGGACCTGCCCACCCTCTCTTCCAGATCCCAGCTGTGGTGCAATACCCAGGATTCAGTCTGGCTACTCCCTGCTCTGTGACTCTGTGATTCTGTATCAGTGTCACTCTGGCTTCAAGCTGCTGGGATCTTCGTCTGTCAGCTGTGATCCAAACAGCCAGCAGTGGAGCCCCACACCCCCCACATGTCAAGGTACAAAGCCTGAAATAGGGACTGGTGACGTGGCTGGAACAGATAAAAATATATGTCTAAACACCAGTGCATCACAACATTGTTTATGTTTACAAATCACATTCAAAGGGTAAGTCTGGTATTTTTCTTGAGTCCAAGTGACCAAAGAGAATTTTTGAGACAGACCTTTTTGTTTAACCCTTAATTCACGCAGTTAGATGTGAAAATATGTGGCTCTACACACACACACTAAAATTACTGTTTATGTAAATGGAGTCTGGTGAGTTTGGCTACAGCAATTTGGAGGCTGCCGGCTACAGTGCTCTCATTCAATACTGGACCAGTTTCAAAAATTGTTGTTCCCATTCGTCATTTAGACACAAAAACGTGGAAAAATACAGTCCAGGGTGGAAAATATCAAACCTACCCTTTAACAAAATCTTGTAATGATGTTTAGATTCAGATGTGAACCAAAACTCATTAGTTATTTCTAGATCTTTGAAACTGTAATAACCAAAACATGTCATGGAACTGTAAATGTTCAAATTACAATTAGCATATTAATGAATTCTTGTCCACTCTAGCTTGAAACTTGAGATATAAAGTTCATTCTTGACTATGGAAACAGTAGTCATCAAGTGAAGCTTCAGTCTCAACTAGCCTATATTTGTCAACTGTTCCCAAAATGTTACCTTTTTTCAGCTTGTAAATAAGTTTGTTTCGAAAACACCTGTCTATCATGATACTAAGATATCTTTATATCATGACGTCATTTCAGTGAAAAAAGAATAATTGTGAATAACCTGCCATAAGATAAAAAAGCATGTGTCACTGATAGTAGTGTTTTTGCCTGATTGTTGCAGATATCAATGAATGTGAGGAACAAACTTCTCTCTGTCCACAAAACCTGGAGTGTCTCAACATACCAGGTTCCTTTATTTGCTCAGGTTGGTTCAGATCATTTGATGATTCATGGTGTACCATTCTTTCAGGCACATTTTATTTGTATTTAGTGCCAAATGCTTTCACTGTGAGTTTGTGACTTTTGTTTTAAAATTGAGATGAATCTGTTCTTACATTGCTGAGACATTTAATTATGAACAACATAAAATCATCTCTCATTTCTGAATCTGAATGTTCCTTTGTGTTTGTGTGTATTTATCCAGAACCCCACTCGCTGTCCGTCGTCTCCATAGTCACTGCAGTGATAGTAGTGATTGGTGGTGTGGCTGCGCTGCTCATGATCATGTTCTGTTATCGAAGGTAGGTAACTGAAGGTCGAAATCTATTTTATAAACACAATATGGGTCCAGATTTACATATTTTATACAAATACTACAGGACTGTAGGTGGCTCAGATCCAGTCTTAAATAAATTATTTTTTGCATACTGTACTGTGACATTTATTTTTTTTTTGGACATACTATACAATGACTTTTTTGGCATACTTTCCTATGACTTTTTTTTGGCATACTGTCCTGTGACATTTTTTGGCATACTATACTATGACATTTTTTTGGCATACTTTCCTATGACATTTGTTTGACATTCTATACTATGACACTTTTTTGGGCATACTATACTATGACACTTTTTGGCATACTATACTATGACATTTGTTTGACATACTTTCCTATGACTTTTTTTTTGGGCATACTATACTATGACATTTTTTTGGCATACTATACTATGACATTTTTGGGCATACTTTCCTATGACTTTTTTTTGGGGCATACTATACTATGACACTTTTTTGGGCATAATATACTATGACATTTTTTTTTGGCATACTATACTATGACTTTTTTTAGGCATACTTTCCTATGACACTTTTTTGGGCATACTCTCCTATGACATTTTTTTGCATACTATACAATGTCTTTTTTGGCATACTATACTATGACTTTTTTTTGGCATACTATACTGTGATTTTTTTTGGCATACTATACTATGACTTTTTTTGGCGTACTATGACATTTTTTTTGCATACTTTCCTATGACATTTTTTTGGCGTACTATGACATTTTTTGGCATACTATACTATGACATTTTTTTGGCATACTTTCCTATGACTTTTTTTTGGCATACTGTCCTGTGACATTTTTTGGTATACTATACTATGACATTTTTTTTTTGGCATACTATACTATGACTATTTTTGACATACTATACTGTGACTTTTTTAGGCATACTATACTATGACTATTTTTTACATACTATACTGTGATTTTTTTGGCATACTATATTATGACTATTTTTGACATACTATACTGTGACTTTTTTTGGCATACTATACTATGACTATTTTTGACATACTATACTGTGACTTTTTTAGGCATACTATACTATGACTATTTTTGACATACTATACTGTGACTTTTTTAGGCATACTATACTATGACTATTTTTTTACATACTATACTGTGATTTTTTTTGGCATACTATATTATGACTATTTTTTACATACTATACTGTGACTTTTTTTGGCATACTATATTATGACTATTTTTTACATACTATACTGTGACTTTTTTTTGGCTTACTATGTATGACATTTTTTTGACATACTATATATGACATTTTTTTGACATACTATGACATCTTTTGGCATACTACACTACCATTTTACAGCTATAGTCACTAAAATATGTTTCTGAAAACATTTGAGGTGAGAAATAGGCAGTGTAGTAACAGAATTTTAGTTCATATTTGATCAGTGCAGCCTAGTTTGATCGCAGTTCATGAGCAGTGATTGACATGATTGACAGCTGCATTTGAGACTCCTCGGCTCTGATTGGTTGTTGCTGACCGTACCGCAATCTGATTCTATTGAATGTCATTAAAGGCAGTAGAAAGGACAAAGTTATTTTTTTGGAAAAGTTACCAGCTGTAGCTTTAAGGAGCCTGATGTCATTATCTACCACTGCTTAAGTCACATATTAAGTAAATTGAAATAAATGTTCTAGAAATTGTTCATTTGCCCCTGAAACATTATAAAACATAACAGTAGTTTTAAAGTGGCATGTGAATAACTAAATGTCTCTTTTGCAGATATTTTCCCAAGAAAGAAGAGTTGGTCAATGCTGGATGTTGCCAGGCAAAAAGTTAAAAAAAGACTTTGAATGTTCTTGTGTTTCTCGACAGTATGTATAATTATTTTAGGTTGCAAATGTATTTATGTGTGGAATTTTTGCCTATAATAGTAGAATATTTTGTTTTGTTAATTGATAATAGTCATAACACCATTACATTAATAGTATTCCTGTTGTAACAACAGAGTTTGTACCTATAAAACATGACTGGACCTGCTCATATGATCTTGTTTTGTCCTCTGACTACACACTGTGTCACTGACTAGTCTCAGTCATTCACTAGAAGTCAAACTGTTTATTAAAGTAGTAATCTGTATGATGAGGCCATGAACACTGAACAACAAGCTAACAAAAGTCCTTTAAATCCGGAAACTCAAATCTTACTGGAATGTCTGTTCCAAAAACAGATTTTCATACCATAAAACCCCTCTGAGCGGGATATCGTCTCAGTATCCCAGTGCCTGATTCCTGCTCACAAACCTGTTGGGTAACTGTGTCCCAGAGAGGGTAAACAGGCAGCTCCTGGCAACGACCTTAATCTAAAGCCAAATCAGCGTTGTGCCCTGAGAGAAATAGGTCTGTGTGTCATCTGGTTGTGTTAAAATAAATAAAAGTGATGAGTCATTGTCCCCAAACTTCAGTCTAATCTTCACAAAAGAACACAAAAAGACGACATCAAAGTCAAACCGGCTGATCCACTTACCTGCTATCAGGTTGTGTTCAGACAAAGCCTATAAATCACACACAGTACAAAGGTGGTGCAGTGAGGCTACAATGCCTTGTCTTTAATGGAGTGTTTTAATGATCAGTACACTGAGGGTAGGAACCTCAAAGGCCTACAGAAGGCTAGGAAGCAGTTATTGCACTTTCTGACACAATAGTCTTCATTTTTACCTTCAACAGACTGTTCTCTGTAAAAATTGTCCATTCATAATAATAAATCTATATTATGAGGTACAACCAATATACATTGTATAATATGGCTATGTACTGCATTCATGCAAAGTCATTTATGGCTTTAACTGTACGTACATACTCTTCACTGCAGACGTGCAAAACTACAGTTGTGCATATTGTAATCACTTGGGTTAAAGCTTGTTCGTCTTCTGACTATACTGTAAAACTGTCACTATTTTGAGCATGGAAGTGTCATAACTAAGTCATTAACAATATTTCTGATATGAAGTAGAGGTCAGGCTTACATGAAGCTTTTGCAACAGGCTGCAGCTGTTTCATTTGTGTGTTTATACAAGGCATCTAGAACAGGAAGTGCAAGAGTGCATCAACAAAATTAAGGCCATGCTGAGACAAAAAGTCTGTGATGTTTGAACCAAAAACTGAAAGTAACAAAGAATAATTTACCTGCAAACTGACCAGTTGTATATCAATTACTCGCCACGTGTTATCTTGAATTTGTGAAGACAACAAAATTCTTAGTCGGGGACAGCCCTAGCTTCGGAAGTACTGAGCATACAACTGGAGGAATGAGGCTTGGACTATACTGCACAGATTGTGTGAGAGTTTGTTAACAGATGTTTTTATATAGTTTGTTGGTGTTAAACACAGTCCCTGTTTGATTCAATTTATAAAGACTATTCACTTTTTTGGATTCTTCATTCACCACAGTGTCATTTCAGAAAAACAGTTTTCTTCATAAATTTCAAGGTTACACATGGCAAGTGAGCATTATGTCAAAATAATGAATATTGTCACTCTCACAGTAGAACTATAACATTACATAATTTATATAAGTATGTAATACTCGAGGTAAGAGACCAACTAAACTCTCTACACTGCTTTCATGCATTGTGCTCATCTTCAACAGACTAACACCTGAAACGTGACACGTAGAGTCTATTTGTATTAATGTTAGAAGTTGTGTGTTCTCCACCGGGGAGGTTCAGAAACGGAAACAAACACTTCTCCTCACCAGTGGAGAGAATTACTGAAGGCCTGCAGTATAACGGAAAAATATATATGTTACATATCTGTGGGAACAACACTATCTTTAAATCTGTGTTATTTTGACTTCTTTCTAGCTGTGCTGGTTGAATGTTTTGTCTTATTGCATAAAAGTGGAACATTTTCTGCTTCCCTTGTTGATCGACCTCTGCTGCAGCGCTACTGCTGTACGTCCTCTGCTACAAAAACAGATCGAGGATCTGTTTGTTACCACAGTTTAACCCTGACCTTAAATAATCAAGGTGCGGAGATCGTGCCGTCCTGCCGGGTGTTTCAGTGGACTGTCCGGTCCTCTAGCCCTGGTCAGTGAGGTAGAAACCTAACTTGGCCACAGTCATCTCTCTGCGGAGACGCATCACCTCCCAGAACATCTGCTCCGCTGGAAGAAAGACAACAACAAAAGATAAAACATGTCAGCTGCCTGGGAAAAAACTTGGCAAAGCAAGAAGCAGAAGAGGCAAACAGACTCATACTAAGCAAATAATATAATACATAAGACTTAACTTACCATCGTGTCTCACCAGGCCCTGCTGAATGTAGCGGATGTAAGTAAAAAAATTGCAAACAGCTGTAATCTAGAAAGGTGAAATAAGGACAAGGTCACATGAAGCAACACTTCAGGAGTAACAGAAGTGTGTCTAATTAAGGCAGAGATTCAGTCATAGTTACCCGTGCTCGGCTGGAAGGAGAGATGTAATAGTAGCTCCCCTTGTCGCCGAGTTTGATGCGATGTCGGCAGAGGCGAGACATGCCACTTAACGCACATTTTCTACAAATAGAAAGATCAGCTGTCAGACAGTTACAGCTACAAGACGTGGATACACAAGGTCACTGGTTTATCACAGGAAACACAAATAACATCCCATCAGGCGTTACTCACAACGAAATTTAAGACTTAAAGGGTCAGTGTGTAGGATTTAGGGGGATATATTGGCGGAAATGTAATACAGTAAGTTTCCTTGAGTGTATAATCACCTGAAAAGAAGAATCATGTTTTCATTACCAAAGAAATTAGTCGTTTACATCGACATAGGGAGCAGGTCCTTGTCCACAGAGATCACCATGTTGCACTGCCATGTTTCTACAGTAGCCCAAAATGAACAAATCGACACTGGCTCTAGTTAGGGCCATCCAATTTTTTGCGCCGGCCACCGTAGTTAGAATCTCCTCCACAAAGAGGGCACCACAAAAACACTGATTTGTTTCGTAAAACTGCTTTAATGAATGTTTTTACCGGCTTAAATCACCTGGTTTGTTTGTTTTGGAAAGGGAAGAAACCTCTGCAGATAACTTGGCTCCCAGTAAAAACCTCCTCAACGATAAACAATGAAGGAATTCTAACTGGGAGAAGTTTGAGCTGGTTGCAATCTGCAACCCTCACTGATAGATGCCTCTAAGTCCTGCACACTGTTCCTTTATAGAGTGAGATCACATTCCAGGTACAAATACATTTTAGTAAAGAAACGGCACAAAAAAAAAACAGTAGTGCACAATCAGAGAAAGTTAGTCACTGGAAGAGGAAAAGGTTCATTAATATAAATCCAAACACATGCAGAACATCAGATTTGTTTTCAGACGTCTGTATAGGCAGACTTCATTTCATGCCATAGTATTTTGAGTTAGTGAAAAGCTGAACAGGTGATTGTTCCCGAGAGGACTTACGTCTCTATTGCTGCCCTAAAGCCACTGGGAAAAAAAAGATTTTTAAATCAGACAGTGATTAGAAATGTGCCCGCTGATTAAACCCTTCTCAGATACGTGGTGAGACAATGAAAAACCTTCAGCTACACCCACTAATCATCAGGGGGGAATTCAAACCAAAGAAGAGTGGAGTTTCAGTGCTGACTAAGCTATTGTTTAGCAGTGAATGGTGAAAGAGAGGACAGGATGATAGTTAATGTGTAGACGTGATAACTCACTTCGGGCCGCCACACTCAATAGCTGAAGCTTTAACCATCGGTAACGCTGACATGGCCACAGGCTCAATAGTCAAAGAGTTGTTTTCCACTGCACTCTGCACCAGCTGCGACAGCTGTGGACAACAGTAATCAGTAATGTTAAGGTCACTTTAAATATTCAAATACAGAAAACACAGTTGTGTTTATGTGAAGTGAGATTCTGACCTCCGATCTTGTGAAGGAGAGGCAGGGTCCGATGTCTTCTCTGTAGATGCGACTCAGGAAGGCAGAGGAGCGCTCTACACTTGGATTCTCCTTCCACATCAAAAACTCTGCGTACAGAACAGAGTCCATCTGCAAAGAGAAAAATCATCACACACACGACAAACATGATGCATCAACCACAAGCAGCTACAGTCCCCCATCCTAAATAACCCAGTTAAATTACACTGGCTTAAAAATGACAAGATAAAAATCACATTTTCAAAATAGAGACAGAAGAACTGGCTAAAGCTGAGCTCAGACTACACAAGATTTAAAATCCTAACTGAGTTTGAAATCGGGCTGCATCACGAAAATAAGGAGTAACTTCACACATGTGCTTCTCTCTGATCTCAAACATACACACACTACTACAGGATATTATTACGATTATCGTTCAGAGGAAGCATGAATGCACCACCTCACATGATCTCACTGAGAAGCAAATGGAAAAAAAGCAGAGAGTGACGTGATGAGACAACCTGTGTTAATCGTAATCATGCTTTGCAGTAAGAAAAACAAAAGCAGAAGGCTTAACAAGGGCATGAGAAAATAGTTGGGGTGACATGGTCAACACAGGTTGTCTGGACCTCAGCAAGAACTGAAGGAGAGATTTAATTTTTGTCAGTTTATATTATCTGTCAACAGCGCTATGCTAACTAGACTTAGGGCTAGAATATTTTCCAGTGTTTTTTTAGTCTGTCGGCTGCTCTGGACTGACATAATCATAATCTTTATCATCCAGATTTTAAATCCTAAATATCAAACATGTTTGAAATTAACGAGCGGCCCTGATGAGCCTCCAATCAGTTTGAGAGGTTTAAGACTGGATCTGTAAACATCTCACATTCCAAGATTATCTGGGCCAAACATCAGTACTGACCAAGGCCCCAAACGAGATTTCTTACTATCAGGAGGGGTAAATCAGCCAAAAACTCGTGTAGTCTGAGCCTGTTTTAACTAATCCAACAAATATAGTGCAAAAAATACAAAAACGTTTGCTTTTTAGCTTGAGAATGATGAATTTTAACAACCTTCGACAGCTAAAAAGTCTTCTAACAAGAGAGCAAGACATCCCAGCACCTTTTTAAATTCTCATTAAAATCATTGGTACTGATCGATAATCCTTAAAACACCAGCTGAAATGTTAGTCATTTTAAAGGGACATTGTGTAACATTTTCAGTTGTTTATTGGCAAAAATTGATGTCTGCATTCATAAATATGTCATCACTGGTGTACTATTACCTCCACCAATAATCTGACTCGTATTCTCGTAAAAGGAGAATTTCGGATTTGTTTGTACATTGTGCGGGTAAGTCGTCTGTGGGGTTCCATTACGTTTCGCCATCTTGAGAATGCACCCGCCAGCAATGGACATACAGCACCGCCTTCTGCGTTTTCGTTGAGAGCCAGGCCAGCACTGCGTGACTGAGGAGCCGAAGGAGAAGAGCAAGAGGCGCTTCGCTACTACCCTGGCAAATTTTGAAACAAAGTCCCATCATGGGAGATGGAATCCTTGTCACCAAGAAAGCACAAAAGGGAATAGAAAAGGCAGTGTGACCGGCGAATTAAAAAAACGAAGGCCCATATCGGGGTAGCCTTTCCTAGGTAGAGAGAGCTGCTGAGGGAAAATGGTAATGCAATCACAGGCCAGCGCCGCTGTTGGCAGTTAGCCACTGTTAGCCGCTGTTAGCGGCCAGTCGCTAACAGCCTCATCCCTCTCCTCGCATCACTGTGCCGCTGTTAGCTGTTATCCGCTGTTAGCGCTGGCCTGTGATTATATTACCTTTCTCCTTCAGCAGCTCTCTCCACCTGGGAAAGGCAACCCCAGTGCTGACCCTTGTTTTTTTAATCTGCCGGTCACGCTGCCTTTTTGATTCCCTTTTGCACTTTCTTGGCGACGAGGATTCCGTCTCCTGTGATGCTGCATAATACATGATCCTGCATTATGCTCAAAGAATGTGACTTTGTTATGCGGCAGTAGTGCCGCTGGCCACTAACAGCTGTTAGCGGCGCAGTAATGCGAGGAGAGGGATGAGGTGCGTGAGGTTGAGCCACTTGTCAGTTGTCAAAGGACAAGACGTGATTGGTTTGTTTCAATTTACATCCGCCCCAACAGTCCTACGTTGTAGCCAGCATGGTGAGGAGGGGGTTTGTCAACTCGCGTCGCGTGTGTCTGTGTAGGAGCCTGAATGAATACTCCATGTAGTATCGGATGACATGGTTTCATCAGTGTTATCATAGCTTTTTGGTACACAGCGGCTACTGTTGTTGCAATACGTGTTTGAAACAGTGAGGCGCTAGAGTGCGGCATCTGTTTGAATGCAATATATGATTTCAACGTTAGATGGGAGAAATTCCTACACACTGTGGCTTTAAGTAAATATGCAGTATTTCTGATTTTTAAACATTATCGTCCAACATGTCCCTGGCTTCAACGCTCAATGCACATGCTAAAACAAAATCAATGCAAATGAAGAGAGGCAGACAACATGACTTTAAAAGACACAAGTGCAAGAACAAGACTGAGAGTCTACAGACATGCCACCGGCTTTGTGGGGGTGTACTCAGAGGCAGAGAGAGAGAAAGGTGTAAGGTTGTGATGTATTTACTTTTCTACCTGCACTTCCCTGAATCTTCAAAGTGTGGCTTCTTTCCCTGTTGCATCCTCACAACTGCCACTAGAGAGCCACCATCATGTTTTCACAGTCAAATGTTACAACCAACTTTTTCCCTAACTAGTCAGAAGCCAGTAACATTGAAAAGCTTGACACTGGCTTCTCAACCATATGTTCAAAAATTAACATCAAGTCTTAAAGCCACAGTGAAAACAGAAGCAACACATTTAGTTTATATCTTTCTGCCCAACAAGAGACTGATCCTCTCAGACCGACAATACTTTTCACCCAAGAGATACGGTGTATTATTGTCACTTTGTACTCTGGGGCAGAAATAATGCGTTCATTGTCCTGTAAAAGCATAAAAACAATTACAGAAAACAGATCCATCTGCCAGCAGCTAAATCTGGAAGACTTATGAGGCCCGATCGAAGGGATGCCGTTACCTGTCTGCTGTCAGTGCCCAGCCCCTCCCCCCGCTCCTGCCAGTAACGGTCAAAGGTCGCACTGACAGACTGGCCAGGAACCAGGCAGAGTATCAGAGAGAGGAGAGCAGGAACAGCAGGCTGAGAGAGGAAGAAACACCAGAGACAGAGAGGAAGAACAAGTCAAGGAGATGTTAGTACTGAGAGAAAGGACAAAGCAAAGAGAACTTGAGAAACAAGTGACTGAAAACGGGAAGGAAGAAACAGAGAAATGCACAAAGGAGAAGAGAGTAAAATCTACAAACTTCAGTCAGGTTACCTCTCGGTCTTCTTTGGCCGCAGGCTGAATGGAAACTGAAGAGGGTTCTGGTTTTCCAGGTGGGGATGGAAAGCCACCGCTTGCGCTCTTATTGCGAGAATGACCCCCAACATGTTTGTACGCTCCCCTGGTTCCTGAAGTCTGCAGCTGTGGATGCAGCTGGCGGTTTGGTGAAGAAGGTGTAGATGTCAACACCAGAGTCTTGAGCGCCGTCACCTCTGCTTGCAGAACATCAATCTGGGAGCCAGACACAGAAGAAGTAGAGAAAAAAATTGGCAAAGAGACAAAATCTCATGATGGAAGGAAAATCTGACATCAATAAAACCTTAGAATAGCAGCTACCGATTTTAAAGACAAATCAGCTCAGTTCAAAAATAGTTCAGCTGCTGTGAAGGAATTTTAAAGGGACAAAGGGTCATGAGAATCACTCAGCTCATGAAACATCACCTTATGATTTAACTGCAGCACAGAAACAGAGAAACAACATCACACACCTTTCCCTGAGCCTCCTTCAGTTGTTTCTCCGCTGCTGCTTGTTTGACGTTAGCTTCATGCACCATCTTGTGAGCTTCCTGTTGTGATGAAGATTGACACATTAACAAAAGGTCTATTGTCCGTCTAAATATGGTTTTGAGGTGTACGGTAAATCTGTTAAAAGGTTAAAGCAGTAATAAGTGATTTGTGACACTTGGGGCAGCAAAACAAGCTAACACACAACATCAACAATGTCACAACAACATAGAACAAGCCTGTGTTTACTTTAACATCATGTATCTGAGTATGTGCTGGTAAAAGTGTGCTTGTATATGAGTGAATGTCTTTGAGTACATATATATATGTATATGTTGTAATAGATATTTTGTAAGGTGCAAACAAATCAAATAAAACAAACATTAACTAGTTCCAGATTTCCAGAAGTAAGGATGTGGTGCTTTTTCAATATCATTTCATTGTAAATTGACGATATCTGGGTTGTAAAGCCCAGACATACTAAACAGACATCAAGGAACTAGTGGCAACGTAGGCAGACTGTCACATCTCCTCATGTCGCTTGAGTCTAGGCCAGAAAGTTGCACATGAACACACCACAAAGACTAGATCCAACAGCAAAGTAATACATATGTTCTGCACCTGCGTAAGAGGAAATAACTCTTAGCAGCAGTAGTTTGTATTCGTCAGTCAAAAAAGGAAACCAGAAGACCAACAGGACAGATTCAAAATGCTAGTTAGCCACTTAGCACGTTAACAATACAACGTGATGCTGAAAGAACAAATTGCATTTACTGTGGCCAGCGAACAATAAAACAAACAGTTATGAACTACATCTGCGGGGGCTAAAACTATCATCTTTCCTAATATAACAAGTTTGTTATGATCTCACACCCTCTTGACAGGGTGACAGACACTCAGCGACGCCCTGACATTGACCAACAGCCAGCCGTTGGCTTAGTGTGTCAGGGCCCTTTGACCATTAGACAACAGACATCTGAAAAGCCATGATGAATATTTTCACTATTTTCTGATGTTTTACTGATCGATTAAGTGGCAATAAAAACAATAATTGCAACTCTGGCGCCAGAAAACCAAAAATATGAGCTACAGGAGGCCAAAGCTCTCTGTAGAGCTGAGAGGAGCATAAATTCTCTGTGGGTTCATCACTTGAGCAACTCCTTTCACATCACACACAGTCATTTGATCTGATTTGATCCACTGATATCATCGTAAAATGTTTATACGTGCAGATTAAAGCTATTCCAGCTACAGGGGTTTAGTGAACCCTCATCCTAAAGTATGTTGTTTCCCTACAGTGGGAAAGCTGAAATATTACAGTGTCAAACTTGCAGTAAATGTTTTCTCTGCAAAGTAAATTGTGAAATTTAAGATTCATAATGCATCACTTCGCTCATCATCAAGGTCAAAAGTGTCAATGACAGTGCCATCAGCAGAGAGCAAAGATTAGTGCGTACCTCAAACAGACTGGCAGTGAGCTCCTCCAGCTCCTGCTCCAGCTGATTCCTGACCTGTGACAGACGCTCACACTCTTTGTCCTTCAGTTTCAGTTCCTGAAATGTGTAGGAGAAGAGGTCACAATTACATTCAACAAGGAAGGACATTTGCATTGTCAACTCTTTTTTTTCCAGGTCACACAATGCTTTGTGTGTCTGTGTGTGTTAGCATTAAGTAGGTTACAACACCCTCTTTGCAGCATCCAGCTGTTCCCTGAGGATCTCCGAGCCCTTCTCTCGGATTTCTTTCTCTCTGATCTCCAGCGAGGAGCTACGAAGCCGGGAGAGGTCGCCATGGTCTCTGCCTGACGTGGGCCCAGCCTGGCCTCCTCCCTCCACTCTGGACTTTGGCTCTGGATCCAGATCTACCAACCTTCACACAAGCAGAAGTATAAACAGTATTGTTAGTGAGGGAACAACAAGATTTTGTGCCTGCTCCTTAAACTGGGTTGTTATAAAAACACTTTAGGATATAGGGTTGATCAAAGGACAATGATGGATGACCCCACAATCTGCCTGTCCTGTTGACTGCAGACATTTATAAGTTTTTAAGATAACTTCAGCACAAAAACATTAAATTGCAGTTTTTATATTAAATACTGTACATTGTCCCTTACAATAGATTAATTTCAGTTTTGGAAACAGCAAGTAAGGAGCATAAAAACCACTGTCATCATTTTCATGTAGGACTGGGTGATATGGGTAAAATAGATATGATCATCATAAAACATCCAATACTAAAATACACTCCATTGTTTATTTGTTAGCCTATACGTGGCTAAAACTAATAAATCCTACCGACTATGGTTATATTCAGTTTTGCAGAGGCTGCAGTCTTGTATTATACTTTCAAGGGTATCTAATGTTTTTGTCTAGCCCCTTTATAGGTAATGTTTCAATGACAAATCTGATATCTGCAATATCGTAATAGACAATTCATCAACCCAGATAATTGATTCAAAGGATTTGTTGCAGGGCTGTTGAGACTGTATTATAATCAGAATTAAGGTTTATTACCGACTAGTTTTTCCACTTACAAGGATTTAGCCATGGTGTTTGGTAAGGCTTCAACTAGGGTTGCAGCGATTTACTGGTTTCAAGGTATACGGTGATATAAAAGTTGACGGTTGTCATGCTGTGTACATTTGCTTATCTAAGTTACTGAAGAAAAAAAAGCAACTGGATCTCCCCTTTATTTAAGTTATTTTCTAAGACGAGATTTTTAACACATACTTCCATTAACAAAATAGTTTCAAGATTCAATTATAGCAATAAAACATTTGTTAAACCAAAAAGTAACCCTTCTATTTTCATGCCTTTAAGAGTCATTCTGACTGATAATAATATAAATTCTGTAATACTGTGATTGAAACCGGGATATTTTCTGAGATGGTTATCGTACTCGGTTATTCTCATAGTCGATTATTCTGTTGATAACTGATTAGTTGTTTGGTCTATAAAACATCAGGATATAATAAAAAATGTCAATCAGTGTTTCCCAAAACCCAAAACAATATTCTCAAACGTCTTGTTTTGTCCACAACCCAAAAATATTTCGTTTATAGTCGTAGAGGAGCAAAGAAACCAGAAGATATTCACATTTAAGTAGCTGGACTGGAAATTTTTTTACCACTGAAACTAATTGCTAATCAAATTAGTTGGCAATTAATTTAATAGTTGACAATTAACCGATAAATCGTTGCAGCTTTTGTGTTATCAAGAGGACATAAAGAAAAGTCTAACATTTGGTATAGTCATAGCAAAATGAGTTATGTTGCAAGAATGTAAATCTGCCTCCCCTCCTTACGTTACAAAATGGTTAAATGACATCTACATCTTGAAGAAACTCCCTACACTCTGTCTAACTCTCTCATCACGTGTTCTAAAATTTGGGGGCCTTTTATTGAACACATCAAAAGGATGAGGAGTCAAGCTGACTAATCACATAGGACTACTTCCTTGCATTGGACTGCACACTGTGCTTCGATCTACCAGGACACTGCATTTCTGTTGGACTTTCCCTGACCACTCATGGTCTTTACTCCATGGATCCCAGCTCTCTGCCTGAACCTTCATGTGGACACATTACAAACTGGTGCACAATTGTACTGATTTTTCTCTATGTGGCAGTGTGTTTTTGGGGAGTTTTTCCTTATCCGCTGTGAGGGTTCAAAGGACAGAGTGTTGTTGTATGCTGTAAAGCCCTCTGAGGCAAATTTTGATAAATAAAATTAAATTGAACTGAATTTATCTTGTGCTTTTTAATCATCATTATTATTACTATTATTTTTATTTATTTATTTTTTGTTTTTGACGTCATCTTTTTCTGTTTTTCTTTTCCTTCTGTCCTGTATTTATTATGCCCCGGTTTGTGTATTGTTAGTGTTAAATACTACTATAAATTCTACTAAAAAAAAAGAGGACATATAGATAAAGGCAAAGTACCACAAACATTAAGAACATAAATAGGGAAAAAGAAAAATGATTAGAGAAATATGAAAAAGATACTATGACAACACTGTGCAATATAACTTTAAAAATTAGAGAGCTGTACAGTTCTGTGCAGGACATGCAAAATATTGATCTGGGATGTGCAAAAGTTAATTACAAGTTTGCATTACTTTTAGCTAGTTATACCTAATAAACTCATGTCTTATTTACTATATAAAGGATTAGGATGCATAATCTGTTCAACATTTAATTTATATGTTTAAAACATTAGGTTGTACTTAAGAGCAACTCTTTGGTTACATTTCAACATTAAGTTAGTTAAAATGGTTCCCATTTCAGTTTTGTGTCTGACAACATTAAAATAACCTCTAATGATGAATCATTGTCTCACTGAGGTACAGCTTCCTTTGGTCAGTGAAAACACCTGAGTTAACAAACAGACCTCCGAGGGACCACGGACCACAACTTTACACCCTCTACTACAGCATTACAGTCCCAAGTCAATGGAGATTAAATGTTGTGTCATTTTCCCACAGAGTCCATGCTCAAAACTCAAAGCTAACGTAACCCACAAACATTAACCGTACTTTTAGCTAGCTAGCTGTTAGCTAACATCTCCAACTTTTTAATACGGAGAGGTTTCCCCTCAGTATCCGCCCTTACCCTGTCAGTGTCCAGGACAGCAGCAAACCCCCCACCCTGTGTATGTGTCGGTCAGCTTCTCCCCTCCAGTGTCCTCCAGTTGTGGTTAAATCAACATTTACGGGACTATCCGAGCTAACGTTAGCTGGTTTCAGTTAAACTAATCTCAGCCGTTTTAAATCAGCGGAGGAATGCGGACGCTGACGTAGACAGCCCACAACAACAGCAGCAGCAGCAGCAGCCGTCTGACGGTGACAAAACAACGATTTAAAAGTGTAACGCCGACTTTAATATCACTTTTCCAGCCATATCCTTCACTGTTTTTCTTCTCATCCCCGTGTCGTGATTTCCAGGCAAAAAAAACGAGTGTCCCTGCTCCGTTTCTGACTCTTTCTCCTCACCGGTCACATGACAGCGCATCCACTCCCAACGCCCTGACCGACAAACCCGGTGTGGAGCCAGCAGAGCACACCGCCTTACTCAAGCTAACATCATTTACAGTCACACTGACAACTCATATGGTTAGCTGTTTATCTATGTGTGGATCTTTAACAGTTACCTCTAAAGAAAACTTGGGATTTGAAGCTCAAACATTGCTCAGTGAACTTCAAGGTGGAGTGTCATGGCCTGATTTTCCTGCAGGGAGGCCCAGGGCAATAATGGGGTGCTGGACCCCAATGAAGCCTCCATCTCTCCTACTCTCTGTGCAATGTGTACAGTTTTTCTTTACTTTTTTGCTCTATGATAATCTGATTAGACATAGTCATTGTGTGCAATATATATATACACAATACTGAAATAATTAAGGCCTTAAAACGTACAGGGGGACACTCCTGTTACGGGCTCACTCTTTATCCCCTGAAGGGTGGTGGCCTTGTGGGTAACCTGTGAGGGTGTGTGCTCCACTGTGTGTGTGCGTGTGTGTGTGTGTGGAGGGAAGCACCTCTCTCAGGATGTCATGGTGAAGACGCATGCAGCAAATTGTGATGAAAGTCAACAGAATCAAGCGTCTAGATAAGCTCTGGGTTATTGTTAGACTTCATGAGAGGGCCATGTTTGTTGTTTTGTGACAAAGACTGCAATAAAAACATTGTTGGAGAACGGCATTTGAACACCTCGCCATCCATCCTTCTGCAGGGTGGTCCAGACCGCTAGAAGCTAGTTACCAGCTAACAATGAGCCAAGCAAAAATTAATGTTAATTAGCCAGCATGTTCCCAACAATGCGTCGTAGCCTGTAAGCTGTCACTGAGAGAGGTAACATTCTCAAGACAGGGATGTTCATAGTAGGGCTCCACTATTAATCGAACAGTTATTGAAATCGCAACGTGATATGAGTGCATGAGTGCAATATCCAAATCGTAGGACCTGCCATTTTGGGACATGCTTTTTTGGTACAGTCCCCAGCAAAAATCACATCATCATCATTTATATATTTTTTTAGTAAAAATGAAATGCAAAAATTACCTCCTGTATCACAACTCATACCGCAATCGAAATATCTGTCAGAATAATTGCAATTTGATTTTTTTTTTAACATTGTGCAGCCCTACTAGATAGAGTAATAAAGCAGGACCAACCTTTAGTCTCTTATCATGTCAGTTGATAAAAGTTTCAATTGAAGCACAAGCCAAATAACACACATTGAAGCCTAATCTTAGTTTACACTTTTGCACAACTGGTAGCCCAGCCTTGCAGAGTATTAGCCATCACATAAATGTATTTGCTCTTTTTTTGTAACCTTTTCAAGCTAATTCCATGACAATGCATGTCAAAATCAAAAGCTGTAGTCCTATCATGCATGAAATAATCAAAACTAAATAAAGCATGTTGTGTGGATGTGAATTTAACAATAATCAAATATAAGCAAAGATTTATCCATTTACCATGAAATAAGATGTCTAAACACTCTATACTCTTTGTCCACCAAACTATGACAGAATTGTTTTACAGCTGTAAAATGTCCAGCACGATACATATCCTAGTTGAATTCTTTAAAACACAAAATATATGAGACACTAAAAAAATAATTTTAATTTAAAGGAGCAGTATGTAAGAGCAGTGTGACATCTAGCAGTGAGGATCACATACAAATTGCAACCAGCTGAAACTTTTCCTGGTTAGAATTCCTTCAGCGTTCTTTGTTCAGGAGGTTTTTACCAGGAGCTGAATTATCCACAGAGGTCTCTTCCTCTCCAAAACAAACAGACCTGGTGATTTAAACTGGTAAAAACACTGAATAAAGCAGTTTTATGTTTTAAAAAAAACATAGTTTTCTGACACGTTTGTTGCTTAGGGGCTGCTAACTACGGTGGCCGATGTGAAAATGCAAATGGCCTATCTAGTTTGTGCATTCTGGGCTACTGTAGGATTATAGTGATTATACAAAAATGAAAACATGCAAATTATAATATATTCCATTTCTGCCAATATATCCCCCCAAATCCTCCACACTGGACCTTTTGAAATTGGGCTGTACTCTTGTTTCAAGTGTCTTTGTTGTCTATGGGAAAAAGGGACAAGTGTTGGATGTGAGGTAATATCATGTCAACACGGATTACAAAATCTCGAATAGTCCCACCTCTAATCAAAACTGTCTGAGGTATGGCAAGTGTACAGACCTCCCTGACCGTAACACTGTATATGCCATCAGGCAGGAATAACTGTACACCTTCCTCACCGTGCTCTCTGCTTAACACACAAATGCAAATGCAAATTCCCCTCCCATGGTAATCCAGCTGCCCCCGCACTCTACAAATACACCTCAAACACCTAAGGAAGTTTGCAACTTGCTGGTGACTGAGGGGTTTAAGACTGACTGCATAAACTCAACGTCCCTTCAGTTCTCTGACTTCAGCGAGGGACTATTGTTTCATATCATCCTTCATTTCTCTCCCTTCCCTCATTTCCTGTCAGCTCTCTACTGCACCCACTAATAAAGGCAAAAATAAAATCAAAACATGTCCTAATCTGACCCCGCAGTCAGCCCCCAGACTGAGTGTGTGCGCTGTCTGTGAATGTGCTGCATGGATTCTCCTCACTACATTTGTCTGCTGGCTGTGATGCAGAATAAGACTTTACATGCAAAACAAGCCTCAGATTATAGCATGTATTAAAACTAGTGACTAAATATAGACGTCTGTTTGCTAGTTTGCATATGTAATCGTTTGACTTGACCGCCTGACTGCTACTTTAAAGTGATGGTCACACACATCACCTAAAGGGCTCAAACTTCATGATGGGTATAAATTGAGACTGACATTGTGTTTAATCAAAGCCGATATGAGAAGAGTTTTGTTGTTTGATAACTGTGCAACATTAACTGTCTCTTCTGTAGGTGATGGGGACACCAATATGCTAGAGAGTGAAGCATTTGTATCCTTTAAATACTGCCATTGTGACAGCATTTATGGAGTGAAATCATCCAACACTACACTTTGGGAAACGTCCTTAAAATCACCTTTGATCTAGCTCATCTTTTCTGACACTCACCGTCCAACAACACAGCCCTCCTCCTCAGGTTCCCTGCTGCACTTGTGTCTGGCAGCTGGCTGTCCTAGGACATCAGGCTTCCCAAAAAACACAGCAGAGGAATATACTGCTATTCCAGATCTCCCTGCTTTGAGGACTTCATATCCTGGGCTGGCTGATGCTGAAGATGGTGGAGAGGAGGAAATCTGGACGCTGTGAATCCCCTCAAAAGCATCCATGTCTCTCTCTCAGGCAGTGCAGAGACTCAACAGGAACTAGACGTCTGCACTGTTACATTCAGTTTGTTAAATGCTTTTATTTAATGGCCCTGATGCCTGTGGGTGTCACGCACCTACAAGGCAGAAAAGAAAGAGTTACATACTACAATTTAAAATCACATTTGATTAAAAGGAATCAAAGCTTTGCAGTAGCCAGTGGAGAAGCCATGACCTCTACAGTGTTTGAATAACTTACAGACGTCTTCCCTCTCTGAGCACTGCAGAGCCAGAGGAGCTCAGACGCTGTTATTTGCAGGTTGTCATGCTAAAGGAATTTGCTCCTTTGTGAGATATCCAGTGTAAACACAACTTCAACCTCAGTTAAGGATCATGCAAGTATTACACACACATGTGGAGTGCGAGAGACTTAATCCAGGATGACTTGAGGACAGAGAAATACATAGAAAATACTCACCAACGTGTTCAAAACTGATCCCCAGTTGTCAGAGCATCAGAAATCAGTAAAAACAGCTGAAATGGTGCTTTGATAATCTCAAGATTGAACTCTGTCCGCACTTCACCCTGCTGTTGGTCTCCTGGTTAGACAGGAAGGGTTAATCACTAACACCTTCTGGCCAGTTAGAGCCCGGTTGTACACATTTCTTCCAGCAGAGGGAGGAGGACACAGTCTCACCTGATCCATGAATCAATACTGACTGATGCTTCAAACTGAAAATAATCAATTTCCCCTCAAGGTGTTTACTGAGATCAAGAAATATGATAAAAGGTGTGTGTTCAACAGAAGGCAGAGAGAAATACCTGTGTGTTAAACTTTGAAGAAAATGGTTTCACAGAGGCATATTTCCAAAATCTGAACCCAACCAGTCAGTGCTCATGACTTTAACCAACCTATTTGTGGCAGTGTGGGCGCTCTGTAGTCCCCAGATTTGTTCAGATTAACAGGACCCAGCCTCACAATGCAGCTTTGTTGCTGGAACAGATTAACACATCAAGTGACCGGAGGTGTAGGAGTCCCTTGCTCTCCTTTTCTTTCCTGCTTCCCTTTCTCCAACATCATTCCAGCGGACGCTGCCGCCACACATCTCGGGCCACAGTGAGTACGATGGCCAAGCGTTTTCATATTGTGTGGTGAGTAAAAACAACCTCACAGCTGTGTGTTTGAGTGGATAAAGTAGACCTTTTTGGACCCTCGAATATTGTGTTGCCTGTTTTAGCCTTACAAATATCTCTTTAGATGTAGAGGTGTATTTTAGATTTATAATATGAGATAAAATGTTATTTTAAATGACTATTTAGACATGTAGGAAATGGAAAATCTATTCCAGCTGATTTAGTGAGACCAAACAGATGCATTGCAGACTAAGCACTAACCCTGCTGTTTTGTTTTTACGTTGTCATTAGATTTCTGACCACACTGGCCCTATGAGATCCAGGTTGATCGCTGACTTTGAGCTCAGGCGAAGCACAGTGAACACCGCCACACTGGTTTCCTTCATGTCACGCCACAGTCAGCCAGCAAGTTGGCAAGCAAGCAGCGATGACAGTAACGTACTCTCGCAGGGTTGCTGATGCAGGTCTGGGGACCTTCTTTCACCTGCTTCTGCGATGGAAGGGCAGCATCTATAAACTGCTCTACAGAGAGCTCATCATCTTCACTTTTCTCTACTACTTCTTCAGCATTGTTTATAGGTACTCTCTCACAGAAAACAAAGTCAACTCTAATTGTTATCTTTCACGTCCTCATTCTGCAGACAGAATGACTATAGCCTGACAAGTACAGTATTTTTTAAAGCTGATACAGATATTGGTGTTTTTAAAAATCTAATAACAATAAAGGCTATTTTCTGATAGTTATTTTTCCCCCTAAACATTCTGAAGTGGAGACAGACAACTTTTTCCCCACTAGTGTTTCCAAGTGGTATTATTGTTTGCACCATTATCGCAAAGACAATGATTGTTTTCCTTTTTCCTCAGAGCCTAGTAACTACCAACAACACAGGACACACTGCATTTTGTTTTCCACTGTTACTTCAGTTGTTCCACCATGTCATAACAAACAGAAACAGAAAAGTCTTGTTATATAAGAAGATCCATCATTTTCAGATGTGTAAATCAAAGTAGCTATGCATTGACAATTGCTTTTACATTGTGCCTTTCAGTGTTTGTAAATATTACTTTCTTTCTGTCTTCTTGTTTGTATTTCATGTCTTTTTTACATGTTTGAAGTAAATATCTAATCAAGATAATGTCATAACATTAGAATTCATTAATTCAATGTCATAATAACATGAAAAATATGTTATTACATAAAATATTTTTGTGTCACAGTTGGAGCAATAAGCCGCCATGTCTACCAAAACCTGCTTTGGACCAGAAAGAGTCATAGGGCTCACCTGCTCACCTGCCTGTGTTTTAGTTGTAATGTAGGATGTAACAGATGTTTCCTCCACCAGGTTTGTGTTAAACGATGACCAGAAGAGGCTGTTCGAGAAGCTGTCAATATACTGTGACCGCTATGCCGAACTCATCCCTGTGTCCTTTGTGCTGGGTGAGATGAAGCCGATTGTTGTTGTTTTTTTTACTACTTTTAGATTTCATGGCTAATCCAAAACTAACACAGGAGGTTAGGATCTTATTCTTTTTTTGTTTGTTTGCTTTTTGTCAGGTTTTTACGTCACCTTGGTCGTGTCCCGTTGGTGGGGCCAGTTTGAAAATGTCCCCTGGCCAGATCGCTTGGCAGCGTTAGTGGGTGGTCATGTTCGGGGAGCTGACGAGGCTTCCAGGCTGACCCGACGAACTCTGATGCGGTATGCCAACCTCTCTGGTGTGCTCATCTATCGCTCCGTCAGCACAGCCGTCTACAAGAGGTTTCCCACCATGGAGCATGTGGTGCAGGCAGGTACGACGTGGTGATGGAAAGACCCAAACTTAATGTGGTTGGTTGGTTGGTGCTGCCAGTCTTTTCACACACAGCATTAAAGCTGCTGGCTCTGTTTGCACTGTTTGAAAGTCCTGAAGAAACTGTGTGAAGTGGCCCAGCAGGACACAGGTTCAGACTCAGTGTATTTCCATCTGAGGTTTGCACATCACTACTTGGTGATACAACAGCTGAGAACTAAACACATACAAACAAAAATCTTAAATGTTCTTTATCTATTTGTGTCATACCTTCATTTCCATGCTGTTTGTGCCTCTCAGGTTTGATGACGTCAGAGGAGCTGAGGCACTTAGAGGACCTGCGCTCTCCTCACAACAAGTTCTGGGTTCCCTGCATGTGGTTCGTCAGCCTGGCTCTGAGGGCTCGGACTGAAGGTCGCATCAACAACGACGTAGCACTCACAGCCATTCTCACCGTAGGTCTTCATGTGCACCCATCTGCATGCCAAACAGTCTGAACATCTCTGTGGCAATTTTAGCTCTGAAACATTTTCTAAATGGCTTTTTTGCCTGTCCTGCTTTTTGTCCATGTTCAGGAGTTGAATACTTTACGGGCGAAGTGTATGAAGCTGTACGGTTACGACTGGATCAGCCTGCCACTTGTCTACACTCAGGTTGTCATAATACTGTGCTGTACCTTGGTGGTAGAACAGATAGATTGAATAGTTTTCATTGAAGCTGGGGTAAGCAGAAATCTGGGGGAAAAAAGAGAGTTTGCTGGGGCTTCGGTTTCATGCTGGCTAGATTCAGGTTGCTGCAGCGCCCCAGCTTTAAGTGATAAATGATTAGGTGTCAAAAAAAACATTGCTAATTATCATGTATTTTAAAATGACCAAGTCAGTTTGATCAAATTGAAACACACACACACACACACACACACACACACACAAAACTTTGTTCTCTGAGGTAGTTGTGGAACACACCTGACAAATCTCTTTCAACCAGGTGGCGACAGTGGCGGTCTACAGCTTCTTCCTGGCTTGTCTGATTGGTCGTCAGTTTTTGGATCCAGCTCAGGGTTATCCTGGACACGATGTGGACTTCTACCTGCCTGTTTTCACCATGCTGCAGTTTTTCTTCTACGTTGGTTGGCTGAAGGTGAAGAGCAAGTCACACTGATGATGCAAAAGACATGTTATTGATTTGTCAATATCTGAGCTGTATTCTGGTCTTTCCTTTCATGGTCTCAGGTGGCGGAGCAACTCATAAATCCTTTTGGTGAAGATGATGATGACTTTGAAACCAACTGGCTCGTCGATCGCAATTTACAGGTTTGGATTCAAACTCATTGCCACTTCTTTGCCAGCTGCAGACAGAGGCCGTCTTGTTTTACTTGCTGAGGTTTCTGTTGCCTCCCAGGTGTCCTTGTTGTCAGTGGATGAGATGTACGACAGCCTGCCACTGGTTGAGAGGGATATGTACTGGAATGAGTCCGAACCTCAGCCTCCCTACACTGCTGCCAGTGCTGAACACCGCAAACCCTCCTTCATGGGCTCAGCCCTGGATATCAGGTTCGGTATTGTTTTTATTTTCTGGAAGACAGTTTTAAATACAGAGAAATACTCCCCTAACCATCATATGACCATCTGTTTAATCTACACTAGTGTTCCTAAGGAGGAGATGGAGTTTCAGTCCAATCTGGAGCAAATCAAAGAAAACGAGGAAGCTAACTACTCCACCCCGCTGCTCGGAGGGCTGGGCCGTCTCCTCGGTGTCCAGTCCCCTAACTTTCCCCGCTCCTCCCGTGTCCCTCTGCTGCGTCGCCGCCCCGGAGCTCCACTAAGCCGCTTCCCTCTTTACCTGCACCCAGAGGCGCCCTCAACTCCAAGTCAAGGCTGCCAGCATTTGAACCACGAGCGAGATCCTGACTATGCCTTCTCCACCATGCCCATGTATGAGAGACCAGGTTTCTACAGCTGCCCACAAACACCCATCCACTGTGTCCCCCCTGCGGTCCCCCGCCCTCGACCTGCCCGAAGAGCTCAAAATGAATGGGACCGTAGCTGCAGTTCCCTCGCTCACCCAATGCTGGGCTCACAGCTGCTGCCTCCTGACACCCCCAACCACGTCCCTCCACCGCCATCCTCTGCTTTCCCGTGGCTGAGTGAAGGAAGTGACATGCCAAGTACCCCAACCTTTTCCTTCCCGGACCCTCCACCTGAACTCTGCCCAATATCGAAACTC
This sequence comes from Epinephelus lanceolatus, assembly GCF_041903045.1. Taxonomy (NCBI): domain Eukaryota; kingdom Metazoa; phylum Chordata; class Actinopteri; order Perciformes; family Serranidae; genus Epinephelus; species Epinephelus lanceolatus. The sequence continues at coordinate 19,953,615 of NC_135738.1, forward strand.
AGACCTGGACACGGCCTTCTGTCCCGCCGCCCTCTACCTCCCCGCCTCACTCTGGAAACCCACCCCCCAGCTGACAGCCAGCCCGGACCCCCAAGTGCTCGGGCGGCAGGAAGCGGAGGAGAAAGGGTGTTCTCGTTCACTTCCCCATCTCGCACAGCAGCAACAGCAAATCCCAGTAATCCCAACAGCAGCTCTAGCAGCATTAATGCAACAAGCACCAACAGCGCTGGCACAACAGGAAGTCTCTGCAATGGTACAAGTCATACTAATTTTAGTAACCATGGGAACTTCAGCGCCAACATGAGGGCAAGCAACGGGGGCACCAACGGCAGTCTGAGCAATAACATGAACGCAGTTTCCACTTCAGCGGCATCACAGCAAGAAACCAATCAGCAAAACTCACCCAATGATTCAGGAATCTCATTGGCTGAGGGGGACCTGCTGGGAGTTCTGGTGGACGGCGGGGTTAACAAGGCGGCAGGAGGGAGGGAGCAGGACTGCGAAAACAAGGTGTGACAGTCTTTATATCACATGTGGCATTCAAAACATTTCACACAAACAGGAAGTGATCTATGTTACATTACAGTCATCTGGAGCCCTACACACAGCTGAGAAGTATTTGTCACAAACACTGAGTTAATCTCCTTTTTCCTGTTGAACTCTTATCGAACAATTAACCTACTTGTGACGGAAAAAGCACCTTATGAGATTTAACCATCAACATGTGGAGGAAAAATAAGGAACACTTCCCAGTTTCTTCAGGAACTCAACAAGAAGCCAAAATGAAGAAACTAGTCTTTTTAGAGTTGTTGCCATCAGTGTACTCTTTAATAAATGTCAAGTGTCATATGTTTGTTTTTTAATAAAAAATGACAACATGAAATTATTTAGCATTGTTTTATTATACAAGGAAGCTGTCTGTGCACATAAAGTTCAATTTACAACAACAAATTTTCTGGATTTCATTATGTAAAGCAACTGCAGAGAATCAGCCTGTCCCCCTAACAAATAGTTCAGGTAACATTTCATGGATTTCACCTGTTTATCCACATCAGTGCATTTAGATAACATCATTTTGAAGGCGTTACAGTCCCCATATGCAGCGAACCCGTAAATATGAGGGATGAAACTCAAAGCTGATGCATTTAAAAGGAAACGCTCAGTAAAATCATGGAAGGTTAAGTGTGTTATTCTAATTTCAAAGCCAGTAGTTGGTTATCAGTATTTGTTTTTGTCATTAAAAGGTGGACTAATCCATTTACTAACGTGTCTACCAATTCATTTGTCACTTGCTTCACTCTTTAAAGTTTTATTTCATTTACAAACTAAGTCAAAGATGCTTCTCTTTCAAGACTAAAAAAGAGGTTCAACGCAGGGAATCAGCAGCAGCCGTCAAGGACAGACACTTTAACTATGGCCAGTGTCGATTTCCAGGTTTGAGGTCTCTTGTCCTTTTAACTATCCTCAGTTACAATCTTTGCAGGAACAATATATTGTACAAAAATGATACAAGGTTATCTGAATGAGGTATCATTAGATTTAAGCCTGGATTAAAAAAAAGTAAAGATACAAATACTAAATCAGGAGACACATGCGGATTATACCTGAAAGAGTAGAAAGTAGAATTCAGTATCATGAGACTCATACGAAAAGCAATTAAGTAAAAATTTTAAAAATAATCATAATATATAAAGATATATGAACTGATTTGATTACTGAGTCATTGTTATTTTATTACAAAACACTTTAAAGGTCCAGTGTGTAGGATTTAGGGGGATATATTGGCAGAAATAAAATCTAATATTCACAACTATATTTCATTAGCATTTAAATAGCTGAAACAAGGAATCACTGTGTTTTCATTACCTTAGAATGAGCCATTTATATCTTCTACGGAGTACGCCATCTTGTTTCTACAGTAGCCCAGAACAAACAAACTGGCTCTAGATAGGGCCATTCAAGTTTTCATGTTGGCCACTGTGGTATTCCTACATGCTTGGCACAAGGGAAAAGTTTCAGCTGGTTGCAATCTGCAGTCTCACTGCTGGATGCCCCTAAATCCTACACACTAGACCTTTATTTGACACTGGCACAGTCAAGCCTCCTTACACTTATTGTTTATAGAGAAGCAAGTATTTTAAAAGATGTATTTCAAAGTTCAGACATTAAATTGTAGTGTTTAAGCCACACTTGTAAACACCAAAAACACTGAAACAGTCAGTGAAACATCAGGAAGTTTGAACACATAACTGGCATAAATTAAAGGTTTTCTCAGTCTTTATTTCTGTAAAGATCCACTGTTATCCGATATGTGATGTGAGGTGAGGTCTGCAGCAGTCCAGTTTTGAGAGCCATTGATGCTTTGTGCAAAATTTGCAGTTGACTGACAACTAACAAACATAAATAAAGCTGTGTTATCTGTATGACATGTTAAGGACAGGGGCAGGTGGGCAGGCGGGCATGCAGCGATGACCAGGATGATCATTAGTGTCACAGTGTTGTTTAACTGCCCTCGTCAGCCATGGTGTGTTTGTCAAAGAGGTACTCAGCCATGTTGTTCTGAGGGGCTCCCATGCTGCGCAAGTTGGATACCCAGTCAGCGAGCTGTTTGATAGATTTGACCTGCTCATCCAGATAATGTGTTTCTATGAAGTCGCACAACTGTGGGAAAAAAAGAGCAGAATGTTTTGTGTTATTAGACTGTCAGAGCCTCTGAATGTTCAAATGCTGTGTGTTCTTTGAAGCTGAATGTGTATAGCATAGCTTTGCTGTGCATGTGGATAGAGTCAGAAATAAATTAAATGCATCATTAAAATAAATTTTAAATTAAATGCCATTAAAGTCAGGAACTCTAGCACTGACTAAAACAGCAGCGAATCATCTACAGCAGCTGTGATGCAGCCAAATACTGTTTACATTCGTCTGCTGCTTACGTGAGGATCATTGTGTTCGGTCGCCATTTTCTGCAGGTCCAGCAGGGATTGGTTTACACTTTTCTCCAGCTGCAAGGAGCACTCCAAAGCCTCCAGGCCGCTTCCCCACTCATCTCTATCAGGTTTCTAAGATGGACATCAATAATGCAACACCGGTGTTAAACTGATTTTACAAAAATGAAAAGCATTTCCTTTGTGAATCTACACAAAAAACTGGTCTTTGTCCCGTCGAACACAAAAAGCAAAAGATGCTGTTAACACACTGTAACATTGTTAATTCAATAGAAGATGTATCAGTACATACCCTGATGTCCTGCAGAAAAATTTTGCCTCCCCTTTTGTTCTGCAGACTCATCAGCTTCTCTGCGTGCTCGCGCTCCTCTTTGGACTGTGCGTGAAAGAACTTCACAAAGTTTGGCAGGAATTTATCGTCCCTATCAAAGTAGTATGCCTAAAAGCAATAAAAAGAAAGAAGAGAATGCCTTTTTATGTCATTGAGCTTAACAGGACACAAACCAATGTCAGAAAAGAGTCACACTGTATTGCTTGTTGTTATTGTTTGAAAGCATTTCTCACCATGGAGAGATAAACATAAGAGGCATAGAGCTCCAGGTTTATCTGTCTGTTAATGGCAGCCTCACAGTCCTGGTGGAAGTTCTGTCGGATTTGCGAAGTCATTTCTGTATAAATTATACCAATGAATAAACAAGTGATCATATTTCCAGGACACTCTTTTGCAGGATTAATGCACACCATTACATTACTGGATGGGCACATTATGAAGTAGAACAAGAACTGTTCTTACGATACTTGACCTAGACAGGCACTTGGACCGAGCTAATGCAAATGCACAGCTGACACTGGCTGATGATACCTTGCCATCATTCCTGTCAATATCACCTGACTCTTTATTCTTCTCACTAAATATCAACTTAAAACAAAAGACATGTACACCAATGAATTAACAAAAACTGTTTTCCACCAGTCAAAGAGATGTTAGCATATATGTAAAGAGACATTATTTCCTAATTTTCCTCAGTTGCATCTATCCATGCAGTGCATTTTGGATTTCATTGCCCAAGTTTTGAGATGTCCTTGAGATTTCTCCCTTGACCCCGATACAATGGAGGTACAGAGAATTTCAAAATAATCTAAGTATTTAGTTTACATACAACAACATCTCTGGGGTGTTCACCACACTGTGAACAGTTTTTAGTGCAAACATACTCTTTTAGAAATAAATTAGCCCGATACAAACTTACTGCCATGTCTGCCATGATGGTGATTTGGGTGCATCGACCCCTTTAAGGATACAACGTTAACTTTAGCTGCATTCATATTGATCCAGATACAACTGACTTTCATTTGACAATAACTGACAAAGGTTGGGAAAATTACATGACGTGTTTTAAGTGCTAAATAAACACTCTTAACCCTCATCTGCGGTTTTCAGCTAGCTAGTTATCAATAAATCCTTAACAAAGCCATGCTAATAATGCTAAAAATATAACGTAACTGGGAACTACTAAGGCGGCTTGTTTTCTTGTTTATAAGAGGAAATTTCAGGTCAAGCTGTGCTGATAAATGACGACAAGTCTTGCTAACATGATTGCTGACACTAACTTAAGAGAAAAGTAGATCTGGTTGACGTTACTAGCAAGCTACCTAGCTAGCCAGCTAACTACAAGTTAACTTGCCCTGGATCCCTGGTTACCGTTGCTAGGCACTGTTAGCTAATAAAACTCCATCAGTTTATTAGCTAACGTTACAACACGACAGATGACAATTTACAAGCTAACCGGGAGGATGTGCATAAGTCTGGTATGTAAACGTACCTGGTTTGTTGGTTGACTTTTCCCCAAAGTAACTGGTTGTGTTGCAAAGATTTAATGTCCGACGAGAGACGACAGACGTTGGCAGACTGGCTAACGTTACCTGCTGCCTCAGTAAATACGCACTGCCGTTATAACGTGAAGAGCGTGTGAGGTGCTCCCTGCATTCAGGTGCTGTCAGAATAATCGGAAAAATTAGATTCCAACTGGGGAAATTCACGTGAACGCCCCATCACGTTGGAACAGCAAAGGAAACTATAAAATTTATATTTTTTCATTCAGAATTTCATGACAATAACTCTGAAAGTCAGCAAAAAATTTGTTACATTAGTTCCAAAGTTGGCGTCATATATGCACAAATATGGTGGACAAAAAAATGTTTGGTTGATAGTAATAAACTTTTTATTGAGAGACTGTTCATCACTTGTGAAGGGGAAGGGGTGGTGCAAAAAGGAGTAGGCATGTCAAATATTTTTTAAGCACTGGGGTAGGACTTATGTTTCTTACTTTGGCTCAGGGGAGGGGCATACAGATTTAAATGGTCGTGTTTTGTACTTATTTTATTGCAGATTTTTGAACAAGCCTCAATTTCTTTAAAATTTACATCATTTATCATAGCCGCAAACTGTGAAACTGCTCACATGTCATTTGTAATATGAGTGTATGTAATATTAAGTTATAATCATTAGTCATTGTCCATATACATTGACCTACATTAGTTTAGCAACATTATTCATTAGCATTTGTCAGATAAAGCAATATTTAAGTAGTTTTTAGAGGATGCACTGGGGCAGTGACAATTCTGGGACAAAATAACTGTAATATAGAGCTTGAAACTGGTATCAACGTTTTGTTTAAACGCTCTGAGCAGTAATAGAATACAACAAATCTAATTTGAAGTGTCAGATTTTTTTCACGTCAGGAGTTAGTTCATGAACACACCATAGTTGGAAAAAAAATTTCCCAACTCGGAAAAGGGGACCATCCGAGGAACAGTGAACGCAGCATAATATTAGCGATTTAAAGGGTCGGGTGGTTACAAAATTAACGATTTTTAATAGCGCCGTACAAAGTACAACAGGTGAAAATGACCTAAAGGCAGTTTGCAGTTTTTCTAAATGTTGAGATACAGCTGACGAAATAATTTTTTACTTTAGAGTCCATTTCGTTCTGATTCTAGAGCTTTAAATCATAGCAGCAGATGACATGTGCTTGGTTGTGCTTGATTTGTAATTTCCATCTTCATGACTTCATGTACATGCAATGCTACTAAATTACCTGATAATGGCTTTCAACAAAAGACCATTTATAGGGCAGTTTCATATACCATAGCAAGAAAAACAAAAATACAAATACATTATAAATTGTCACATTGAATCCAGATGTTCACTTCCAGGGATTCTGCCCGCTAAAAAAAACAAATCCTAGTTTGTTATCAAAAGGACCTTTATCAACACAAGTTAGCTGAAATAAATTACTTCCTGTCTAGTTTAATTTAAAGGCCCAGCACATGCGTACTACACCTATACAGGTGATCTTATTTGGACTGATTAGACCTCTGCTCAGGACTGTGGGTGTGTACAGATGGTATTTGACATCTCTCAGACAAACTTTTCAGCTTTTGGCTCTTAGTGCACAGGACAAATTACACTTGTTTTATTAGTCTCATTACTGCATGGAGTCCAGTGACCTGAGCAAAGGTCCAATCAGCTAAAATACGTAAAAACTGTAGGTGTGCAGGGCCTTTAAAGCCTCAGAAATGTTCAGCTGCATGAGCATATATTTTTCTAAGGTGTCACTTATTATAAAATCCAAGCTGAAACCTGCACAAGTATTTTTTTTCCCAACCATTTTAATACACCTGAATAAATTCATAAGAAACATAAGAATTCTACTATAATTTACAGTCGGTATAGATATCATACAAATGAAAGTTTTTAATGATTGAAAAACTTCCAAACATCCCACTGGGTTATAATACACACCCATTTTCAAGTCCAAGTCCAGCGTGAAGCATCATTTTCACTGTGTATCACTTAAATCCTTGATATTTTACATAGTAGTAAGAATATTCCTAAACTGTTTACCACTAAACCCTTAAACACATAAAAACATCCAGGAAAAAAAACACTTACTTTATTGGAAACACTTTAAAACAAAGATTAAACTTTATACAGCAACGTGAATCTGTATCAGCGTACAGATATTACTTGCTTCCAATTGGAGGAGAGTGCCATACTGCGGAGCTGGTGCGTTTAAAGTAGCGTGGCTTGCTCTTGTAAAAGATGTTTTCCAGTTTTGGTGGTTCAATTGTTCCGAAGAAAGAGTCTAAATCAGGAGGGTTGAAGTACTGCTTCATAATTATCTGCTGCAGATTGTGACCTGTGAGGGGAAACATTTAAGTACAGTTTTATTTAAGAAGACACAACATGAGGCTGAAATCACACTGTGATGCTGAAACCACAAACAGGCCTGGTAAAAAAATAAAAGGCTACAAGGCATCTAACATTTATTACGTATATAGGACAGACTGTATATAAAGATGGACGACATTACGTATATAGGACAGACTGTATATAAAGATGGACGACATTACGTATATAGGACAGACTGTATATAAAGATGGACGACATGACCGCTTCATAAAAGTGAAGCCAAAACATCTTAATTGACTGGTGGCTGGCTGCAGTTTAGGTCATAAAGCCGGCACCCTCCATGTTAGTTTGGTTATAACTAGTTATTTAATGCTATCAAAGGGAATTTGATGTCATTATTGACAGCCGTGTGTGCCAATTGATGTGCTTGTGATTAATGGCGTTGCTTGCCAGTGGTGGGACAGGTGTATGGGAGGCAAAGCGATACTGCACAGACTCTGGCTCCAAATGATGTCACCAGTGCCAGATGGCAGCGGCCACATCCAGGAAATTTTGGCTTCATTTTTTGTACAGAACATAAAGTTCACCTTTATGTAGTCTGTGATATAGGATTGACTCAATTTGGAATATGTCACAATATTACAATTGACTGTTTGCTAAGCCTTCTCAGTTACTGTTGTTACACCCATCAAGCTCTCCGTTCTCTCACAGCCATGAGGCTCAACTGCGAGGATTGGACTTTCAGACAGAAGTAGACAAGAGCAGCTTCTTGTTTCTAGTCAACAACCTTCAACTTTGCCATTAGAAAAAACTCTTGATGGAAGATTTTAAATCAGATAACCATCAACTAGCTGGCCAATTAGCTCCATAACTTAGTTGAAATTTTAATGTCGTGCTAGAGCAGATAAACTATGTCTTTAATACTCTGCTCACACCCTGTTCCTGTTAAAAGGTTCTAGAAATGTTCAAACACACCACCTGCACATTCTTAAAATGTGAATATTGCTCTTGCATTGCTTTTGCTTTGGGAGAAATCAAAGTATGACAGACCTGCCATGCCTGATTATGGTTGCTAACCTATGATTGGACAACAGGTGTGGAGGGTTTAGCAAACATTCAATTTAAGTCTTGTACATTATGAAACATTACTAAATTGATTCATAAACAACAAAACTATGGCAGTTCAGGTATATATGGAGTCTGATCATCATAATTAATGAGATACATTAGATTATGCCTACCTTCTGCCCAGGACGGAATAGGTTTCCTTGGGGCAGACTCATCATCAGTAGAGTCGTCACTGTTTTGGTCCATCCCGTAGTCTTCGGCACTTTTGGACATAATGGGTTTGTTGCCGCCCTTTGGAGTGATGGAGTATGACTGTGGTGATTGCTGCAGAGGAGAATAAAACATATTATGAGGCTTCACTCTGATGACAATTCATGATGCTTTAAGAAAGAAACTAATTCAATATTTGTGTAACAAATTAATTAATTTACCTCAACATCCACAGTCACATTGAGGCCACCACCTTTTCCTACAGGCGTGCTCATCACGGAGCGCTGCAAAGAATAAGAAGAAAAGTGGTAAATATGTTTTACATCACTGCTTACAGGTTCTTAGACCTTTTTAGACCTCTAGATGCAATATGAAGCTGTTTTTCACACTATTGTCATGCTGTTATGCTAACAGTTGGCAGTAAGGCGCCAGGATAGGCTGCAACGTGCCAACAAAAACAGGGACAAAGAAGAGGACAGCAAGCTAGTAAACATGAATGTAAACAATGTTGGAGTGACTGAAACTACTTTTTAAAAATCAGGTTAGAAAATGTTTAATGAGAAAGGAAGTGCACTGAACGTGTTTGTTAGACCTCATGGATGTACACAAAGTGTTTTGGTGCACAACACCGAGTATAAACATAAGTTATGTTTCATAAAGCTGGAGCATGAAACCTATGGCTCCCCTTCTGGCAGTGAGAGTAATTACACAAACAATATTGACAAAACGTTTGCCTGCAGTTGGGCTCGCCACATTTCCTGCTCCCAGCAGCGCTCTCTTCAAGTCTTTTTTGACTTTAATCTTTTCTCTGAACAAGTTTCTTTTTGTCTGCCTTACAAGCAGCACAGATGGGGAACATTGGGAAAAACGTTGAATTCCAAAATGTGTCATATTGATAAATTACAAAAACAAACTGATTTTCAGAGCGGCTATATTTAGATTCTTACCTCAATATCCACAGTAACATTCAGAGCAGCAGCAGCCTTCAGTACAGAGGAGAAAATAAAGAGAAGAACATTTAGCTCCAAAATGTACACTGGGGAAATAATTGATACAAGACTTTCAGTCAACTTGTTCTTCTGTTGAATTGTGCAGGTGTACAAAAACTAAAGTATCATTTCCACCTGCTGGTTTACCTTTGTATCAGCAGCCTTTTTAGCAGCAGCAGCTGCAGCAGCAGCAACAGCAGCTGCAGCAGCAGCGGCTTCTCTCTCTTTTGCAGCTTTCTCCTCAGCAGCCAATCTCTGCTGCTCCTCCTGGTGGGGGAAAAAAAAAAAATCACATGAACAACCAGACAGCTGAGCAGCCAGAATAATAAAACCTGAGCACAGAGTTAACTTTAAAATATGAGTGGACTGCTCATCAACAAGGTTTGTCATGAAGGTAAACATGGACACAGTAAGCACATTTCTTATGGACTACTCAGACGTGTTAAAAGAAATTTGGTTTCAAATTTCACTTCCTTACCAGTTTTCTTCTCTCCTCCAGCGCCCTTCTTTTCTCCTCCAGTTCTCTCCTCTCTTTTTCTCTCGCTGCTCTCTCCAGTTCCCGCTGCAGAGCGAGAGCTTTTTCTTTTTCCACTCGTTCTCTGAAAAACAGACAAAATTTTTTCTTACCGTTTTCCCCAATACAAGTCTCAGTTTAATACACCTTTACCATGTTCAAGAGTTTATTAGACTGCTTAGTTTATAATGATCTATTACGGTACTATTGTTCAGAGTAAAAGACAATAGATAACCTTTCAGCAGCAGCTAGCCGTTCTCTCTCCAGCTCTCTCTCCCTCTCACGCTCCTGCTCTCTCTTCAGCTCCAGCGCTCGGCGAGCTTCAGCCAGCTTACGAGCTCGCTGTTCCTCCTCCTCGACCTTCTTCTTGGCCAGTAACTCCTGCTGCCGCTTCTCTTCCTCCTTAAGTTTAAAAGAAAAACCATACATAACATAAGAAAATCCTGACTGTAATATGCAATGGGAGAGAAAATTAAGTTGAAGAGATGAGAAATGTGTACTCTGGATTCAAAAGAGGGTGAACTCAGCTGTGTTTGTTACAACTTTGAAGCAAAAGTAATCAACAAGGAAATGTGATTTGTCTTATCAGAGTGAAGTGGAGAGTGTTCTGCATACCTGTATTTAAAAGGGGCATTTTGCTCTATGCTACATGTAGTTTGTAATCAGTAGCACAATTCATTGCAGTGAATAGGCACACATCTATAGCAACAGAAATGAAAAAAAGAACATCGTCTCACTGCTTGCTGCTGCTTCTTCTTTTTAGCCTCTTCTTCCAGTTTCCTCTTCTGCTCCAGCTCCTCTTGACGTTTAAGGGCTGTTTTCTTCTTGGCCTTCTCCTCTGCCATACGCTGCACAAACAGGCACAATCACAAAGATTAGACAAAAGGGTTCAATCGGTTTTAATATGAATATACATATTCAGAGTCACCAAATTTGTTGCATACCTTGTCATTTTTCTCATCAATCTGAGCCATTTTTTGCTCAATCTTCTTTTTCTTTTCTTCCTCCCTCTGCTCTTCTTTTACTTTGGCCTCAAATACTCTTCTCAGCCTCTCATCCCGCTTCCTAAAACACAACATTTAAAAGTTAAATAAATAAAAACAAGAGGAATAAAATTCCTAAATTGTCCAGTCAGTGAGTAAAGAGACTGAATGTTAACCTTTTAAGTTCATCCTGTTTCCTTTTCTTCTCCTCCTCCATTTTTCTCATTCTCTCCTCCTCTTGTTCCTGCTTCTTCTTAAGTGCTTCCAGCTTGTGACGCTCTTTTGTCTGTGAAAAGAGAAAACAAGCATTTGTGTTGTCTGAAATCAGCTAATTCCAACACACTGTAATACATGTCAAATATCAAAGGGATCCAAAGTAGCAGGTGGAGTTCATTCATGCGGAAAGATCACCATACCAGTGAAGTCGAAGGATGAAGCAAAAATCCACCCTGACAGACTTTGTGTCATTTCCATTGTTCTAAAGAGTTAGATTAAGGTTTTGCTCACAAGGCCTAATTGCAGATATATTCCTGTGCTGTGATCATTAGTCTCCAAACTACTGTGTGGACAATTTTAACAGACTAAGAGTAGGGACAGATGTTGCTGGAAATTACTGTTAAAAAAACAAAAACAAACTTAGAGAGCCATCTTTAAAGCCTAAACCTTTGAACAAGCTACATCATGTTATCTGGTTACAGTCATCTCAGTGGTATCTAATGTAACTGCAGTTTAACAGACATGAAGCAGAGAAATAGGAAGTCACGCTAAGTGTGGCTGAATGCAATCTGATTACAAGAAAAATGTACTCTGAACTCTGAAAAATGACAATGACTTTAATACTGATCAGTGCGGTCTCCTCACCCAGTGAACAAATGAATCCACTGACACACAGACAGATCGTGACATGGCTTCTGGTTCAGATGGATTTTTCCTTCAATTTCTAACTCTGATGAATTCTGTTTCAAATTCAATCAACAGTGAGGTTATCAAAGCCATTTCAGGTGATTTAAATGATTGTTAGACTAAAAAACTGCCAAGTAAGAATATGAGTGACCCATGGGATAAGATACACCATTAACTAGTGCAGTTTGGGGAATTGTTAAAATATAATAGCCCCTTTCACAAAATATGGACCCTGCAAAAATGCAGGGCTCAATTACTCATTAACATACATGTCTGTAGCATAGAGTCTGACTCAACATTGTATTCAACTTTTGTTGTGAGTGATTTATCCAGGAATGTTGCTGCTTCTGCCCTCACTAAAGCCAAATTTCACAGAAACCTTTTAAGGGCGCTCTGATTGATCGGACACCAATCGTTATCTGCCAATATTCATTGTAATTAGTTTCATCAGTGGTCGCTATTACTGGCCAATCAGGTTAGCAAATATGAGTGAGTGAGTGAGTGAGTGTGTGTGTGTGTGTGTGTGTGTGTGTGTGTGTGTGTGTGTGTGTGAGATTCAACCTGTGTTTTTCATCAGCTCATGATAAGATAAAATCTTATTTGAAATCAGTTTGACTGCTTTAGGCTCGACTACATCAAGGAGAATGTTCAAATAATCTGATGACAACAAAAAAAGCCTAAAATGGTTTCAAAATATATGTCTTTAACCAAGATAAGACTAAAATGCCCAGAATTTTCAGTCAACTTAAACTTGATTTTAAAAAATACAGAATGCCGAGCTGAAAAAATGATCATGTGTTGCCGCGGTATAATTTACTGTTCTAACTTGGTTTGTGCATGTTTAGCTTTCGTTCTAAATCTTTTTTTTTTTTTTTTAAATGAAATGTTATTTATTTTTCCCACAGGACAGCTACATTCGTTTAGCACCAAGCTACTCGTGGTAACCGAGTGTTGGCTGCTATGGTTTAAGTTGTGTCTCTAAAAGAAAAAAGAGTGGAATATGTTGCACATTTTGTCTGCCAGTTGGCAATTCATTATATTTTCTTATTTCTTCATTTTAATACTTACTATACAACGTTACTAAGTACAGATAATGCTACACAATAAATAGAGGGCTTCAAACAAAGCCTGTTATCCGTATGGGCCAATACTCCATTGATTGGTACTTGGCCCCAAAAAATCCTGATCAAAGCACCCTTAAAATCTTTCTAAATCTTGAGCCATCAAACAGTCCGAGCCTTTATTTAAACTCTGATACAGACGAATGCCATTTATGCTTAAATGTAAACGTGTGAAAGGGGCTTATCTAAGGTGTGTGGTAAATGAGGAGCTTGCACAATGGGATGTTAGCCACCATAAAATGCCCACAAACAACATACAGTGCTTCCAGTTTACACTTACCACTATACCATCGCCCAACTGGGGAGGGGAGATAAAAACATCCAGATAAGAGGACCACATCATTTGATAGCTCAACAAAAATGCGAGCTACAGTATGTTCAAAATTTCAAGACACACTCATTGTAATGTCACAATCTCGGTAATCACTGTCTAATTTGTGACACTGAACGTGTACTAACTGAACATGTACTAAAATATACAAAAGATTCTGGTTTTATGGATGCGCCCAACTGACACTGTAATTCAGTTCTCATGAAGACTTATGCCAATATACAATTTATTTTTAATTTACTGTATCACCACGTCTGTTTTAAAGGGACATTGTGTAACATTTTCAGTTGTTTATTGGCAAAAATTGATGTCTGCATTCATAAATATGTCATCACTGGTGTACTATTACCTCCACCAATAATCTGACTTATTCTCGTAAAAGGAGAATTTCGGATTTGCTTATACATTGTGTGGGTAAGCCGTCTGTGGGGTTCCATAATGTTTCGCCATCTTGAGAATACATCCTCCAGCAAGGGACATACAGCACCGCCTTCGGCGTTTTCGTTGAGAGCCAGGCCAGCGCTGTGTGACTGAGGAGCTGAAGGAGAGGAGCAAGAGGCGCTTCGCTACTACCCCGGCAAATCTGAAACAAAGTCCCATTCTTTGAGCATAATGCAGGATCATGCATATGCAGCATCATGGGAGACGGAATCCTCGTCGCCAAGAAAGCACAAATGGGAATAGAAAAGGCAACGTGACCGGTGAATTAAAAAAATGAGGGTCCACATCGGGATAGCCTTTTCCAGGTGGAGAGAGCTGCAGAAGGAGAATGGTAATGCAATCGCCGGTCACGTTGCCTTTTTGACTCCCTTTTGCGCTTTCTTGGCGACGAGGATTCCGTCTCCCGTGATGCTCCATAATACATGATCCTGCATTATGCTCAAAGAGTGGGACTTTGTTATGCTGCAGTAGTGCCGGGGTAGTAGCGGCGCTGGCTACTACCCCGCGTGTGTGCCGCTACTACCCCGCGTGTGTCTGTGTAGGAGCCTGAATGAATACTCCATGAAGTATCGGATGACATGGTTTCATCAACGTTAGCTTTTTGGTACACAGCGACTACCGTTGTTGCAATACGCATTTGAAACAGTGAGGCACTAGAGTGCGCTATCCGTTTGAATGCAACATATGATTTCAACGTTAGACGGGAGAAATTCCTACACACTGTGGCTTTAAGCCAGTGGAGTGTGTCTGATCCAAGTTTGATCCTTTCTTTACCAAACTCTATTGTTAGGTTCACTTCGGCCTGCTAGTGATGCAGTCGGGCTTCACAGTGTGAGCATACCACTGCATGACCATGTTGCTTTGCAAAGACTTCGGTGTTTAACTTACCTTTGGATCAATCTTCAGAGGAGTGGTGTGTTTGATGAAGGATTTGATTACAGCAGTCCGGCCAAGAGAATTAGGAGTCATCATTAGCATCTGATTCTTCTGCACAGTGTGGAGGAAAGTTCTCATGTGGGGTCTCACTGCCTGTGTATTTAAAACAACAGAAGGTTCAAAAGATTACTATTTCGATCCACTCAAACATATATCCAGGTATTTTCAATTTTTTAGCCCTAACACTCAGCAAGATTCTTTTCATCTTACATTTTGACTTTTCTTGGGTGGTGAGTGCCTCTTTGAGGGACTTTCCTCTACAGTATCTGGTGCTTTGCGTTTGGTACTTTGGCGTGACCTGGAGACACAGAAATATGCATTTTAAAACACAATTCGAAATCTATTTAGTAGCCCGAACAAGCTGATATAGAAGCTCTATATGAGATTAAGATACACTACTATGCACGTGCGACTGAACCAGCTACCACGACAAAGAACAGAGAAGCTCAAATTACAACACACACACACACACACACACACACACACACACACACACACACACACACACACAGGCAGCAAGACTTCATTCTCTGTTCATGATGCGGTTCTCCACTTTGTCTTTACATAGCAAATAGCTGTTTGCTGCTATGTCAATGGTCTGAATGCGGTATAGAGCTCCTTTACACATCAAACAGCAAAGTCACACACACAGCACTCACCTGCGGCCTGAGTGAGGAGTCTGTTGCTTCTCGGCAACTGAAACACAAACATGTATTTTGCACATATGAGTTTGGTAAAACACCATTAGATACCAACTCAGGTTTATATCTAACCAGAATTAGCAACAAAAATTAAATTACACAAGAACCAATTTATATAAGGCCAAGTTCCCATACCCGATTTCTTGTTAGGAGTGCTCATAGCATTTGCAGCCACAGATCGAGTAATGCGTCCAACAGACGGCTGTACACGCTGGTTAACCTGGATCTACATTTGTTTGATACAAATAATGTAAAACAAAATCATCAGCTGATCAATGACCAAGGGATACATTCAATATCAGTTTTGACACTTTTAAAAGGTAAAAACATTTTCATACCTCTGGAGTTTCTTCAGCAGCAGCATTCTCCTCAGAGTCTGCACTTACAGCCTCTGACACACTACAGCAGTGAATACATGAATATGGGTAAGAAACACTTCAAAATAAATAAAGAGCACTGACTTCATGTCCACTCACATGTGACTAAGGGTTATTTACCAGTCATTATCAATAGTTTAAATTCTTGATTCAAACACTTGATTTTTTTTCCTACATTAAGGCATCAATATTTTCACCTTGCGAAGAAAAATATTACTTACAGCTCTCTATCCTCTTCCTCTGCAGAGTCCATGCAAGAATCCTCTACCAAAAAAAAAAAAAAAAAAAAGGCAAATACAATATTCAGATTAACACCAAAGAACTATTAATAATTTGCATTTTATGTAACTATGAACCAAATATCTGTTATTTCTCACCATCAACGTTGCTGCTACACGTGGAGTTGCCCGTGTGAGTTGCCTTCCTCTTGAGCATGGAGCGGCGTGAGGCCCGGCGAACAGACTCCTGTGTCATACTGTGACGCAGACCGGCCAGCGAGTGACGTAGTTTGAGGGAGCATCGCACAGAGCTCCGTCGCGAGCTTCGAGTTGTGCCAGCTATTGCAATCTTAGCAGCTGTACGGCCAGGAGAAGGCTGCAGCTGTTTAGCAGACTCAGCAGACAAGCGGTCTGATGCAGAGATGCTGACAATAACCTCAGGCGAGGGGATCTTAGGTGGGGACTGGGCGGTGCTAAAGATATGGTCCGGCTCGTCTTCTGCATTGTTCACCTGGTTGCTTTGGTGCATCTCTTTTTTCTCCTCTACCAGCTGCGGCTTCTTGTTCTGCACCTCCTGGGTTTCACAGCTGTCTTGTGACTTGCTAACATCCTCTGCCTCCTCTGACTTTGTTTGTTTGTTTCTGCGGGTGGTGCGTTTAGGCTGTGTGGTGGTGTTTGCTTCAGAGGAGGAAGCCTCAGGAATGGCCTCTTCTTCAGCAATGAAGTTCAGTGATTTGACAGAGGAGCCACGAAGGTTACTGCGCTTTCCCTTTGAAAATCTGATGAAGAAATGATACAACATGTTTAAAATTACGTCACAGTTAGAATTTTAGATTTTTTTTTACTAAAACAAAAGCAACAAACCTTCGTCTGGCTTGATTTTCTTCCTGATGCCCGACAGATACACGCTTCCTGCGACTATTCTTCTTCTGTGATGGTGTTTTTGGCATTAATTCTGGTTCAGCATTGAAATCTCTGAAATAATAAGAAATAGCTTCACTTGGAAAAACCTTATTGGAGATTCTACAAAAGACCAGGCTTTTGCAGATGGAAACTTGTGAATCAAAATAACAGAAAATTTTATTCAGTGGGTTTTTAAGACATTACTGTACACCTACCTTGAGAACATGCGGTTGGCCTCTTGTTGGATCTCCTCAAGCCAAACCATGTGGACATTATCAATGTCGCTCTTGAATTCTTGGACTTTGCCATCGAACATTTGCATGAGGGATCGTACAGATGTTAGTACAGAGTTCATGTTGATGGCCTGAGGGAAAGATTGCATTGTTAAATCAGGACAAGCTGGAACAGAATTGAGAAAGTAAAAATATATAAACTGAAGCATCACATTAGGTTTTTATGTGTGGTTAAACAGTCTTTATATTTCTTTCAGCATGACTATTTGAACTCACTTGTATAAAACCCTCTAAACAGCAACCTGGAAAAATCTAGCCACCCAAAAAAAGCCATTTACATTTTGTAATGCACCAATAACAAACTCTAAGCCAATACTGAATAAGATGCTGCCTATTAACTTTTTACAATATTCTGACTTTTCAAAGTTGGATTTGATGAAGTCACACTCTTTTTCATAATCACAAATAAAGTGACAAACACCACATATACAAGTAATTTCTGCAAATCTATTATTAATATTCTACATACTTTTGGTTGTCAAGATTCGCTTTGTTTTTTAGTATTGCACTGTCAGATCCATTTTGTCTTTGTAACTGTAATCGGTGCATGCGCAATGTCCTCTATTTTCGCGGACGGACGGTACGAGACTACAGATATTTAATAACAATATGGTCGACAGCAACATAACATTATTAGTTTTCATATTACAGCAGCACTAACACATTTTCTTACAAATACTGAGCACATTAAAATCAGTCAATCTGTCAGACACCCAAGCGGTTTATGCTATGAACAGAATTAGCTAACGTTTCCCAGGTAACATGTTAGCTTAGCTAACACGAAACTACGACCAACGAGCATGCAGCACCAAACAGTCAAATAATGTCATGTGCTAACCTAATACTGAGGTAACAGTTACAGTAAGGTACGTTGTGTTAATTTAACTGAGGTGGTGACAATGCTATTATTCATTACTGCTATGCAATGTTTAAAAGGCTAACGTTACGATGTTAGCCAAGCTAGCTAACATTGTCTTCGTCAAAATAAAAAACGTTACCTTTGCTATCCAAGTCTCTGAAAAAATGAAGACGATACTCGTTGCTCCGCGAATTTAAAAAGAAAAAAAGCTAAATCAATCGCATACTGACGTGAGAATTAAAGTGATAAAATATTCCCACTTGGCTTTACAGATCATGTGTTGACCATGAACAAACTGAATATCCCGGACGGTAACTGCAATCCTCCCACCGGCCCGCTGAAACCGTTTAACTTGTTCAAAACTTTGCCAGCCAATCACGAGGCGAAGCTCAGTGACGTTTGAGTGGGTATGTTCGATTTGTTGTTTCGGATTACCCGCAAGGGCGGCCCCGCCTTTCGGAACAATAGAAAGTAATGGCACGGGGAGGGGGAACCGTCGAAATACGGATTCAAATCGAGCAAACCTAACGGAAGTTTAGGGCGGAGTCGCAGCGTTGCACAGATTTAAATCAACCTATTGATACGTGGCAGGATACTCGCTCCGCCCCGCCCACCGCACTCAAACACATGTCTGACAGTGGCTTTTTATAGCCTGTTGTTTTGGTTATTAAGCCAGAAAACAAGCACAAATGTACTTTTAAAAATCCCAAAGTAAAACCAGGGTGGGCCGCTTTGAGAGGCACACACTGTTTTTAATATAAGTGAAGATAAATGTGATGAGCTCCTTCTGTCCTTTGTCACATCCTCTCCTGCAGACTGCTGCTGCCTCCCTCTGGTAAACAAAGCTCCAAGATATTTGAAATGTGGTGGTGAAGTAAACACTTTATAACTGTACTGTTTATCACAAGAGATGGAAAACAAAAGGGAAACTCCAGCTTTGCAAAAAATGTTAAGACTTTTATTTGAATGTATTTCATTACCATACGATTGGTTACTGGTTTTGTTACATGGCATATTACAGTACTAATACTATAAGAATATCCTACATTTTGTGAGTGATTGCTGAGCAACAGGCTACAGTACAACGTAACACTGGCTTAGGTATAAAATAACTGTGCTACATGTTATTAATTGTGGGTAAATGTAATGATTAGGAGGGTCGTGGTCGCTGCTTCAGAGAGGCCAACAGGAAAACATGGAAGCCACTTTACAAACATATCCAGGCTCTCGGGGAAAGGTTACCGGATTCCCTGAAAATATAGATATATACAAGTGAATTAATAATAATCTGTTACTCTATCAGTGCCTTTATTAAGAAATGTGCGATATGAAAATTCACAGAAAAAAAAAATACATGCACATAAATTCAAACAGGCTTGCAGGGTAATTGTCCAGTAACAGGTAGTTATTAGTCTTGGCATCCTTTAACCAAACTATTGATATCTCCTCTGGGTATCAGTTTGTTTTACAATCCAGCAGCTCCATATCCTCCAGTGTGCAACAACTGTCATCACAGTCCCCAGATTCACTCTCACAAATGGTTTCACTATTAAGTCACTGACAACCCCCAGAGCCTCCAGTTTTCTCTGATTTGTGGGAGTCATAATAGCACATTATACTGTATTAAAAAGGTCTGTCTGTCTTTTACCACTTTGCTGTCTGAATAGCCAGTTTTTATTGAATGGAGGGAGTGTGAGAGCTCTCCATTATTTTCTTCCCGCATAAGACAGATGGTGCCATTTCTGGAGTTGTAAAATATTTCACAAGCTCATTGTAGTACTTATTAATTTTTTATTAGGCTAATCATTTTGATATTAAAGGTTAAGAGTGTGGGATTTAGGGGGATATAGTGGTAGAAATGGAATATAATATAATAAGTATGTTTTCTTTAGTGCATAATTACATGAAAATAAGACCCATTGTACGTTTGTGACCTTAGTATGAGCTGTTTATATCTACATAGGGAGTGGGTCTTCGTCTACAGCCATCGTCACGTTCCACCGCCATGTTTCTACAGTAGCCCAGAACAGACAAACCAAACACTGGTTCTAGATAGGGATGCTCCATGCTCCTCAGGAAAGCAGCTCAGCCTTGCAGACAAATTTTTCCCGGTGGCCACTCGTGGTATTGCAGTGAAAATAATCAACTAAACCCCCAAAAGAATTTTCCCCATAGACCACCACTGTAAAAAAGACATCCGTAAAACTGTTGACGGGACACCTGAAACTGCATTTAAGGTCAATTTTGACTGATACTATTATGAAGTTTTGATCCATGAGGTTTTTATATTGTGGGAACTCATGGGCGGAGCCAGGGGCAAAAACACTACTGCGCATATTTAGTGGACCACATACTGCAGAAGTAAACCTGGAAGCCAAAAACTTTTTTGCTGTATACACCAGATCAGCAATCCCACTGGACTGAATTGGCCCCATCTTGGGGTCCGGTGTCTCGTTATTATACATCAATGAGCCTTTTGCATTTGCGTTGTTGCATCAGCCACCATAGTTAGCAGCCCCTCCTCAACAAGCAGGGTTGGAAAGTCACTGATTTTTTAATGTGAAACTGTTTAATTTAGTGTTTTTACTCATGTAATCCTCACCACTAGATGTAACTAAATCCCCCTAAATATGCCACACTGGACCTTTAAGTATTTTCTGAATGTATTATGTTTAGTGTAATTATAAAAAAAAAAATATTTAATTGTCATTTTTTTCAAGCTTTAGTTAGGGGGGTTAAGTGTGTTCTTTGTTATTTATGTACAAACTTAAACCTAAATGAGCTTCTTTGCTGTCTTTGCTTCTGTTACCTGGTGTGAGAGGGATTTTCGTCCCTGATGCCTTCAGGACAACCTGCAGATCTGAGGTGTTGCCAGCACTGTCTGCCTTTTCCCTGAGTATGATACAAACTTCCTCTTTCCTGAGCAGCCAGTCCATCTGACTGCCCAGGTAGTTCACACCACGGATGCAGAGCTCAGAAATGTTGTTGGGAAGAAGCGGAGAAAAGGCCAGACATTCCTTCTGAACTCTAGAAAAAAACACCACAGTCTATCACCTTTATTTCACTGCCTACATGCTGTGCACATATTGAGATGTTTTTCACCATTAACTAACCTGAAGCCAGTGTAACCAAACAGCACAGCTTGCAGGAATCCTCCCATCCCTGTGAGAAAGTTAACCGCACCAGAGCCATCTGATGATTCACTCCATACCTAAGACGAGAGGTAATCACACATTAAAGGATTTCCAGCAAAGAGGCATTTATTAGGATTGTGTGGCTGTATGAGTCAAAACAACACCTGGAACGGTCCTTGGATGTTTTTGAAGCACTTCTCGAGTAAAATTTGAGCTTTCTCAGCCTCTCCCAGCTCTAGCCAGCCGATCGCAAACATACCCTTTCAATGGAAAGTAAGGCGTTAGTACAGACGCAGACTAATTAATTAAGACGTAACATTCCAAAGAAGGCATGACTTTTACTTGTATCATATTTTTAACTTTGTGGTATTGCTATTTTCACTTCAGTGAAGGATGTGAACACTTCCTCCACCACTGACCGGTTTAATTTAGAGTCACATACAGCATGCTGTGTATTACCCATGTCATGGCCGGGCCATGAGGGTCTGTTACTGGCTCGTACGCTTCAAGGTCATTCCTCCTGACCTCTGGGGTCATTTGCAATCCGAGAGGATAGCTCAACATCACTGTGTCTGCCTGCTTCACTGGATTACCTGTGAGAGGTCAACAAGACATTCTGACATCATGTTACATCACACATGATTTTCTCATGCAGGTCTGAGTCAGAAAAATAATAAATAACCTTTGATGTAGCCGTCATACTCAGGATGGTACTGGGATTCTTGGTCAAAGGGTATTTTGAGGCTATCTGCCACTTCCTTCCATTCCTTTGGCGCAGGATGTTGGAGGCTTTCAGCCAATTCTACAGCGAACTGGAGACTGACAAATGAGAGACTTTTTGCATTCTCTGGGAATCATAAATTAATATGCACTGCAGGGAATTATTCAAATACAAGTACCTGGATTTAGCCACTGTGTTTGTGTACACAGAGTTGTTGACATTGTAATAGTACTCATCAGGTGGCATGACACCTAAATGACATAGATGGGAAATGTTTCATTATATTTGGATAAAAATAAGGTCTTAACATTTCAAAACTTCAATAACACTGAGAGCCAAGTTCTTCATTACAGATGTAGTTTTGTGGTGAAATGAGTGTTTGAGATGTCTTTAGTTTTGCTTTTATGAAAGTATTAGCCTGATAAACATGAATAAATTCAGTATAATAACCATCTTTCTTATAATGGCCTTCACCTAAGATATGATACTTCTGGTCCTCTGGGTTCCAGGATGCTCTGGAGACCCAGTAATCAGCCACACCGTATATCACCTCTCTGCCCCGGCCGTCTGTGAACATGGTCAGATCCTGCAACAAAGAGCCTAGTTAACATCGTTTCACAGGGTGAGACACAGTGGTGCTGAGTGAGGATAAAGGAACGTACCTCGGTGAGGTAGAGGTAGGTTTGGAAGGCCAGGGTGACGTCTCCATTTATGTGAATCTCTTGTTGTCCATAAATGTCCACTCCACACACTTCCCTCCCTGACACAGCGCTCTCCCAGGCAAACTTCAGTCCCTGTGAAGGTAACGTCTGTTCTTCAGAGGATTCAGCTTCGTGGTTATTGGGAAATACTTATTTGGGTAGCTGGGTTTAATCTCTTATGTGATAAGAAATTATCTCAAGCTTCTTTCTGAGTTTGCTCTGGAAATAGTTTTCTAGTAAACAACAAATACAACAACTTCTGACCAACCCATATCAATTTCACGCTTAACAACTTCAGATTAGGCCAAACCCACATTCAATTTCACCCCATCCCATGTCTGACCTAAACCCCGCCCATTCCAAGTACAGATATAGATACAGATAATTTTGTTGGTTAAACAGACACATACACAGATAGAGATAATCATGTACTCACTCATCCCTAGGAGCTATGATTTTGAGACCTGATTATCCCACTGATGATCGTACCTTGAAGCCCTGCTTTTGGGCGTTGTCTTTTGCACCATCTATAGTCCCCACCCTGTACTCCAGCACAGCTCGGGCTAGCTTGGGATAGAAAAGGGCTATGCCAGGGTACATCCAGATGTCCTGTCACAGGAAGGTAGGGTCATTGTGTGATACACTATACAAACCCAAACAAACAGCATGTAAATAACATAGCCGGTCATCAACTTTCACTGTTTACCTGGTCCCAGAAAACATGGCCCCAGTAGTCCTGACCATCCCCACCATTAGACAGCCCGCCTGGACTGACTCCACCAAAAGAGCTGGAGGTGTCATGTATGGAGGGGAAGGCACTAAGGAGGTAAAACATGCAGCCAATCACAGCCTTGCCGAGGTTCTCTAACCCCTGCACCTCCACCTTGCTCTGCAGCCAAAGTTCTTTCCAGGCATTCTCATGAGATGGACGCAGGTTACCACTCGACATCAGATTAAGGCCCTCATCAAAGCTGGCCTCAGCACTTTCCAAACTGTTGGCCGCAATCAGGATGAAGCCCCAGCGAGCCTGGCTCTGCTCTGGAAGCAGTGTCAGAGTGGAGGGTATGGGGGTCCAGATAAGGTGAACTGAGGGACACAAACCTCCTGGAAACTCAGCAGCAGTCACCTGTCCTTGGATGTGACTGAGAAAGAGAGGGATGGAAACTGTGTGAGACATCATATTTGTAATATATAGTAAACTGGATTTACCATAACATGTTTTGTTAGGTTACACTGACCTTGGCCTTTGACCATCAAATTCTAATAATTTCAGTCTTAAATCCAAGTGGACATTTGTGCAAAATCTGGAGGTATTCCCTCAAGATGTTCTTGAGATATCATGTTCACAAGAATGAGACAAATGCAAGGTCACGGTGACCTTTACCTTTGACCACCAAATTGTAATCATTCAAGTCTAAGTGGATGTTTGTCCCAAATTTGATGAAACTCCCTCAAGGTGTTTTTGAGATTTCAGGTTCACAAGAATTAGACAAACGCAAGGTTGCAGTGACCTTGACCTTTTAAAAACCAAATTCTAATCAGCTTATTGTTGAGTTTGAGTCCAAGCAAATGTTTGTGCCCAATTAGAAGAAATTCCCT
Source organism: Epinephelus lanceolatus (assembly GCF_041903045.1). NCBI lineage: Eukaryota > Metazoa > Chordata > Actinopteri > Perciformes > Serranidae > Epinephelus > Epinephelus lanceolatus. The sequence continues at coordinate 19,977,757 of NC_135738.1, forward strand.
CAAATCTCTCTTCAGCTAATGCATTCACGAAAATGAGATGGACACAAGATCACAGTGACCTTGACCTTTGACCACCAATTTCTAATCAGTTCATCCTTGACTCAAAGTAAATATATGAACTAAATCTGAAGAAATTCCCTCAAGGCTTTCTTTAGCTATGGCATTCACAAGAATGAGATGGACAATGACCTTGACCTTTGACCACCAATTTCTAATCAGTTTGTCCTTGACTCAAAGCGGATGTTCTGCCAAATTTGAATAATTTCCCCCCAAGGTGTTCTTGAGATATCGCATTCACAAGAATAAGATGAATGCAAGGTCACAATGAGCTTGACCTTTGACCACCAAAATCTAATCAGTTAATCCTTGAGTCCAAATTGACATTTGTGCCAAACTTGAAAAAAAAAACTCTCAAGGTGTTCTTGAGATATTGCATTCACAAGAATGAGACAGAAAGATCACAGTGACCTTTGACATATGACCACAAATTTCCTATCAGTTCATTGTTGAGTTCAAGTGGACCGACAGACAACCCAAACACATAATGCATCCAGCCACAGCAGTCGTCCACGTGGAAGCATAAAAATAAGATTTAACATGTTTCTGTTGACCATACCTTCCTCCTTTGTAATCAGGACCAGCCTCGAAAACAATATCTTTGCTCTCAGGCGTGAATGAACTGTCCAGCCTGACACTGATTGGCTCCTCTGAAGTCACCTGACGCACCAGCATTATCTCCATCACCATCAGGTTGGAGTAGTGTCGGTGTGAGTACAGAGACTGTGACACAGTGACACTGGCTGAGCTCAGAGTGTGGGTAAAGATGCCTGGAGGGAAGATGAGACGATTACCAGTAATAACTCGTCACAACACTGTTTCCTGATGCCAGACGGTCAAACAGACTCTACCTGTGTGAGTGTCCAGACTGTAGGTGTGCTGGCCTGCTTCGTCCATCTCAACTGTCACAGCGTGAGGACAGGGGACATCTGCCCGGTGACAACGTCCACCCTCCCCATTATACACACCACCCATGTGCATGATTCTGTTGTACACCCTCCATCCCAGAAGGCCATTGGCAAGTGGAGGGAGGAAGCGGCGGTCGCTGGGTAGAGTGTCAGTGGAGAAGATGTAGGGGTCTTCATCACAGGACATGATGACGAGGTGGTATGGTTTCCCAAATTCAGTCAGGGTTTGTTGAGAAGAAGATCCCAACTCTTCAACAATAATCAATAATTTTATTTACTACATGTTAGCATGGTTTGAAAACACCTATATTCTGACATCAGTTCTTTATTTGTCCATAAACTCCCTACTTTATCACTGGACAAAACAAAAATACCTCAAGTTGCATGAGACATTAGCTCACTCCTGGAAACTTTTACACACACGCACGCACGCATGCACGCATGCGCGCGAACACACACACACACACACACACACACACACACACACACACACACTTTTCACAGCTTCCTGCCAGTGAAGGCTATTTGTAGATTGTGTACTTTGGCACTTTGGTGTCACAAGATGTGTCATCCATCAAGCATATAGGTGAACACAAAGTTTAAATTCAAGCCACTCAACCAAAAATAGACACAAACTCAGTAATAAATCATGTCTGGAATCATTCAATGGCAAAAATAAATAAATAAACAAACATAAAATCTCAGAGATCAGGCTAAACTACTCTGGAAAAGTTAGTTGTTGAAGTCAGCTGCACAAACATCCAGCATAACTCCTTTCAAAATACTACTACAGAGGCAATGTTTTACTCTCACGTGAACAGGAAGAGGCATCTGTTTCTGCAACAAAGAGGAATGCTTGACGATTAAAGTGCAGATGAAAGTGAAGTGCAAAAGTTTCCCAAACTGCTTGTCCTGAACAGTTAAACCTACAAAAAACAGCTCACAGGACGTAATTCCTTTCACAGTTCATGCCTGCTGGAGCCATATAACTCAAAAGTTGTTGATAAAATGGGACCAAGTTAGTGTCCAGTATCACTACTGTAGGAGGAGGTCATGTAGCCTGCTGCTGCTGCTGCAGAGAAAACCTGGACATGTCTCTCGGTCAGCTGGAAAACATGGCATGGACTTCATGTGGAGGATAAAGTAGAGTAGCTGTGGATCAGTAACTGAACATGCTCATTAGATGTCAGTGAAATGTCATTAAAGTGCATTAATGTATAAGTCTCAGCTTCAAGAAACAGGTCCTCATAGTGTTAATATACTCTTTAGTTGGGACAGTTTGTTACAGGCTTTCTTACAAACAGTCTTGTTACAGGCTGTAATGGCCGCCACCTTATGTGTACATATTCCCAATTAAAACATCAGCACCACTTGGCTGAGACTGTAAAAATACTCGGCAGGTCACAGCAAGAGTGTTTACATTTTCATCCTATCTCTTCCAAGAAGTATCACGTCACTCTCTCCAAAATAAATCATGTCATCTCCGCTCTGCTCACCAGTCGCTCTCAGCTCCCTGTTTGCCTTTTTGCTGTTCACTCTTGTTTTAGTCAAATAAAACTTCAACAATCCACACAGAAATTTAGGACAAGACATTTGCAGTCAGGGCCCACAGCCTCTGGAACAACTTGAGGAAAGAAGGCTGCAGGAATCAGTGTTCTCGTTTAAATCTCTTCTTAAAACACACTTCTATAGAAGAGCTTATTCTGAATTTGATTTAACATTTCAACCATAAACAGCAGTATAATCCCTTTGCAGCCAGTAAAGGCATAAAATGTCCAAGAAACACTTTTTTAAAAATGTGGTAAAAGCTGTGGTAATGCCCTAGTAGGAGATGTGGGACCCTGGGTCCTACATCAGCTCAGGTGAAACTGTCATAAGGCCCCTATCAAGAGTCCCTGCAACACACACACCTCACTGAGTCTCACTGAGCCTCAAAAGCCAAATACTGTATCGGCTGAACACTACCTGGCCCACGTGTCTGTCTGTGACAGTGTGATTACATTTAAGTGTTAAAAGGAGAAATTACAGTTGATAATAACTACAGGGCGATTCTGCTTCCCTAACATGTCTTCTTTAGGACTAGTGGAAAGAAAACATCCAAAATAGACATTCAGGTGTTTATTTTAGTTCAGATTTCTGTTCTGGAAACGTGTGCAAAATATTTAAGATAATATTTAAGATAAGATAAATGCCTCATTTGTGTATTTAATGGAAAATGGTAAATGAACCTGTACTTGTATAGCACCTTTCTAGTCATTTGACCACTCAAAGAGTCACATTCACCCATTCACACACACATTCATACACTGGTGGCTGAGGCTACCATACAAGGTGTCACCTGCTACTCAGTTTTTAACACACTAACACACCAATGGAGCAGCCATCAGGAGCAATTTGGGGTTCAGAATCTTGCTCATGGATACTTCTACATGCAGACTGGAGGTGGACGACCCACTGTACCTCTGAGCCACAGCTGCCCTGTTTTAAACATAAAATTTTAGAAAAACTTGTCATATAAAAAACAGTTGTCTTAATGTAATTAATCAACTGGGGTTTGTTTCATGGTGATATTATCATTACTTGTTGATATTTTTCACCCTATTCACCTGTAGCGTTTTGGGGGTTTTTGTCTAAAAAATATATTCAGTTTTAGAACACGTATCTGTAAAGGCCATTTTCTTTTCTTTTTTTTTCTCATAGTCTGAGCCAGAAATCTCAACATCAGCAGCACTTACATGCGCCAGACTTGTAGGTTTTATTCCTGTCTGTATCCTTAAGGTTCTTACTGAAAAGTTTGTTCATATATCATGTATAGTCTGATTAAGGTTGTAGCAATATACCAGTTTCAAGGTATGTACATATATATATACAGTACAGGCCAAAAGTTTGGACACACCTTCTCATTCAATGCGTTTTCTTTATTTTCATGACTATTTACATTGTAGATTCTCACTGAAGGCATCAACACTATGAATGAACACATGTGGAGTTATGTACTTAACAAAAAAAGGTGAAATAACTGAAAACATGTTTTATATTCTAGTTTCTTCAAAATAGCCACCCTTTGCTCTGATTACTGCTTTGCACACTCTTGGCATTCTCTCCATGAGCTTCAAGAGGTAGTCACCTGAAATGGTTTCCACTTCACAGGTGTGCCTTATCAGGGTTAATTAGAGGAATTTCTTGCTTTATCAATGGGGTTGGGACCATCAGTTGTGTTGTGCAGAAGTCAGGTTAATACACAGCTGACAGCCCTATTGGACAACTGTTAAAATTCATATTATGGCAAGAACCAATCAGCTAACTAAAGAAAAACAAGTGGCCATCATTACTTTAAGAAATGAAGGTCAGTCAGTCCGGAAAATTGCAAAAACTTTAAATGTGTCCCCAAGTGGAGTCGCAAAAACCATCAAGCGCTACAAGGAAACTGGCACACATGAGGACCGACCCAGGAAAGGAAGACCAAGAGTCACCTCTGCTTCTGAGGATAAGTTCATCCGAGTCACCAGCCTCAGAAATGGCAAGTTAACAGCAGCTCAGATCAGAGACCAGATGAATGCCACACAGAGTTCTAGCAGCAGACCCATCTCTAGAACAACTGTTAAGAGGAGACTGCGTGAATCAGGCCTTCATGGTCAAATAGCTGCTAGGAAACCACTGCTAAGGAGAGGCAACAAGCAGAAGAGATTTGTTTGGGCCAAGAAACACAAGGAATGGACATTAGACCAGTGGAAATCTGTGCTTTGGTCTGATGAGTCCAAATTTGAGATCTTTGGTTCCAACCGCCGTGTCTTTGTGAGACGCAGAAAAGGTGAACGGATGGATTCCACATGCCTGGTTCCCATTGTGAAGCATGGAGGAGGAGGTGTGATGGTGTGGGGGTGTTTTGCTGGTGACACTGTTGGGGATGTATTCAAAATTGAAGGCACACTGAACCAGCATGGCTACCACAGCATCCTGTAGTGACATGCCATCCCATCCGGTTTGCGTTTAGTTGGACGATCATTTATTTTTCAACAGGACAATGACCCCAAACACACCTCCAGGCTGTGTAAGGGCTATTTGACCAAGAAGGAGAGTGATGGAATGCTGCGGCAGATGACCTGGCCTCCACAGTCACCGGACCTGAACCCAATCGAGATGGTTTGGGGTGAGCTGGACCGCAGAGTGAAGGCAAAGGGGCCAACAAGTGCTAAACACCTCTGGGAACTCCTTCAAGACTGTTGGAAAACCATTTCAGGTGACTACCTCTTGAAGCTCATGGAGAGAATGCCAAGAGTGTGCAAAGCAGTAATCAGAGCAAAGGGTGGCTATTTTGAAGAAACTAGAATATAAAACATGTTTTCAGTTATTTCACCTTTTTTTGTTAAGTACATAACTCCACATGTGTTCATTCATAGTTTTGATGCCTTCAGTGAGAATCTACAATGTAAATAGTCATGAAAATAAAGAAAACGCATTGAATGAGAAGGTGTGTCCAAACTTTTGGCCTGTACTGTATATATACAAAATGGTTTCAGGTTTCAATCATAGTAATAAAACGTGTTCAACAATAAGCGTTCCATTTTCATTCCTTTAAGGATCATCCTGACTAATAATAACATAAATTTTGTAATACAGTGGTACCGTGAATCAGTGATATTTTCTGAGAAATCTCATACCGTTGCAACCATAAGCCTGATTTATAGAACATTTTATCCATAAAAACATGGCAATTTATGTATGTATTTAGTTTGTATGGCTTTTGACAGTATTTTCCTATTTAGGGAATGATGAAAAGAGATATCCAAAATCCAACTCTAGTATGATGACAAAGTGGAACAAGACTTTTGAAACTGCCTTTATCAAATCTTCAGATTTTTGTGCGAGACATGGATGCAGATTAGTACATATTTAAGTAGACAATGCCTCATCTGCATATTTCAAGATTTAATTTCAGAAAACTTGTAATAATAAAAAAATATTTGTTTGGAAATTTGATGATGATATGTAGTAGTGAAGTTGTACCCTATTAACCTGTGTCTCCTCTTAAAGGGACACTCAGTTTTATTATCATGAACGTAACGATTGAAAAGCTGTATGGTGTCTTTCTGTTGTTCTGGATGAGCTCTCTAAAGTCTGGGGAGATAAACCTGGTTATGTCAGGCTTAAAAATCTTTTTAAAGGTGGCCTGCAACACAAAGTGGGAGTGTGGACTTTAAAAGATGTGGGCACTGGACAGGCAAGGAAGGTGTAATGACAGACTCTATTTAGTAGGGAATTGTAGGATACAGCAACACAACACTAAATTACTGGAGTATTCCTAAAAAAGGGAACCTTATAAGTGTAATATCAACTGATAAAACCAAATTTTGACATTAATCTTTTTTTTTGCAAGACAGGAGCCAAAGATCAGGTAAAAATAGAAAAACCACATTAAAGCTGATACTGCTTCATTTTTTGTTGTGCTATGGAGCACTGGTTCTCATCCAGGGAGACCACCACGGGTCCTTGAGGGAGTCCCAGGGGTCCCCAGACAAACAGGGAATAGTTTATTTTCACTTATTCACTGTAGAAGTGAGCCTGCTGTGAGTTAGCGTCATAAGAGAGACTATTCTTATTATAGGTTTCACTTCCCCCACAGTTATCTCCTTAACTGTAGATGACAACTACAGAATTCTGGTTTTAATCATATCTAACAACCAGAATCTTCTCAGATGGAGGTCCTTGAAGAGAAATGTCATCAAATGGGTCTAATTTGTATCAATTTAGGGGCCTTTGACATGAGAAATGTTGAGTATCCCTGCTACAGAGCACACTGCCAGCACATTTCCAATTAAGGGTAATCCACCGTTGGGTAGCCCTGATCACAGGAGTATTGTTTTACAGAGGTTTGTACAGACATGTAACTCCTCAGCCTGACTGTAGCATTTCATTAGAGGCACCACTTGGTGGAGCTGAGGAGCTGTTTGTGAGGTATCTGGCATCATGCCGGGGGTCAGAGCCACAAACCCTGGGAAAAGCAGTGCTTTGTCCATATAAGGCTGCAATCCATCCGCTTCCCTCTTCCTCCCCAGCTCCCTTCCTCTGTCTTTCTCAGACCTGAGGGATATTTACAGAGAGAGAGCCTCGGCCAGCCTGCCCTTCCTTATTAGGAGCTCAGCTTGTTGTCAGTGCCTCTACCCTGCAGGACAGTGGTCCATCTTTCTGCTCTGATGAGACAGATGGATGACTGGTGTTAACTGCTCTTGAGTGCAAACGGACGGGAGCTCAAAATGACAACAAGGCTCTCCTCACAGCTTTTCACCCAGTTGCTACTGAGCACTCGTGCAGCACATGTAACGACGCTCATTTCAGTCATGATGTACAGTCCACCTGGGAGCAGCAGCAGATTAATATAACAGTCCAAACATACTGTAAATACATCTGTGTTGCGCTGTTTCCTCTGTTATGCTCACTGTGTTGCAGCTGCTCTGGGTTTTTTTTCTCCCCAGTGATGAAGGACATCTGGCTACCAGAAAACAGAGCAACTGTACACAGGGATGATACAAGTGTTGTGTGGATGAGGCAGCAAAAATGCAAACAAACAAACAGGTGACCACAAACTGATGACTCTGTCAGTCACAACATGTTACTTAAGAGGCCAGGAATCCAAAGAGGATTCAGTGTTGTGGTCACAAAGGATCCATGTCAAAGGGTATATTAAAGGTCCACAGTGTGGGACTTAGAGGGATGTATTGACAGAAATGCAATACTATATAATAAGCATGTTTTCTGTAGAGAACCATTGTGTTTTCATTCCCTTAGAAAGAGCTGTTTATATCACAGGGTCCGCCATGTTTCTACAGTAGCCCACAACAGACAAACCAAACACTGGCACTAGATAGGGCCATTCATGTTTTCGCGCCGGCCACCAGTTATCAGCCTCTCTGCGACAAGCCTTGTCAGAAGATTTGTAACATGATGCTGCTTTTTTTTTTTTTTTTAAAGATGATTTTTTATGGGCTTTTTGCCTTTATTGACAGGACAGAGAGTGAAATGGGGAGACAGAGAGAGAGTGGGGACTGACATGCAGCAAAGGGCCGCGAGCCAGATTCAAACCCGCGGCCGCTGCAGCGAGGCGATGCCTCTGTACATGGGGTGCCAGCACTATCCACTACACTACCGATGCCCCAACATGATGCTGCTTTATTCAGTGTTTTACCAGTTTAAATCACCTGGTCCGTTTGTTTCGAAGAGGTAGAGACCTCTGCGGATAATTCGGCTCCTGGTAGAAACCTCCTGAATGTCTAGATCTTAAGTTACCAGAGAAAAAGAGGCGTGCATACATTAGCTGGTGCTGGGCTAGTAGCCTGTCTCTGTCATGCCAAATAGCCTTGAAGAAACACTGAATTGTAGAGTGAAACTACTTTATTTGGCGTTTTTGCTGGCTTAAATCACCTGGTCTGTTTGTTTTGGAGAGGAAGAGACCTCTGCAGATAATTCGGCTCCTGGTAAAAACCTCCCGAACAATGAAAACTCAAAAGAATTCTAACCAGGAGACGTCTCAGCTGGTTGCAATCTGCAATCCTCACTGCTAGATGCCGCTAAATCCCTCCAAATCGTACACACTCCTCCTTTAATATTTTACTTTAATCGCTTCGTTTGTGGATAGAAATTCTCAGTGTGCGTAATAACCAGGCAGTCGCTACAAACCTACAAACACTTTTTTTTATTAGGGTGCAGACATCCATTCAATATATTAGAAAACCAACGTGTGAAGAAAGGCTACATGGAATTTTACTTCAAAGGGGGGTATTATTCAAGACTAATATTTATACACATATAATATACATAACCATGCTCCCTTGTAAGAGAGGAATTGATGAAAAACTATGAAAATAATATCTTTATCGATGGCAATAATTAAACCATCCATAGCATGATAGGCTTCGACAGAATTTTATTTTCTTAATAACTGTGCAATGACCTTTGACCTTCAGCTATGACTTCGCCCTCTACTTACTAAGTGAGAGGGCGCTGCTCAGAAATAAGTTTGTCTGTCTGGAGGACGGGCAAAGCCTCGCTCATCTTTTATTGCTTTGCAGAGAGTAAAGTGCTGTGGTCGACTGACCGGGTCGTTTTTTTTTTTAAGAGCATGGAGTGTGTCTGTGGTCACAAAAATAAAAATGCATGTGGGGAAGTGCATAGGTGGAGAGGTAGGTGGGTTCAAACACTTGCATGTGGAAACAAAACAACCCAACAGAGCTTTGTGGACTTCCCCCCCGTCGTCAGGACGGTGCTGAATGTAAAGACAGGGCCAGAGCTGTTTTTATTTTTCAAAGAACTACACCAAAACCTTCATTTCTTGACAACACATTAGATTTGACTGTGAGCGGGGTAAATTCGTGAATGTGTGACGTGAGTGTGTCCACAAAAAAAAAAAAATTAATAATAATAAATACTAAGTGGGAGCTTTAAGGCCCAAGCTGCCTTGTGCGCTCGTGGAATGTGCATGGAGGAAGTATGTGATGCACGCATAGGAATGTGTGTGCATGTTAGTGTTCCCCTGATGCACAGTCGTAGAAGATGGTTCATGTGTTGCACCAGCCGTGGGCATTCTGGCTGTCGTTGAGTCTCATGTTGCAAGTGTGGTAGCTTCTGACCAAAGCCACAGGCCTTCGTGCCATGGGTCTTCCTGTGACAAACGGGCAGTAAGGCACACAAAAGCCTCTCCAGCTGTTCACGGAGAGGCATCACAATCCAACTCAAGCTGTGGTGTTCATGTACGTAGGACATTCTGCTGCTTCTCTCCCCCTCTCTCTCTCGCTCTCTTTGGCACTGGGAGGAATGTGTGGACGCAGGGAGGGAGGGAGAGAGGGAGGGATGGATGGATGGATGGATGGATGGTTGGATGGAAGGAGGAGGGGGTTCCCTGCTCTTCGTGTCTCTCTCTGTCTATTTGGAGAGTTTGCTGATGACACGGATCAGTGCTCCATTTTCATCTTTAAGACGCTGGTTGTCTGTTCTCAAGTCGACCAGAACCTGGTGGTAGAAATTTATTTCACATTAAAACAATATATTAATGGCTTAATGATTTTATTGCTCGCTTTTATGTATGTACTGGATTATAAGATACTGGACTTTAAAGGTATACTATGCAGGATTTTCCTTAATTACATTTTATAGTTTCACACAGAAGTAATCCCTCTCAATCCTCACTTATGACCCACTCTCAGTGTGGCAGTGTGAGAATCTGCCCTCTGCCTGTATTTTCCTATTTTCTTCTTGTTTTCTGTGTTTGGGATGTTTGTGGGCGTGTACCACCACAGCGCTCAGGTGAGGTCAGGACTTTATATAAAGGCAGTGACCAGGTGCCAGACTGTACGCAGCAGGCATCCAAGAGACAAATTGTAGGAAAAAACGCAAATGCAGTGTGGCCAAAAATGAAAGGAGAGTAAATTTGGCCCTGGCTTTTACTTTCACTTTTGCTGGAGAGCATGTTTACAAACAGTAACCAAAAGTCCTGCACAGTGTACCTTTAAAATGACATGTTACAGGCAGTTTTCACAGCAGATAGTTTGACAATTTATTCATATCAATGCTATAAATTTTTCTAACAAAGCTGATGCCCCAAATGTAAAGGAAGCAGGACACCTAACTCATATTAAACAGTTAAGAGGAAGACAGCAGGGGTCACTTTTAAATTTGCTAGGTTTTTGTAAACCATAAGGATAATGATCTTCTGCTGTTTTTGCTTTAGTGCAATGCAAATAAGTCATGTTTAAATCCTCTACGGGATACACTACAGTGTCAGAGGCCTCCAGAAGGAGCTAAAAAAGTAAAGAGGCAGAAAAAAACTAGAAATATCAGCACAGAAATGATTTTCAATCTTGTTTAAAAGAGGGTATTTTATTAAAAAATAAATCTGTATTAATCCAAAAATATTTTATAGCATGCAAATAAAGATAAAGAAATAGTTTGACATTTTAAGAAATGTATTTATCTGCTTTGTTACGAGATTTAGATGAAAAGATGAACACCACTCTAGTGCGTGTACGGTAAATATGTAGTGAATACAAATATTCAGGTATGACCAATTATTCCTGATTATTTACTAGGCCTGCTTAACATTTTTGCCAGTCGACCAGCGACACCACTCCTGAGACTGAGGTCACCTTTAGTCAGACTAGCTGTTTCCCCTTGTTAGCAGCCTTAAGCTAAGCTAACCAGCTGCTGGCAGTAGTTTTATAATCACCATAAAGCCATGAGAGTGGTATCAATCTTCTCATCTAATTCTCAGAACGATATTGAATCAGCATATTTCATCAAAATGTTGAATTATTCCTTTAACCCTTTGAAACCTGAGCAAAGTGGCTTGATTTATTTCAAAAACACATGAAGAAGGCAACAAGCAACAAATGAAGAAATGCCCAAAAATAGAAAGAAATGAGTAAACACAGAAAATTCAGAGTAAGAAAATTAGTCTGGGGGAAAAAAAGGTAAAAACAAACAAGGAAGTTATGTGGAAAAAGTGATTAAGGGTTTTTTTTGTTATTTGTGGAACATTTCTTATCAAGTTTCTCATTGCCTTTTTCCCTATGATTTAAAAAGGTATTGCACCGATTAGCTCAGGGCTCAAAGGTTTAAACTTGTGAAAGGTGTCTGAAAGCAGCACAAGAAAAATGAAGTCACTGTATGACTTGTCCGGACACAGTTCTCAACATGGAGGCAGCTGAGCTGGCAGCTGGCAGCTAGCAGCTAGTGATGCTAACTCCATAACCAGTGCTAATCAACTGCAACAGTGCTGACAGACCTAACTGTGTTACCCAGGGGAAGTGGAGGGTGTGTGCTACGCTTCCGCGCTGTTCTGATATCAGTGGTAACTGCCGTATGAGCACAGTGCAAAGTGGCTGTGATAAGATGTCAGTTGGATACACACATGCACTAAGATACACGTGAGACTGGACTGAATTTCCACAACATACCACAGAGAAGCTCAGATTACAACACTCGCAGATGGAGCATAACTTCATTCTCTGCTCCAGACGCCATCACTCCACCAAATCTTTACATAGCAAAGAGTGGTTTGCTGCTATATTAATGCGCTGAGTGTCACAAACAGGATGTTTAAAGAAAAGGATTTTAATACCTATCGTTCAGTATTGCTGGAGACATCAGACAGTTATGAGAGCGCAGAGATCAGATGGGTTTGAGGTAGTTGTTAGGTAGTCCAAAAGAAACATCCATTATGAGAAAAACCAAAGACCACATTAATCACAGCAGAAGACAATGACCAACCCCCCCTGAAAAACTGTTGTGAAAAGGTGTACTGTGTAAAACAACTCTTCAGTGTACCTTCACAACACCGCTGCCTGCACAAGCTAAAGCCAAGCTAATCAAGCAGAAGCATGCAAAGTGTCTGTGGCCATGACAAGACTCATGTCCTCACCTTTAGCTCCTCCTCCAGCTCTGCCATTCGCCGCTCCAACATCCTCCGGTCCTGACGCCGGGAAAACGGGAGGGAGTGAGGGGCGGAGAGGAGGTGGTGATGTAGAGTAACAGGAAAGACCACAGAGGGTGAGCGAAAACAGGTGAGAAAGTGGTTCAAGTGGAGAGAAGAGAGGAGAGAGTGTCAATAGAAAGCAATGGTGGCAGTAGTGAGGCAGTCGAAGCTACAAAAACAACAACGGTTAACACCATCGGCAGGGATGCATTACCTTTCTCTCCAGCTCCAGCAGGGCTGAACAGTCACTGAAGCGCTCCTGTCTCTGTTGGATACAACAGATCAAACACGTTAACATCATCATCACAACAGCAGGTTTACATGATCACTTCAAGGCCTGGGTGCAAAAATACATCATTAATATCAAAGCTACAACCTGCAACATCTTGATGTGGATGTCCATTTGCTACATTTGCTTGTTTGCTCACTTGAATTCTTCTGTATTTATTTACTGTATTAAACATAAACAAGCTTTTACGGCATGGACAATTTAACATGCAAATACACCAAGCATAACCATGATCCTGGGTGTAAAGCTTCCACTACAACCTATGTTATGTCGACGTCTGATGATTAAATGTTGCACTGTTTGCTAGCTAGCAAGCTAAAGCTAGCATTTGTATTATTGTTTGTGGTAACAATTTATCACTACAACCCAATAAACAAACTCTTGGCCCACTGAGAAGTGTCCTACGTTCCACACTAAAGGTTTCAACTGTCATGACTCATGAGTGCGCCATCTGGGTACTGAGTACTACGATACTACGATACTTCTCAGTGTGAACAAGTATCTGATTTGAGACACAGCACAAGTGAGGCTGTAGAGGCAGAATCCCTGAATGTACTGATGAGACAAAGGGTACATTGCATTGCTAATGAATCCAACTTTTCGTTTGTAAGAGGATGACTGAATTATTTCTTCTTTTAAAAATCCACATTTTGTGCTTTCATGTCACACAATACAGATTGAACTGAGATCAACATCTTGATCCAAAAAACACAGACACAGATGTGTTGTTTTCATCTTCAGAAGTAGATGGAATAAATACAGTAAGGTTTGAGTAGACGGCATGACAGGTGATAGCCACCACCTGGCACAGAATCAGGAATTCAAAGGAAAAAAGATGTCAGTACTGCTCACAATTACAGGACCTGTTGATTACCTGTTTTACCACTTTAAGATGTTTCCTTTTGCCTTTCTTCGAGGAATTTAACAATAACAGTTTGTGTTTAACTTCGTGAGTGTGTCATCACCTGTGTGGCCTTTTCCAGGTCCAACCTGGTCTGACTAATAATCCTCTGGGTGTCCTGCAGCTGAGACTGGAGCTGACTGTTTTCTCTGGAGACCTCCTCAAACAACTGACACACACACAGACAGACACACAGAGCAGTAAATAACTGGGACAAACAAGAAAAACACAGTTTCTGACCTCAAAATCACTTCAGTCTGTCTGACCTTCTTAAAATCCTTGGCGTCAGAGTCTCCTCCCTGGGTGCAGTCGTTAAAGGACCTGAGCAGACGAGCAGAGGTTAGAGGTCAGAGACACTGCTATCACTGAGACTGTGCTGACAGAGTGAAGAAAGAAGGAAAAATCGAACAGGTCAAAGGCTGAATACATACCTGGAACTTAAGTTTTGGTTTGTCTGTAAACAGAAAGGACAAGCAAACAAGTTATGTCTGGTGTCTAAGGTTACTGTCAGTCAGTCATACCACAAATAAAGACACACACATACACACACCTGTGGATCCAGCCCACTGCCTGAGAACTCTTCCTCTCCACTGGGATCATTGTCATCACTCTACAGAAAGCAAAGACAATGCATGTTCTTATGTAATACTAAAGTTACAACATGACTGCCTTTGTTTTTTCATTCCTGCCTCAGTTTTCCAGATAAAAAGATTTTAGAGGCGTTTACCTCCCCGGTTCTCTGTGCCTTCCTTTTGGCTCGAGCTTGTCTCCTCTCTCTGCGCTCCCTGGCCCATCTCTCCGTCTCGCTCTCCCCTGTGCTGGCCTCAACATCTGGAACAAAGCCAGACAGCAGTGGTTTAAGAGCTAATCAAATGTTTCAACAAACATCGCTGCATTGTCAAGCTTTCCTATTTGTGACAAAAGGGAAGTGGTGATGCGAACCTCTCCTGTCAGATGTCTGAGGGCGTGGAGTGCCAGCGGGCTGTGTGAGGCCCAGCAGGTCAGACTTCTGCAGGCTGGCAATACGAGACCTCCAGCTCACTTCCTGTAAACACAGCATCCCCCGCACTCTGTGACGTCACATGACATTATATAAGAGCAGCCAACATAGGCCTATAACTCTGATATATGGCTCTCACCCCCTCCTCTCCCTTCTTCGCTTTTGCCTCCTTCTCTTTCTCCTTCTCCTTCTCTTCCTCCTCCTTCTTTTCTCTCCCTTTGTTGTCCGTTTTCATCGTCTTCTCTGCCTCCTGCAGATCTGTTAGCGTCACCCCCTAGATGTGAGAAAGAGAAAACGTGTGCACTAGACTGACACACAGTACTTCTGTGAACACCTGGGTAGGTGATGTCTGTACCTGAGTGGAGCGGCGGGACTGCCGCGCGTGTCTGGAGCGAGCCTTCCTCTGTGCCTCTGCCTCCTCATCCCGCACTGGCGTCAGATATGATCTACACATGTCACACACTTTTAGGTTCAACAGCATCAGGCCCACAATTAACAGACATCAGCCCTTTGACATCCACACACACGCAATAGCCTTGACTCACTTGCGCCTCTGCTTGGCCTCCTGTTCACCAGTGGTTGTGCTCCGAGAGTTAGAAGTGGTGACGGCAAACTGATCCTTCTTTTCTGTCTGTTCCTGAGGCAGTCTTATGGAGAAATATTAAGCGGTGACTATCAGATCTTTTAGTTGAGTGAGGAAAATTAATTTGTATAAAAATGGATTACCTCTGAGCCAAGACACTATTAAGGCGGCTGAGTGGAGCGGGGCTTGTTCCTGTGCTAGCTGAGGTCACGGTGGGGTCATCCAGTCTCTTTCCATAAGATGAGCTAGAGAAAACACAAAGCCCGTTGGAAACACAAAGGCATCTTTCACAGTCTCACACACTCACACACACACAAATTAGTATTCACTGCTGGGGGATTGTAATAAGCTGTGACACAGCAAAAACAAAAATCACACACCAACAGGAGAGCAAACAAATACAAGTCGGGCAGTGAGCAGCGTGACTGACCTGTGAAGCAAAGAGGGGGTGGAACTAGTGAGATCATTCCCTGATTGACTATGAAGGCGCCGGGTGTAAGAGGAGCTACGACTTAGCCAACTGAGGGAGAGACAGGGTGACAAGGGCACATATGCAGTGACTCAGAAAAACAGATTCTGGTTTCACAAGCGCAGACACATATGAGAGCAGCGGCCCACCTGTTGGAGTTGTCAGGGCTGCTGTCTGGAATACTGAAGAGTCTCCGTGTTGGGATGGGCGGTACCCGAGCGAGCCTCGGCTCCTGAGAACAAAGGGTGAGAGTGGTTCATCAGTTTTTTTTATACTATGATTCAGCAAATGGAAGCTGTGAAAGAAGCCTTTATTTGAAGTCATGTTATAAAAAAATAACTGGTTTAATGGGCATATGAATCCTTGAATCATGTGAGCACCCGTGGTGCGTACCTTGGTGTCGGCTTCAGAGCTGAGGCGGGGACTGGAGGCAGAGCGAGTCATGCCCAGGACAGTCTCTGGAGGTCTGCTGGGGTCCTGCGTGGAGTCAGAAAGTCCAGCTGAGCCCAGAGTCACCGAGCTGCCTGCTTTCCTCAGAGACGTTCTCCAGGAGCCTGGGGCCTCTGTGGCCGGGGGCTTGCCTGGGTCCTGCTATGGAGCAAACAGAGGTCATCCACTGTATTGTTGTCATACAGCTGAAACACACATTCGATTCTCTATATAACATCTCTGAATATTACCTTTTTGACTTGGCTTGCAGCAGTACTCGTTGACATGGAGGTAGGAGGCAGGCTGGTGGCGTTGCGTTTGTTGTTCAAGTTGTTTATGATCTCTCGGTTTTTCGCTTTCTCTGCAACCGTGCAAAGGTCAGAAATGAATAACTCACTGAGAGAATCATAAAGAAGTCAGTCATAAAACCCATCTGATAAAACATGTCAGCTCTTTAATTCAGCTCCTATGTCAAATATTATTACTAATCACAACTCAGACTCCCTTCAGACATTAGCAGCTTCTCTCACCCGACTCAGCGTCACTCTCCGATTCGCTCTCCTCCTCTGAGCTGGAGCTGCTGGAGGCCTTCCCCTGGCCCTGAGGCTGGTTCTGTCCCATCTGGCCTCCTTCCTCCTCCTCGTCCTCAGCCGGGCTGCTCTGCAGGGCAGGGGGTGGGTGCTTCTCCCGCTCGTGGAGGCAGATCTTCTCCTTACTGCTCATACGAGAGATAGAAGTCCTGCAGGGGCGGGGCCAAGGTGGGGTGGAACAACAGGTGGCATGCAGGGAGCTGATCAGTGAGGGCAATCATTCCACGTGCAGCCAATTAGAGCAAGCATGCGCCGATCAACACTTCAGTGGGTGGAAAAGTGGGTCACTTTCTGTGATGTCGTGTGTGGCACTGCTGTCTTATCACTAGATCACCATTTAGTGATATGAAACTTCAATCTAGAGCGTTTTAATTGATCACTTATTTTTGATAATGTCTCCTCAATATATGATGATGCAAACGTCACACAAACCCACAAATGTGTGTCCCAACCACATACAGTATACTAGAGTAAGTATATGCTTTGTACTGTTTAGATTTTGAACTATTTTGGCTTTTAGTGTGTGAGAAATTTACCTATATTATTCTAAAAGGGCAACTCCATTTTTTTGTGGTGGTGACGGTGATGGGGTGAGGTTATATCATTCTGTCTTCAGTCTATAGCTTCCTAGTAGTGAACCTTTGTTTTAGCGGCAAAGTGCTTTTTTCCCAAGCCCTTCTAAAAACGTTTTCCCACGTGACCTGACATATATAGGTTTCTGCATGATGATGTTGCTACATAAAAACCGCTGAGCCCCCCTGATGTGCCTCTTCAAGGACTGAGCAAAGCCTTCTTTAAAAACTGTGTGTTACCAATCTTACGCTCCTAATTTGGAAGCAGAAGCAGAAGCAGACAGGAGTACCAGCTGGGAAGCTAAGCAAGGTAATGCTGTGAACGACACGTTTGTTGGTGTTATTGTGTGTCTTTCGGAGCTGAACTAACTAATCGAGGCAGCAGTAGACCAGCAACTACTGTATCCTGCAAGGTAAAATTACTGTGTTCTGCTAATGGAGTCTGGCTTCGGAGAGGGCATAGACAAGTTTCAGTTTCAGTTCAGTCGCCCATGAGAAAGGCCTGTCTGACAGCAAGGTAAAGCAGTGAAAATAAACTAAATATAGCATACCCTTGAAACTAGATTTTTTAAAGCTTGCTATAATATGTTTTGTTGCTGCCCCCATCAACAGCCACCAGACTCTTTTAACAGAAAAAAACGAGTTGCTGGATGACTTTCATAACCAAACTAATGTGGCGTCCACAGCAGTACATTACTTGGCTTCTATGGCGGTACTCCTGTCTGCTTCTCATGACTTGGAGCAAGTTGACTGCCATTTACTGTTGTAATACACTGACTATGGCTCTACTATGGATCTCCTTGTACACAAAGCCCTACATGGGCTGATACCGAGCTACAATGCTAACTCCCTTGTTAACTATTTGCCTCCAGGAACGCTGCGATCATCTGCTGCTGGTTCATTTGAGGTTCCCAGCAACAGCAGGAAGAAGATTTGGAACGCAACCTTTGTCAATTACGCCCCAAAGCTATGGAACACATGACCTATAGATATCAGGGAAGCTGGCTCACTAAATATCTTTATAAGAAAGCTAAGAACTAATATGTTCACTGTAGCCTTTAACTAGCTCTGACTTACTGATACAGGTCTGACACTCTTTTT
Organism: Epinephelus lanceolatus; assembly: GCF_041903045.1. Taxonomy (NCBI): domain Eukaryota; kingdom Metazoa; phylum Chordata; class Actinopteri; order Perciformes; family Serranidae; genus Epinephelus; species Epinephelus lanceolatus. Next base: position 19,996,120 of record NC_135738.1, read on the forward strand.
TTTATGCTTTTACTTAATATTTACGCTTCACACTGCTGCAACCCTTTCAAAATCTTTGTTATACTGCCCTATTGTTATTATTATTATTATTATTATCATCTATGAACATGTTAAAATACAGGAATAGTATAATTAAATATTAGTTGAAATATACAGTATACATGTAGCATTATATCATACTGAATTTAAATAAAAGTTTAATAATAACAAATTAGCACCAGCTTCCACCTCCAAATACGCATGATACAGTCACATTAAGTCATATTGTCAGTGAACTGTGTGTGTGAGGGATGAGGACAGGGAGGGCGTCAGTGTTGTAATGCACATCACCACTTTTTGCTAACAGCTGAGGGCATTTCTATTTGAAAAACGCAGAAAAGAACGCAGATGAAGTCGACCTTTGAAGTTCACAATGTGAAAACTCAGCGGTATGTTGAGTTGCCAGTTATTTAATTAGCTAGATTAGCCAAAAACAGACATTACTGCCTTGTCATTTATGATATTATGATAAATATCGATACAGTGATAGAAAATTATCATGATGAAGGATTTTATCAATACTGCAAATCCCCCCCAAAAAATGCTCCTTTAAAAGACATATTATTCAATATTTTTCTTAAGTTATGCAATGTTAATTTTTTATTTTACTTACATTAGTTTTTGTGAAAGTATGCCTGGGCTGATTACCGTTCTCCCTCTCTGTTGCAGTGTAGGACAAAAGTATCCATTAAAACCAGGCTGAATTTGAGGAATTTTAGAGTGTTTATATTTTTCATTTATCCAGTGTGTTCACACTATAAAAACAGCATTCAGTATGAAACTGGGACACAGACTGCCGTTGCCCGCTACGTCTATCCAGTGTCATATCAGTGGATAGAAGCAACAAGGTTAAAAAAAAAAAAAAAAAAAAAAAAGAAAGAAAAATGCCGGGAGGTTTATCATACCTGCATGCAAACTACTGGAACTGGGATTACTGGGATTCAGCTGAGGAACAGCGTAGCGTGTGCCCACATACTCACACACAAACACATGCCTGCACACCAACACACTGGCACTGACCTGCGTGTGCGAACTGGTACCATGGAGATTGGCGGGCTGGTCTCAATAACAGGAGTCTGTTTCTCTTTCTCGCTGCGTAACTGAAGAGGAATATAAACACACATAAACATGGAGAACATTCGCTGCTGTAACACTATCAATCATATCAGGTTTATCTAACTGAGTGAGATAGTTGTGGAGCCTATGTGGAGGCGGACTCACGGCGTTCTGCTTCTTCTGCAGCTCCTCCAGAGTGTCCACGAGGTTCTCATCTGCAACATCTAGAGGTGTTTGGCCCTAGAAGGACATCGAGAGTGCACCATCAGTCAACGCACAAATAAAGGCTTCAACTTATATAACAGCTCATGCAGAGGAGAGGTTGTTTGTCTCGCACTCACCACGTTATTGACAGCACCCATATCGCACATGTGGTCAGCCAGCAGGGAGCAGGCCTCCTCCTGCCCCCAGTGAGCTCCTGCGTGCAGGGGCGTCCACCCATCGATGTCCCTGCTGTCCACGTCCACCCCGCACTGTAACAGCACCCTGAGGAGGGGAGTGAAGAGGGAGGAACGCAAATAAGCGGGGGAGAAGATGAGGAGTATTTAGGAGGAGAGGCTATGAATAAAAGCTGTTTGACTTTGTGTGATACCAAATTAAGACAAAGCTAACAAGCTGTCATCCCCCTCATGTGTAGAGACCGATTCTCACTTCAGAACTTCAATGTAGCCTTTGGCAGCAGCAACGTGCAGAGCGGTCGCCTTGGTGTTTGGGTGAGGTGTGAGGGTGCCACCTCCTGCCAGCACCGCCATGGCGTCCTGGAGCATGATCCTCTCCTCCTCCTTTCTGGCCTTGTCCACGTCTATGGCTGTGATGCACACGCGAACACACAGTGGTGAATGACAAAGCAGACACACACACACACAGACATCAGATTTTAGATCTTTTAAAGCCGAATAATCACTTGTTTTATCTATAACACACACAATAAGCTGCAGACAAAAGACAAAATACCCAATTTCACATTCATTTATCTTGTAGGCTCTTTATCATCTGTAACTTCAGTTGCATGATGGATCGCAGCGATGTCTGTATTTGTCAGTGATAAAGATGTAAGCCTGGAGGTTCGGCACACTCCAGTACTATGAAGGTCACAGAACATTTGGTACACAGCAACTCTGCCCTCATTTCTTTGCCTATTTTTGTGTCCTCTGAGCGAGACACGTGCTCTAAACGTGACCACTTGTAAAAAACAGGACAACAATGTAAAGCAGGTTTTTGGGGCTTTTATGAGAATAATTTTAGAGGGTTTTTTTCACCCCAAGTAGCCTGAGCTGTGTATGAGTTCCTAATTTATTCCACCCATTGAAAATTTTATGGGTGCCAAAGCTGTAGAAAACCGCTCATTCAAACCACATGGAATATGGAGCAAAGTACCTAAAAGCACCTAATCATCCACACTGTGCTCACATTGTTTCAAACATCAGCAGCCTTCAAGCAGCAGGTTGAAAATTATGATCTGATACTTCATGTACACACATACTGTAAGTGTTTGAAAAAGTTTTTCCAAAAGAAAGCCTGTACCCATCAGTGAAGCAGAAAGTTCTCGGATAATTTGGCACCATTATTTAACATACTGATACTTTTGTTTCCAAAATGAAAAGGCCTAAAATACTGGCCTAATAGCAACAATAACAACTTATTCATGGGGTATATTTCTGATAGAATGGCATGTTGTTGCTGTAAGTAGGACAAATGTTAGTTGGAAGTACCAGAATATAGCAAAATAAATGTTCTATGAATAGTAAGAGTAAATACTAGGAGTGCAACTCATGGGGTCCCGAAAAAAAGGCAGAAAAAGCTATCACAATTTAAAGGATTACTTCACCAATTACGTGATCATTTGTATAGAACTTATGCCCCTCATGTAGCACTGAATTCATGAAGAAAACATTCTTGCATATCCTCATGGTGAACGAAGAATCCAAAAACCACAAAAATTCTTGATGAATCTGTGTGAAAGGGGACCGCATATAACAACAGCAAAACTACATCAAGAACATCCAGTGCAGAAAATTTATCCAGTCATATGCTCACTGCTTCCCAAACACATGCATTTTTGCCAAAGCATTACTATTTAAAATATTCACATACGAGAAGCGTGCCCGGTTAAGCACGTGCATTTAAACTCTGCTCATGCACTCCACTGAGTAGAGTTTAGGGCTGTCCTGAGTACCTTTTTTTAACATTCGGACCTTAATTTGTCTTCTGATTAAATCGGAACCGTTGAGCAGTGCCGTGCACTGTAGAGCCGATGCGCTGCTGGTTCTGCATGCCTGAATAGAATATAATGTCTATAGCCTTACTGTTCTGTGCAGCCTTATAGACTCAGCTGAGTAGTGATGCACGGGTCGACCCGTAACCCGCGGGACCCGCAAATGGACCTGCGGGTCGGGCAGCAGTGATCGTCTGTTAAATCGGTCTGTAAATGATATTTTGACATTATTGGCTATTACTGTCATGGCATCCGAAGGTACTGATGCGTTGAGCAGGTGACAGTCCGCGGTCGTTTTCAAAACACACTTGTGTCACGCACTCCAAAATGAAACTTGTTGAAACTTTAAACAATAATTTATTGTACAAAACGGGGGAAACAAACGTTGACAAAAATGGTTCCATAATTCATATTAAATTCAAAAGATAACGAAAAAACAGCTACAAGTTAGAGGCAATAGTGATAAAGTGGTAAAACTTGGCATTGATCCACAGCCTCAGATGGATGCGCTCAAGCGTGCTGTGCGCACAAGCTCAGTTGGTAGGCTACACTATATTTTCACATTTTTAACAATGCAATTTTAAAGTTCTGATTTTTATTGATAACCTACATTTACCAACAACAGAAAGACTACATTTAGCACCAAAAAAATATGTTAAAAAAAAAAGTAAATAAAAAAACGAATATCGAATACCAAATTTTCATAACGAATACCTATCCGTAGAAACGAATATTCGAATATCTGAATATTTGGGTACAGCCCTAGTAGATTTCAAACGCACCTTCTATCTATCAATCTATCTGTCTATCTATCAGTCTATCTATCTATCTGTCTGTCCGTCCTTCCGTCCATCCATCCACCTACCTACCTACCTACCTACCTAAAATGCATAAAATACTGAGCATATGACTGGATAAATGAGACTTGGATAATACTGCATGAGTTGTGTGAGAGCTTTTAAACAGATGTTTTGGTATAGTTCTACTTTTGTTAGACATGGTCCCCTTTACTTTAATTCATTAAGTATTTTCTCTGCTCTTTAATCTTTCATTCAGCGTGGAGGATTGCGAGAAAAACAAAGTTTTCTTTACCAAATCAACATTACACGGGGTGAGTATCTGATATACAAATAACCATTTTGTGGGTGACGTATTCCTTTAACTGAATGCATCAAAGATAATACAGTTAAATAACTAAATTTAAGTGTAGAAAAAAATAGATCTTGATGGGAAAAATAAAGCAACTAAAGATAATTTATCTATTTATTTATTTTTTAAGAAAAAATACTTATTACATGTAAAAAGTGCATTACATAATCATGAAAAATGCCCATGATAATGTCCTAGAACCCAGGGTGGCATATTCAGCTGGCTTGTTTTGGTCAAAAAACACCTAAAGCTAAAAACCTAAAGATATTCAGTTTACAAAGATTAAAAACAGAAAAACCAAATCCTCACATCTGTGGAGCAAGAACCAGCTAATGTTTGGCAAATGTTTTTGTTTGAAAAATGACTTAATTAAACTATTAATTCTAATGATAACATAGATGGTTACATTTTGTAATAATCATGTATTTGAGATTATCTTATAGATCATGTGCACAGCCATGTCCCAACAGGAAAGACAAGATGCAGCATTGGACTTTAAGGTGGAATGGGGGTGTTAATGTGAGCGATTCCTCACCTTGTTTTTTGATTTCCCCTTTAAGAAGTCTCTCCATGGCGTCCTCTGTGGCTACGTCCAGAGGAAGCTCTCCTTCACTGTTCACTGCTCCAACGTGAGCACCATGCTCTATCAGGTATCTTCAAAAACAAAAAGTCAACATACAGTGTTGAGTTGAGAATGAAACAGTTAAACCAGAATATGATGATACATATTTCTTAATTGTATAATAAATATATAAACACTGACAGTGTTTATTCAACTGTAATATACATATTATTCACGACCATAGCATTTAAACAGTGACTCAGCTTCAGTGTCATCCTAGGACTTTAGGGTATCTGAGTTATAACAGCAGTGATGCGTCAGTGTGTTGATGATCAGCACTCACTTAGCAATCTGGATGAAGCCACAGGAGGCTGCAGCGTGCAGAGGAGTCCAGCCCTCGTTGTCCCCTCTGTTGACGTCACTCCCACTCTCCACCAGGAACTGCACCATCTCAGCATTTTCATCAATGCAGGCCTGCCAGAGGACACACAGCTACATGATGGATTGCTATACAAGTGTTTATTGTTGGTCGTTTGTTATGAGAATCCCCACTACGCCCATTTAAAAAAAAAAAAAAAAAGCACACGTCAGTCAGACTACAGTTTCAGTACAGTAGAGACGATCTTTGACCCACTTCGTTTTGGTTTGTTGTGAAAGTCAAAACTAAAGACACTTCCAAAATCTGTTAAATTCATCTAAAGCACTGGGGCTCAAACAATGACTACTGTGTCTACTTGTAATGACTTTCTGTTAAGTGGGCCGCTAAAGGCCCTCAAGTACTTTCCAAAACAGTCATTTTGTGGCGTGAGTCAAACAGCGAATCTATTTAGCTGCTTTTCCTGAAGCGAAGTCTAGCTGAGATCCCAGTGTGATCCGAGACAAGTCCCGAGATGAATCCCATGAGGATCTCATGGGATTATGTTATGATATGTTGCTTTAATGTTTATGAGAAAAACAAGTCAGAGGGTAGGATCTGTGAATGCCTCTTTTTCAAGACAACAGCTTTTATACTGCAAAAAAAATCTAAGGTTATTAAATTCATTCCTTTAAAAAACAAAAGTCATAAAATAGCCAGTGGGGTAAGATGATATCAGACTGTTTTAAATACAAACATATTTCAAGAATTTTATAGAAATAAGTGTGGCCTTAAAACACGACAGACTGAAGCAGATCTCTGCACCAGTATCAAAGGAAGTTGATTTGTACTAGGAAAAGAACGCAATAACTTTCCAACTTTGTTGTTTAAGTAAAATAAAATAAGAGTTTTGTGATTCAGTTATTGACAAAAATGACTTTAAAAGATCTGTTTTGCAGTGTACGTTAGAAACTACTGCTGAAAAAGATAATGAGCAGCCTAAATTGAGATAATCTTCGGTCTCTGGTTCTAATAAGGAATACCTCAAAGTAATTACTGATTACTGCAGAAACTAATATGGAGTGCCCATAAACAATCCCCAGGGCCTGAGGGAATATCCTCATATTGCTTGTTATGTCTGAAAACCAGAAGTTATACAAAAAACAGCCAAATGCAGCAAATCCTCACATTTGTGAAGCTGGAAACTGAAACATATGAGGCGCTTCTTTTTGATAAATTACTATAACAATTTATGTATTGCTAAAATAGTCAACAGATGAAATTATTTTTTTGTTGGTTGACTAATTGATGAGGTATTTCTTTATGTATTTAAGAAAATAAAGGCTTTAGATATAAATTATAGACAAAGACAAGACTTGTGAGGCTGTTAGGTATGTTCATTTGCATTTCCTAGGATAGCGAGGGAATGACCCACTCTTCTCTTCCTGGTTGGGTTGGTTAGGTTTAGGCAAGGCAAGTTAGATTGGTTAGTGTTAGGGTAAGCTAAGTGCTAACATGCCAACATGTTTCCACTGAAAATGCTGATGTTAAGCAGCTAAAATATTCACCATGTTTACCATTATAGCATAGTATGCTTGGCACTTAACACAGGTCCAGCTGAAACTGATAGCAATGTTTAATTTATTATTTAGTTCACCTTTATTTAACCAGAGAAACCTCTTGAGATTTAAAATCTCTTTTTCAAGAGTGTCCTGGCCAAGACAGGCAGCAACATAAGTTACAGACAGACAACATAGAACAAGTTAAAGCTCTAAAACAAGCAATATAAAACACAAAATAAGATTAGTATAAAGAAAACCCAAAAGTATGTTAGAGATTAACCATAAAATGCAAAAAACAGCAACTACACATGATTACAAAGACCAGCTAAGACACACCGTGACACTGTCATATAGAAGACTGTGTTCAAAAATCCTGCAACAGCGCTTTGAAACAGCCGAGAGGAACCAATGAGAGCAACCTGAAGTCCTTCTGCAGAAGTTCCACATATAAGGAGCTGCATACACAAATGCTCGTTTGCCAAACTCTGTCCGTACCCTTGGTACAGACAATAAAAACATGATTTGTGAGCGGAGAGCAGCCATTTTCAATTTGGCATTAGTTATGCACGTATTTGGTCATAAATCAAAGTACAGGACTGAGTGAAATTCTGACCTGCAGGCAGCAGTACATGAAACGTTGAGGGATCACCAAAGTCATTTCAATTCATCCTGAGGGGGCTTCAGTACCATATTCAACAATCCATCCAACAGCTGAGACATCTCATTCAAAACCGAAAATATCAAAGTCAGTAGGATTATCCTCTTAGAACCATAAATGTCTACACAAAATATCATGGTAATCCATCAAACGCTTGTTGAGATATTTCAGTCTGGACCAAAGTGATTCACTGACAGACTGACAGACATAACACTGCCACCCCTAGAGTCGTGCCGCTAACGTAGCTAAAACTGCAGTGTAAAACAGATAGAAATCAGCCTGAAATGAGTGTTAATAACAAATATATTAGTGATTGGTGTAAAAAAAAATAAGGGCAGCGACATAACTTCTTATTCATTTTGATTGGGCCAACCTTTATGTATTCTTATTTTCCCACTGTGATACTAATTTCATCACTAAGAGCTGATGAGATGACATCGGCTCAGAACAACACTGCACCCCCTAATGTGACAGCACTTCAAACCGTTCATTATCATCAGTTACTCTGCAAGACGTCGCAGAAGCAAGTGTCTGTAGTCACACAGAACCTTGTCCATCTTAAGCCACCTAAGAGGCTTTGCTTTTGGGCTAAATCAACTAATCACAAAGCTGCTAAGAGTCTCCACCCTTCTTCATAATATGAGATAATTAGTCAGGTAGTAGGGTGGGGGGGAAAAAAAGACGTGGTTGCCTTAAGAGCCAGAGATGAGGCTTGTTCGACAAAGCAGAGCCAGGAGTTTGGCGTTCACTGGCAGCAGAGGGGGATCCCTCTGAACAAGTGGGTGCTCCAAGCCGAATGAATGAACAGAGGGCACTTCTCGTGCCCTCTGCGTTACGAGGGTGCACACACACACTGCCTCCCAGCAGACTCCTTCACTGGGTCATCAAGTGACTCATTGTGGAAATCGCCTTTGACAACAGCAGCTTGTGCTGTTTGAGGAATGTTTTCCATTTCTTCATCCGAAATCCCTAAAGTCCCCACCATGGGGAATTGGCAAGGGGAAGGAGAAAGAGAGGCAGAGTGAAGAGGAGGAGGAGGAGGAGGGGGAGGGGAGCAAAGGAGAGAGAGGGAGCACAGTGGAGAAGACAGAAAGGCTTTGGATGGAGAGGATGGAAAGTTTGGAGAGTGTGAGCCTATATTTAATTCTGGTTGCCAGGCAGCCGATGAGCAACAGGGGAGAAAGGGATGGAGGGCAGGAGAGGGACCACACTGGGTGACGGTCCGACATGTGGATCGACCCAAAAGAGGGCACGTTCATCCAACATCGTGGCAGGAACGCACTCAGAGCCGGTCATGGGAAGGCAACTTTATCAAAAACACACAATTGGCTCAAATTAGGGGGAAAGCACCAATCATCTCGGAGCATGACATCACCGCCAGCACACAGCTGAACCATAATTCAGCTCCAGTGGGCAGGAAAATTAAAAGCACAACATCTTTTATGTTGACAAGCTCGCCTGAGATATCAAAGTTGAGTCCGTGTGACTGTGAGTTCAGTGTATGCAGAGAGGCAGGCAATGTGTTTATGACACGCGGCATCATAAAAGCAGAGGAAATACTGCATCACTGAGGGCTTGTGTGACAGTGATGTTGTCCAGGCTGCTCCACTGTGTTATGACTGAAGTCAAGGGGAGGAGGGACCTTAAGGCTGAACTGCATTAAGACTGGAACGTGCTCAGAAGAAGTGCAGCCAATTTGGGACATGCAGAAGCAACAATGCTCAAAAACTGAATGTATAATCCTCTTTGATTCTGCCATAGATGTCCTGCTGATAGTGGTAGCAGACATGCTTTTAGTTTGCTTTCCTCCCTAAGACCTGTTGATCAGATGATGAAAAAGACCTAGTATTTTACTTGACTCCACCAGGGACTGTGTGAGTCAGTGCCTTTTAATGTCTAAAATGATCCCACAGACTCTGAGGCGACCGGTTTTTACAGCTATCCCCATATATCAACATAGTATGCCAGAAAAAGAAGCCTATAACTCAGTGAGCACAGCAGAGAATGGCCCAGCCTCCCAACATGCTAATAAACTAACACACAGGCCAGATATACTGCTGCTGGAACTTTAAAACAAACCTACACATGATAAAGTGACGAGTTTAAGCTAATTTATACTTACAGCTTTGTTAAAAGTAAAGGAAATGTTTAGTTTACCGCCTCTAACTAACTCCGTGATGAGTGAATTCAACGCTTCTTCGCTGTAAAGGATAATTAACGGATAACCGTTGAGCGCCAGTTAGCATAAACTCAACGGTTATCTCGCGAGCACGCACTTTATAATTAACGGTTAAAGAGTAACCTACCTGATGAAGCGCTGTCAGTCCGTCTATGTTGGCGTGGTTGATGTCAGCTCCCTGCCGGAGCAGCGCTGCCACCTCCTCCCGGTCCCCGGCGGAGCAGGCGGCCATAAACACGGCTCCTTGGGCGAACCGGACTTTCGCCCGCCGCGTCCCGGAACCGCTCGAAGTTTCCCGGGCCTCGGATCCCGTCCGATCTGTCTCCGAGCCCAGCCATCGCTGCAGCTGATCCTGCCGTCGCTGTTTGGCAGCTTCGGACCGGGAATGGTCAGTGGCCGCCATCTTCCCTGGTCTGTCCGGACAGATTCAGCTCATGGTACGAGGAGAGGAGCGGAGTCGCTGGTTTGGATTGAGCCTGCCCCGGGCTGTGCCCCCTCTGGTGGAGACAACCGGGAACCGGATGGTGAACTTCACTGCGAACTTCTGACTGAGTGGCAGTCCTGTGCTGCCTTCATGGGGTACTCGGAAATCTCTCATACAGTGGGAGGGACTGTGTATTTTCTTCTCAACACTGCATTTACGTTGCCTTTTCTTTTCTTTTCTTTTCTACAACAGTCAGACAATGATGGATAACTTAAAGACAAGAAGAAAAATAAGTCTACACAAGTTAAAGTGCAGACAAATAACCACAATAAATGATAAATAAAAACGATTAAAATAAATAAATAAAATTAAAAGCCTGTTTTCCCTAACTGAGGAATGTTACATTTTAATATTTCAGTTTAGTAATAGATCATTTCAGGACCCAGATTCTTAATACCTTGAGATTTTAGATTTACTAAAAGATTTTACTCACAATTTAACTGAGTTTTAAGTTGTTTTAACTTATGTAAACTGTTTTTTCTTTAATTTTATTTATTGTACATGTGATCATGTGCTTTGTGTTTTAGTGTAGTGTTGTGTAACATTTGGAGACAAATAAAGTGATTGATGAAGTAACCATTGATTATGAAGACACTTGAAAAAAACAAACTTTATGATTCAGTGTAAATTCTCTACTGACACCAGTCCATTATGGACTTAGAGTGAGTCTGGGTGTGAATCACAATAAAGCATTGTACTTAGAGTGTCACAGAATTAGTGACAAATAAAAGTGGAATAATAGATATAATTTACAGATAGGCTATATACATGAAGGTCAACATAACTTTCAGATACGTATGTTTTACAATAAATCACAGACTGCATTCTTTCAGAGGCAAACTAAAAATAGTATCCCTAAAATACTATTTGAGTGAATATATATCAGAGTTGCTCCTCAGTTCCCATATTTCCGACACCACTTGAAGTCGCAGTCACGTAGACTAACTACGCAACAATAATAAAGGAGCATGTCGAGCGTAAAAGGTAAAAATCAGTGTAATCTAAAAATCTAGTTCAACAAATATTTAGTCTTTGTAGCTGACGCGTTTGATGCCAAGATTCCCCGAGCTTATCAAGGACACCCGGTTAAACAGCTTGCGCAACAGACCACAGCTGATAAGACGGTGTGTGATGATGAGTTAGTTATGATGTGTGAGCAGGATGAGGGGATTCCCGATATGCGCCTCTACTCCTGACAGTACGGCCACCGTTAACTGTCTCTAGTTAATCATTTTTATTTAGCAGCATTTATTACTATATCATGTATCTTGATTTATTAGTTGAGGTCAAAATTTATGCCCCTTAACGCTCATACCCTCATGTTTTTAATGTGATAATGACAATAAACTGAACCTTGAACCTTATTATAATATAAAAAAGTATGTATTTATGTATGTAACTTATGTATTGCTGCACAATTAGCCTATGTTACAGGTTACTGTATCACTACATTGCACTTTATACTTTACATTATACCCCATACTATATTATACTCTACTATACTACTCCATATCATGTTAATGTTACATTGTTTTATTACATTATATAATGTATTATATTTGTATTGTAATTCTTATTATTACTGAGAAACAGTGAGTATTATACTGCTGACTCTGTTGTTAATGCTCACATCACTGTCACTTTTACCCTGTAATTTTTGTCTTTAATTGTTCTTGTAACTTCTATTCATATTTTGTATATTTTTTTATTTTTTTGTGTTATATACCTTTATTTTTTGAATGTATTTGTTTATCTATGTTCATTTCTATCCTTGTGCTGCTGCAACTACTGACTTTGCCCTCTGAGTCTTTGAGTCAATAAAGGCAAATCTTATCTCATCTTTTATTTATACACCTTTCCAACATATTTTACTATATTCACAATACCAGAATAACTACTGTTATTATTATATTAGTGGATTTTATCATCACAGTTCCTAATTTTTCTAAGGAGGATTTAATTAATGAAATAACATAGCATAAAATTCAATTTTGGGTCATATAATGGCAAAATGAACCTGGGACTAATAAAAAAAATTAACCTGTCTTGCCAATTTTCAGATTACACACTTTCTGTTTCCCTTTTCCCTTTAGACTGTCATGCAGTGCATAAAAGATTATTGCTGTGATTATTTGTCATGTTGCTGGATGTCAGGTGCCTGATTCACTGTTTGGTTACTGTTACGGCGTGTGTACTGTTCCCTGGTCTGTGTACGCATTCATTGTAAGTCAGAGCTTTTCTGGGTAATGTGAGGATCACTGTTGTTCAACTCAACTCTGAGTATTCACAGCAATGACAAAACACTCATGGGGAGAAGTCAATGTCAAACAACACCAGTTATTTAATGATCACTTAAATAGTATTCCTTGTAACATTCTGACAATGTTTAATTCACTTGGCAATTATTTCATTAAAGTTTAAGGCACAACAGAATTTCTTGTTGTACACAGTACAAGAAAAGCATTCAGTCAAGTGGTATTAAATGAAAAAGTGCAATTTAGATTAAAGTGATTCTTTGATTAATTAAAAAAATACATTTTTGATTGTATGTGCAAAATGTAAAATTTGTAATATAAAATCAAAAGATTTTGATTTTGAGCAGAAATACAACATAGATTTAAATTAAATCTTAAAAAGCTGTAATTTACATGTAAGTAAATCAAGTTTCCATGATTGGTAAAACAGAGCAGAGAAGTGTTACACATTTTCATATAAATAATTATAAAGACATAAAACAAGGACATTCACACAAACCAAAGACAATGTTTTTTTTTTACAATACTGCATTGATACTTGCATCATGGAGTAACTACATGTAACAAACAGATCGATGCATCCACTGTTGGTCAGAGGCGACTTGGAGCTCATAACCGGACGCAGGAGGAACACTGTTGTGTTTAACTACTGGTCTGTCTACATTCCACTAAAGCATAAACAGTCTCTTATTTTAACAATGCTATTTCTAGTGTGCATTTTTGTTAGTAACGTCCTGTAATTCAAGCTTGTACATGTTTGAGCGCATGTGCTAAGTTTAAAGGCACTTCTGTAGACACAACAGACACACTGTGTCTACAGGTTGCCAGATTATACTGTAGCTAAAGACTCTTTAGTGTCACGAACGTATTTAATACACGTAAAATATTAACATGGTAAATTATTACCATTTTCAAACACTACACAAAGGGGCTGATTAGATTACAAATGGCTTTGGCATCTTAAAAGTATCTAAATATCAGCGTGTAAACAGATATTAAAATCTGATGCAAATACTGTTCAAATGTTTTGGACCTAGAGTTAGTAAGTCTGAACCTCAGTGCCACTTCCATCTTCACCAGAAACCCTCCAGGAGCTCTTATGAGCCGCTGATGGTTTTCTCAGAGTTGGCAGCAGGTGGAATATCAGCAGAATCTATGTTCATTACGAGACCTTCATCGAAGGGGAGGGCGGGAAGGCTCTTATCTGGCAACATCGGTCCAGTGTTGAAGGAGCTTTGCAGGTCCATGTTAACACAGAGCACTCCAGACAGCAGCTGTCTCTTGTAATGGTCGAGACGCATGAAGGCATCCAGGACCGAAGAGCTGCCTCCATTCACCCAGCTGGGAAACAGGTTGGCGGAGCTGAGCTGGGATGGGAGGGACTGGGAGTGGTGGAGCTCCAGCTGCCAGGAAAGCCTAGAATAAGAAGTGTTAAAGATGAGTTCTTTCTCACCCTGCAATTCACTCCTTGCACATATGCTCACTCACTGTCTCTCCATGTCATTATCTGGGTAGGTCAATTGAGTCATCAGCTGATACACAATCAACCAATAGCACTACGACACACCTTCTCTGTCAGCCTATCATCTCACTGCTCCTCATTCTAAATATGGTTCTTTTCTGCTGTAGTTCTTTCTTGCTGCTGTCATGCGCCCTCCACCTCCTCATCACCATCTAGTCTTTACAGATTCATCAGCCTCATACACTTTGGCAGTCAGCAGCCTCAGAGTCATCAGCCACCACCACCACCAGTGTCTGGACTGCATGGGGCGATTTCTTTTACTTGAGAAATCAGGATTTGTCGCACATGATGTATTGCTGCTCCCGTGCTTTATTCCCACACCAAACAAATAAGCAACGTTTCGCTTCATGTAGGAGGCTTCATCAGGCTTACAGAGTAAAGGGCAGTCCCTCTATTTTTTAGAGCATGTCCTCCAATAAGAGTGAGGCTATCTGGAGACCTACAAAATACATATAGGAATAATATTATTTCTCAATCAATCAATCACAGATGCATTTTATCATGTTTTTCACAGATTCAATTAATACACTTATGAAAAACCATTTATAAAAACCATTTATAAAAAGAAAAAATATATACATACGTATTATTTACAAAAATGGTCTAATATCAAAGTCCAAATGCATCCCATGGGGTTGGAGTGTCTTTAATTTATGGATCCAGAATGTTTCCCTTTGTTGTAGTAGTCTGGTCCGATCCCCCCCTCTTCGTGGATATTCCAATCTTTCAATACCAATGTACCTCAGCATAGAGACATTATGGCTCATTTGTTTAAAATGTGCTGCCACTGGCTTTCTCATATCTCCTGTCTGGATATCACTTCTGTGTTCACTTATTCTAGTTTTAAGTGCTCTTGTCGTCATACCAACATAGGCTAGAGAACATGGGCATTTAATCATGTACACCACATGTGTTGTTTTACATGTAATCGTGCCCCTGATCTTAAACTTTTGTCCAGTAGTAGGATGGTAGAAAGAGTCACATTTATTGGTGAAGTTACATTGTGCACAGGCTCCACATTTGAAATTGCCTGACAGTTGATTTAGGAATGTAGCAGATCTAATTGGGGGGAGATCTGATTGAGGGATTTCTTTTACTGCCACTCAGATGTCTCTTAATCACAAAATATCTCACTCTGGTGTCTAAGTGCCAAAGTTAAATCTTACTCAGCACAAATCATCTGTTAATCTGCACACTCATATTCTGTATTAAATATTATCTTTACTTCTTTCTTCTGTCTCTCCTGATTGAACTATATGTATCAAGTGATGATGAGAATCTGCAGCTCCCCTCGGCTTTCGAAAGCTTTATGGTTAGTTTGAGCTCATTGTTTAGCTGTCCGCCCACACACTACTGTTTTGATTCACTCTCATAGTGTTGTTTTCAGCCGCAGCAGGCAGCTGTTTCAGTGAAACCCACTCTACACTACCTGCTCAGCATCAAAAAGGCACACAGACAAAGTTAGCAACTAGCTGAACACAATGGAGCCTTAAGCAACCTAAGAACCAGTGGTCAGTTGCATCTTAAGTTTTCTACTAAATTATTACACTTAAGGCTAATTTCCTCCTAGCTGAGGGACTTACTTAAGGGTGTTGCACAGAATCCCTTTAAAGAGTTATCTGCAGCATTAAAAAAAATTACAACCTCAAAGTTATGCAATTTTCATGGAGATTGTTTGCTTGCACAAGCACTAGTGATACCTGTTAATGCCTCATCTGTTACTGTCTCACATATTCTATGAACAGTGAAGAAAAGAGGACAAGAAAAGAAAACTGTTTAGAGGAGGAAAATGTCTTACTTCTGGTCAAACAGTAAAAAGTAAATGTGATCCACAAATAACAGCAAACAGAAAACAATAAATGTGGGAGGATAATGCAATAAAATCTAATGATGTACGTAAGGCAGGTTTCTCTCTACTGTCTTACCATAAACTTACTAGTTACTGAATTAACTACCAAAGGGCTGTGGGTGAAGTAAGAGCACAGGGACGGCTTCTCTGTGTAACTTTAATGTCCGAAAAAGAACGCAGGACAACTGAACATCGACAACACTAGTGGCACCTCACATCTTATATTCATCACTCCATCAAACTTAATTATAAGTCTACCTGCATGTAAGGAGCGCCATATTAAATAATTCCAAATTTAACGTAAAGAGCATATAAAACATGTAAATAATGAACAGAGACAACTACTATAATCTACTGGATACTTCCTCACAAAGTTACATTAAGATAGAGTAAGAGGTACTGTAAGTTTATCCTTACTTTGGTTGCCAAGCTCTTTTGCACAAAGGTTTAACTAGCTTTAAGGGATCCCCTAAGTGTAAGACTAAGAGAAGGAGAAAATCTTAATGCTTAAGTGAACACTTTAAGGAAACAGAGAAGGAGAAGAATTAAGGGTGTTTTGTGCAACTGCTTTTATTTAAAGGAAACCTTAACTCAGACCTTAAGGAAAGTCTTAACTTAAGGTTTTTGGTACAACCTGCCACAGATATTTTGCTCTGGAGTTGGTAGAGACCAAAAACAGAGCCAAAAAAAGAGTTTAAATTGGACTGACATTCAATGGGTGGACAGAAATGAGTCTCCAAATGAATGATAATGTTGCTCTGTGTCTGCTTGCTTCAGTCGTAAAGGTGATAATACACCAATCAGCCCAAACATTAAAACTACTGACTAAGGGAGCCACTAAGGAAAATTAGCTATGGCACCAAAACCATGTACCAGGCTGTAAACAGGTTTATCTCTGCTGTAAAGTCACCTACCTGGCAGATACATGCTGGGAAATGCTTTTGGAGGCCTGGTTAAGAACATGCTGCGCAACTTTTAGTAACTGCTCCCGAATCCATCCCACATCTTCTTGCACATCTGGCAGCCACTCCAGAAGCCTACACACAAGATATGTCAGTGTTAATCGATTGGCACAACAGAGGGCTGGTCCTTCATTTTAATGTTTAACAGTGTTACTGTTACAAAAAATAAAATGACACACACGTAAGACCCCAGTAGACATACAGTAGTAGTTCTGTGGTGTGCTGTAGTATTACTCTGAGTGTGCATCAATTAATGAGGGAATGGGATCAGATGTAATTAAGTCCTACGGTACCTGAGAGTCAAGGACATAGCAGACTCCACGGGGAGCGTGTAGGGGAGCATCATGGCTGAGGCCATCCTGACAGGAAGGAGGTTGCTTAGCGACCGCCTCAGGCTCCTCCTCTCCATGCAGGCCTCCACTAGAGCTGCAGAGGGAGGCAAAGAGAACCACAATGGTAACCACAGAATATTCATAGCATTAACCTGCTTTATGTAGCACTAGTTATGAGCAAAACAGGAGACGTGCTGTGTGTTAAAATGTGTATATTTAACTAAAAATGTCAGTACAGTGAACATAATATAATATACAAGGTACTCTTGTCCAATCCATGTTTGAAAAGGGAACTATTAACCAATGGAAAGTCGCTCACAAAACACCCATTTGTGTGATCGTGCTGTTCTGATTACAGCTACTGTAAACTGAATGCATTGACTCAAAGGACTATACTTTATACTGGAACTGACCATTGTCCATTTCTGAATTTCTGTATGTATTTATCAAATCCCTAATGTCCAGGCAGCCACTGATTTGGTAACATTATCTTTGCATTTTAATACACTGACAACTTTTAAATCAGTTGGCTGTTTTACCTGCATTTCTTTGCAAACATGTGAACAAGCAGATATGGTGTTAAACTATGATGAATTATCTAACTCAAGCAAGACACTTCATGTCCGAAAAGGAGTAGAAATAAGTAAATACGTATCATTCCTACCACTTTTTTATACTTTATTAATGGCCTTATTATTAAACATGAGTATTATCTCCCTCCTCTAAAGATAAATACTCATTAAAACCCACTGGATTATGTGAAAGCCAAAGCAGGGCTGTTTTTCTTGACATTTTAAAGATACCTGATTTTCCCAGGAAAGTGACAATAGATGAGATATGACGCCATAACTTTCATTCATGCTTCCCTAATATGTTACCTTTGTGCAGGGTGGGTGGAAGGTGCTCAATGATATCCTCATCTGTTATGGAACTGCATGGAACCACCACTGCTGCCTCTTCCACTTGTAGCTGTTCCTCCTCCTCACCGCCTTTATTGTCCTCCTCCTCCTCCTCCTCATCATGATAATACTTATTTTCTTCCCCACTAGAAGGCAGGGGTCTGTGTCTGAGAGGTCCGTTGAAGTTAAGCAATCCTGAGGTAATTTTTCAGTTAGTTCAATTATTCAACTAGATTAGAATAATCAGCATATTTTTTAATGGTGATTTCTGTAATGCAGTGTTGATTATGTGCTTACAAACTGCCAGAAAACATAAACAAATAAGCAACTATAAGGAGTAACAATAGTTCAGTCACAAGCAGTCTATTGATTTGGTGACACGTGGTCACAGGAAGCTGATATCATATCAGCATGATACCGTTTCTGCATACAAATATGTTCAGGCTAGAGGGCAAAAATCAAATAGGCTTGTTTTACTGACCAATTACAATTCTTTTAAACAGAACATAACATGTGTAGGTGACAGGCTGGAAAAAAGATAAATCACCATTCCTTACCATTCCTCTTTAAAAACTGCAGAGCATCTTTATATCCCTGTTTACACATGGCCTTCATAACCTGCACTCAGAACAAACACATACATCAAGTCCATTGAGTTCACTCCCGTTCAATCACTTTATCTGTAGATGTGTGTGTTTATGATCAGCGAGGCTGTAATCAAGTGACCTACCATTGGGTCGGGAGGGAAGAGTGCCCTGGAGACTCTGTAGAGGTTAGTGAGAGTGAACTGGATGCTCGTGTTGGTGAATCGCAGCTCGTGTATGTTGGTGGAAGTGTCTCGGGGGCAGATGTCGCTCTCTCCGGAGAACGGGGACACGGTGATGGTGTTTTTCAGCTCGTACTGAGGCAGGTTGTCAGAGATTCCTCCGTCGACATATCGCTGAATGATACACAGTAAATATCAGCATCAGAAAAAAGAGAAACAGATCATGAATTGCACAATTTCTTCAAAAGGTTTGTCATCTGATGGCACAGTGTTATTTGGCCACAGAGTGATCATCCCATGTGATGTGATAATAGTGACATCATTACTGACTATTGTTTGTTTTTATGAAAGCTGGGGTATTTTTAAACTTTGAGGTGGGAGGCATGACAGATTAGACTGACATCAGTTTCTCGAATTGGAGCCACAACAATTTGGAGAGGACAAAAAACCCTTAAGGGGACAGTTCACCCTAAAATTGAAAATGCTTATTTTCCCTCTCACCTATCGGCCGTAAAGATGTCTCTTTGAGCACCACAAACCGAGTGCCATCTAGTTCCTTTATATTGGAGAGAAGGCAGACATCTCTACGGCTGAAATCTCCAACACTTGGCAGTTCATACTAAAACAATCTAGCCTGATGAACAGCACAACGGGTCAGCGGAAAAATATGTATTTCTGATTTCGGGTTGAACTGTCCCTTTAAAGCCTGAGTCACTGCGGTCACATCTGGCTCTGCCACTCTCACATTTTGGCCCTGCATGCACACACACATACACACACAGGCACATGTAAGCTCTTAAAACCCATCACAAAGGCCACAGAGGGAGGGTGGGAGCGCTGGTATTGCGCAATGATATTGCCCAGAAAACCTTTGCACTAGAAACATGTCCAAGTTGAAAAAAAAATACAAGTTCTGCTTTCCCCTTTTAGTTCAGAGATCGCTGACAAACACTAACTCCTGAGGAATTTTATAATTGTTGTTTCCACACGCATGCCATTCAGGGCAAACACATTCTTGAGGAAGGGAGGGCACCGATGGGGGCACTTACAGAAGAAAAAAGGTGCTAAATTTAACAACAACAAAACACAATGAGAGGAAATACAGCACAGGCTGCATGGTAGACTACACTGGTCATTACACCTCTGCAACAGCAAAAACGAATGTGCAATTCTTAATTTGAAATCCATGAAAGTAATTAAGGTGATTTATATTCATTAGAACAAATACAGGATATGGACTACACAAGGACAGAGAACACAGGCTGAATAATATTGAATCTACTCACCACTCCTTGCAGTGTCGGAGGAATAATGCCGCAATACACTGGGATGTAGGCACTGCAGACACATGCCTAGTTCACCAAAGAGATCACATAAGAAAAACATTTTTGACAAATTGTTGGAGGTGAAATTACAGCTGAATGATATATGACATTGGTATAAAAGTGTAAAAATATATATTACAAGTTATCACAGTGTCATGATACAACTTACAGCAAATGCTGTCTTCTTCTGGTCTTAAGAATGCATTACAGTTAAATTATATTACATTACTGTGGCTGAGTCAAACAAACAATCACTGCCTACCATTAGGGCTACAACTCACAACTATTTTAACTATCGATTAATCTGCAGATTATTTTTTCAGTTGATTGATTAATTGTTTTGTCAAAGAAGTGTGAGTAAATAGTTAAAATGTCATAATTTTCCAGAGCCCAAGGTGGCGACCAACAGTCCAAAACACAAAGACATTCAGTTTAAAATGATATAAAACTGAGAAAATTAGCAAATCCTCACATTTCAGAAGTTGAAAACAGAGCATTTGGCATTTTCTCTTGATAACTGACTTAATTGGTCAATTTGCTAATGAATTCAGCTCTAAAATCATACAATCATAACCAAATTACTGATAATTTCTCAAATTGTGGCTTCATGTAAATGGCCCCAAAACACCGTCACATTATCAGTGTTGAAATATTAAATCAACTTTTGTATGTACCGTACAATATTACTGCAAAACAATAAATACATTCCTGGAAAAATACATATTAAATCAACTGTATCCTGACATCTGATTCCAACAATATCAACCAACTTTACATTAAAATATTGAGAGAAATGTTCTCCAACTCGTTCCCCACCTGCACCACCTCCTCCTTGTTGTTGTAGTGCAACACCAGGACGTTTTCTCCATCTGACACTCGGGTCAGAGAGATTCCCAACCGCCCGCAGGCCCGATGGTGGCTATCCGCCGGGAGAGTGCGCCGCAGCATGTGACGCACAATCTTCACCAGGTTAAAGGAAGGATGCATGGGTCCCAGGAATCGCTTCCTCGCCTCTTTGGCAACATCGATGATACTTGCACCAGCCTCCCCTGAGAAAACATGAAGACATCGTTACTGTAAATGATTAGATAAAGATAATATAGCACTTTGTTCATCCTGTAGGAGGTTTTGAGATGAGTAAAGTTATTTATGCTTTGTCTACATTATAAATTAATCAACTGCAGCTTCAATTAAGTATATTTTTTGTTAGATATTGTACTCAACTATAATTGGAAAAGCAAGTTCACAGAAAAGCCAACAGTTATTTTCTTACAAAACAATCAGGAGGATGTTTCCCTTGAACATTTACCCCCTTGTAAGACAATTAAGAGTGAGTCTTCATAAGAAAATATGTTTATCATTTTGAATAGCACCATTAGAATGGAAAGGGCTTCATTGGTATGGCATATTCATTTTGACATTGTTATAATCAGAATACCATATTGGTCCATTGATAATGCTTAATGTAGATACCAGTGTTGGAAAGGAACTTCATTTTGAAGTGCTTTAAATAAGAGTATTTCGCCTACATTTTATGCAATGTTATCCTTTTACTTTACTCATTTACACAACTACTTTTGTCTGACAGCTGCAGCTACTTGTTGCTTTGCAAATAAACATGATAAAACATGACACTGTTAAATATTAAACTACTCAAGAGAAATGTTAGCTCCATAAAAAATAGCTCCACCTCCTCAAGCTACAACATTAAAATGTTGCCTATATGTTAATGAAATAAAAGTAATAATGCATTGTAGGGCTTGGCTATGTATCAATAATAAATTGATATCCTGGACTAGATGTCATCTTAACTTTGGATACCATAGTATGTGTTGTCTTTTGCTTTTTTTAATGGCTGCATTACAGTAAAGTGATGTAATTTTCTGAACCTACCAGTACGTTCTAGCTGTTCTATTATTTGCCTTTACCCACTTAGTCATAATATCCACATTACTGATGATTATTGATCAAAAATCTCATTGTGTTAACATTTTTGTAAAAGCCCTCATAACCAGTCTTTAATATTTAATATCAATATCCAGGTATTTGGTGAAAAATATTGTGTTATTTGTTTTTCTCCATATTTTCCAGCCCATATCCATTGCTGTAGTAGCTACAATCTATGACTTTATCACTGTAAAAGAGGTGATTCTGCAAAATGAGCACTACCAATACTTTACAATTTGGTGGCAATACCTCATATACGTTAATACTCTTTCTTGTAACAGACTATGTTTACAGTGTACCATGAGTACTTAACATATCTTTATCATCTGTAGGAAACTAAAGCAGTTTACAGCACAAGTGTTATACACTTGTTACTGGAGTTTTGCACTCTTATCGTCTATAACAGCATCCTTTCCATCTCCTGGAAATGAATATATATCTAAAAGACACCTACCAAGACAGACTCCAGTGACCAGTGCAGTGGCAGTGAGCGCTCCAGCTGATGCTCCATATATGTGCCTGGCATGTTGCACCAGGAAAGGCGCCTGCTCCAGCAGACAGCTGGCTACACCGACGTGGTAGATACCGAGGAAGCCGCAGCCCGCGAACGAGATGTTCCACGGGGAGTCGAGAGGAAACATGCCGGTGTCCGTCCGCTGCTGTCAAGTGAGCCGGAAGTCGCTGGCGAGCGGCGGGACAAAGTCCACACGCAGATTTATGAACTACAAAATAACTAAAAGCCTGCTATTAAAGCTGAACGTTCACATTTAGTTACTGATTGCTATTTACATGCTGTCTTCAGGTAAATGGAGTTTGTCTGCTAACTGTTTTTAGCCTTCTAGCTAACGGTAGGAGTCACTTTTGTCAATGTAGGTGACGTCGTTAAAGTTATATTATCTGAAAGTACCTCATGCTGTAGTTCAATCCAGGCAGTAAATGTGTCATTAACCCCAGCCCTGAGCTGGTTAAATAGGTGGTAACGTTGTATGGTGAGACACGGGGAGTTGTTGTTATTTCACTCACTCTGTCCGTGTGTACTGGGAGGAGTTAACCGGCTTGTCCAATCATAATCGACATCGCAGTGCACAACAACCAATCACAGTTGAAATAGTTGCGAAAGTGACCAATCACAATCCACACCGCTGGTGGCACGTGAAGTCAACGAGCGGGCACTCAGTTCGCTGTGACGTCTGTCAAATGTTTGTCCCCAGGCGGAACAACGCGTTTTGTTTTGTCCTCTCTAAATGTATCATCCTCAATGTGTTCGTATTTTTTGTCTGTTCATATCAACTGGGTCATATCGGTTCTTTCTTTTGTAACAGTTGTTATCATTAGGGATAATGTGTATGGATTTTGGACTGTGCATGAGCCTATTGTTTCGATCAATAAAGCAAACCTTTGACAGTGCGCACTTAGGTTGTTTGGTCTTGTTTATTTTTGATAATTTTGCAATACAAGAAACACTGCCAATGTTTTTTCAAGAAAGGACCCGCAGTAACTTCATCTCAGGTTTGAGACAGGGCCGGAATCACCCATTTATCAATGGGGGGCCATGTTCAAGCCACTCTCTGCAATCCAACCCTCCAGGGGGTTTTGGGGGGAATTCCCTCCAAGAGACATTTTTAGAAGCTAAACAGCAGCCATTTTAGAGTATTTTGAGACAAACATCTTCGATCAGGGGTTTTGAAAGTTTTGATGACTTAGTGCCATTTTAGGGAGCCAGCATATGACTAAAGCCCAGCACGCAGGAAAAATGTACACTCACACTTTTTTTATGACAAACTATACTATGATACTAACACTTTATAAAATTGGCAATGGACAGTGATATAGCCTACATAACACTCATATTACATCCTAGTTTTCCACTTTTTAACACATTTGAATGTAATGAAATAGAGAATCAGTACAGATATATTGATTATACCTACCCACAGCAGCTGAGTAATGGCTTCCACTGGGTCCACCACATGCACAACTGTGGAACCAATATTAATAATAATGGCAATCTGTTAAGTTTATTCATTGGAGTCTTGTGGGGGGTAGTGCAGGACTATGGGATACTGGGGTGCTGCTATGAGCCATCCGGTCCCTGTATGACCAAAGTGAGAGTTGCATCCACATACTCGGCGTAAGGTCAAACACATTCTCGGTGGGTGTTGGCCTCCGCCAGGGTTGCCCCTTGTCAGCAATCCTGTTTGCGATATTCATGGTCAGGATCTTGAGGCATAGCCGGGGGGAAGAGGTCTGGTTTGGGGACCTCAGAATTGCATCTCTACTTTTCACAGATGATGTGGTTCTGTTGGCTTCATCACACTGTGACCTCCTGCATGCACTGGGGCAGTTTGCAGCCGAGTATGAAGCGGTTGGAATGAGAGTCATCACCTCCAAATCTGAGTCCATGATTCTCTGGCAGAAACCGGTGGATTGCCCCCTACAGTTTGGGGAGAGTTACTGCCTCAAAGATTGAGATTGTGGATACAAGTGGCCAAAATGAGTTTCCTTTTTGGGGTGGTTGGGCTCAGCCTTAGAGATAGGGTAAGGAGCTCAGACATCCCAAGGGAGTTCGGAGTAGAACCCATCTCCTTTGTGTCGAAAGGGGTCAGCTGAGGTGGTTTGGGCATCCGATCAGGATGCCTCCTGGGCACCTCCCATTAGAGGTGTTTCAGGGCGCATCCCACTGGTAGGAGTTTCCGGGGCAGACCCAGAAGCTCATCTGGCCTGGAAACCCTTGGGGTCCCCCAGGAGGAGCTGGAAAGCATTGCTGGGGAGAGGGATGTCTGGGGTGCTTTGCTTGGCCTGCTGCCCCCGCGATCTGGCCCCGGATAAGCAGATGAGAATGGATGGACGGATAACTGTAGTTGCACTAATGATTATTTCAGACAGCAGTGCTTGTTTGCCTGTTGCAGCAGAGTAAATTTATATTTTTTTAATCTGTATATTGGGGTTGGGGTGTCCCCCCAAATATATATTATGATAACTGCCTTGGTTTGAGAAACGTGTACTAATAATAACAATGTACAATTTGTTTTGTTTGCGATGTCCTTCTTACAAAACAGAAAATGGTAGTAGGGTGTCCCAAGAAATAGTAATGAAATCCCAGATCACTTGCATTTTAAGTACTTTCAACAATAACAATGAAATGTTTTTCTGGAAAACGTCCTCCAACAAACTATTCGTAGAATCAGGCTGCCAACAGTTTATCTTGATGGGCAGTGATCCAGTTCTGTTTGGGGCATGATTCCTTCGAGAATATATCTTGTTGTGAAACCATCGTGAAACCATCGTCAGCTCGGGTTCTTCTTCTTAAAAAAATATTCCTACTCTATCAACTGTGACTACTACCAGTCAGAGCTTGGGGGGGCGCCTGACACAGGGCCCCAAAAGTCTCACGTTCACAGGGAAGGTTGGGTGGGCAGTTCTTCTGACCCCACCTGGTGCCATTGGTATCATTGGGGATCCTTTAAATTAATAAATAAATAGACTAAAAAATTAAAAAGAGAGTACATAAACTATTGAAAATAATAAACCATTCTGACCTGTTTTTAAATGTTATGTTAAAGTTAACACATTTGTAGAGTTACGATTTATTTAATAGGAACAAACAAACAAAAAGGATTCACATTGTGAACATGGACAAGGTGTCCCTTGGATGCACCAGAAGACAAGTCATTCTGGCTGAGCTCCAAGAAGAGTGATTCAAAATGCATATGTCTGAACAGATGATGACAGCCGCACTGGGAGGTTTGTGAACCACTGTCTCCCTTTGGCACCGCTTATCTGAATCTAACAAATTCTTTTCCACATAAGTAAATGTGACTTTTGACACAATTTATTTGCCAACATGCTGAGCAATTTGTACCTACTGATGGGTCACAGATGGGTCATTAGATAAAAACAACATGTGTAGCCCTGTGAAGAGAATGATAATTCAAACAAAATTATATAGCAGTAGGTCACTTTAAACTTACTTGAATACAGTTTACAAACTCAGTCTACCACAGCTGATATATATATTTTTAAAACAGACAAATGTGTTAAATCTTACTTCAGCCTACTCTGAGTTCTTTTAAATCAAGGTTGAAGATTTTTCTATTTGTCGCTGCCTTTTATTAAATTAAATAGTTATTAATTTCTTACACTGCGCTGTAAATTTTATTATTCAATTTTTTTTACTACAATGTAACTTTTATTAATCACATATTTTTATTGATTTTAATTGCACCATAACTTTTGTTATTCAGTTTTTTTATTGATTTTAATTTCACTATTACTGTTGTTATTCAGTTTTTTATTGATTTTAATTGCACTATAACTTTTGTTATTCAGTTTTGTTTATTGATTTTAATTGCACCGTAACTTTTATTCTTGTATTATATATTTTAACTTATTAATTTCTATTCTCTACTTCTTCTGAATTGTTTTTAAATGTCCTTTTATTTTTTGCAGTATGTCTTGATGATTTTGATGTTTCATGTAGAGCAATTTCAGTTGCCTTGTTGCTGAAATGTGCAATAAATAAATGTACCTTGCCTAAATTCCAATTAATCATAAGACTAAAGAAAACAAATAGAAAATAAAATAAAAATAAAAAATTGATTTCTTCATTTCTTTTGTGTCCCTACCCCTTCCCCCAAGAGGCTTTATCTTTTGCCAGGCAGCCATTGTAAATATATATTTTTTTCATAATGACTTGACTTGAATCCCATCTTAAATACATAAATAATAATTGAATATTTAATTATTCCAATGGATTTGCACAATTCGTTTTTAAGATGCTTTTGTATTTTTTGTATTATCATTATTATTATTATTATCATTATTATTATTATTATTATTATTATTATTATTATTATTATTATCATTATTATTGTTGTTGTTATTATTATTATTATCATTATTATTATTATTATTACTATCATTTTTTATTTTTATTATTTGATATTTAAAAAAATAATCATTTTTGTGTAGGATGAATTACTGGCTGTAAAACTCAACATATAACTCATGATAAATGGACCCATGCATCATCAAAGAAAACATATCAAACACTATTACCATAACTGCTTTTATCAGACGCTTTAAACATTTTAATTTAATATAATTAGAATTATTAGAACTTGAACCATGTGTCATGTGTTCATATATAATTTACTCACCTAACACATCAGACTAAGCAGCGCCGCCCGCTGGCCGAGCAGGAACCAACAGCGAGTGCACACGTTGTCAGCCTGTCCCGCCCTGAGTTGAAACTTTGGCGGTGCAAGCATCAAGGCGCTTGTTTTATACACAACAACAACTGGAAGGGCGGGGCTCCTTAAGTTTAGATCCATGCAGATGCCCCTGTCAACCGTCGGTAGACAATGTACAGTAAAACGAACGCGCGACTGTGACGACAGGCTTTTTCTTTAAAAACATTGTCGAACACAAGGAAGTGAAAGAAATCAGAGAGCTCGAGAGAGAAACAACTTAACACAGAGATTGATAATTCATATTATTTAGTAAATAACGCTACATTAGCTCGTGAGTAATATGAGAAACGGTACATAACGGTTATTAATGTCGCCACAGAGAGCATTAGATATGTGAATTTTAGCTAACATTCACGTGATGTGACGAGCTAACAGCTAACATTACTGTAACAGTTATAACTTACCACTCAGCAAACATGTCAGTTACATGTGCCTGGTCGTTTATTAATGGCAGTCGTTTAGCTATGTTTGACTTTAATGACTATATGTGATAGTGTAATGGGTGACATTACAGACACACCATGCAGAGAGACACCCTCGGACCAGTGTCGGACCTTTAGGACGTTTTTAGCCAATTAGTTGTCTGTAGTTATTAACAGTGTCTTCAATGGAGAGAAGCAGCGAGGAAGAGGCAGCTCCTGATGAAGAGGATGGAGAGCAGGCAGCCGGCTGGACTGTGATGCCAGGCAGGTCGGAGGATGAAGAAGTGGGAGTGGCACCTTCAATAACATCCACAGGTGGAGTACCAGACCCTTCCACGGACATGTTGGCTCTGAGGCTGTGCAGAGAGCTTGTGTACCAGGATCAGGAGAAGTCAGAGAGGGAGGCTGGACCGACGATGTCAAGCGGTGTGATGTCTGAGAGCCAAGCAGAAGTTCTTGAGCCAGAGAGGGATGCTCCCTCTGTGTCTCCCTCCAGCCTCATGGACACCTGTGCTCCCTCCATATCAAGCCTCTCCTCCTCTTACTTCCCCACCCATCACCATGCCAATTTTTCCTCATCCTCATCTTCTTCTTCCTCTGCTGTGTCTCTGACTCCACCTTTGCCTCCCTCTGTGGAGCTCCCAGCTGTGTTGACTGATACAAGGCTGACCCTGGATGTGTACCAGGGAGGAGCAGCTGCACTGCCTCTGCTTTGGGGGTCCGTCCCGGAGCAGCTGAGGGGGCTCCAGTACCTGAGACTGGGCTCTGAGGATAAGGCAGCCCTGGATGGTGCACTGGATGTCCTACACCATCTGACAGAGCTGCGTTCACTGGCTGTTCGGGGTACTTTTCTGATTAATTTCATGTGGTATCAACTGCTGCTTAGAATAGATGGTTAAATGGGTTAATTCAGCGGTTCCCAACTGGTGGGTCGCGATCCAAAAGTGGGTCGCAGGTCCATTCTGAATGGACCGCAAGTGACAGAGCAGTGAATTTCCAGCATAGAGTTTTGCTTTTTAAGTGATACGCTGAATATATTAAACTGTGTAGACCTTGAATTAATGACTCAGGAGAAATCTGGACCCCATGTCTGGACCAGTTGGGAACCACTGGCTTAATTCACCTTATTTCATTGGTTCTAACATACTAAAGTAGATACAGTAAATGCTATTTTAATGCA
Organism: Epinephelus lanceolatus; assembly: GCF_041903045.1. Classification (NCBI taxonomy): domain Eukaryota; kingdom Metazoa; phylum Chordata; class Actinopteri; order Perciformes; family Serranidae; genus Epinephelus; species Epinephelus lanceolatus. Next base: position 20,025,090 of record NC_135738.1, read on the forward strand.
ATGTAATATGGGTGTAATCCTCTGTCTGATTACCCCCTTTTCTTTCTATTTCAAGGACACTGTTTTTATTACTCGCAAGGTGACCCGCTGCCTGGCCTCCTCACCACTTTGCCCACATCTGTTTCCTCCCTCTCTCATCTGGTTCACCTGGATCTCTCCTTCAACCAGCTCTCCTGTCTGCCATCCTGCCTTCTCAGCTTGCCCGCTCTGTCCTCTTTGCTCCTCTGTCACAACCACCTCTCAGCTTTGCCTCCCGATATAGGCCAGCTGTCCTCCCTCACCTACCTCTCCCTCCTGGGGAACGAGCTGGTCTCTCTTCCCCCGAGCCTGGGTCAAATGAAAATGCTGCAGACACTGGATATTTCACACAACCTCCTTCAGCAGCTACCTGATGAAATTGGTTGTCTGGGGGAGCTTGTGAAGCTGGAATTGTCTCACAACAAGCTGAAACAGCTACCAGAAAGCATGGGTAAGGGTGTAAGGCTGAGTGGGAGTGTCAGTGAAAGACTGTTTCAAAAAACAAACAAGAATTCTCAAGCATGAAGGCAGCAGTAAAAAAAGAAAGGTGCAAATGATTTTTCCTGTGTTGCCCAGGCTCCCTTGTCGCCCTCAGGGAGCTTGTCATCTACAGCAACGACCTCCGCGTGATCCCACATTGTCTGAACAAACTGCCTCTGCTGAAAATAGATGTGCGTGACAATCCTTTGGGACGTCCTCCAACCCCTCCTCTTCTCCCTCCTACACCTGGTGAGCACAGGACAATAAGCTTCAAGTTGATTAGTTTTTAAATAATTTCGCCTGTACTAAAACAGCGTTACATTCACTGTCAACACATTCACTCTGTTGCATCACTGTTTTCTAACTAGATCGAGTAGAAACAAAAATTCAAGAGTTGCACCTTGGATATAATCAGCACAGGTACAGTGTCACTCTCAGTGTGGAAACATTTTCTCAATCTGTAGTAATACTGTCAGTTAAGGTGTCTCTGACCAGATTAAGATTAAAGATGTCATGCTCCTTTTTTGCTCCTTAGTTTCTGTGTTTCGTCTGCTGGGTGTCATGTGTTTCTCCCAGGGGGGGCTGAGCTGCTGTTCCCCCCGGGGTGCCTGGTGACAACCACAAGACTGGAGTGGGTTGAGATAAGGCCGGAGAGGAAGTGGGTGCGGCTGGAGGAGCATGACGTGTTGCTGAGTCGTCCACTGGAACTTCGTCCTCATGGAATTACATTTCTAAAGGTATTATACCACATCTGTTATAGGGACACTGCATGGATTTTACGCATTTATATTGGTTTCCTCATCATTTTTGGGACTACTCTGTAAAAGAGCTGTTGTATAATGTTGTCAGTGGCTTTGGAGGAGCCTTGTCTGAAAAAATAACCCTGATTAAGTCATAGTGATGTCATCAGGGCGACCTCAGTTTGGACTTAGAGAAGAATCTATAACAGGAAGTCTGCATTACACACTAAAGGTGTGGAGTTTAAGAGACATGGGCATTCACCAGGCATTGAGGAGCTAACGGAAAGTGTGGCATTATGGGAATTGTAGGATTCAATATTTGTGCTGGACCAGTTCTTAAAATTAGTATTGTGAAGACTTTTTTGAAAATAGTCGTTAGTGTTCACGGGTTATTCTCGTTCCATCTAGTCACAGTGTGCTCTTTCCTGCACTTATCTTACGTAAATGTGCTTCAACTTTGAACTCTGTATAGCCTGTGGAGGTGTGTGTGTCATATCATCGCACCAGAAGAAGGGAGGTGGTGGTGCAGAGGTTTGACGGACAGTCATGGAGCACTCTGCCCACTGTTCTGAGGAGGGGAAGCAAGAGCCACAGCAGCCACCCTGGTGGACGTCCAGCAAGGGTAATGTGTAAAAACCTCTTTTATTACAGTTGTGTTTAAAGGGCCAGTTCACCCCAATATTAAAAATACATGTTTTTGCTCTTACCTGTAGTGCTGTTTATCAATCGAGATTGTTTTGTTGTGAGTTGCCAAGTGTTGGAGGTATCAGCTGTAGAGATGTCTGCCTTCTTTTGAATATAATGGAGCTAGATGGCCCTGAAAAAATACACTTAAAAAACTCAACAGCAATGTCTCTTTCCAGAAATCATGACCCAGTTACTCAAGATAATCCACAGACCTTGTTGTGAGCAGTTTCATGTAGGAACTGTTTTCTGTCTAGTGAACTACATCCACCAACTGCATCACCATGTAGAAGGAAGTGTGCATCCACTGCTAGCTCACCTAGCTGCACTGAGCAAGCTAACATTACAGCTCAGCTAAGGAAGACACCATTAATGTTTACATGTCACATTGTCACAAGCAGGAGCCTCTTGTCAACTCACACCAAAACAATCTAGACTGATAAACAGCGCTACAGGTAAAAGGAAAAATATGTATATCTGATTTTGGAGTGAACTGTCCCTTTAAGCTTTTTTCCTTGGCAGTACAAAATTTTAATGAGTGTTGGTGTACCTGTAGCTGGCCTGCTGCTCGGTGAGACAGTTCTCCTGGTTTATGGCAGTGTCCCGTCCAGTAAAGGACAGTTGCTCTGTCACACCAGCTGGCACTCTGCTGGTATCCAGCGCCGACCCTGGAGTTAAGCTCCACTTTCCTCCAGACTCCACCGTGCAGACCCGCGTCATAACCTTACAGGTAACACTACATCATATGGATATGAGTGTGTCATTGTGATATCTGTGATTTGCAAGACTTTAGTTTGTCTCTCCTTCTGTAGGTGCTGCAGGTGTCTGTGTCAGAGGTCCAGACGCTGTGTGGTGATCCTCAGGCCACAGTTAGCCCTCTCCTCTGCCTCTCTCAGACTCCCAGCATAGATTTCCTGCAGCGTGTCAAAGTTCAGATCCCTCTGCCATCTGGAGTCACAGGTACAGTATGTCCTTGCTCTCAGACATGTTTATAACAGAATGTATAAGCATATATTAACATATCTGGCGCTGCTGCAGGCCATACAGTCGATATGTCCTGTTTGTATCTGCTACACGGAGACCCCACTGCCCAAACCTGGACTGACATTACATCGCAAGTGTCTCTCTACGTCACCCATTTGTATGCCATTTTCTACATCACACATTTCTCCTGGTAGGTATCTGTCATATGTTCTCATAATGTTTGTTTGATTAATAAATTTACATGGCACTAACACAGCTTTGTGTGCACCATCACAGGTACTGGCTGTGGTACACGACTCAGCGCTGTGTCAGTGGGGTGGTCAGGAAGGTTTATCAAAAGCTTAAACAGTTTAGAGTTCAGTTTCTCGTCCTCCAGAGGAAGACTGATCCTTCACAAGTTATGCTGCAGTGTTTACCTGCTAACAAGGTGTGTAATTCTGCTCTCTATGCTCTGAATGTGTAGTTAAAGAGATCTACTTAGACCAAAGACAGTCTGTATATCTGCTTTTTCTCTCAGCTTTGGCACTAATTTCATAATCAGTGTGAATTAAATCGTAACAGTTACGCATAAATGCTAAACGGTGATTGTGATGCTTCCTACCCAGGTGGACAGCAGAGTGCAGTCTTTGTCAGAGCAATATGATGGACCTCAGCCTTCAGACCTGTGTGAAATGCTGGAAGGAGAGCAGTTCTTCGCCGGCTTTGAGAGAGGCTTGGATATCAGCACAGGTCTGAAGTCCTCTTTGAAGCTGTATCTTAAATAAACACTTTGTCTCTTGCTTCCTTTCCTTCTGAGGTCTAATGATGTGCTGCTGTTAATGATTGTCCTGAAACTGCCATTTGTAAGAAGTGTCCTTGAGACATTTTATGCTTTCCTGTTTTCTCCAGAGAGACCAGACTGTGTGGCGGGAAGACTGTGTTTTGAGTTTTACTCCAGCCTGAAGAATCTGAAGGAAGTCTACATCTGTCCAGCTCAGGGTCAGAAGGTGCCAGTAAGGGGACAAGTAAGACAGACAAGATGGTGCAGTGACTGGAATAATGATTGCTGCTGATTTGTCTGTGCACAAAGTCACTTTATGAATCTTAAATTTCCACATTACATGGTGGTACACCTGGTGCAAAGACTGCATGATCTCATTTACATTATAGCAAACAATAAGTAACAAATTGTTCAAATCACTCATCTGCACATTGCACAATATATTCTACACTAAAGCCCCATCCGAATATGGCTTACATTACAGGGGGAGGTGACATTTTAATCACTGGGAAATTGCAGGCCATTCATTCTTGGAGTCATAACTTTGTCAAATCTTGACATACTGATATTATTTAGAGTGACTTACACCTTCCAAGGATATCATGATCTCCATTGCAAATACAGTAAATGGCCATAAATCAGCTTAAAGATCCTTCAGAGCTTGCCTAGGAATCCTAAATTTTTAAGTTTTCTTCAGTATCAAAGTATTCCACTGGTAGTTGTCTGTACATCTGTGGGTACATTATAAACAGGACCAGCTAATAGCTAATTTACCATACTTATAATGGTGCCAGTTTACCAAAATGTGGAGAAATACAGGCAAAAAAGAGGATACCAGTGTCAGCTTGTAGCTGCAGTGACAACAGCCCATTTAATAATTTAAATGTTTCTGTTATCATAGTGGTACCCAGTAAGGCCTATATGACGATGTCAGCATCATCAGATTACCAAACCCAGTTACCGATTCACATTTTCATATAAAAGTCTAAGCAATTAGAGCCCGATCCAATCTCAGAGATCAGTATCAGGGCCGATCAAGGCATTTTTTAAATGACAGGGATTTGCTATAGTGAATTATATAGAGGATCCAATCCTTTGTTTTACGTCAGCTGTCACATTGGTGTTTAAACTCACAAAGCTTTCATGCAGAGACAAAAGGGGAACAGCCGTCTTAAACTCTCTGTTCTCCTTTTGTCCTCCAATCCCTTGAGCTCCTGTGTGTGTGTGTGTGTGTGTGTGTGTGTGTGTGTGTGTGTGTGTGTGTGTAAAAGCCACCCACAGCAAAACATAACATGCCATAACTGACAGTAAAATGCAGTATGAGAATGTTTATATATGTTGTTTTTTTTACCAAAATTATGAGCCCTCGTTTCATTACAGCTCAGTGTGAGAATATCTTGCGTTTATGGCACACAGTGTTTCACAGCAGGCGGAGGACAGATAGGCAGCAGTGCAGAACCGAAGACAATCACACTCACCACAGCTACTGCAAAGTGCAACAAAAGCTACGGGAGCTTAAAGTCAATAAGAGTAATGCATTTATGTAGCATCATCCACGCAAAAAAAAGTCAGACGACGGTTCATTCAGGTAACTTGTACAAAAGCTGCACTAAGGCAACACACGCTGAAGAATAGTCTCTTAAAGGGACAGAGAAATTCCCTTGAGAGTGCAACAAGGCCAAAACAATAAAGAGAGGGTTTGTTATTTTATACCTATTTACTTATTTTGTTATAAATAAACAATAAGGAACAGGTTGGATGCAGGGATTTTTTTCCTAATGCATTGCAGAGCTATTCAGTTGTCTAGCATATACATTTGATTTGAATAATTAAATAACTTAAGTGTGCAATGTCCAGCTATATTATCTAGGAAGGTATCAGATCGGGACTCCATATTGGCAGTTATTCAGTATTAAATGACTTGGATCGAGATGGGGTGCAAGAAACTTGTTTGGGACGCCCCTAGATAAAAGGAAAAAAAGAGAAGTACCAGCAGCTCATCCTACTGTAAAAAATCAGAGGTTGACTCAAAAGACAAGGATGTCACCCCCTACGGGATTTAAATTACAGAAAGACCAGCGACATGGCAGAAAAAAAAGGATGGAATTGTGCCTTGTAATTATTACAGGGGTGGAGGGGAATTATTACCCACGAATGTGCTCGTGATGGGATCGAAATCACTGATTAGAATAATAATGTGATGTTAAAAACACCTCTCTCCTTAGAGAAATAAATCTCATCTGAATGAGCCTTTAAATGAGCCTTTAAATGACACTGTTATATGATCTAAGCCAATCCTATAATACATGCTACCTTTGTGAAACTGTCAGACGTATTGGTTTATATTATATAGAAAGGCGTTTCTAATATTTATGCTCATTCATATGCTATGTAGAAAAAAAAACAAAAGCTCTTAGCGTAAATCATCAAACCGAAAAGTACGACCTCCAAATGTACAAAAGAATTTATTTAAAACACAAACAATTTAAGTATTGGTCTCTAAGAAAACCAATATAATATTAACATGTTATGTAAAGTTATTATTTGGTAGTATTTATTGTGCTGCATTGTATGGATGTTTCTGTCTTCATGGTTACTCAATGTAAATTGTACCAGGTTACCACAGTCACCTGGCTCAGTGCCGGTTAGAAATGCAATTGTTATTTTGTCCCATCAATCAGTCTATATGGACAACACATTGAAAATATGTTTGTGTGTGTGTGTTTATTTTTATTTTTTTAATCCCTGAATCTTCTACAGGTATCTTTTTATAGAGGGGAGATTCCCAGCGATCTGCCAGAGGAAGTGGCGAGGAAGAGGAAAGGACTTGACAGCCAGTGGCTTGCAACTTTACCACTTAGACTTCCTGTCAGTTGATGCCATATTTTTTTTTATTTTTTTTTCATATAATAATGTAGTTATATCCATGTGAATATCCATTTATAGACATATTTTTTATGTTATATTATGTTAAATTGCTATATTGTTATGTAGAGTCTAAACTAGATGCTTATTTCTGTCAACTAAAGCAACAAAATAATGTCAGCTGCTACCTACAATATATTTTTAAAAGCTGAGGGAAGCACTGCACATATTTATTCCCTTTCTGGTTTTATCACAGGCTCTAAACTCAGACAATAACTACGTCATGGAGGAGATCCAGTATCCTCCTCTGAACCTGGGTGACCCTGAGAGCGGCTACCTGACAGAGGCCAACCTGCTGTCCATTTCTCTTCAGATCGGACAGGACTGGCGTGTTATTGGAATCAATCTTGGCTTAAGCTACCAGGAGCTGGACCGTATCCAGTTCAAGTACAGGTAGGAATGATGAACCGTGTCGTCTTCATAACTGAACTCAATATTTTCTGATTTGGTGATTGTTTTTACAAGCTAGAATATACTTATGTGGTTTTTAATATTTAACTTTAGTACACTACAGGTAAAATGGATTTTTGATTTTGAGTTGACCTCTCCCTTTTAGAGGTTAGTTTCACATTTATATAAAAGCAGCACTCAATTGTAATTGGAAAACAAGAATATTATTATGCCAGCCTAACCTGTTTAATCTAGATTGTTGTTAAAGATAAAAAAGGATGTGTAAACCTGACAGTGAGATTTAGCTAAAAATGTACATTTCCTGTTTAAAGCACCTCTCTCTACATGAGGGAATGACGTAACCAGTGCGTGCACACACATCTGTGTTAGCACAGCCAAAGCCTCTAAGGGATCAAGATGGAGTGAGATGTAATGTGAGTGAAGGAAAACCACAGTGGGAGAGAAATGGTAGAGAATTTTGATTGTTTTAATCTGCACTGTCAGCCATCACTGAGCCATCTGGGACACTGCAGGAGATTACACACAGACTGATGCTCATCTGTCCCTCCCCCCTACTCCTCATGCTCAGCAAACCTCTTGTGACGCATCCTGGAGGTGGAAGAAAAACGCATTATGTTAAATCATGCATACTATTGCGTAAATCGTTTTCTGTGTCAGGTTGTTATATAGGAGTTCTTTCACATGTCATTTTAAAGGGGACCCATTATGCTCATTTTCAGGTTCATACTTGTATCTTGGGTTTCTATTGGATCATGTGTACACGGTTTAATGTTCTGTAACAGCTTAGGGGCAGTAAAGTTTACTTTAAACTGACTCCACCAACGGACATAAAACAGCACATGGATAAGTTAACCCTCAGGGCTTTCTGACAGAAGACCTTTCTGGAAGAAAACCTTTCATCTTAACCCAAACCATCATCATCAGGGTGCCAAACCATCATATTCAAGGTTATCTTGCTTAAAGCCCTGAAAGCAAACTTCTCCAAACTGCCATAAAACAACAAGATCATTTAACACAAGTATCAAATTTGGCTCAATAATAATTGTCAAGATTTAGAGACAAAACAACTGTTTTTTGCCAGCTTCTCATCATTAGCCTAAGCATGTTTACGTTGCATAAATTAGCCTAGTGGCTAGCAGACTTTCTCCCTCTACTCATGGTTTAACAAATTACATGTAATGGTATTATATTTATTACTCACCACTGATTTTAAGTCACTGCATATCCCGCCAGTACAGCTCAGTTGAATTTCAGCCTGGCTGCTCTGCCTACCACCAGTTTGACAAGTGATACAGACTTTCAAAATAAAAGCATATGGATATCGATATGAATCGATGTTTTCATTTTGCATCAATGACATCGGATCGTTGATCGCTAAATCGATACACTGATCCAGATCGATGAATTGTTACACCCCTAGTAGCTACATGTAGCAGTGCACTTGCAGCAGGGGAATGACTGTGTAGCCACACATTCTCCCATTAGAAATCACCAATAAAAGCTTATAAACACAACTGGAGATGTTCCAGCAGGAATATGATCCGAAATCAGGGAGAAATTAATAGCAACGGCAGCCAAGACCACATATTTCCCTGACATTAGCATGTAGTTTCATTAAACAGTGTAGGCTATGTAATGTAAACACTTGCAGTAGCGTGCCTGGAGCAGATGACTATATAAAGAATCTGTCATGAGTTGACCTTGTTGCCAAAGTAAAAAAACAAACATTGGAAATATAATCAGAACGATCTGAAGCTTGAGATCTTTGCTCACAAGGGTAACTTTTACATACCTTTATATCTCATTATTTGAAATAAATTAAATGTAGTTGCCCCCTTTAATGATATGTGTATTTGATGGTTGATTTTTGTTCTTTGGAAACAGGAGATGCATATCCAGAATCTTATAATTTATACATGGTTTATCTTCCAACTGCATTGAGATCCTAATACCACGTATTAATAGAGGTTTAGTACATTTCATAGGTTAAGGTACAGTATCTAGCAAATTATTTTATCCTATGGTGGTACTAAAACATACAGCACTGCTCATGGCTATAGCTATACAGTACAGGCCAAAAGTTTGGACACACCTTCTCATTCAATGCGTTTTCTTTATTTTCATGACTATTCACATTGTAGATTCTCACTGAAGGCATCAAAACTATGAATGAACACATGTGGAGTTACGTACTTAACAAAAAAAGGTGAAATAACTGAAAACATGTTTTATATTCTAGTTTCTTCAAAATAGCCACCCTTTGCTCTGATTACTGCTTTGCACACTCTTGGCATTCTCTCCATGAGCTTCAAGAGGTAGTCACCTGAAATGGTTTCCACTTCACAGGTGTGCCTTATCAGGGTTAATTAGTGGAATTTCTTGCTTTATCAATGGGGTTGGGACCATCAGTTGTGTTGTGGAGAAGTCAGGTTAATACACAGCCGACAGCCCTATTGGACAACTGTTAAAATTCATATTATGGCAAGAACCAATCAGAAATGAAGGTCAGTCAGTCCGGAAAATTGCAAAAACTTTAAATGTGTCCCCAAGTGGAATCGCAAAAACCATCAAGCGCTACAAGGAAACTGGCACACATGAGGACCGACCCAGGAAAGGAAGACCAAGAGTCACCTCTGCTTCTGAGGATAAGTTCATCCGAGTCACCAGCCTCAGAAATGGCAAGTTAACAGCAGCTCAGATCAGAGACCAGATGAATGCCACACAGAGTTCTAGCAGCAGACCCATCTCTAGAACAACTGTTAAGAGGAGACTGTGCCAATCAGGCCTTCATGGTCAAATAGCTGCTAGGAAACCACTGCTAAGGAGAGGCAACAAGCAGAAGAGATTTGTTTGGGCCAAGAAACACAAGGAATGGACATTAGACCAGTGGAAATCTGTGCTTTGGTCTGATGAGTCCAAATTTGAGATCTTTGGTTCCAACCACCGTGTCTTTGTGAGACGCAGAAAAGGTGAACGGATGGATTCCACATGCCTGGTTCCCACTGTGAAGCATGGAGGAGGAGGTGTGATGGTGTGGGGGTGTTTTGCTGGTGACACTGTTGGGGATTTATTCAAAATTGAAGGCACACTGAACCAGCATGGCTACCACAGCATCCTGCAGCGACATGCCATCCCATCCAGTTTGCGTTTAGTTGGACGATCATTTATTTTTCAACAGGACAATGACCCCAAACACACCTCCAGGCTGTGTAAGGGCTATTTGACCAAGAAGGAGAGTGATGGAGTGCTGCGGCAGATGACCTGGCCTCCACAGTCACCGGACCTGAACCCAATCGAGATGGTTTGGGGTGAGCTGGACCGCAGAGTGAAGGCAAAGGGGCCAACAAGTGCTAAACACCTCTGGGAACTCCTTCAAGACTGTTGGAAAACCATTTCAGGTGACTACCTCTTGAAGCTCATGGAGAGAATGCCAAGAGTGTGCAAAGCAGTAATCAGAGCAAAGGGTGGCTATTTTGAAGAAACTAGAATATAAAACATGTTTTCAGTTATTTCACCTTTTTTTGTTAAGTACATAACTCCACATGTGTTCATTCATAGTTTTGATGCCTTCAGTGAGAATCTACAATGTAAATAGTCATGAAAATAAAGAAAACACATTGAATGAGAAGGTGTGTCCAAACTTTTGGCCTGTACTGTATATATATATACATCTGTTATCTTTTAAACCTTTGGTAAGTTACAGTAGCCGATGTAAATCTTCTTGTATATGTTCTGCTCTCCTCGCCAGGGACAATCTGGGAGCCTTGGTGCTAGACATGCTGTTCCACTGGGCCCGAGGACAGAAGAACGCAGGACCAGGAGCGGCGTCACGACTGGTGGCAGCTATGATCGAGAGCGGCAGGAGAGACCTGGCAGAGGAGATTGAGGACATCGTCAGTATAGGAAGGAGAAAGTACTCAGAGTCATTGAGGAGGGTGGGCCTGGAAGCAGAGAGCTCCTCTCTCTGTGACGCACAGCAGTAGATAAACCCATGCTGGGTGCAGATGGCTGACTTACACTTGAGTAACCTGTTTGTTTACAGTGTGCCCCCATCATCTCATCCTGCTGTCTAAACAAGTGTCCTGGAGTACAAAAAATCTATCTTAACACAATCATGATAGCCAGCTGGCAGCACCTTTAAGATGACCTACAGGAGACAGGTGAAATGGATGGGCTGCATAAAGATGATGGCCTCGGGCTTGTTTTTTGCCACTTCTACTTTTTAAAAACTGTTTCAGTATACAAGACAATCCTGTGGAAGCCAGGAAGAGATAAAAATGTATTAAGCTATACAGGATGAAAATAAAACTACTCATGTTAGTCAAAATGATGAGATACAAGGTCATAATTTTTTACATAATATCTATTTTTTTTACTTAGTATGTCAGAAATTGACTTTATACCTCAGTATTGTGAATTACAGCAGCATCATCAGTTGAATCAATTCGTTTGACAGTTACTCAAAGGTAGTATGTATTACACAATTGGCTTGGATCATACTACATGTACAGGGGTTTCCACTGTCTGGTCACTGAAAGGCCCAGTCTGGATTTCTTTAGGTGAGATGAGATGATTTTAACAATAACCCCTTTTAAGAAATTTTAAAAAGAAATTTAAGAAAGCCCCTTTCTCACTGTACAGAAAAAAAACACACACCAGCTCTCAGTTTTGTATCGAACAGGTTACAATCGGCATTCATTTCTGGAACAAATGACTGCAATAGTCATAGTATTGAATATTTATTGGTGCGATCAGATCTCATCGGCAGTGATCAAAAAACACAACACTCGAAGAAGCGCTAATTTTTGCCCCTTTTCCAGCCTGACTAATGACTTACCGCCACAAAATGTCTCTGCCTAAGCAGCACCTGAACATCTTCTAAAATGAGTTGACACCAAGTTTGAAAGAGAAACTGAGTTTGTATCAAACATAGGTGTAGATTTTGAGGGGGAAACAGGGTACATGTCCCCCTCAGTATTTTTCTGATGAAAACATCAAGTAGCAGAGGACTTTTATTTTGACAAAGACATTTACGCCATAAATTGATGCAGAAAAGGCACAAATTGGTGCATAAAATTCACCAGAATGTAGGTAATTAAGTGTTTGATGCTCTAAATTTTCTGGTAGAGGACCCCAAAACCCCTTTTTCATATGTGTCCCCCCAAATGTTGACACCTAGGCCCTTGGAAACAGACATAAGAAAGAAGTAACTATTGTTAACATTTTCACTGGGCTCCATACTGCATTCTACTGTTTACTCACTGTGTTATCCAGTGTGTTCGTGACACCAAATGTGACACACCAAAAAAACAAAAATAGAAAGACATTCTGGTCTAATTCAGAGCCCAGTATACAGTGGTTTAGTGAATGGTATACAGAGGTATCCAGGGTATACCCACCTCTTTTTCTGTCTGTTTACAGTATACCCACCTTCATTCATTTATTTATTCATTTTCTGTAACTGCTTACCCTGTTGGGGGTCGCGCCTATCCCAGCAGACATTGGGTGAGAGGTGGGGCACACCCTTGACAGCTCACCAGACCATCGCAGGCAAACAACCGTTCACACTCACATTCACACATACGGCCAATTTAGAGTCAACAAATTAACCTAACCTGCACGTCTTTAGACTGGGAGGAAGCCGGAGTACCTGAAGAAAACCCATCCCACATGCAAACTCCGCACAGAAGGTTTGAACCCACCACCCTGGGTTCGAATTGGGAACCCTCTTGCTGTAAGGCCACAATGCTAACCACTAGTAATAACAGCCAGTATACCCACCTATCAGCCAAAAAACCATTGGATTATACAGTAGAGTATACCCACTTTGTCCTTGGTCACCTGCCCATCTACCACCTCATCAACTACCACTACACCACTACCTGTACAGAAGTTGACTACCTATTTTTTAGCAGGTTTCCTTGAAATTAAAAAACCTGCATATACGTGTTGACTGTTATTTTGACTCAGTATCTCAATATTTTGACTTACCATGAGTATTTTTATTCTGGTTTGTTTTTTTTTGTTTTTTTTTCATTTCATGGCAGAAAGGTCAGTATTACCTGTTCAGGGCAGAGTTAAGAGGCAAAGCAAACACTGGGAGCTGCTGGACTAGACTACTTACTGAAAGTGCAAGAGGAGCCATTTTTCTGGTTGATTAAATTTCTTCCTTGTGTGCCTTTGGTCACCTAGAAACCAGCCTAACTGCAGCATATATCAGTGACATATCAGGACATTAGATCTTTTTTAAATGTATGTGTACATTTCCACTGTTTTCATCTCTAGTAAAACTGTTATGTAAAGAAATGTGTCAGCTGCATAATCCTCATGCAGAGAGCCCTGCAGTGAGTCATTGCTTGTTGTAGACCCTTCCATAGCTGCATGCTGCACATCATCCCCAATATTTCAGCTGTAGCCATTTTTCTATTTTAGTGCTCAAGGTCATGGGGTTGAGATGAATCGTCACGATGACGCTGGCCCCCCATCCCCCACCCTCTACACCTTTACTGCAAATAAAAAATAAATGTCTGTACTTCTACTACATACCACTAGAGGACCCCTTTTTAAATCCCTTTTCTATTTTTTTCCATCCTACTCCAATGCATCGCCTCCCTCCTCCCTCCCTCCCTGCTCTCATTCCCACCTCCTCTACCTCCCTCCTCTGGACTCAAATGCTAGTAACACCGGTAGGTTAGCTATTGTCGGTCTGTCAGCCAAAGATACAGACAGTAAAGGCTTTGATTTCACAGCACAGCTACACCGGGAGAGATAACGGAAACGGCTCTATGTGGTATGTAGATAACGGGATGCGGAGAAAGTCTTATTGTGAATCGTGGCGGGTGTCTTGTTCATGAAATGTGTCTTGAATTGGCTTGAAGCCGTTAAAATGTTACCTGGAAATAACGTGAAGGCGACATATTAAATGTCCAGTTGAAAAATGGAGATGGAAAGCTAGCTAGTTTTGGGATTTTGTGTGTTGCCGCTTCGTTGTGAGAGGCAGTAACGTTATATCATTTTCCGTTATGTGTGAGCCTAGCTTATTTCCTAACCGTTAACGTTCCATACGGTGGGTTTAAATAGGTAACGTTTACGGCGGGCCTATGAATCTGTTAAAATATAAGCTATAACGGTTGTTAATGTTATTGGTAGCGATTGAATAACGGCAATCGTTAATATGCCTTGTCATTTATTATCCATCAAACCGACGAGCCGTTGGTGACAGGTGTAACGGTTATTTATTATCACTGTCGGTTTGTATGTATATGTTAGCTTGCTTGGTTCTAGGATGTTACTGAATTTCCTCCAGACCTTTAAGGGGCCAGTGCGGCCGTCTCCAGCCGGCTTCCTGCTCCGTAGTGAGGGAGTAATTAACATGTGGGCTGGGATGTTGGTAGTGGAGGGTAAACCCACTTAAACCGTACCCACCTCCTTTTTCATTGGTAGAGCAGAGTGAAGCTGCTCACCTCTGGCAGGCAGGCAGGCAGGCTCTAGCTAAACATTAACACACTGTGACTTCTTGGGACAGGATGAAAGGAAGGTTGGATTTTTATCTAAATCATTTACCATTATCTATTGAGGGCCATTTCTATATCACCCACCTTGCTATTCTATTCACCCCCCTCCTCTCTGCTGAGGCCTCCAGCTCCTCACATGAGGGGACATTTAACTTCTGAGTAAGATGTCAAGAAGTAAGGCATGCTTCTTCCCAGTGTGTTGAGGTTATGATGAGGCCAAGTAGTGTAATAAAGCACTCCTGCAGCCTTGAAATAATTGATAAGGTGAGCCATTCTTGGGTGTAGGGTGACATCCTGTGTTTTCCAATGGAACTGTTGTACCTATATTGGCCAGTAGACACAAGGGTGTTGGTTATGTTTCAACATTTAGGGGATGCATATGCAATGAGGGGTTTGGGGTTCTCTTTCGGAACATTTGAGCGTCAAACACTTAATAATTCTATGCATCAATTTTTGCCTTTTCTGCATTAATTTATAGAGGAAACATTTAATTTTGTCACAATGAAAGTACTCTGCTACTTTAATGTTTTTATAGGTGTGGGGTGGGAGGCAGATGCACAAGTTCTTGTCTGTGAAAATACGAACTTTGCTACCTTGAAGTCATCCATTGGTTTGTGGACTTCACATTCTGTACCTCCGAGTTTGGCATTTTGCCCGTTGCCCTCTTGGTTGTTTGGAGCATGTTCTTGTCTGTGAAATTGATGGACATAGCTATTCTTACGTCACCCATTTGTTAGTGGACATTCTGAAGCCACAAGCTTGGCATTTTGGCCATTGCCCTCTCGGGTTTTTGGAGCATATTCATGTCTGTCAAAATGATGGACTTAGCTACTCTGATGTCACCCATTGGTTGGTAGACTTCACATTTTGAAGCCTTGAGGTTGGCATTTTCGCCATCACCCTCTTGGTTGTTTGGAGCATGTTCTTGTCTGTGAAAATGATGGACGTAGCTATTCTGACGTCACCCATTTGTTTGTGGACTTCACATTCTGAAGTCATGAGTTTGGCATTTTGGCCGTTGGCCTCTGGGTTTATTGGAGCATGTTCCTGTCTGAAAATATTGGACTTAGCCACCATGACTTCATCCATTGGTTTGTGGACTTGACATTGGCATTTTGCCATTGCCCTCTTGGGTTTTTTGGAGCCAGAGATGACAATATTTTGGCGAGAGGAGGATCAAGGGGTGGATCTGATTGAGAAGCCAAAGACGCTATTGGTAGACGGCCTGTTGTTGAAAGCAGCCCGCCCTTATTTATGCATAACTTGACCATAAGTGCTATATCGTAGGCAACTGGACTTGCTTGTTTTTCTTGAAAGTCCAGTAGTCCAGTTGCCTATGATATAGCACTTAAGATTACCATGACCTGGATGACAGAGAATCTTCACCGACATTTAAACCTTGATTAAATGTAAACAGATGAGTTATATAAAAATTAACCCCCATACAGTTGTCATGAAGAGGGAAATCAGCTATAAAGACTAAAACTGTTTTTGTGCCAGGCAGTAAATTTTTATTTCTGCTATAAAGCTGGGACTTGTGACATGGGTGTCCTTGGAGACTGACTGGCTTCTGGAGCCAGACTCAAGTGGCCTTTCAAAGAACTGCAGTTTTTTGCACTTTTGTCTTGGCTTCATTTTTCAGCTCTGGAGGTAGCCGTTTTGTCTCCCCCAAAATCTATGCCTGTGAGGCGACAACAACATTGTGTATGATATTCATTTGATCTGCATGCAGGAAAGTATTCCAAAATCCTAGAGGCAAGGACTGTTAAATGTCACTGGTTTATGTGCACTGAATGAAAGTGACGTATAGGCAGTGCTGTGGGAAGATGCTTTACCCCTGTGTGAAAGCTACAGTCCTTCATTCAAGGCCTTACTGTAATCTGCCAGCTGTAATCAGATGCTTCAATGGTGCATTTAGCTTTCTTTTAAAGGAAAGTCCATTCACAGTGGTATCATTATTTTCCTATCAAGGCTGGGGGAAAGCCGAGAGGGAGGCAAAACAGAGGAGATGCCCCAGGTGACTTTAGAAACTGGGCCACCAGAGATACCTGTGGTGCCAGAGGAGGGACTGAACACTACACCACCTCTCCGCACTGAAGGGGCATTTGTGCTTCCTGAAAGTGAAACCTGACTTGTTATTTCTGATCTGCAGCAGGTGATAACAGCAATGTGCATCAGTGCAGGTTTAATGGATGCAATGTGTAGAGCACATGTAGTGGCAATGCATCGCTGTGTGCCCAGATCATAACTCTCACTCCACTGGTTGTAAATGGAGATTGCGAGAGAGCTTTCAGAAATAGGAATTAGGTTTATAATCCTGATGCTGTGCGGAAGAGGGAATAGTAATCAGATTTATCTGTGACACCACAAATTTCATCCCTTGTTTCCGCAGTGCTGTAGATGTCCAAAAATAGATGGCATCTCATAAACAGTTATTTTAAAAAAGCACGATAACAGCAGCACAGCAGCTGTCAGGTCTATGGAGAAGAACAGTAGACATACAGCTGTCAGTGCAGAGAACTATTTAATATGCATTCCCACCCTCCAGGAGAATTTAACAATGCAATATATTCACAAGGACAATATTAAGCTGGATGTTAGCCATATAATATTAGCTCATAAGCTCAAATTCATACTTATAAAGAATGTAATGTCTGTAAATGGAATGTAAAGTGGACAGATTGAGTTGTGTATTCGACTTGGCCTTTGTACTCCTGCAGCTCAGAGAAGCACTTGACATCTGATAGAGGATTGCAGGAACACACTTGTGTCTGAAACAGATCCTCAGTGCAGCCTCTCTGGCGATGGCTTAGAGCTCGCAGCGCCTTAATCAAACCAGTACATGTGAGGCAGATGGGCTGGTAACAACAGCCTGCTCTCAGCTGACGAGGAAGGGTATGTGTGATTTTTCCTTTCTTTTGCTGTCTTTTCAACACGCCACAGTCACGTGAGCAAAGTGCTGACTACCACAGTGCACTGCAGGCCAGCCACTCAACTTCCTCCTATCTTTCAACAAACTAATTGTCATGTAGTCAGCAGGACCTTTACTCTGTTTGGCACTCGAGAGCACAGAGAGGTAACCAAAGAGCTGTGATGGATGAGGTAACTATTTCTCTGGTTGATTTGAATGAGAGGAGTAAATTTGCATTGAGTTTTGCATTGGAAATTAACTGGAATGGATTTGTCTCCAGACTTTTAGTATCTGCACGATTATATTTATCTTTTTGTAAGTCTTCTGTGATTGCGGCATGCCTTGGAGCAGATCAGTTGAAGCAGCTAGCTACATGTAAGCTTTGCACCCACCTCATTTTTTATTTATACCTGCACCAATCCAGTATTGTCAGCTATTTAATGCACCTCTAATGTACATACTGTTTGCATTTTTAGAAAGAAAATCTTCTTATCTCCATTTATAAACACAGTAGATACATGCCTCTGTCACTGCTTTTTTTAACTATGCTTATAATAGTTGAAAAGGTCAACATGAATAAATAATAAGACGTGGAAAAGCTATTACCCCAGTATCAATCTGAAATCGTAATTGTGCAGAAATGCACAGTGCTTCTTGTTAAGTTGTAATGAAAATAATTCCAGAAAGATTTAAGAGCATGTGTTATGAATATTTTATTTATCATATTTGTCTATATATTTATATAAAATCTTAATTACATAATAATCAGCTGACTTTTCAGGCAAGTCAAAAGACTGTAAAAATCAAGTATACCATTTATGACCCTTGTCCCTGTGTTTAATATAGGGCTGTAACTAATGATTATTTTTATTGTTGATTAATCTGTTGATTTTTTTCAAATAATTGATTTGTTGTTTTGTCAATAAAATGTCAGAAAATTATGAAAAATGTCGATCAGTGTTTTCTCAAAGCCCGGGCTGACGTCCTCAAATGTCAAATGTTATCCACAGCTCAAAGATATTCAGTTTACCATCATAAAAGAGTAAAGAAACCAGAAAATATTCACATTTAAGACGCTGTAATCAGAAAAATGTAACTTTTTTTCTTTAAAAAATTACTCTAGCTTAGAATCAGCTGTCACAGTAGTTGACAACGAATCAAATAATTTGTGGGATTACACAAACTAGACATTATTCACAAGCATTTAACTTTATACAAGCACTGGTCTGTGAACTTGTGATGAGGAAAAATTAAATGCCTGCACACTTACTCCATGCCACACAAGTTTAAAGAAGATCCTACTTGGATCTTCATCATGGCAAAATGTTTGAAAGGTTGAAACCACACCTCTATTTTTACATAATACACACTAATAGGGTGACAAGCTCTATGGTGGCAGGTGTGGTTAATAATCTAAACCACTCAGGGTGGTAAAACAATCAACAGCAGTCAATGAATTACATAGAAAAATTACATAGAGAAAAAAACAGTAATGCAAAGGCCCTACTACAAATACATCAGACATCTATCTCAGTTAATAAAAAATTCATCATCATTCACCTGTGTTTAAAATTTGATATGTTTAGCTTGAGGCTGAACAAAAGAAATCTCAAATACATGAACAGAAATTGGGTCTAAAACACCCTGCTGAAAATAGATCAAATTCTAATTTTTGGATTAAAGACAACCTTGGGCATTACCAAGCACCCAGTGTTTCATTGAACTTGCTGAGATTTCTAAAAATGTTTTCATGTTTGAGAAAATTTCCACTTAATACAGGCGATGCAAAGGGACTAGCATGTGTAGCAAAATGTCTGCAAATTTCAGTTCCCTATATGTGGCCTGTTCTGAAAAATATTACATCTACTTCTTTACTGCAGTTTATGAGTGTCTTAATCGCTGCCATGAGCATCTGAAATTTACCATGGATCATGGTGTGCAACAAATCAGTTTTTTGGACACTGTTGTAAAGTGTGAGGGCAGGACATTGGTGACTTATCTGTTGAGAAAAGAAACAGACAAAGTTCTTTCGTACATGGGCAATCTTTCCAAGCCTCCCCATCACCCAGTACAGTCGTATCAGGAGAATTGGCACAAAACAAACTGATTATGAGGAACAAGCAGATGAATTAGAATACAGATACAAGGAAAGAGGGCATAATGAAAGGAAGGAAAAGCTGCATGAAACAGATTTAGCACTGTAACACAGAAAGAGTGACTTGTCAAAAAAAAAACCTCTACCACATAATCATTCTAGGTACTATATAAAATAGTCAGCACTGTAATAGATTTTGAAAAAATTATTAAAACAAAACAAAAGCAAAACACTGGCACATTTTAAACTTTGATCCACATCTTATAAATGAATTTAAAGATCAGCCCAAAATAGTGTACAAATACCCCTAAAACATAACACAAATGCTGGTAAAATCTGATTTTATTCCCATTAAAGCTTCATTTCCAACAAAAACTTTAGGTATAGTATCTTTAGTACTGTACGTAACCCATACAGATATGTAATTAGACCCTAGATCTTTGCATTTCCACGGCAGACAGTACTCTAAAATGATGCTAGGGTTGTTGTAACTCTCAGCTCCGTCCACTAGAGAAACTTGTACATCTCATTTATCGTCAATAGAACTGACATTTTCAGAACAAAAAAAGAACAGTCTGCAGTGAGCGTCTCCCTTGATATAATATTTAAAAATTGTGGGTTTGCGCATTGAGTCCTTGTCAGACAAGAGCAGGGATGTAGTGTTGCCAGAGCGCACTGAAATGGAAATGCAAAAATAACCACTCTAATGTGTACTAAACTGAACTGAACTGAACTGCACTGTTAGGTGGAAACGAGGCTTAAAAATACCACTTCCCTTGATCCTCCGCAAAGAAATTATTGGTGTGGCTCATGTACTTTTTACATTTAAGTCTACTACATGTACTCTACTGATAACAGGAAAAACAGTGAAAGCAAGAGGCACTGTATCTTGCCCCACAAAGAATGTACTTTATCTTATCAAATGTCCATGTGGTTTAGCATGTAGGAAAGACACAAAGAGCTCTTAAACCAGGATAGCTGCAACCGGAACCGGGATCAGCGTAACCCAGTGTCAGTGCATGTCAGAGAGGCTAATCACCCTGTCGCCTCTCTGAGATACACTGGCGTCAAATTTGTTAGATCTCTGAGAAGAAGAGGTGATTAAAAAGCTCTCAAACTCCAAACAGAGTTTTTATATTTTCACTGTCCAGACTCTTACACCTACAGGTCTTTATTAAACTTGTGTGGCATGGAGTGAGTGCACAGGCGTTACTTTTTTCCTCAATGTACGCTGTTTTTTCATAGCCTTGCACCTACATGATGTACATATAATTATTCTCTCTCAACTCTGTGAATGTGTAATTTCAGATTTTTAAGTTAAAAAAAAACTTTTAGGGATGTCATGTCTGATCTTGTAGCAAAATAAGATTGCTTGCTGCTTTACTACCAAGGTTCAACATAACTTTTCAGTACCCACGTCAGTAAAACAGGGTTTATTGCCTCATTGTTCACTTTGAAATGATGAGCAAGGGTCAAAAACTGAACTGTTATCTGTGTCAGTCATCGCACGGACTCTCTATTAGCTCCCTTATCAAGTGCGTCCAATGACTGGCCGAGTTAAGTTGTTAAGTTCAAGGTTTTGCATAGCAGACAAGTTGCACAATCACCTTGTCTATTGTTTACACTTAAGTGCTTATCTGCTCTGGAGGTGAAAACTCAAAATATGACCTCTCTGTGAATGTGTGTGTGTGTGTGTGTGTGCGTGTGTTTAAGGGGGAGATGTTTCAAGTTGCTTGTGATTGGCTAGTTTGATAAAGAAGTCTAAGTAATGTTTTTGTCTTGAAGTAACTGAGTTTTGTAGTGGCGTGCTCACGTGGTGTCGTGAGAGAAGAAGCAGCAGTTCCTCTGCAGTTTCCTCACAGTTTGTTATTTCTCTCTCCTGCTGTGAGAATAAAAGGAATTCCTTGGAGATTTTTTTGATGAGTGATGCCACTGTGCTCTGGACTCTGCACACTGGGGCTGGTTGTTTTCATACAGACTCCAATTGTCATGACAAGACAGTGCAGCCAGGCTATGACTGTGGGTCACATAAATGTCCTGGTGCAGACACAGTGGTGTGGTGTGCATTAACTGAACTGAACAATAAAGCCGCAAGCATGATAGAGAAGGAGGGAGATGTCGGCTTGATGGGTGACTCATGTGAGACTGCAGTGTTCTTAAAAACCCATACATGATCTCCTCAGTCCTGTCACTAACAGACCATAATATTCTGTGCATTATTGTGTGAGGAGGATCAGAGTGCTGACTGTGGAGTTGGGTTCAGTTGGAAGTCAGTGACAAGAAATGGGAAAACAAAAGTAGCACTTAGAAGGGAAAGGTGTGCTTCGTGTCACAGCTGGATGAGAAAACGGTGCGGTCGATGAGCAACGAAGGAGGGCTGTGAAGCCGGCTGTGTTGAACCCCAGGGAGCAGACGAGAACACCGAGCCAACAGAGACCAGAGAGCAGAGAGGTGGCTTGCTGACCTGTTCTGAAAACCCCTCTCCTCCTCCCTCCTCCACCTCTGGAGCAGCCAGCGGGGGCCTCAAGTCCCCATCCAAACTAAACACACCAGACCGCAGCTGCATTCAAGCTCACATGCAGTTATCGGAAACCTAAACATCCATCTGTGCAGCCTCTCTGAAAGTGAATCTGAGGAATTGGTTATATTCGTGTCATACAAGCGCAGATGCACTTCACAAAGAAACCCACAAGTCAGCAAAGATCTGGAACGGAAAAGCTGTGTTTGTGAGTCGTGACTCGTGACTGAGGGAAATGATGGGGGAGGGCCGGTGAGGAGGAGAGAGGAGGAGGAGGCGGGTTGCACACGCAGAGGCAGGTTGTGATTGGTAGATGAAGGGGGTGGAGAGAATGAAAGGGGGAATGGGAAGCATCTTCTTACACTGAGGGCATTCTGCACCTAAAATATAGAGCATCTTGGCCACATCTGACGTACAGTATTTCATCTGTTTGCTCAGAAATGACTGTCTGAGCATACAGAGGACAGAGCCTCTCCTATACTGATTCAAGTCTCACAATGAGAGAGCTCATGCATTAAACATGAGTGTTCAAGGACACACACGACGCACAGATGTTGCAGTGATGATAGATTTGTTTTAACAAAGTAACCCTTCTACACTGATCAGTAACACTCTATTTTAAGAGGCTGTCAACAATGTGGCATAATTAAGCTGCACAGTGGTTAACTACTGAGATATATATCTTGTGCTATTGTCCCTAGTGAGGGATGAATAAGTGAGATACAGAGATTTTGATAATCAACTGCAGGCAGTAGTGTCGTAGTTGGTGATGAGGTGGACATACTTCTAGGTAGATAGGTACGTGGGTATACCCTCAACTACATCACTGACTGTAGGACTGATTCAATTAGTTGATTGACAAAAAATGAATAGATATTAAGCTCCATAATTGTGAGGATTTGCTGCTTGCTTGCTTTGATTTGATAGCGTTGACCTGCCACCCCACCTGTAACTGAGTGCTGTATTTGATTTGGTTGACAGTGGGCATGGGATGGTTAGAAAATTTTAATGTCACAGTTATCCTGGCTAAATAATTGCCATTCAGGATATTATGCAGATAATCATCAAAATGCGCTTAAAAGTCTTAAATAACCCTAAAATAGATTGGAATCATGTTACCTTACATTTTGTTAAGAGACATATTTTTATTGCATCACTGAGAGGAAGCATCTTTTTACTGAACATCCTCTTCAGTGAAAAACAATCTTAAAAAGCCAGGCAATCCATCCTGCCGCGATCAGGGTGGAGGTTTTGCCTCCCCAAATGTAGCACTAAGCGTTACAGATCGTCCATTGTCCCGCCTGCTATCGCTTATCTTAACCAGCAGTGACCACTAATTGTCCATGATACTCGTGAAAGTGTGTGTTACTGGATCTTCTGTGTTATGTATTGTACTATCTGTCTTGTTGTACTCATGACCATTATCTGTATCTTTATCATTATCATGATCACCACATTCTTTATGACGCTCTTAAATTTATCAGTAGATATAAAAGTTTCTCATTTTGGATCTTTTTGCAGAGTCTTCCATGCCCAAGTTGCCTTGTAGGAAAATGCAGTTTTCCTCAGATCTTTCAAAAGTCAGTGTACATTAAAAAGAAAACACCTGGAGGAGCATAGCTGGTAACTGCCAGAGCTATGAAATATCTTTTATCTTGAGCTACAATAAAATCGTATAGCGCCCCATCCCTAGTCCACAGCACACCGGGGAGCCATCAGTTTCTGTTCAGGATTCCTGGACTTGATATTGAGTAAAGAGAAGTATCTCTTTTCAAGTTTGTTCTACAGTGTACTGAGTAAAACAGTCAGAATGTTCTTCATACTGCAACACAGCCCCAAACCTCACTGGGGAGTCTGACATTTACTTCTTGCAAAACCTCTTTTCCACAAACATAGTGAAACACCAAGCTAGCGTGTGAGACCGTTTTTTGTGAGAAACAAATGCTGTGTTCATGAGGAGCACTGAAATGGATAGTAAAAGACACATTTTTATATCTAACCAGCTTAATTCATGTTACTGAGACACACACTCAGACACACAGTTTCTGTGAACGTGGAGGCCTTTCCTTGGCACATTGTGGGTTTCAAAGTGGGTGACTGCCTGTCTTTCACCATAGTTTCAGAATATTGATTTTTAGATATTGTGTATTTTAGGTCAGGGGTCTTAGACGTTTTTTAGATCAAGGACCCCTTAGCTGAAAGACAGACAGAGCCGGGCCCCCCGAGTACATATGTAAATATTGAGTTGCATTAACTGGGTATACAATTATATGTAGGGCGGCCTAATGTGCCACATAAAAACATATTTTTATATGGTGCATACAATGCTAAGCTATTAAAATAACCATCGACAGATTCACATATTTATACATCATGGATTCATTTGACAAAAAATCATGGGTAACAGATGTTTTTCTATTATTATCTAATAAGCCAATGGATCTTTGTTAATATGTTGGATTCATGTTAATGTGTATATACGGCCATATTTTTATTTTTAGGGGAAAAAATAATCAAACAATAATTTGGCAGCCCCCCTGCAGTAACTCTGATGACCCCCTAGGGGTCATGCACCCCCTGTTTAAGACTCATGTTTTAGGTGATCACTAAAAGCAAGTCTATGTTGTAGTGTTTGTGGCAACATTGCTTTAAATAGCTTTTGAAATGTACTGATCCTTTGTTTATGGAACTTGTTGTCAACAGCCACATCATGAGACTGTTTAATTTGACCTCTCCTCTTTCATTACAGATATCCCCTACATTGATCTAACAGCAACTGCAAGCAAGACGAGCGAACAAAGCACAATCAGACTACTGTAACAAACAACAGAAGACAAGAACAACCACCGCGTAACAGGCTGACAGACAGATTGACACTTTGACCAGCCAGGGCTTCAGATAAATGGCTGACAAGCAGATCAGGTAAGGCGGAATGTGGAACGACTACAAATACAGCCGCACTGTGGCCTTATTTTCGTCTATTGACCTCTCATATTTCCTATTTCTGTCTCTTGTCCAGTTTGCCTGCCAAATTGATCAATGGGGGGATCGCTGGCCTAATTGGAGTGACCTGTGTGTTTCCCATTGACCTGGCCAAGACTCGCTTGCAAAACCAGCAAAATGGATCTCGCCTTTACACCAGCATGTAAGACATTTCTGTATTTGACTATATTTGACTGTATTTGACATATTAACTTATGAACATATTGCTTGGTTATAGTCAGAACTGATCAGCAGCATCACTAAACTTGTCATCAGGGCCCAGTTGAAAAAAGTAATCTAGACCAGAATGATCTACATTTGGAAATCCTCAGATAATCCATCCTACTTTTGTGCCGTTTTTTCAAAGATTACAAAATCCAGATAGTGCTCTAAAAGGGACTTCATATCACAATGCAGGCAGTCTGCCAACAAACACACTGCAATTACCGCTTATTGCCATAGGTGCTGCCAAAGAGAATGAAGCAGAGATCATTGAGATTCTAACTTTAAGCCTTTTGGTACAGTAGGATAAAAATAAAAAAGAATGTTGTTCACATAAAATACTGCCCCAAATAGCTGTCAATATCAAACAAAAAGTATTTTATAGATAGCATAAAGTCTACTCAATCTATTTTATCACAGTAACTGTTCAACAAATCAAGTGCAAAATCTAAATAAATGTATATATATGTGACCAATTTGCAAGTTTTATTACATTTTGTTCCTGAAATCCACCCTGAATCTGCCCTTCTGCTGCAACCAGAATAATCCAGATTTTTTTAATCCAAAGTATCCCAATCCTACTAAAAAGTTTTGAACAACACATACTAAAGGTTTGATCCAGATCAAAATCAAGACTAGAATACACGATCAAATTCAATTCCAGAATCCCCTTTTTTCTTTCGAACAACCTTTTTTCAAGACTTGATCCAATCCAATAGCTGAAATCTGATCAGATTATTTCTGGACACCTGGGCCCTGACTCTCAGTGCCCCCCTCTCTTCCAATGCTCGCTTGCCTGTCGCTTGCTTGTCCACAGATGGCGTCCATGGTGTCAAACCACCGCCAGCTCTTTCTGTTTGCGCCACTCCGGCTGTTGTGGTCCTTTATTCTTCTATAATCACTTTTGAGTTTTTTACATTTTGCCCAACATTGTTCAGCCATCCGGTGGAAACTTAACGGCTCTGTCCAGTTCCCGCTGTAATTCCGCCTCTCCCATAACAGAGAGGAATTTCTGCACCTCGTTGACCAACCAAGAAACGCTGTTGTGCGCTGACATTTCGAGATAACAAATCCTTTGTTGAACAAAAGTGATGATTCGCTGTTGACCAATGAACGGACTGCAGTGTTTTAGCTCCACCTTTTAGTAACAGATCTGCTAGGTACCCCAATAGAATGGGTCCCAAAAATGGGGACAATACAGAACAGTTCATTGGTACCATCCACTACTTTTCACTTTGAAAAAAAAGGCACACTGAACTGAACTGTACCGTACTGCTGGGTGGAAAAGGGGCTTTAGGTAATTAACATACCACAACTGTTTTGTGTTTCAGGTCAGATTGCCTTATTAAGACCATCCGGTCAGAGGGGTATTTTGGGATGTACCGAGGTAAGTTTTTAGAGTTCTGTAATTTATGTCTGAGCTCGTTTAAGTGTAGATAATGAGAGCATCAAAGCTATTAGTTAGCATAGGCCTGTGATTACTTTCAACTTCAGAGAGAGGCTGCAGAGCTCAAATACAAGGATCTCACTGCTACAGGCAATTATCCCTCATTCTCTCTCTCCCTTGTCTGCTTTTTCTTCTTCTTCTTTGCTTCCTTACTTCTTCTGTCTGTCTTGCTCCCTGTCCTTTTTATCCTCCCAGGAGCGGCGGTGAACTTAACACTAGTCACACCAGAGAAAGCCATCAAATTGGCTGCCAACGACTTCTTCAGGCATCACCTCTCCAAGGATGGGTGAGGCATGAAAGTGCTGACAGGCTGACTGACACACACCCACTCCCCCCTCATTCACACTGTGATTAACTGGCGTGTTTACTAACATGTAACCTGACACATTAGCTGTCTGTTTTCCCACCAAGGCTCTAGTTAATCCTGCACCGTTCTGTCGTCTCCTCCGAGGCACCGGGCATTTCACAGCGGTTCGTGAACTGCCTGGTTTAAAAATACAGAATTACTCGTATCACGTTACCCAGTGAAATTAGCACACGATGGTATCGCATACCAAAGATTAGTAGCCATCGTCTGGTGTTGCTGAAATCCATCACCCACCCATTGTCCCCCATGATAAACCCGAAGGTTTCTGGAGCATCAATCTGCCTCTCTATGGTGACACACATGCGAGCTGATGAATGATTGACTTGTCTGGCCCTGCCGCTCACCTTGTGAATTATTAATCCGCCCTTGCTCTTGACATGTTGATATAGAAGATGAACATTATCATCACCAGCACAGATGGTGACAACTCCTGTTTTTTTTGAGGACTGCAGCAATAAAGTTATCTGACTCACACTGTCAGTCTGGTGCCTGCTCTAATGTGATCCTGCTTTTCATCGTCTTCTCCTCTCTTCCAGAAAACTAACTCTGTTCAAAGAGATGCTGGCTGGGTGCGGGGCAGGTACATGCCAGGTGAGTGAGTGAGGTGCTGCTTTAATTGCATCCTCCTGTTCTCCATCTGGAGCCGCTGCCTTTAGTAACGCCAGTGTCAGCTCACACACACACCACTGGTCACTGCCTGCAGCTAGAATTAACCACAATCACTTCCAAATGAGAGGAGTTAGTGGTTGCAGAAGCATGCTCGCCGTTTGTCTCTGTTATCTGTGATGGGAATGTGACCTGTAATGTTTCGCTTTCATTAATGATTTCTTTTTCTTTTTTTTTTTTCTTTTTCATTAATGATTTCTAATCACTGAAATGTTGTCCCGTTAGCAGGCGATACACTGGCAGCTAGATGTGAGTGATCAGATAAGACGTTGCGAGAGTGCTTGGCCATGTGCACAGAGTGAGTGAGTCAGAGGGAAATGCCTCTTGTCAATGAGGGCAAAGGCTTCAAACCCGGGGAACGTGATTAGATTAAGTGTAGCAGACCTTGGATTAAGATTGAGGCTGAGAACATGGCTATCTCACCCTTAATCCAGTTAACTAGTTACTACTGTGTGTGGATTACAGAGGAAAACAAGAGATGACACGTAGCTCATGCATGCCAGTGGATTTACACTGGACACACGTTTTGCCTGCACGAATCAATCCTTCCTCACAGCGTGCATATGTTGACACTGATCCTAATACCTTTGTTTCATTTTGTCGCAGGTTATTGTCACAACTCCTATGGAGATGCTGAAAATCCAGCTTCAAGATGCTGGACGACTTGGTGAGAGGAAATGAAATCCAGATGGAGTTTTTAGTAAAGAATGCAGTGTAGGGGGTAAACTGGAGAAACAGTGACCTCATGTGGTCATATCTGAGATTACAGCAGCTTAATTCTGGTTTCTTCTTACTGTTATGAATTCAAAATGTCTGCCCACATACCTGTTCTGCATGATTCTAATAACTAGCTATATATGAAGTTTTAATTGTTAATGTTTTTCTTATGCTCCACAGCGGCTCAGAGGAAGCTGATGCCAGAGACGGTGGCAGCAGGTACTGTGGAGACCAAGTCCCCAACAGCCATGCAGCTCACCAGAGAATTATTTAGGGAAAAGGGCATTGCTGGGCTGTACAAGGGCCTTGGTGCCACATTGCTCAGGTAAAACAGATCTGGCAACTCTTTTAACCAACACTGCAGTGAACTTCACATGACTTACTGTGATTGTCTCTCTGATGTCTCTCTTTTTGTAGGGATGTCCCATTCTCCATCATCTATTTCCCCCTATTTGCCAACCTGAACAACCTGGGCAAAAGAGACATAGATGGGCCTGCTCCGTTCTACGTGTCGTTCATATCAGGCTGTGTCGCCGGGAGCACAGCGGCTGTCGCTGTCAACCCCGTCGATGGTGAGCGATGTGACTGTGAGCGTTGTCGAAACGTGTGCACCGTTAGTTGATGTTACATATTCACCTGAGCTCTGTGTGTTGCAGTGATAAAGACTAGACTGCAGTCGCTGAACCGGGGAAGCACAGAAGACACGTACAGCGGAGTGACTGACTGCATCAGGTGACCTCATTATGTCTTTATTGCTGCAGGATGTGTGATGCTGTGTGTGTAGTCAAGTTAACATGGATTAGAAGTACATCATCACACAAGTGTGTCAAAACACTTTACACCAAAAAACTAACAATGACAGCAGAACCAACAAATACAACTGCCACTCAAATTACAAAATATAGAGATAAACACCTTACCTGTATGTTTCACTTTTAATAACTGTCTAGGTCCATTTTTAAATGCTGTTTTTACAAATAAATTACCATCAACCCTTAAAAAGGCACAAGTCACCATGTATGCTGATGATTTAACAGTACACAGGTGCACCTGCAGTTGTCTTGAATAAGGAACTGTAGTCAGTAGTTACATGGTTAACAAATAAGTCAAGTCCAAGTTTATTAAAATGACAAACTAGTTCTTAATGTCTCCAAAACAAAATGCATTGTATCTGAGACAAATCATTTGTTACGAAAAGAGCCTAAGTTAAAGTTGTATGTAAAAGATGTTACAGTTGCACAAGTTCAAGAGACCAAACTTGTAGGTATAACATTAGATAGTAAATTATCTTGATCTAAGCATAGTGATAATTTGGTAACTAAGACGGGGAGAGGTCTTTCAGTTATAAGGAGATGTTCTAAATATTTCAACACAAAATGTAATAGGACGGCTCATTAAGGCAGTAGTTTGATCTCATCTGGAGTGTTGCTCAGTGGTGTGGTCCAGCGCTTCTATGACCCAGTTAAAAAGCAGCATGTTGTTCTCTTTGATGCTCACACAGAAGTAATGTAAATACAATTCATAACTGTTTATCCTGCTTAACGTACTTACTTACTTAGTTATTCAATAAATATATAGTTTTATATAAACAGCTATGTTTGAGCTCAGATGTATATAACTATGAAACCACGTGTGCTACTGGAGGTAAATAAACACTACCCAAAGTGAAAACCAGTATATTGAAGAACAATGTACAGAGGCATGATTACATGCGACTCTCTGCCTTGAGCCTAGTATTCAGGAAAAAAGTAAATATCGCTTTAAAATATCATTAAAACAAGATCTTTTGGCTTAAAAGTGCTCCTCATTTAATGATATTTAGCTATTAAGTATGTGATTTTATATAGTTTAATACACAATCTAAGGGGGCTTACATAGTATATACTAGGGATGGGAGTCACTAGATGATCCACCATACAGTATCATTGCAATTTTTAATATGTTGCGATACACCGAGTATTGCGATAAAATATATTGTGGTTTATTGCCTTTTTTCAACTGTGAATTATCTCCCCAAAGGAAAACTCTGTCATCTGTTTTCAGTCTCTTCATCTCATCTCAGCCAAGTTTTTTGCTGCAGCAAAATGTATCTAGTGGCAAATGATTTTATTATTTTAGTAGGCTGTAATATGAATAATTTATATAATAAAAATATTGATATTTGGCACTGTGTGATAATATGATATTGCCACACAAAAATATCTTGATACTATGCTGTATGGATTTTTCTCCCGCCCCTAGTATAAACTACAGTGGGTATCAATGGTTAAATCATATGTTTTATTATTTGATATTAATGTATGTTACGATCATGATGATAATGCTGTTGAATGATGAAAGTACTATGATATTTTTGGAGCACCATGATGCTTTTTGTAGGCACTATTTTGACTTTGATGTATGATCGGGCATGGTCTGCTCAATAACTACAGCTCAATATTGTGACATCTTTAATTTTGTATCTCTTTAGAAGACCTTATTTTCAGTTTCCATGGACTAGAGATAGGTCTTGTGTTGTTGTTGTTGTTGTGGTGGGATGTTTTTTATAATTATCTACTATCATGTACAGAATATTATCTTTGTTGTGGAACCCAGAAAGAATAGCTACAGCTATTGAGGATCCCAATAAATAAAATAACAAGCTTTTATTTGCTCTCTAGGAAAATCATGCGTAATGAGGGTCCATCCGCCTTCCTGAAGGGAGCTTACTGTCGAGCCCTGGTCATTGCCCCTCTCTTCGGCATTGCCCAGGTGGTCTACTTCCTGGGTGTTGGTGAATTTATCCTCAGCTTCTTGCCTAAAAGAGACAACTAAGAAGCACCTCCTTTCTGCCTTTCCCTCCCATTACGCATCACACCAACTGCGTGGGGATTCATCTCATTCTGATGGGTCACAGCATGACCGATTAGTACATGTTTTAAATTTCTTGTGTTGAATGTTGAAGTAGTTTAGGAGGGAGCCTTTTTCCTTTGCCAAGCTGCCTGTGGTGGCACACACAAATCCAGTAGGCACGCTGAGCTAGCTCTCTGGAAATGAAGCCACAAATATCAGTTGAAGTTTTAAATGAACGTTGCTTTTTAATTACAGCATTTTATTGCATTGTTTTAAATAAGATTGTCAAATCCTCAGAGTAGATGTACTGCCCTTGGTTGCTGCAGTTCTGCACGCCCTCCACTACCTAGCGTTAGTCTCTGAGTGACAGATCTATTGAAAATGAGACACCATAACTAGCTAAATTAAATGCACCTACTTTACTTATAAAGATATGAGACCATTAGATGAATAGAGCATTTACTAAAAAATGCTAATCAAAGAATTCCCTCAGACCTTATGTCTTAAAAGATAGTATATTTAGAATCAGAGAAACAATATGCCTCTGTTTCAGACAAAGACACAGGGAATGTGTTGATGTGTTAGCGGCACACCCCCTATGATCTTTCCTGAGAAGCCACATCCCTTCCTGTAAGAGGTTGTAATGAACTCAGCCATTCAGCTCCGAGCAGACTTTGATTGCCTTGGCTTTAAGTAGATCAGGTTCCAGCTGATATTCAGTATTACCACAATGTTTTGCCTCCATGAAAAAGATATCTCATGAGACGGCGTACCACATTTGGGCATTATGCACTACCAAACTACACCAACACGTTCTTTTAAACTGCCTCTGTGCTTCTTTCTGTGGGTAGAAACTATCAAGCATGTTGTACTTGTGGTCACGCCCCCAATCAGTGATGTCACAGCAGGGGTTTTGCCTCAGAGGAATGATGGAAAACACCTGCTGTGACATCACTGATTGGATTGTGGCCAAAAGTGCTGCACGCTTTAAAACATTTCAGTCCACAGAGAGCAGAGCGGCGGCGCTTTCCTGCTCTGTGTGATTCATTGTGGGCTCAGATGAAAGC
Source organism: Epinephelus lanceolatus (assembly GCF_041903045.1). Lineage (NCBI taxonomy): Eukaryota > Metazoa > Chordata > Actinopteri > Perciformes > Serranidae > Epinephelus > Epinephelus lanceolatus. The sequence continues at coordinate 20,057,430 of NC_135738.1, forward strand.
TGCGAACATCAAATGGGTTGAAAGTAATTTTAATAGAGGGGCAGATTATCAGTAGATATTTAGTAATTACGCAGACAAATCACATGCTGAGGCCTCCTGAGTGCACTCATCTGTTGTGGAGCCAGTGAGACCTCGGCTAGAGTAGCTCAACCCCAGTAGATCCAGACATAATTATTATTGTTTACAGATGAGTTCGCACTCAGTTTTAAATTCTTTGTCCGAACTTGAATTCAGTGGCAGGACCCAAAGAGCTAATGATAAACATTTCTTTATCAGAAACCAATTTGTTTTCAGTGTTCTATGATTTTTACCAAACTCATCTCATTTGCTTTAGAGGTTTCGTTTGCTTTAAGCTGCTCCGGAAAAAGCAGCCCCGCTGTATCTCGTTTATGCATCACACAACACTGAAGCCCTGCCATTGGTTTATCTCGCCGGAGATCAAGGTGACTTTGACGTGTATTATCCAATCACATTCCTCCCTCGCTCCCACCGTTCAAGCAGCTCATCAGTTGTGCTGTTGCACTGTAGATACGCGATGCAACTTTTCAGTGTGTGTTATCATTTGTGGGAGTGAGGTCTATTTATCAATATTCCTTTCTATCGGCAGTATAGCACTATATATTTGTATGTGTTGTTTTTTCTGTGTCAAAGTGTCCACCTTAACTATATTGTACAGAAGCAGATGATATGAACTTTATGTTTTAGGATTTATTGTTTGTTTTGTACATGATGGCTTATTTGCACACCTACCTCTCCAGCCCCCCCCACCCCTCAATCCATATTGTGATTTTTATGTTATGATGGTGTGGACATATCAAATGAAGGAATGTGTTTTAATGCATCATTTCAACTTAAATGCAGCATATTGATGAGGGTTTTTTACTGTATGCAAAGAGGAACACTGGTGTAGATCTAGGATGGCTTTTCGGGAGGTGCCGTTAAGTTGGATCGGCCTATTGTCCTGTTTCCTACAGTTTTATCAACTAGGACCAAACGCAGACATGTCTTTAGTTTTACGTGAATGACCTCTGGCACTACTTAAACAGTTCTGGAAGTGAAATACAGCCTGGACAAGGCCGATAGGGACCTGTTGACATCAGACTGTAAATCTGACATCTGTCCTTTTGAATGGTGCTTCTTTCATGAGGTAGCTGCAATATGACATCGATGGCACCAACGACCAAGGCTGTGCCGACTGAATCACATGCTAGCAAGCAAATCTCAGCGTTATCAATGTCTTAACTGAAAGCCATAGGTCAGGGAGGGACAACAGAGCTGCTAGACATGGACTGGCACCTCCAGCCATGTTGTCAGATGACAGCTGAGCCACAAGGGAACGGCGAAAAAAAAAAAAAAAGACCTGTCGACTCGTGTGAGCTTGTCTTTATGAATTACTGTCGTAGTTTTCCAACATTCCGATTGCCAGTTCATCTCATTTATGCTGTTAATGTGATTATAATGCCTATTTTTGTGTTGTTGAGATTATTGTTATGATTTTTGAGCCTCCCCTCCCCCACCCTCACACCTCCCTTGTTTTAAGATTTTTTTTTAATCTGTTCTTTGGTTGAATCTTGAAAAAAATGTTGTGCAAGTCATTTTGTTTTACTCAGCTGTGAATTTTCACACATTGTGCATTTGGTTATGTATGTGTGTGCGTGTCTGACCGTGTAGTGCTGTAGTTGATGTGTAGTTGTTAGTGTGACACTGCGGTATTTTTCTCTTTGATTGTCAGACCCGCGCTCTCTCCCCTCTTTCCTTCTATCTGTCACACTCCTCTGCCCTCAGCACCCACAGGTGCAGGTAAATGCAGAGGAGCTCTAAAAGACACCAAATGTATGACTTAGAGTGTATACAATCAAAGAAAGCACAAAGGATTATTAGGCACAAGAGACCACGCGACCCACTTTGAATACACTCAGACAAAGTCCTTGAAAAACAATGTGCTGCTTTTGCAGACACGGATTGAGGTCTGGTTTATTTCAGCGGAGGTGTCGATTGAGATTAACTTTTTTGTCTTGTGAGAAAGTTTATCTATGTCTGTAAAACTTGATCCATAGGGCTGAGACGACAGGTCGCTATAAGAGACTCGTATGATGGTGTCCACTATGTCACCCATCTGCAGTTAATCCACAAAATGTATATCGCCTACATATTAAATGAATCAGATATAAGAATGTATCTTAGATATTATGAGATGTATTATAATTATAGTGAAGAGTTTATTACATTTTAATCTAAAGATTTGTCCTTTACACATTCACTGAAAAAATATTCATGAACCAGCTCACTGATATGCAATAAGTAGAAGCCACACACAGACACACACTCTTTAAAAAAAAGAAACACAACACAATGTATGATGCAAGCGGGGACCTTGGAGGCCTTCTGGGGTCTGTTCACAGCCTCTGTTGTCTTCCTCCAAGAGGAATTGTGCATTATAGCACTTTAAAACGAGGACCCTCACCCTACTGTCCATCTACAAAGTCTCTCTGTGACGAAGAGGGTGTTTATGAATATGTGTGGTGAATGACACAGTTGTCCTAGACATTGTTGACAATGCAATTGAAAAAAAAATTGTGTTCCCTGTCACAATTTGCTGTTCAATAAACTGACTGTCCCTAAATCGCCTGATGTAGTTTGTGCTGTGGGGTTATACGCTGTTTTTATCACCGTGTCTGCTTTCAAGGTCCGGCAGTCATCTGACAGAACGCAAAAGAACAGACACTGCTGTTTTTGTCTGTAATAGTGCTGTGAAAAAACAAACAGCAGTGCAATGTTTTGAAGAACACGAGGATGATGTTGTGGCTCCTCGGGGCACTAGAGCAGCTGAGACTTGTGTAGTTGTGATGATTTGCTGCCTCGTGGAGCCACCAGGTGTCAGTGTGGGGTCGCAGAAGAGCTGTCAGTGCCGCTGTGTGGTGGGAGTGGGGGGGAGAGCGTGAGCACTGCTATGTACTACAGGTGTATGCTTAGCTTGGGCGGTGTGGCAGTAAATCACGCACTTCAATCTCACTCTCTGTCAGGCTATCTTATTCTCAGTCATGGTAGTTTCTATCTTGTGCAGCTGTGATGCTGCTTGTGCACAGATGTGCTTCGGCGACCTGTGTGGTTTCACCTGATAAACAAGGTGTTTCTGTGTGTCTATAAGTTGCATGATGGGAATATGGAAATGTGGATTTCACTGGATGTTTGAGGTTTATAAATCCCATATTATTCCTGCATGTTTGAGCAGAACTGATGTTATGACAGGGTTATTCATTATTAATCCCCTGCTGCTTGCTGTGTATTCAACACTGCTGTTTATAGCATTACTTTCCAGGATGCCATTTTGCAGCATAATTAAATCTTAGTACCTTCGTATGACCCTGCACACACACTCGCACACACGCGCACACATACACACTGCTGTCTTTCTTGTATCCAGGTCTTATTTCAGCCAGAGTCAGATTTCATATTGAATTTTGTGCCTCTTTGAGAGACTCCTTTCATCAGAATATCTACTCCAGTGTTTACACACACAGGAGAGATTAGCCGAGGGCTCAGTTTACCACAATGACAACACTTTGAAAAATAGAAATGAGCACCAGCCACTGTTCTTATGCTCATTCAAATCCCTTTCATGTGTCATGACTTGAGTCTCCACCATGAACTATTAATAGTCTTTAGGCTTTCTAGCAAGAGGAGAGAAGGTGGAGGAGAGGGTAGTCTAAGTTAAAGGGGGAGCACGATGGAGGGAAAGGGGGAAATGAAGAGGTGGAGACAGTAAAGGGCCGTCGATAGAAGGAGCAGAGAGCCGGAGGAAGGGAGGGGATGGTGTTGATGTGTATATAGGTCACTAAATCAATGGGAATCAGGTTTTTGAAGGGGAGAGAAGGGGGGTATTTATAGATACCAGTGGAGACAGACGCATCAGTGACAGGCACAATGATGCTGGGAGCACAGGAGGGGGAAAATCTGGGAACAGACTGTGGTCAAATTAGTCTGCAGAGAATTCTCCCTAACAAATGGCAAAAGATTCTCAATAGTGAGCAAATAGCACAGAGCGCAGTGCAAAACAAAATATAATCAAATGGAAATCACTGCAGGATGCTTTGAGCAAATGACCTTCCCAGCTTTATTGACAAAACGCAGGCAAACTGTTAGTTGTGGTATTGCTCGGAGCATTTGCATCCACAGAACGGCTCTACTCATATCCTATTGAATTGTAATCTGTGATATCAGTGAGCCACATGATTGAATGGAATATTAGCTTTCTATTTTGCAGCCTCGTAAGGAGAACCTGCATATTTATTACTTGAGAGCCGCTGAAAGGCTGCGAAGTACAATAAAAAAACATTACAGACCGCACTGTAAAGATTTCAGGTCAGAGGTTATTGGCTGATGAGCACATACTGCAATAATTTCCATTTTTAATATCGTGGAGTAATTACACAACTTCTGTTTCAACCACTCCCACTAAATGGCACAGCGGTGATGCTGGCCCCGTGCTGTACTTTTAATAACTGTCATGGCTTATCCCATTTATTTCATAATGTCCCACGTCTCCGTCTGCCAGCTGCATGTAACAAGAAGTTCCATCACAAATTGGAAATTTGCTCTGTGAACAGAAAGGAAAAGTAATTGAAGAAATTGTTTTAAATTGCCTCCAGAGTGGGTTTTTCTAGGACTAAGTCAAGGTCACGGACAAATTGTTCCTCCAGCACTTACATTGCGGCCTATGTGTGATGTAAGACAGCCTGAATACTGAATGTTAAAATAATCCACATCCCATTTCTGCATCTGATTCGGGGAGTATTTGCATAGCAGCCACATCACCTTGCATCATAAACCCGGCAGAGGACACACACAATTACTCCTCGACAGCTCTTAATCTCTGGCCTGTGCCTAATAATGTGGTCAATAAATTCGAACAGGCAAGTGTCGTGAATACAGGGCCATCTGAGAGCCATTTGTATAATGGATAAGGATATGGGTGTGCAGCAGGTGGGGCATGGTTGAAGTGACAGGGCCAGATGGGTTTGTCTTCTTCTCTCCTTATAGCAGTGTTAACTGACAAAGGATGTTGTAGCTCTAATGACTCATTTGTCACTGTGGTTAAGAAATATGGTCATGGAAAGTGTCTCAATATGTTTACTCAAGTACTGCACATATACAGTTGTGAAATATGTGCACTTACATGAGTATTCCCAGTTATTCTCTTTATAATATTGAATATTTTGTGCCACATTTAATTGACAGCTGCCAGTTACTTTATGCTTTTAGGGCTGCAATTATCACGTTGACGAATTGTCACACAAAAGTAACATCCCTATTTCCCAGAACTCAAGGTTGTGCCTTCAAATGTATTATTTTATCTGAGAAACATGTTCATTTTATAATTAAATAAAGTGAGAAAAAACAAATCCTCACAGTGGAGAAGCTGGAACTAGTCAACTGTTGGCACTCTTGCTCAATAAATGACTAATCAATTGAATAATAGCTGGAAATTAATTACAATTACAGCATACAAGGCAGCTAAAATTAGCTCCACATTGACCAGGTGCAACATTAAAATGCTAATGAATCAGTGGTAATAAACCAATAAAATATTACAGTATATTTTATGGCAGTTGTAAGGCTCTGTGGTTGAATTTTATGCCATTTTTGTGAAATCTTGGGGACGTTAGAATTACGTAAATGAATAAAAAAAAAAAAAAAGACTATATATAATGAGTTATTTTACTTTAAGAGGATCGATGTTGTAGTTAAGTATAATTTTGCATGTAATTGACTACTTTGGTACTTTTACTTCATTACAAATATCTGGATACTTCTCTCACCACTAATGAGATTCCCAATTAAACCATGCAACCCGGGTGCAAGCCCTGCCTGAATCTCACATGAATGCACAAACAGAATCAACAATGGCACGTGGCAGCAGAGCAAACAGACTTCCTAACAGCAGCTGCAAAAAGTCACTTTTTCCCATTTTGTCCTCTGAGCCACAGCGAACCAGTGGTTATTTGAGACAGAGGGAGGGAGAGACAGAGAGAGACGGAGGCTGGGAGAGAGAAAGAGGGAGAGGAGAGGGAGGGAGATAGTGAGAGTCTCAAACTGGTTAGCCCACCTATCCACTAGGAGGAGAGGAGAGGCTGTTGAGGAGCAACAAAACAATAAACAGCTACTACTACAAACCACATCGGCGGAGTTCACGATACACGCCAGAGGAGTACCAACAAATAATTGAGACAACGCCATCGTATTTGCCTCGGAGTGAAGTAACAGCCATGTATCTGAACAGGGAAGAGGACAATAGCAAAGGTAAGATCCTGTCAAGAATTGCCACTCTTTGCGAAGAGCATCCTGACAGTTTCAAGGTGTTTCATTTCTGACCCGCTGTTTCTCTTTGAGGTGACTGCCTGACATGAAAAGGTGGGGATGTACTGTCACATCACCACCACGTATATATATGTCATTTTTGTAAAGACAGCCTTATCCTGTGGCATGCACCGGTGATGTTAGTGGAAAGTGTGGGCTGTCATTATGTAATATCAGTGCAGTTAATTGCCTCCTAGGAGGATGCTTATCATTTGCCCAAATCCTGCATTTAATCCAATGCACCGTGGACGATTAATTGTGAACCTGTTGTAGACAGAGGCACTTTATCATATGCATAATTGTGCCGGCGTGCATTGCCTTGTGTTGCCAGTATTTTTGACATTTACAACACCTACTTAAGGGCAACAAAACACAAGGTCAAAGCCTCTAGCTACAATGAAACCCAAGTGTATATAGGTTATTTATGGAGCTCCACAGCTTCCGACATCCTGCAAAAAAAAAAAATACTCACGAAATGCAGCTTATTGCTTAACGGGGAGAGATAACCGTGCAGCAGCGAGAGGGGTAAAGAGGGTACAAAGGAGGCATATTTGAGTAATCTCTCCCACGTGTTTTTGAGGCGTGATTTCTTCTCTCATCGGGTGCCCAGGAACACACTCGACTCGTGTCCCCTGCTGTTACCATGAAGCACAAATAACTCTCTGGGGCTAAGAGGTAATGCTAATTACCACCTAAATCTTCAGGTTATAGGAGAATAACACCTGCTGCTACCGAGGACCGGGGAGGAGGGAGGGGAGGCAGGAGAGGAGAGGAGGGGGGTGTAAGAGAGCAAAAGGCAGAGTGGGAGGAGCCATTTTTGTTCATTTCCCTGTGATGTGAGATAATGTGAGCTCACCACACACGGACAACAACATGATACTGTACGGGGAGGTGTGCGAGCAGCAGCAGCAGCAGCATTCGTGGGTAGGAAGAGGATGGTGGCTGGCAATGACAGCAGCCCCTGTATGTGCTCACAGAAATACAGATGAAGCCACCCCTGAAGCTGCAATCATTACTATGTTTAGAGTATGATGTATACAGTGTAATAACGTCCAAAAAGTTCTTTAAATGGCTTTTTGTCCTTTTCAATAAAAAATCTCAGTAAGGTCACTTTAGTTTGACCTACACACAAGTCCCAGTAATGAAATTAAACGAATATGTAGTATAAAAAGTCTCCTCAGGCTCAGATTGACCAAACATTATTTCAGGCTGCTGTGGCTACAGATGACCTTGTTGGTTGCCTTGGTAACCGTTGTCACTAGCTAGCAGTAGCCAAGCTAATTAGCTTCCTACTACTCTCGTTTCACTCAGGATATTAAAGATGCCAACTTAACTTATTTCAGTTGTCATCCTCAAAAATCACACTGAAACTAATGTCAACAGAATTACATACTATATATTTCTTGGAAGTCACTATTTAGCATTAGCTGACAGTGTATGCTAGCTTGGCATATCATGATAGAAGTTGCGAGCTGTCACTAGCTAGCAGTAGCCCAGCTAAATAATTTGCTACTACTTACATTTCAGTGAGGATATTATAGATGCCGACTGAACTTATTATTTTCAGTTGTCACCCTGTTAAAATCGTTGACACTAAATTCAACAGAATTGCATACTGTAATTTTCTTGGCTGTAACTAATGAGCATTAGCTATCTTAGCTATCTTTGCATATTATCACAGTGGTTGTCAGTTGCTAGCAGTAAGTTAGCCCAACTAATTAATTTCCCTTTACTCATATTTCAGTGAGGATATTATAGATGCCAGCTTAACTCAATATTTTCTTTAGTTGTCACCCTTTTAAAATCTTACTGACACTAATGTCAACAGAATTACATTCCATAATTTTCTTGGAAGTATCCAATTAGTATTAGCTAGCAGTGTACCTGTTGATGCTAGCTTTGCATGTTGGACCAGTGGTTGCGAGTTGTCACAAGCTTGTGATAGCCTAGCTAATTAATTTGCCTCTTCTCAAGTTTCAGTCAGGATATTATAGAAGCCAACTGAACTTATTATTTTTCTAATTGTCACCCTTTTTACATTATACTGACACTAAGTCAACAGAAATACATACCATAGTTTTCTCAGAAGGAACTCATTAGCATTAGCTAACAGTGTACCTGTTGATGTTAGCTTGGCATATCATAGTGGTTGTGAGTTGTCACCAGCTAGCAACAGCCTAGCTAATGAATTTGCTACTACTTATATTTTGGTCAGGATATTATAGATGCCAACTTAAGTTATACTATTTTTGAAGTTGGCACTCTTTTAAAAATCATACTAAGACTAATTTCAACAGAATTACAAACCATACATTTCTTGAAAGTAACTAATTAGCATTAGCTAGCCATGTACCTGTTGATGCTAGCTTTGCATATTATCATAACGTTAGTGATTGCAAGTTGTCACAAACTAGCAATAGCCTGGCTAATTAATTTGCTACTACTCATGATTTAGTCAGGATAATAGATGTCAGCTTCTATTTTTAAAAAATTTTTAGTGGTCGCCCTTTTAAAAGTCATTCTGATGCTAATTTAAACAGAATTACACTCCCTAAGGTTTTCTTGGAAGTAACTAATTAGCATTAGCTAGCTGTGCACCCATTGATGCTAGCTTGGGGCGTTGTTTTTTACCGGGACAAGACAGGATATGCATCTTTGCCAAGTCCATTCACAGCTGAGGGAGGTGAGTTAACATCTAAATTTCCATATTATTAACCAAGGAAGCCATTACATTGACTGTCATTGAATTTTGTAATGTTACAGACATTATATTCCCCAGACAACATTTTTGGGCCTCATTTTACGAGCCTTAGCCGTCCCTTTATGTTTAATGCTAAGAAGCGAATACTAGCACACTAAACTAACTGACTTACTGACATTACTGACATTGTCATGCATACAATTATAATGCTAGTATGCTTATCAAGTATTACAGAGTGCTCCAGAGATGACATTTCTCTGTAGGCTGACGCTGAAGCTAGTGTCACCCTGGTTCCCTCATCAAAAACCCTAAGGGACTTTTCCATGGGATTTTGATAAGATAACATTGTAGAAAATAAGCTCTTTGGCAAACAAAGGTTTATAATACTTTCACATTTTATTCGGCAAAATAATCTTCACAAATGAACACCACTTTTATGATTTTTAAAGGCTAAATGCAGTTGCTAGAAGTAAAAAGCTGACATTACACTATAAACTTACACCGCAGTCACATGAAGCTGTGATGTCTCATTTAGCCACTTGTAAGCAACCACTTTTTTTAAAAGCACTTAAAAGCTTCAAAATTGATGAGTATGGTGTTTACTGACAAATTGTATGTTGTCTCTCAAGCTTGTGTTAACCACAAACCTTATTCCAGGCATCTAACCAAAAACCCATTAAAAAAACCACTGACTTTGAGACAAGGGAATTGGGAGTGGCAAAATGCTAACTCATTTCCGGGTTTACGGACTCATTTCTGTATTTACTGTCTGAATTTTAGTTGTTGTCACTTAGCTCAAAGCACCATTGTGCCTCTTTGGTACAGCCTCACAGAGCTGCGAGTGTGGCTAGCTCTTTTCTTTGTGAAGGTCAAAGGAAGATGCAAAGGGAAGTGTTCGCAACATAACACATTGTTTAGTGTGTGGGACTTCAGATCCAGGAGGTCATGTTGGTTTGTTGCAGGTGTTACAGTAGGTGAGGTTGGAGAATCGGGTGTGAGCATTACCGTGAGGTGGTGAAGTTATTGAAGGCAAGATGCTGCAAATAAATTGTACCAGAAAACCTGTTGTTCAGCTCAGGTGAAGACAAAAGGCTGTTGCTAGGGATTAATGGACTGCAATTATCATAGTAAAGTTATGAGTAGGCTGACTGCTAATGTGTCGGGGCTACACTTTTAAGTGAGGAGGACACTGCTTGATTGGCACGCCTTTAATTGATTTGTGTGAGTGGGTGTTCCTTTCCGGCGGGTGTTTCCCTCGCCGCACTGCTGTGGCCTTTAAATTCACACCGCGTCTCAAGGTGGAGTGCCAGGGAGATGGAGAAAGGTCTACCAGGGATATATCGATTATAGCCTCAGAGGATTAAAGGGGGGTGAGGACAAACAGGTTGATCATATGTGAGCCTGACAATCACACAAACTGCCGGCTACCGCCAAATAAACATCTGAAATAAGACTAGAAGGGGGCTCCAATCAATACTGAACCTAAAAAAGTAAATTGTAGAAAGTAGAAAGGGGTGAATTCTGGGGATAAGTGGCACCCTACTTTCGTTTCTTAAGTCTGACGGCTAAATGGCTCGTTATTTATACCCACGGGAAAACATTCAACAACTATTTAGACTACTTACTGATGTTCAAAATGCAGCAGTGTGGGCTCCTGCAGGGTTTGATTGTAGGCCATTAACAGACAACCTGCAGATGTTCAGACCATTCAGCCCACACACAGCCAGCATTTCTTTGACAATATTCCTTAAAAAACATTGTATCCTTTAATGTAGAGGGCAGTTTAAGAATTTATTTAGATTATGTTTACTCAGTGGATTAATGTGTGTGTTTTTTTTTTATTATTTAACCTTTATTTTACCAGGCAGATTGCTTGAGATCAAATGATCACTTACGAGCAAGGCCTGACCAAAATGGCAGCAGTTTACAAAACATAATAAGACACACATAAAGAAAAAGCACAGACATGAGAAAAAGAGAGAAAGGCCCAGAGTCCTATGGAGGGATTATGCCCTACAAATACAGTCCGGTGGGGGAAGGGGGAGGAGGAGAAAAATGAGGAATTTGAACAAAACAGTCACAAAACTAAATATAGGCAAACAGAAACAAATTTCTTGTTTGTGATGGGTGTGGCAGTCACCCACCTTGGGCAAAAAAAGTGAAGCTTTAGGAAATAGGCCATATAAATAGTATTTCAGATCACAGACACAATAAAGACATAGAAACTGTGACTATTTAAATGCATAAGCCTGTACAACAGTTAACAGATATTTAGAGGTGGTAGGTTATGGGGTTTATGATTAGGATACATCTTTGTTGGCTGGAAATAAAGATTATTGCAATTATCTATTAATATGCCCACTATTTTCTTAATTGATTGATAGCTTATAGTTTAAAATGCTTGAAGAAAGTAAAACAGACCATTTAAATTCCCACAGCCCAACATTTGATCTCCAAACTTATTTTTTATTTTTATTTTTTTTGTCCGAACAACCGTCCATAATCCAAAGATAAGTCTACTGTCATATTGGACAGTGAAAAACAACAAATCCTCACATCAAAGAAGCTGGATCCAGCACATATTTGACATTTTTGCCTTAAAAAATAACTGAAACAATGAAGAAATAAAGCAATATTTTCTTACAACAATACCTACTCTGCCTTAATTAATGATAATTATGCAAACTGACCACATTTTTCTTTTCTCAGTGAATTATTTATTGGGTTTGTATGGGGCATTACACATGATAGTGTGTGTTTCTCCTTTTTAACTATCACCAGCAAGTGTGAAAAATCTGTCAGGCAGGCGGCATCATCACCCCATGCACAAGTAGAAGACCGTCCCGACTTGAGAAATGTCTGTGACACACAGATTCACTTCTATTCCCACTTTAGCAGGAATTGAAGCCAGAAACTGGAGGGTTTCTTTCCAACTGAAACACAGTGCAGTTTTCAGCTTGTCAAACAGCAGGGGACCACTAAATGAAGAGCTTTCCAGTTTCATCTATTGATGACTGTTTTGATGAACTGACTGTAATAGATTGTTGGACGGGAGCTGATGCCTTTATCGATCAATTGCACTGAGGGAGAAAGGTTCAGGTACAGGTTAGGTCTGGGTAGACGTGTTCTGAGAGGGAACCTGTGGTTGACTGACTTCATGTATTATGCATGTAATCACCCTGATCTGTATAACTGACAACAAGAGGTGGATCAGTAATACCGCTTTATGGCCTCTCATGGTGCAGCAATGTCACCTCAGGACATTTTCCCCTGTTGTCTTATTGCAGAGTCCAGTTCAGTCCAGTGCAGAACAGTACAGTTATAATGTTATAAATCCAAAAATAATGAAGAAATCTGTACAGTGTGTCACTTGTTTGCTTTGGTGCATGAGGTATTATCCTACCGTGTGTCGACATTTTGTTATCTCCCTCCTTTTTGTGATGCTATGTCTGGAGACAGAGTTTGTGCATCAGGGACAAATTGCCCTAAATTTATTTGATGTGTGGTCCTGTACTCTGTCTGGCATCCCACACTATCTACCTCTTGAATATGATATAAAGTCAAACGTCAGGTTCGCTATTGATTTAGGTTGGTGCTGGCCTGGGATTTGGGCTGGACTCTAAATCTCTGGCCAGGGGTAACCAATCTAACTGACGTGACTCTGGCATCCAGGCCCGCAGTAAGAGACATCCTCAGGTAGACTTAATCTGTGTACTAGATCTGCAACCTTAAAAGGTTTGATATGGTCAAAGTAGGAGGAATACCAGGAATGTTTCAAAAGACAAATGTTTATAAGATAGCGTATGGACATTTCCTCTGTTTTTCTAAGACTGACTGACCTAATTCTGACCTAACTGCTCTTATTTAGCCATGCCAGTGACTCCAGAGATGGCAATGTTGGTCGGTCCAGACTGAATTATCTCAACGACTATTAGATGGATTATGATGAAAATTTGTACAGCCATTTATGATCCCCAGTGGATGAGTTAGAATAATTTCAGTAATCTTATAATGTTTAAATCAAGCATCATAATCTGGCCAACTGTTAACTTGTCCAGTACTTAAGTTTATGACCAAATACCCACAAAACTAATGACATCTCCATTAGCCTAATCTGTACTGTGTGTGAATTGCTGATTAGCAAATGTTAGCATGCTAATATGTAGGGCTGCCCCCTGAAAGTCTGAGATTCAAATCATCAGTTGAAGACCCCTCAGTAGACTGAGGTTGCTTCAAGTCGAGCTGTCGTCAGTGTGCGGTGTAGGCTATTTCTGGTGGCGTTTTGGTTCCCAGATTTAGCTGCAGAGTGAGCACTCTTCACTTACACGCTGCTCTTTGGTACAGACTGCTGCAGACACAGAGGTGGCTGCCTGGTGGAGGCGCTGTAAGGCTCCAAAATAACGTTATCTTTTGCCTGTTGCTTAGAAGTGGGAATTCCGCATCACAGCAACTTAATACGATACAGTCTCTGGCTTTTGTTTGATATCTAGTGCTGGCAAAAATGTTGTTGCACATTTCCAGTCCGTCGTTAGCATAATTATCTTGAAATTACCCGAATGTTACTGTCACACTTAACCTCCTGCTGAACCCTGTTTAAAGTTTCACACTCTGTATGGAAAAAAAGAACAAATAGTTGAATATTGAACAACTGAAGGTGGTTTGACTGGTATAATTCTGAGTCAGGTGCAGCCCTACTAATATGCTAAACTAAGATGGCAACATGGTAAACATCAGCATGTTACCATTGACAGGTGGAGCATATTAGCATGGCTGCAGGCTTTTACTGAAATAAAGTAATCAACTCTCTAGTTGTGGGCCTCTGACTTTGTTACCACTTCTTCAAAGGTGTGGACACAGCTTTTGTATAGGTTTGATTTGCTGTAATCACTTACGGCTAAATGAAAAGGCTTTCATTATGCCCTGGGTTTTTGCAGGTCTTGGTGTACTGGCTTGGTGTTGTATGGTGTCTCGGTATGCATCAAAGGGTTTTAACTGCTCAGGAAATGAAATGTGAAACTGAAGGAATTTGCGGGGAGTCTTTAACATGGTGTGAAGTATAAGTGTCAGCAGAAGACTGTGAGTTCCTAACCTCTTTGTTATTATTGCCCTGTAGAAATTGATGATGTCCCTCTACTTCATGGCTGTTTTACTAATGTGGGATGGGAAATTATTTGGGGGGATTGCTGTGGCAGTCTTGTAATGTCCATGCCTCTTAGAGCAAAATGAATTGAAAAAGAGACGGATGCTGGGAGAAAAGGTATCGCTATGGGCTTAACAGCGGCATTCAACAAGTCTATATTTCTGTGATCAAACTTAAAAGGAAGATGACTGGAGATATTCATTCATGATGCCCTCTATTTTCTCTCCTAATATTGTTTAAAGCATAAAGCCGCCGCAAGCTATTCTGTGGTCCTGTCAGCTTGCTGTGTTGATATCAGTTATAGAGTAGATGAAAATGTCATATTTCACAGCAACGCCTGAATTAAACGCAGTGGATTCAGTCTGCGAGCATCAGATTGTCGAACACAATTGCAGCGGAGACCTTTAGATATGTAAGGTACATAAATTGGCAAAGGGAATAGCATAATTGTAGAGAGCGCTTAATTAGCCTGTTTGACATTTAACAGATCACTCCATCACTTGAGCTCAACTTTATTTAGCTTTGAATGGATATTCAAACGGTTAACAACTCCAATTTATTATACAGATGTATGTTGTGAGCCGAGCCATTGGGAAAATCTCGAGGATCACGGGAGTCAGGGGATCAGGCTACAATGCTGCAATGGAGGCAATTAGATGCTTTTGTAGGAGCACCTGCAATGAAACATGGATTTGGACCTGCTGTTTCACTGTTCCGCTGAGAGAGCTCATCATCCTCCCTGGTGAAACAGGAAGCAGTATCAGCTGATTAGAGCAAAGCGTAATCACACTTTGAATCGTTGAGCAAAATACGCCGCAAAGAAATAAAATTGCATTTGTAAAGAATAGGAAAAAGAAATGACTCTTTATTGAATGCCCTGCAGAATGGTTGCAATACCTCACTTACATAATGTGAAGTTAGTCTTATGTAATGTAGGTTATGCTGGTTATAGAGCTGCAATGATTAATCAGCCTGTTGTTGACTATTTAATTAATTGATTTTGAGGTTTTTTTGTTGTTTTTTTACGGAGAAAAAAAAGTCTTAATTCTCAGATTTCAGCTTCATAAATGTGAATATTTTCTGATTTCTTTACTTTGCTGTGACAGTAAATTGAATAACTTTGGGTTGTGGACAAAGCAAGACATTTGAGGATGATCCCTTGGGCTTAGGGAAACACTTATTGACATTTTGTTTTACCATTTTCTGACATTTTACAGACCAAACAACCAATTACTTAACTGAGAAAATAAAGGACAGTTTAATCAACAGTGAATGTAATTGTTAGATCGGATGCAGCCCTAGCTGGATATCGCAATTATTTTGTCATTTAATTTGACCTATTTGACCTCCTTTTAATTGATTATGAAAGTCCTGTTTTTGAATATGACACATTATAAGATATAAGACCGGATCTATGTATGAGACTTGTTGATAGTTATTCTTAGGGTGGACTCGCTCTTAGCTGACTGGATCATTGTGGAGGAGGGTAGGTCTTTTACTTCTCCTCTCTCAGCCATGTTCTGTCCCTTTCTCCCTTTCTCCTCTGTGTCTTAGGGAGGAGGAAAAAGGACAGCGCCTGTTAAAATCAGCCGGACGGCGGGTTGGGGGGGAGTGATAGAAAGCAAGAGGTAGAGAGGCAGACAATAGAGTGAAGGCGAGCGTGAAAAGATGGAGAGAGCAAGAGAGACAGAGGGAGAGGGAGAAGCAAAGAACAAGCCCTGGAGTGCTAGCCAGTCAAGGTCACACAGAGGAGAGGAGGCCCTGTGTGGATGTGTCTATGTGTGTGTGTGTGTTAAGGGAAAAACAGTGGGGATGGGAGGCCTACATAGTAAAGAATGAAGGGTTGGTGACAGAGGATTGGTTTAGTCTGGAATCAGGGATTTTATGGGGGAGGGATGAAGAAAGGAAGCAGAGGAGGGAAAGAGAGATGAAAAGAGCTTGTAATATGGCCTCACAACACTCTTCTTATACTTAATATACTCTTCAGTTCTCCATTTGTGACAGGGATGGCTTAATAAACGTGTTACTTTTAACACTCAGGCAGCGGTGGTGCATTTGTAATGTTTATGATTACACCGCATCTGTGTGTAACGTGTCCATGTATGATGTTGCATAACCATCCCGTCCCGTCGTGTTGATCCATGTTCTCTTTGCAGTTGCTTTCTTTTATTCTCTCTGTTGCTTTCATCCCCCCCCTCGCCACTCGATGACCCTCGCTGTCTTGTTGCTGCTCCCACTCTCAGTAGGTGCCACGATGCATTCTGTTAAAAGTAAATAGCTCTGCTGGAGGTACATCCGACCACCTTTCTGTCCTCTGAAAGCAAAGAGACGAGAAAGAAACTGTTAATCCCATCCTGAGAACTTGCTCTAGTTTAGATTAGCGATGGAGAAAGGGGGGACTATTGCATAATGGATAGCCCGGTGCTTGTCATCTTAGGATCAAGTGTTTTGAAAGCGGGATTGTGGTTTGCTGAGAACATCCTTTATTCGGTTATCCCAGCAGGATGCAAGGAGTCACTTGGAAATGTGATCACTGCTGTCTCTTCAAACATATTAGCCCTGTTTGCATCTCACACCCAGGAGAGATTACGCTTGTGAACAGTTGCCATAGTGTTTCGAAGCACCAAGGTGCTGATGTGAAAGATCTGAGGTGGCTCGGGTGCTCTGTGACATTATCTCTGCAGAGCAATGGTGTGTGGAGTCGTGATAACGTATGATGACTTTGTTTGCAGAGGAGGTCAAGAGTTCACCCCGCGGTCGGCCCCCTGAGGTCACTCCCAGCTCTTACTGTCATTGT
Source organism: Epinephelus lanceolatus (assembly GCF_041903045.1). NCBI lineage: Eukaryota > Metazoa > Chordata > Actinopteri > Perciformes > Serranidae > Epinephelus > Epinephelus lanceolatus. The sequence goes on from NC_135738.1 coordinate 20,074,425, forward strand.
CGAACAAAGTCTCTTTTTTGATGTGTTCATGCTCCATTGATGTTATTTTGTTTTACTTTTTCAGACAGAAAATGTCCCTTTTCCCTCCCTGGCATCTTGAAATGCATTCACCACCACTAATCCTCACATTAAACCTCCAGTGGTCACACAATCGCATTCGGTTGAAGACTCCCAGCGAATTCTTGGCAAATTATCCTGTTGACAGACATCATTACCATTCCAAAGAGTAATTAATCTTTCCACACCATGATTTTACACAGATGAAGAGTAATCGCTTCTGCAATAATGGGTTCAAAGCATTCTGACAGCTATAGAGTGTAATTGCTCTCATCTTAAACAGACCCTGTGGAGCTGACCTGCAGTGCGTGCTCCAAATGACCCTTAAAGAACTATTTCACTACTGTAAAGATGGTCTTATTGTAAAACTAGGCAGTACAAAGATGCAAATACTTTTGAAATTGGTGTTACGTGACCAGAAAAAACAGAGAAGAAGGACCCTAGCATTTGCATTTGCTCAAGAGATATTGAATTTAGAGCTACTAGAATGCCCTGCGCTGTACGTGCACTGCATGTACTCAGTGCTCCAGCTGATGGGTAACGAAATGCAAGCTTGTATGTTCTGACACTAAAATATGTTTCTTACAAAGCATTTGAAGTGAAAAATAAGCAACACAGTAACAGAATCTTGGTTCAGATTTTATTAGCGCTGCTTACTTGTACCGTTTGATCTAATTTTTTAGAGCCTCTTTTTACAATTTAGGAAACAGCATGGCACTTCTTGCTCACAAATTCTCGTATTACAGCCAAACAATTCACTAAAGTAGGTTTTTAGGCAAAAAATAGACGATACAGTTAACAGAATCCTGGTTTATATTTAGTCAGTACTGCCTATATTTTACAGTTTGGTCTGAGTTTGAAAGAGATAGAGAGAGAGACGGGTCTCTTTCACAAGCTACTTCTGCTCTTGTAGTATCTGCTGTGGTGGCGGGCATTCACAAACGTAGAAGTACAATCTGTAGGTAGCAACAGTGCACAAGCCAGTGAAAATTGTATTTGAGCTGGGATATGAGCAGGGAGATCTGGGCACTGGTAAGATGGAGGGGAGTTTAACCAAATTACAAATATGTCAGTCAAATAGGTTTGTCTGTTTAATATGAGTATTAGACTGTTTTTTCCACGTAGACTTTTTTTCCATATCGAGTTTGAGAGTTTGAAGGGGTTCGACAGGACGATTTGGGTGACAGTGACGTTCACTTAATAATCTAAACCTAGCCCTCCAAGCTAATACATGCTAACTAAACTAACGACGGATCGGAAATGTGCAACAACGTTTGCGGACACAAGATATCATACAAAAGCCAGAGACTGTATCGTATCAGGTTGCTGTAAGCTATAAATTTATCACTCCTAAGCAGAAGGAAGAAGAAAATGTTATCTTGGAGCCTTAGGGTGCAAAGCCTCTCATTCTGTGGGCAGCTGCCGTGACACTGAGGAGCGCTCACTCTGCAGCTTATTCTGGGGACCGAAACGTCTTCAGAAGTACACTGCACACTCTGACAAAAAACAAACAAACAAACTCTGATTGCTTGACTTTAGGAATCTCAGTCAACTGAGGGGTCTCAAACTGATGAGATTTAGATCTTCAGCTTTCAGGAGGCAGCCTTATTCACCACAGTACATTTACACACACGTATCCCATTAACTTTTGCATCATTATACTGAAAGATAATTGGATAGAGACGGACAGGAAAACAAGAGGGGGGAGAAAGGAGCATGACGTGCAAAAAAGGTCCCCAGCTGGAATCAAATGCTGCTATATTGTATCTTCTTAACCATCATCTATCCACAGGGGTGTCCCAACACTTAGCTTGATTGAAATGAAACCGCCTTGGTCATTAAAGTATATGCTTAAGGAGCCAGAATACTTTGTCAGAGCTGCTTGTTGGATGGTCCAATACCTCCTGATCACCCCACAGCTTTCTGTCGTTGGCTTATTAGACAGAGCTCCTGTTTCCAGTTGTAATGCTAAGCTAGCTAAGCTAAGGCTGTTGGCTAGAGCTTTATATTTACCATACAGACATGAAAGTGTTATCGTTTCTCTCATCTAACTCTTGGCAAGAAAGCAAATATTGTATAACCCCAAAATTTAAATCATTCCTCTACTGGAAAGTCAAGCAGCCAGTTAGTTCAAATAAAAATATGTTTTAATAGTAAACAAAATATGTGGTAAAGAAAGAGAAGTATACAAGGGCAGAGACCTTTGCACACCTGTGTTGAGATGGGCGCGTAGGAGAAAAATTAAGGGAGATAAATAGGCCCACACAGTATCGACGCTTATGGTGGATTTATTTTTTAATTTAACACTTGTAGAAAAAAGTGTTGCTAGTGTGCAGGAGCAGATTTTTGTGAGGAAAAAAAGACAGGTGAGAAACTGAAAAGCAAGGTTTTTAAAGAAAATATAAAATGAATGTTATTACAGGAGATGTATGACGCCATTTGCTTCAGTACAGCATGTTCCACAAGTTTGTATGTGTGCTTGCTCGAGCATTAATTTCTGTTTTTGTGTGTGTAGCTGCACCGTCTCTTGGTATTTAGCAAAAAGTGTGTGATTTTGTGTGAGCCACCCTGTATCTGGCAAGGTAGTCAGACTGACAGATTGGGCTGTATGAGTGCCATCTCCTCAGCTTGGCTGCCTGAGCGTTTCTCCCTTGCTCCTCCTTCCTCCCTCCGTCTCATCTCCCTATTACCCTGCTTCAGTGGTGACCAGCAGGGCAGGGGATATTTTTCCTTCATTTGCCTTATCTGGCTTGCTGTATAGGTAGGCCCTCTCCCTGGATTAAGTCCACTCACTGTTCCATAACTGTAGCTACAATACCTGATGGATCAGCCGCCCAGGTCTGTCTCCCCCATGCACTCGAGCCAGGGAGGTAGCTCGTGACAGTGTGAGGTTAAAATGCCACAGACAGCAGCGAGCGCTCTGTGTGCATTACTCTCCTCCATTAGAGCTGTTCTCACTTTGGTGCCGCATCAGGACTAGTTAGAAAATTCACAAATACTGTAGATGAAGAAGAAGAAGAAGAGGGAGCTATTGTTCTGCAGGGGCTGGGTCATAAACAGGATTCAACAGAGTGATTGTGTGTCTCTGTGTGTGGGAGAGTTCACACAAACTGTTTTCACACTCATGCTTTTACTAGAACCATAGTGACAATGATAGAAAGATTTTCCACTCTCAGTATGTCCTCATTTTGCTCTTTTTTTGAATTTTGGTAAATTGAAAAAGATAACATTTCAGTGGACACGTTCACACAGTTATTATGTCTGCTTTAGTTGTGTATCTAGCCATTTGGGCAAATAAGGCATTTTAAAAATTGGCATCTTTTGTGCCTGCGGTGCCCCACTAGAGCTCCTTGTGGAGAATGGGATGGAAGTAGCATGGGGGAAGAGGAGGAGGAGCAGGCAGAGCAGGGAGTAATGAGCCCAGGCAGGAGGGACAGATGATGTGTGTGGGAAAACCTGACATAGACAAAAGAAATGCACAGTCCCACATCTCTAAACCCAAATATGGATTCATGTGACTGATTAGGAAATGGAAAAGCTGGGGAGGGGGGGCAGATTAGGGTGCTTGGGATTCATCAGCTGAACATTTCGCTAAAAAGAAAAGCGGCGCTCACCCCATTCATGGTGTAACTGAGTACCTGTTATGAACACAAAAAGATCAAATTACTGATACCAACAGCTGGGAGACTCTTGTTATTGTTCTCTCTCCTCCCACTCCATCTCCAAAACTGATCTGGATTACTGTTTTCCTTGCTCCTCGTGATTCCCCACCAGTCATCTAACTTTTTGCGCTCGCAGGCTTATCATTCTATGTTTGCCTTGGCAGCGGCGTGAATTGGTGCAGCTGGAAGAGCACAATGAATTGGATGCAAGCAATTGTGCATGCATGGGAGTGAGCTGAGAGAGCTCAGCCCCGGACTCAGTAGAGCTGAGACACACCAGATTGAGCTGGCTCGTCCAAGCAGTACATTTCTGATTGGTCTGGGCTACAAAGCTGAAATGTGCCTTTTGTGCCACTGGTCCTCAAATGTGACATGCTATAGAAATGTCTCTCACTCTTTTTCTCTCTCACGCTAATGAACAGCAGCACTTTTCTACATCCACAGATCATTTTTCATGCGCGCAACATTCATTGATTAATGCCAACTGCCCTGAGACCCTTCTTAGTGATTATAGCTCTCAGGCTTGGGAGGGGCCACTGATACTCTTAATGAGTCATAAAAGGCGAAAAATTATACACTCCAACAGTCTTGACATTGGGTGATATTTCAATATTTGGACACTCACTCTAGGAGTCTATTTGCCCACAGAGTTGGCACACGCTCAAATGCCCTCAGACACGCGTTTGCACAAGTAAACAGAGAAATCTTGACTTTGCAGTCCCATGGTGTGTTCCATGCGCTCAGGATATTTGGGTACAGGCAGGAGCCTGCTGCACACAGCCCGGAAAAACAAACACGCAGGTCAAACAGAGAGCTCCCAGAATGCACTGTGATTCAGCTCAGCTCACTCACCACAAAAATAAGCATGTTGATTACATAATCAAAACAAGAAGCCCGAATGCCAAAAACCACTATAAAATAATTGTCATGCTATCATCCAGAGTGCTGACTCTACAGTGCATCCTGCCCGTGGTGATGCTCCGTCCTGGGTGGTAATGTTTGTGAGCTGCTACATGAGACTGATTGTGCTAAATTATGTTGTCTTATATGTGATTATCCACTTGATAACGACAATGTATTGTTTGCCCACCAGTGACGGTCAGCACACACTTAACAAGATGATGGAGCTCTCCACTTGTTAATTGAGCTATCATAGAGAGGCATAATGCATGCACAGGACGTCATACTATCTGACTCTCATACCATCTTTCCCTGGGGTTTATCTGTTCCTCCCTTGTCTCTGAGTCCATTGCCCTCTAAAACACCCTGCTTAATTACAGAGCAACAGAGGGAGGAGGTGAGGACAAAGTGGGAGAAATGAGCAAAAGCCAAAAATACGCAAGAAGAGGTTTTCAGCATGTAGCTAGAGGAGGTAAAATGGGCGCACGAGAACAGCTGTGAGAAACCGATGCCAGATAGAGAGAATGTTCATAATTAGGATTGTTTTACAAGTAGCATTTCTCAAAAATTACAGTTAATATTTGATGATGGCTGCACTCTGAGATCCCCCACTGAACAGGCTCTGACTCTGAGGCAAACACACAATGACTGCACATCAGACATGGCTGAGGATTGACAGGCATGTGGCTCCCAGCTTCTTCCGATAGTCTTCCTCCTTCTTAAAGCGCCTGACAAACCTCATTAAGGACTGTTCACGCAGGCACTATTGACATGAGACATACCAAGAAAGGGTCATGTATAAAACATGAGTCGCCCAAGGTTGTGCACAAGAGCCTACGCGTGGATCTATAGCGCTTTGTGCTATATAATCTTTAACTGTAAGCACAGAGGCACACGTGATTCATGTGTGGTATTTACCGTTGGTGCCTCACACTGTATTACATGTTGGTGTAAAAGAAAAATGGTCTGCCCTGTTTTAATAACAGTGGGAATATTATCATTCAGCGCAGACAGATTCTGCACTCACCTCTGTTTCAGTCCAGCTCCCAGAGCCACGTTCACACCCTCTCCTTTACTCGTCTGAAATATTAATATAATGTAATAGGCTATTTGTATTAAATATTTAACTCTGTGTCATATTTGCATCTCATAAACGGCTGGTCAGTATTACTTTAGATTACCTTTGAAATTTAAAAACTTGCAGTACTGGGAGTGAATGAGAATGGCAGAGGAGCTGCAGATGGTTGGAAGAGGAGAGGAGGGGAATGTGTGAGCTGGGAACTGCTTCGGAAATTTCAATGAAAATGCTTCTTGTGTCCTTTTGGCTGCTCCAGTTTCCTCTTCTTCTTCTTTCCTCTTCTAAACACAGCGCTCTCGGCTCTGTTTCCCTCTGTTTATTACCCACTGTTTGCAGCAGTACTTTGTGTAATGTGCTCCAGACACATTTGACAGGCTGGACGTGGACCATAAAACACCTCCTCTTGGAGTACTATCTACTAAGAGATCACCAGCCCAGGTATGTGGAGTCTGGGACGTTTAAGAAGGAGAGCGAAGAAAAAACTGAGCACTCAAAGGCAGGTGAAGTCTGGTGCACGAGGAAACCAGGATTCCTCAACATAAATAAAGTTGAATTTCGGATTTAAGTCATATTAGTAATATTCCAGTGGGGCAAAAAATAAACCGTTTGATGCTCTGGTTTCCCGAATAACCTCTCACAAGCTTTAATGTGCTTTGAGTGGTTATATTGGAGCGTATGACCATCTTTATAGTGCTGACCTGAGGTTATTACTGCGTGCAGTGATGGAGAAGGAAATGGATTGCGTGCAGCCATTGTTGTGCTGTTTCACTGGTTTGAGGCACTGCTCCTGGACGTTAAGTTGTAATAACAGGCTTTTGTTATGCACCCGACGCTCCACCTGTTGGATGCTGCTGTGCAATCTGATTTGGGAATGGAGACCTGCATGTCTGATTAAGCCGCTTGTTGAGCCACTTGCATAGTTTTCATTTACAAATGTTGAACTTTGCTTTGTTCATTCTTACTCTACATAATATTTAGCTGTGCAGCTGAACAGCAAGCTGTTGTTTTAGCATGAAACGTAACAGGAAGAATTTTCTGCAGCTGAGCATTGTATCTCATTATCATACTGTAATAACTGCATTTCAAGGTCATAGTTATTATTAGTATTTGCCAACAGCAGTTCAGGCTATTCTCATGCACTGTTCATACGTATACCTATAAAAAGTAATGCACCAGAATTCATATATAAGATATGTAATCTTGAGCCAGTAATTGTGTATCACCTTTGTAATCAGGAAGCTGCGAGCATGACCAATGTGCTGACAGGAGTAAAGGAGGAAGTAGTATTAGAAGTGAAAGTCCATGTAATGAGTAGGAATGGGCATTTTAAGTAACTTCTATAATCAAGTACTCACATTAAATTATTCATATCGAGGGCTTTCAAAAAAAAGGAGGAACACCCAAGCGAAAAATGTGAATGGAGGTTAGAGTAGCCTACCTTTCTTCACTCCACAGACTGTCGAAATTAGCAATGATATGCAAGTTTAATGTTACATAGCTTGCACTGCACATTTAGTTTGTGTATTTTGTTGAAATACATCCAAACATCATTCTGGTCTGCCCTGGTCACCATTCTGCCTGTAACGTTAGATCAAGTGATGTCTGACTGAAAACTTTGAATGTTATCTGCAGTAGTGCTAATCTTTCATTTTCATTTACATTTTTGTATATGATTATGTTTTCATTTACAAAGCAAAAAAGGATTATTCTATACATTCAATGAATACTGATTTGTGTACTTGAGTATCTATGCCCATCCCTTGTAATAATCTAAGACTAGTATTAGGGACTAGGAGACCAAGTGAACTTTGCGTTATTATAATTTACTTGAAGGTTTTTTCTTTTTCTAAACCTAATCTATTTAACTTTACTAGCCTAATTCTAATCTACGCAACTTTACGTTAAGTACGTAATGTGACAACACCCAGCCATGTTTCTTTTCCTAAGCCTTATCTACATAGCTTAACTTGCCTAATCTACGTAATTTTACGATGAGTATGCAATGTGATGAAAATGTTACGTAAACCTAACCTACATAACTGTACTTGCCTAAACCTAACCTACGAAAATTTATGTTTTGTAGTATATGTAACAAGGGCTTACACGATTCCTCATGAAACTCGAATAACTCATTTACTGAAAATCATTGAATCATTAAATCCTTTAAATGCTGAAGACCTCATTTTTTCTTCAAGGCTCCATTATTAAGGTACATGTTAAGAAGAAGCCATTGTATTCTCCAGTATCCATATGAATATGTTCATTTGCACAGTTTTGCTCAGCCTGGATGAACAAGTTCTCACCAATAATTTTAAGATTGGAGACTGGAGTCCCACAGCAGAGAGGGCGAGTAATGATTCAAGGAGATAAAGATTTGTGACAGGTAACTGTGTGGTGACTGCTCTGCTGCAGTGTGTCAGTCCTGAATAGTCAACGGTTTTCTTTAAATCCCTTAGGTTGTGAAGAAGACCTTGTTTTTCTTCAAGCGTAATGTTCACTTAATTATTAAGATGGTGTTCATGTTAAGAGGGGATAAACTTTATTATACTTAAAATTCTGGCATTTACTTGTACTTTTACTTTCACTTTCAAACTTAAGTAATAGGTGACTTAAAGGTATACCAGAGTCATTTTCTGCTTAGATAATTTTACTTTTACTCAACTATGACTTTCAGGTACTTCATCCACCACTGGTTATACTGTATACTACACACTGTGTTTTGCATGGATAATTATTACTGTGGCACAACTTGCTTACGTTGTGGACATATTTGCCTTAAAATCATACATTCATACTCAAAATAGAAGACGTGATTTAATAGTGCGGATTGCAAAATGACAAAAGAGGGAGAAAATAGCGAGGGGCGAAGAGAAGAAGCAGGCCAGAGAACATGACAGAAAGTGTCCAAAGTTTGGGACACATCAATTCTTAAGCATCTTAACAGAAAGCATCTGGTGCACAGAGTGGACTCCACAGAAGGTAACGTTAACAATAGTGTTGACGTCAGCCTCCCTCCAGGCTGCCGGCACCCTGAGCTCCCCGGACACGCGGTATGACGCAAAACCCGGGGACCCCCGCCGGCGGATGAGTAAGATGTTCAGGGTAGCACATAGAGAAGCCAAACACTGCTCATCTGCACAAACTACCCACAGCTTTGTGCCACTGCGATGACACAAAGCAAAGCTGTTTGAAAATTTGCAGAGTTTCCCTTTTAAGACCGTAAATCAGTATGGTGACTGGTTAGACTGTCACAACTGCAGCAATTTATTTACTTATAATATGTGTATTTCCTTGAGCAAAACTTAACGTAAGCTAACTTAGGGACATGACCGCAGATAATAAAATGCTGAGTCAGTTTGTAAGAATCTGTTTCATTCCTGTTACTGTGATAGTCACACACACAGAGCTGCAGTACTGCCCTCACAGTGATGCATAAAATAACCCAAGTAGAAAAGCACTCGGAGAACGCAGACCTCCGCCAAGCAGCTCGGATTTCCTGCCATTTTATTATTTTTTCCACTTCGCTTCAACCGATCACCACCAAAATTTCATCATCTGTTCCTTGTCCCATTATCAACCTTTCCTGAAAATTTCATCAAAATCCGTTCAGAACTTTTTGAGTTATTTTGCAGACAAACAAACAGACCAACGCCTTTTTAGCGAAGGTAAAAATCAAAATATCAGGTAATGTAAGTAGCAGTTGGAGCCTAAATAATGTTTGCAATTTAAGCAATATAAATGTTGATTTCTCTCCAATTGGTACTTCATTTAAGAGACCTGGCTCTCACATTCATACATGCTGAACATCCCATATTCGTGCAAGGTCTTCCTGCCAAAAACGAGTGGACTTTGACAAGAGTTTCCGGATAATGCTGGGATCTCTGTGCTGAGTGCGTGCTTGTTATGACTAACCCTTCTTACTGAGGCTCTGTTTGCATTTAGAGCCAAAATGCATCTTATCTTATCACCAGTGAGTAGCTCTAAACACAGGTGTAATTGCACCCACACAGCTTTGAGGCTCCCCTGGGATTGAATCGCTCAAACAGCATTCAGAAGGGTCAGTGATGCATGTGACTGCATATCCAATGTAACGTGAAAGCAAGGGCCGTGGGGTCATTTTCAACTTTGTACAACACGCACACAGCACGACAAGTTGTTTGTTTGTGGCAGGGAGCACGGGCAGTGTTTTGAAGTGGATTCATGAGGGGAGGTCTGAACAGCGTTTCTTGTCTCTGTGGCTCAGCACAAATGTGTTTTTCCGTTCCGCAGCAGTTGTAGTTTCCCACAGACAAAATCAAATGTGAGCCAGGAAGCAATGTAGTCACTTTTAGACACATTCTGATGCCAAGTGTGATTTGCAGCTCAATCTAGACACATTCTGTATACAGTTCAACTGAACAGGGCATGAAACACATGTGGAAGGGCTGACGGGATTATGGGCCACAGCCACAAGGATAAGGCCGTGTAGGATTTGTCAGAATTGTGGGCAGCAAAAGGTAGAAATAATGTGTATTTATTGTAAAAATACTATTTGTTCTTATCAAACTATAACCCAGTTGGCAATCATTACTGTCAGCAATGAAGTGCAAAAAGATTCACAGTTTTAGGGAGGAAATTAGTGATATGAGGGATGAGTAAGCCCTGCTTTTTCCTTTTTGGCTTTGCAGTGGAAAGCAGGCTAATGAAAAGCTCTGAGCATCTGTAGGCCTGCGTGCCCATGCTCGCTCACTGTCCTCCTCCAGCCAGGCTACACGGGTACAGCCATACGCGTGGTCTCCTCTCCCCCTCCTCAGCCTCCAGTCTGCCAGCTACCCAACTAGCACAGCCTTGAGGTAGGGCATGCTGGCAGTCCTAACGTGCTATGGGCTCATTTTATTTTAGGTGCTTTTTCAGCAAAGGTCCGCACAGTCTCTGCAGGCCAGATGCAGGAAGGAGTGAAACTTCCGAGCCCTCCCCCTTTATATTATTGCATCATCTGTTTATGACTGCTCGACTGTACATAATGCAGGAACGCTGTGGAAGTGACACTTGTCATTTTACCGGTCCGTCGCTGGAGGCAAAAGGTCCCAAAGGGAAGCACACAATTTTGCACCTGTACCTTTTCCCCCATTCTCCCTCGTCCCAGTTTCGGTTCTCCGTGACTGTCAGCCCACTCAGGAATCCTCCAGAACAGCCTGGTGATTCACCCCGCATCCACAGGCTAAGCACGGCACATGTTCCAGCAATTACACAAACAGACACGTACCCACACACACACAGTCTCCCCCCCCCGAACCTTATATTTCATCTGTGCATCAATTAGTGTTTTGAAATGGTATAGTGCGAGCCACTTTACGCATACTCGTTAGATAACTGTCAGGGATGCGTGTAAAACCTTTCCATTAACTTGTGAATAGCCACTGATTTTCAAACAGAAGTGGTGTGTTAAGTCACCAAATGTCCACAAAGCACTTAAGTGCTTGATCCAATATTTATTTTACTTTTCTGCCTTAATTGCAATGTGTTTTATGTAACGCCGCCTGTGATATAATGTAGCATTATTTCTTAACTAGGAGTCTACAGCCTCGTTAGGGGCTCTGTGAGGCTGCACTCAGGCACACCAGTGCTTTGAGTTTAATGCTAATGTCAGCAGGCTAACATGCCCACAGTGACAATGCTAATATGCTGATTTGTAGCAGGTATGATGTTTACCGTGTTCACCTGAAGTTTAGGGTGTTTTTTAATACCATGGTCTGGATGAATACTCAATTCTGACAGGCTGCAGGGTGTCCATTTATTTCTGATATGGACCGAATTACCCCAATGTTGCGCTAAAAACAGCAATCACTTCTGGGTAGACAACTGGCAGTTGAGTTGCAGAAATATGTGAAATGTGCAAACTTGTTAATTTCTGGTGTCATTTTCAGTCGTAACTGTAATGTTTAAAGATAAATAGGTTGGTAACTAACCGTTTTTGTCAATTGAGTCTGGGGCCTAAAGATAACAGCTTCAGTTCCCCATCAAAAGGGTTGTGTGATGGCAAGGTAAAGAGGTGTAAATATTCTTAAATTAGGTGTACACTTAAACTAATACTGATTTTTTTTAGGTGGGCTGTGCCTGTCATTTGTTTGTGAAAATCTTGATATTGATTTTTGGACTAGGACATGGCTGGATAGCTAGCTAGTCTTGTTGTTAAACATACTGTCAAATTATATTTACTGTGTGTCAGCCACACTCAGTGTTATTGAGTTTGAGTCTTACTAGCACGATGTTAGCTTTCTGGTTCATAGCTGAGCCAAAGGGTTCTATGAGCTGAGTGGACTAGAAACATCTCCCTTTGCCAAGTGGTATTTAAGGTTTGTCCTGTTTACTGGAATAGTGATTAACTTTTCCATTGCATAAGAACCTTATTGGATGGTAATGACAGTTCCAGTTATTAGTCAAACCCTCTCCAGCATTCAGGCCAGCCATTAGGAAATATGGGCAGAGGGACAGCATTTTCAAAAGTAGACCCCTCATCCACACCCACTGAAGGGGAGAGGGGCAAAAAGACCTTGTTTTCTGATGTTGAAAAGCAGAAGTAGTCACGTGTGTCCTGGGCTGAAAAAATGGCCTCCAATCAATGATTACAGAACAGTAAAATGAAACATTGATTGGAGAAATTACTGCATGGTAATAAATCATAAGATCAAATCAGGAGTGAGCATACAAGCATATTTCTTCTTCATTTATTCATTCAATCCTGAGGGCTACTTTAATTAAATATTGGTCAAATTGTGTACAGAACTGAAATACTGTAGAGTATATAGCTGTCAACACTCAGTTTTCCAGTCATACCCAATTTGTGTAATTCCAAGACTGTTTAGGGACCCCAGTATGCAGAAATGTTTAAATACACTATTTTGAAAAATGGCAATGTTCCTTTTTTCCTCGCCACAATTTAGCTAAACTTTGGAGTGTTATTTGGCCCCCTTTCTGGGAAGATAGCTTAACATGGTTGGTGCCAGTGGATGTCTTATGTCCTCTAGTTTAATATGACTGTAGCTTTAAAACTTAGTGTGATACAGCAGATTTTCTTTTAGGAGCTCCTGATTGTTGGTGAGGCATTCTGACTTTGCTGAAAGTGTAAATACATATACATATAACTTGTAATGTCAGTGATGTAAGTTAGTAAGTAAATTATTCTACTTTCCCATTTAAAGGTGAACCATTAACCTTTTCATGGGCCCCTCTTGGCCTTGGGCCGGGGTCTTCTGTACCCTTTGATCCCCCCCTGTCAGCAGGCCTGCCAGGATTACCTTTGAAACCCAGCTATGGCCCGTAAAAAAGTAGATTTTGATTGCAAAATGCATGAAAATGTAAACAAATGGTCTTATTTTTTTATTTGGTAAGTGACCATGATGTAAGCAGGATAATGCCCTTTTAGGTGTCCATAGTCAGGACTGAATGGCTGCCCTGTCGTCCATTTATTCCTGATAACGGACACACGAAATACAGCTGAAGCTGATGCCATTATTTTTGTGGGTAGTAGTATTGTACTGAACGTTGTAAAGTATTGAACAAAGTAAAATTTTTATGGCACAAGATGAAACGGGATCACACTTCATGAATTGCATGTCATCCTTCCCCATCCTTTTTACAATTCATCCCTAGGCGAACAAGAACATGTGTACCAAATTTCATGGCAGTTCACTGAATACTTGTTGAGCGATAACAGTTTGAACTAAAGAAAGGGGCTAATTGACTGATGCCAGCAGCGTGGCTTAAAATGTCTTCTGAACAATCCTCACCAAACTGAATCAGTCCTGATTAAACTACTGAAGTAAATGTTTCTTATAAAGGAGCAGGAGCAATGATCTGTAATAACCTCTGTTTAATACAACCAGATCTTCTCTACCTATCTAACAGGAACCTCTGTTTGTTCCTGGAAAGCTTTGTGTTCTCAAGAGCCTCTCAATCGACTTAAAGGTCAGGTTGCATACAAATCACACAATCGCCCTGTTTGTCCTTTTAGTAATTTAACAGACCTCATAGAGACACGGGGCTGAGAGCCTGCCTCAACAGCATCCGTTATTCTTCGCCTACTCCATCTGGCCCATTACACATGACGAGAGTTATAGCTCTCTTGAAGAGAGTTAATAAATCAGCCAGGGATCAGGTTAGTTCTGCCTCTTTGTTTTTCATTCCAATCACAATAAATAATGCTCGTAATACCAGTTAGATTATTTGTGACAACTTAGTTTGCATGTGCCGAGGTCAGGCATTGCCTAGTGAGCACAGCACTCAGTGCTCTCGAGAGGGCACCGAGTAAATTGAGAAAGTGATGGAAAACAACGCTTCAACACGCTTTCCACAATTAATCATATATTTGTGGTAGAAATACTGTGCTTCTCGTTATTACCCTGCCAAAGAGACACTTAAGGTGATTTCCAGTAATAACTTAAATCTCCTCTCTTTCTCGCTCTCCAGCCTGAACTCACACTCCCTCCATTATTTCCCCCCCTCAGCTACGCCTGCAATAGTTAGCCAAATGACATCCTTGTCATGATGTAAGGGTGATAATGTCAAGTAGGTGTGAGAGCTGTGTGTGTGTGTGTCACTCTGCTTAATGGCAGCAGCCAAGCCTGCCATTTATTCTCTGCAGCCCTGCCAGCCAGATGGAATACATCGCCGTACTGGTGGATGTGATAAACAGTGACATACTGCACGGTACTGCAGGTATTGTGGCCACTCCTGAACTCGGCGGTGATATTGACTGCAGCAACAGCCGCTCGTACCGCTACAACAGCTACTATTAATATGCTTGTGAGTAAGAATTAAGACAAGTTATTACAGTATGGAGCAAGGCTAAAATGTCCTCAGGTGCTGTGTAATTGAGTTAACAGGGAAGGAAAATTACAGGCTGCTCCCAGCAGAAGTGAGGGCCACATGGACCGGTAGTTGTGGAAAACTATATTTCCCATGAGCCCTTGACTGTTTCCTGCTGCAAGTGAGCAGCTGCACGGCATCGTCAATATGTCTCAGTCTGCTGGGTACTACCCAGCTGTAAATTGTTGACAGTTATACAAGCAAACGCATCAATGGGCAGTCAAGCAACAGACAGCAGCGCTGAAGGCTCGTCCAAAATGACCCTGTGCTTATGAGGAGCAAATTATGTTTATACAGAGCTAGCTGTCTGCAAAAAGTAAAACTTAATTCTGGAACATGAGGCGCATTAAATTTTATTATTAATTATTAAATGTGCTTTTTGGAAGAAACCCATTCACGAGTCAGAGGAAGCATTTACATTAAAAAATACAGTTAATGTTATAGGATATACAGTACAGGCCAAAAGTTTGGACACACCTTCTCATTCAATGCGTTTTCTTTATTTTCATGACTATTTACATTGTAGATTCTCACTGAAGGCATCAAAACTATGAATGAACACATGTGGAGTTATGTACTTAACAAAAAAAGGTAAAATAACTGAAAACATGTTTTATATTTTAGTTCCTTCAAAATAGCCACCCTTTGCTCTGATTACTGCTTTGCACACTCTTGGCATTCTCTCAATGAGCTTCAAGAGGTAGTCACCTGAAATGGTTTCCACTTCACAGGTGTGCCTTATCAGGGTTAATTAGTGGAATTTCTTGCTTTATCAATGGGGTTGGGACCATCAGTTGTGTTGTGCAGAAGTCAGGTTAATACACAGCCGACAGCCCTATTGGACAACTGTTAAAATTCATATTATGGCAAGAACCAATCAGCTAACTAAAGAAAAACGAGTGGCCATCATTACTTTAAGAAATGAAGGTCAGTCAGTCCGAAAAATTGCAAAAACTTTAAATGTGTCCCCAAGTGGAGTCGCAAAAACCATCAAGCGCTACAACGAAACTGGCACACATGAGGACCGACCCAGGAAAGGAAGACCAAGAGTCACCTCTGCTTCTGAGGATAAGTTCATCCGAGTCACCAGCCTCAGAAATGGCAAGTTAACAGCAGCTCAGATCAGAGACCAGATGAATGCCACACAGAGTTCTAGCAGCAGACCCATCTCTAGAACAACTGTTAAGAGGAGACTGCGCCAATCAGGCCTTCATGGTCAAATAGCTGCTAGGAAACCACTGCTAAGGAGAGGCAACAAGCAGAAGAGATTTGTTTGGGCCAAGAAACACAAGGAATGGACATTAGACCAGTGGAAATCTGTGCTTTGGTCTGATGAGTCCAAATTTGAGATCTTTGGTTCCAACCGCCGTGTCTTTGTGAGACGCAGAAAAGGTGAACGGATGGATTCCACATGCCTGGTTCCCACTGTGAAGCATGGAGGAGGAGGTGTGATGGTGTGGGGGTGTTTTGCTGGTGACACTGTTGGGGATTTATTCAAAATTGAAGGCACACTGAACCAGCATGGCTACCACAGCATCCTGCAGCGACATGCCATCCCATCCAGTTTGCGTTTAGTTGGACGATCATTTATTTTTCAACAGGACAATGACCCCAAACACACCTCCAGGCTGTGTAAGGGCTATTTGACCAAGAAGGAGAGTGATGGAGTGCTGCGGCAGATGACCTGGCCTCCACAGTCACCGGACCTGAACCCAATCGAGATGGTTTGGGGTGAGCTGGACCACAGAGTGAAGGCAAAGGGGCCAACAAGTGCTAAACACCTCTGGGAACTCCTTCAAGACTGTTGGAAAACCATTTCAGGTGACTACCTCTTGAAGCTCATGGAGAGAATGCCAAGAGTGTGCAAAGCAGTAATCAGAGCAAAGGGTGGCTATTTTGAAGAAACTAGAATATAAAACATGTTTTCAGTTATTTCACCTTTTTTTGTTAAGTACATAACTCCACATGTGTTCATTCATAGTTTTGATGCCTTCAGTGAGAATCTACAATGTAAATAGTCATGAAAATAAAGAAAACGCATTGAATGAGAAGGTGTGTCCAAACTTTTGGCCTGTACTGTATTTCATTACTTTAATTCGTCCTTCCATTGACATTGGCTGATGCTAATGAGAGTTATTTTCTGTGGTGTCTGTCCAGCTGGAGTCTAAAAGCAGAGGGGTATTTAAATCTCCTCCTGACACTGAGCCAATGTAGTGTCTTCCCAGGGGCCTCTGCTCAGTCCACAGCACTAAAGAGGACAGGATCACCTCGACCATAGTGTGGCTTTACCGTTAATGCACAGCGGCTGACGAGAAAGGTCACCTGGGGAGGAAGGTGGTCACTGGAGGCATGGGATTCTCTTTTCCATCTGATGAAAACAGCGGCCACTGAACAAATATAATACACCCTGTAGAGTAGTTACTCTGTTCTCCCTCTGCACTCCTATGACAGTGTGAATTACAAGTTGGCTGCCTGTTGCACGTATAAAGACAACACCGGACCCATTATTTCTTCCCAAAGCAACCTTTTGGCGTCCCTCACTTAGCTGTCATACACTTGTACATCCTTCCCTTGTCAGCTCTCTTGACACCAGTTGTGAGAAGGTTGTGGTCAGAGGCGAGGCAGAGCGATCAGTCATCACACCAGCCGAGGGTACAAGTTAGTCAGTGTGAGATTTTGACTCCAGGGAAAAAGAGTGCCACTTGCAGAAAGACAAAGAAATTTAGGCAGAAATACAGATGAAGAAACAGGCACGCACGGGTGGCATTGTGTCACGTGAGGTCCGCCTTTTAGTGGCTTTTTTATGGAGTCTTAAGGGATACGACTTCGGCTGGGTTCGTGGCTGAGTACTCTAACCTCTAGCTAGAGGCAAGGGTTTGCCGTGTCCAGGGTTTTTACAGCCTGCTCCGTCCAGACAGGTAATAAAGTGCTTTTTTACAAGCCGCCTTTAATTGAATGAAGAAGGCAAAGGTAGAGGCCTCCAGGTAGTCATGAATCTGAATTATTTCATTTATGACAAATGAGGTCTGTCTGGCTTTTTCACGTGAACTTTGCTCGACAGATGTGTGTCTGTTTTGGTCGTGAATAATGATGCGAGAGTCTTAAACTAAGCTCATTGTGTAGTTGCGTGGTGTTTGATGAGATTTCATAAAAGCATAACGGAGATGCTGGGACTAGGCTGCCTCGCTGTCATTGGACTGTCATTTAGCTGTCATTCAATTACCGCTGCACTTGTCCTGCCAATACTTTAATTACACCCTCAATAATTGTTTTCCCGTTTTTTGATGGAGTGAGAATATTTAGGCTGATATTTTTATGTGACTCAAGGCACAGGAAATTGGACATGGATACAATAGCGCACAAGTATCCGCACACGTACACAAGCACACATACCATGAATGCATGCGACTCTGCCCTGTATCCTTAGGCAAATACAATTGACTTTGACTTGGATTAGATTTTATAATGCCACCCACATAATACATCTGGAGCATCCGAGACCTCTTTGTCTTGGTTGATGTCACCAGCAGTGAGCTGATGATGTGGGCAGATGGGGACTGTAGGCCTGTATGCATATGCACAAGCTTCACAAATTGCTCCTCAATAGCATTACAGTTGAGTCCCTCTTCCCTTTACTCCCACTCTGCTTTTTCCTGCACTGTTCTCTCTCCACTTTCTTGGTTCTTTCACATCCCTAAAGCGCATGTGTTCCCACTCATGTCACAGTGCTAAAGCTGTGTCAAGTGGAAGAGTGCGTGTGTATTAGTGTTTGCAATTTTGGAGCACATGCGATTGTGCTCCTTGTTTTAGAAAGGCTTTTTTTTTTTTCTTTTTTTTTTGGAAGGCAGTAACTAAAACACAACTTTTAATGCAGATGGTTGGCTGATTAGCCAATCTCCATACACTTAAATGCAAAATCATTTAAGAGCAAAAGTGTAAGTAATGGATTACACAATGTTTATCTATTCTTATATAAGCTGCAAGCTTTAGCATGTCTGCCAAACTAGCTAACTGCCAACAGTGATGGTGTTACTTTCAAGGCCAAGGAGCATCTAATTAACTGACAGCAGTGGGTTAGATTATTTTGTGGGGTTATAGGTTACGTGAAACAAAATAAAAAATCACAACAAGCACTCCACTGTGTAGTAATTTTCCTGACTGTGTGGACTCCAGTCCTGCATGCTCTGATCTGCTCCTTATTGGACTCTGTTGGGAAGTTTTCTCTCCAGCCAGTGTTATCGGAGCTACATTTGCCAGACTCGTCCTCCTCCCAAACGCCTTTTCTCTTCTAAGGTTAAAGGTGAAAACACAGAGTTTGAAAATATGAGCAAGCATGGAAGCTAGCCAAACAGGGTCATGTCAGAACTAAATGATGTGTGTGATTGTGTAATGAGTGTGATTTTACATTTTTCCTTTTTATATTTATAATACTACGGCCACTAACTCTACACTGCAGTACTAGAAGGTTTTTTTTTATTGAATTGTCTTCTACATGGAGTAGGGTGACCATCTTTATAAACCCCCAAACTGGGACCCTCAAATGTACCACACATTTATGCACACACCATAGCTGAAAAATTATGTTTTGTCTCCTAAATCCACTATAGTTTTTTGGAAAACTGAGTAATAACATTGTGACACTTTAGACCAGCTGTGCAGTCCCTGTATTGACAGCTCTGGTTGTATTTAACCAGATGGTCTGCAAAGGTCTCCTCCTGAGCTGCCCGTTTGGTTTCAGATGGCTGTCACCTGTGTTAGCACCACTCAAGTAGGTCAGTACAGTCTGCCTTATTTGGCTGTCATTTCCATGAAGCACTACCAGAAATGTACTCTTACAGTGTGTGTAGAACACAGCATTTTGTTGCTGAATACTCTACAAAGTAAAGAGTAAGCCTGCTATAGAGCTCTTAAAGGGAAATTTCGGTTTATTTCAACTTGTCTCCTATCGTCCTAAATTTGTTTCAAGTGACTAGTGACATAAAAATAATAGTTAGCATGTTAGCCGTTAGCCTAGATACAGCCGGGGCGCATAGTAGCGTCAGACCTGTTAAAACGTAAGTGAACGGGCATCCCTTCAAGTGCAAAGTTAGTCCACTAAACAAGCTTTTTTTTCCACAAAGACCGCCTCATATCGTTAGGATAAATGTCAGAGAACATATAGAAAACAACATGTAAACGTGTTGTCTTACCTTACCAGTGTGGTGCCATGTTTGTTTACATTTAGCTCCAACCAAGGTGCCTTGGTTGCTGACGTTCTGGGACGCTGTGTCAAGTTATGCCTGTTACATGCATTGTCTTCTTTGAAAACACACTGCCATTTACACAGGAAATGTACAGTTTTCATCCATCCATCCCTTTTCTAACGGCTTATTCTCTTGAGGGTCATGGGGGGCTGGAGCCTATCCCAGCTGACATTGGGCGAGAGGCAGGGTACACCCTGGACAGGTCGCCAGACTATCGCAGGGCTGACATGTAGAGACAGACAACCATTCACACTCACATTCACGCCTACGGACAATTTAGAGTCACCAATTAAGCTATCCCCAATCTGCATGTCTTTGGACAGTACCCGGAGAAAACCCACGCTGACACGGGGAGAACATGCAAACTCCACACAGAAGGGTTCCCACACCCGGGATCGAACCTGGAACCTTCTTGTCGTGAGGCGACAGTGCAAACTACAACACAACCATGCCGCCCCAAGCAAATTGATGTTTTTTCCTCCAACAACTAACGCACATGGTTGGGTTTAAGAAAAAGGAACAGTGTTTGGCTTTATAATCTTACGCAAAAGCCCTACTTGGACTTTCGCCATCTTAACGTTCACTCTTGTCCTGCCGTGTTTCCCCCAGACGCCACAGAGCACTGTTAAACTATACTGGCGACCAGTTGCATATAATGCTGACGTTAAAGACAGCTTTTTTTGTCAGTGTCTGACCCCGCAAGTCACTGCCCAAGCACCAAAGTTCGACAACTTCGGAGTGAGACCAGGCTCTGTATGTAGCCTTCAAGTGTATATTACAAATCAAGTCACAGGATTCTAATGTCAAAACAAGGCAGCTGGAAATATTAGTCCATCAAAGACAGTGTTTTCAACCAGCTCATTGAACTAACACTAGCTTAATTATTAACTATCTATAAAATAAAATCTGCCAGTGACAACTCTCACTTCATACAGTAAAATCAAAGGCCGCCAGCTATGAGTATCTAATAAAAAATTGCAAAGAATATGAGGTGCTAAATCTGAACAGAAAGCGTGACAGGCCTAGTAACAGTAACAAAGGGGGGCAGAGCTCAGCGAATGATCGATTGGAGTAATAATGAACATACTAAAAAGGTGGGAAAGGAGAAGACACAGGGGAAGAAGCGTAGTAAAACAGTTTAGTGAGGAACTGTTTTATTGCGGACCCTAACCTCGCTCACGACAAATGAAATAGGCTATATATAGGCAATCTAACGCCCCTGAACCTGGAATAATATTAGTCATGGTTGACTTAGTTTACAGCTCTGGAGCTCATTACTGAGATGGACACTAGTCTACCTCCAGAGTACAACAGCCACCATGTGGACTTAAGTCAATAAAGTCAAGGGCATCAGTGGGACTGGTGAGTAATAGGTTGTTTGTGACTGTGAGGGAGCCATAACATATTAAAGCTCTGAGGCCACTAAACAGGGGGAGCTCATTCAGCTTGATCAGGTTTCTGGAATATATAACAGCCATTTGTCCCTGTGTGACACTCAGGACAGGAGGTGAACATGGGAAGAGTACTTGGCAAAGATTGGAAAGGTGATGTCTGAGCGAAGCCAAGAGGTACGAGAGGATGAATCAACGATCATATTCCTGAATATTTTATTCACTACTGACAGATCTGGCACAATCAAAGTTACCTAAAAATGTAATTAGCCGGTAAACTGCATCGACAAATGTGCGGCACTAAAATAATAGCCATGCAGGCAGATGTGTTAGCCTCTTTTAACGTAGTGTTTTAGAATCATCCCATGATATATGGCCGTAATCCATTATTAATGTGTGTTTGATGCAAGGCAGGGGTACTTACAAATTGGAAAACAAGTGGGCCTGTGAGGCAGGGGAAGAGCGTCCTTGGTAAATGTGTTGAGTCCCTTCACGTGGCTTACATATGAAAGTCATCCATTTCAATCTGACTGGTTAATTCAGTCCATCTGAAGGCAGAGCTGGAGGAGAAAATTATTGCAGAGACACTGATAGATTATGTGATAGATCAAAACCTTGCATACTGTATAAAGTCCTGCTCAAAGACATCGGGAGAATTAGATGTAACTGAAATGTTATCTTTATCACTCATCAGTAATTTAATTAAAAATGGATAATATTCATTTTCCTCCCACTGCGATCACGATATTAAAAAAAAGTAGTTAAACTCCAACGTGTTAATTTCAGTGTCTGGGCTTTACAATTTTTAGCGATAGACTGTAGAACATAATGGATGTAGCTAGCCTGACGTCACCTATTGGTTTGTGTCTGCATGTCAGCTGTCACCATCTTGGGTTTTTTTTTTTGGAGCCAAAGGTGACCAAATTTGGACGAGAGGGTGGAGCTGTGGAGGAGTGAGGAATGGATCTGACTCACAGACTGTGGTGTAACCTCACAGACAGCCTATCAGTCCATGTTGCCAGCATTCAACCTCCGTGCAATTGTCATGAATGGGGAAATTAGCTATAGAAACCAAAATTTTTTCTTGTACCAGGCTGTAAACGTGCTTATTTCTGCTGTAGAGTTGGGCATTTTAACATGGATGTCTAAGACGATTTTCTGGAGTCGGCCTCAAGTGGCTGTTCAAAGAAGTACAGTTATTTGCACGCCCATGTTGGCTTTATTTTTCAGTCCTGAACATTGCTACTTGCTTTTACTGTATAATACAAAATAATATCTCACAGTTTCCAGCAGCTTGCAATTCTCCATGAAGGGATCCGGCTCTAACAAAGGGATTACCTGAGGAACAATAGGTGTCCAAACTGGTGTTGTAAAGAAGTATAAAAGTCATAAAAAGTCATGCCTCTTTAAACATGCTGCAAAGGAAAATATTCAGTAATCACACATTCACTTTTTATCATTACAATACAGTATGTAATTTTGACAGTGCTATAAAATAGGACTGCGCAATTAATCAGATTTCATTTGTACGCGTTTGGCCTCGAATGATTATAAAAACAACATAATCAACATGAAACGATTATCATGCCCTATTTCGTTTCGCAGAGATGCTCTTGTTCTGTCTTGTGTTTTAAATCCAGTGAACCGTTTTCCTTTACAGCGGTGCGCTCTGTGTTGAAAACCTTGTGACTTCCTTACTACAGTGAGCAACTTTTCAGACCCCTCTTAGTAACTTTATTTCTAAAAAGCAACTAGCCACAAATTTATTGAATTATTCAGACCATCATGGAAAAGGAGAGTTATATATTCAGATATATTCAGTGGTGTAGTGGTAGTTGACATGGTGGCTGTACTAGTTTACCAAGGAGGAAGTGTACTCTCCAATATATTTCAATGGCGTTTTGGCTGCTAGGTGGGTATAATGTAAACAGCCAGAAAAGAGGTGGGTATACCCCATACATCTGCATATACCCTCCACTACACCACTGATTATAATGTAATTCATTCTCATAGATTCTGATCTGAGTAACTGCAGTCCAACTCTCCCACAACAGAGTGGGGTCCCTCCCTTTTCTTTTGCATCGTGTTTATATTTATATATTATTTGTGTATATTTCTCATTTTTTACATTTGTTTTTCAGTTTTATTATATTTAAAGTTTGAGGAAAGTTATTCACACATCCAACTGTTTCAGATGCAGGTGTGTTGGAAAATATCACTTGAGTCTTTGAACAGAAAACCCTGCACACTGTGGGAAAGTTACTCTGCTCGAGAGAGGGGGTAACATTGAAGAAATACTTAGCAGAAGGGAAGCATTCTGGATATTTAATCTGCAAACTCTATCTCCCAAAGGATTAAATGATGAGACACCATGGCATGTCATGCTAAAATGGATTTGGGCATCTCAAAATACCAATTTATGACACACGGCATAAGAGTACACAGTGCTGAACATTTTAAATGATTCATGAATGCTGGAAGGCCAATGTGTGCATTCATAAGATCAGCATTTTTTGTAAATAATCTTCTAAATGGCCTTTATTGTGTGGGGAGCCTGAGGTTTCTAGGTTTTTCCTATGTTTTTCCTGTTTCCTTGTTCTTTTGCTTGAGGGTTATGTGACATATGGTGCACAGGCTGTTGTCAATTATTGAGAAACACACCCACACCTGATTAATTCCCTCACATATGTGCACACCTGTGAAGTGGGTGGAGCAGTTTCTATTTAAGCTCAATGTTGGAAATAATGGTGTTGAACACTCTTGACGAACGTTAGTGTTACTAATAAATTGTGAAACTGAGAAAAAGCAGTGTGTGGGAAATTCTGTTCAAAGACTCATATTTAAAGTTAAAAAATCCACTGTTAAATTGACATTTTTAAAAAGCTCAATAAGTGCATGATGTTCTAAAGTCAGTAAGTCATGTTAAATAATTGTGACCTCATCCACCAAAATAATTGTGATTAGAATTTTTAATCGAGCAGCTGTACTATACAGCCCGATTTACCTCATAGATGTCAAGTAACTCAGTCCACTCACTGAGCATCTAACTGTGAGCAGGCTGCTGGTTGTTTTTCACAGACATCCCTGAATATTTCCATTAGCATACAGTTGATAAGAGAACAAAGTATGTCTAAAATGTTTTATTAATGTGGGTATTATATTTGTTGACGCTTAAATAATTACATTAAAAATGGTCTATGCCAAAGGATATCTTTATTAATGACTCATGAATATACAGTATGAAATGTGGTGTTTGCCCAGGTCACAGAAGAAAATTAGTTCTAAAACAAATGGCATCTGCTGTATTTTAGTTATATTTCACACAGTATATACAGCAGTATATACCTCATGGAAGAGTCAGGAAAATACCACACTTGCTTTTGTTCCTTTGTAACTATATCAAAACATTATCCCAGCTTCAGTTCACTTACACCACGAGAGTCCAGATCTTGTTGGCTTTTATGGGTGATTCACCCATTCAGTGTCAGAGGTGCTAATAAGATGATGGTGCCATTATAGGTGACACCAGGCATGTGTCACATGACGTCTTACTGGTCCGACTCCAGCCCGGCTTGTCACTGGGCTGAGATGGATCTTATCCCTCATTCGAGAGCAGACAGAACGTGGGTGGCAGTCCTCTTACTCTCCCTGTGAAACAGCCTCTGTGACAGCACAGCAGTGCTGCAGCTGAGCCACAGGGAGCATATAGGGACAGAGGACAGGCAAAACTGCCTGTAGCCTACAGGGGATGCAAGAGACACTCATTCACACCACAGGTGCTCTCCACCTGTCAAAATTTCACTGGCTGCTCGACACAACCCTGTGATTTTCAGCACATGGGGCTTTGGTGTCCATTGTGGAGCGGGTCTGTAAAGTGGTTAAAGGACCATACCACAATGTCATTGCTGCAGATTGCATCAAGTCAGCAACACTACTATTAATTTTCCAAATTATACCAGAGCTTTTTAGATGAATAGATGTTTGCCATACCTTCCAGATTGATCTGCTTTTGACCTTTTCCTGCCAAGTTGCCTGAGATGGCTGATCCATCACAGAGAACATTAAGTTGTCTGTATTGTTTCTCAAAATTATTGTTGCATGGTAATGTAACATTAAGTGGTGACAGCAAGCACTGACATCCAAAAATTAGTGAGACTTCCGTGCCAAGATCAAACTGAGTAACACAAACAATAAACAGACTTAAATGTGTTGTCAAGGATCATTTAAATTTGTAGCTCCTTGCATTTTGAAAAAAGCTTTTTTTCTGTTTTCAAGTACAGTAATGGATGTTTTAACTCCCTATTAGCACTTGAAAGCACTAACATGAAAAACTTTGCTCAACAATTTCAGCTCTTTCATTCATAAAACAATAGAATGCAGCAGGTTTATTAAAATGAAAGATGACTGAATGTCACCAAAGTCTCTGGTGGGTTTTCTTATTCTACTGAAACAAATCGAAACCATGAAGTGTATAGAATTATGAATGAAGCCACTGTGATGTCACCCAGTTTTGAAGTTTGGCATTTTGGCTGTTGCTCTTTTGCTTTTTTGGAGCCAGAGGTGACCATATTTAGATGAGAGGGTGGAGCTAACCCTAATGCTAGCTGCTAGCTTGGTTAGCATGGTGCATTTACAGCTATGGAAAACTGTGGAAAACTACTGCTAATGCTAATTTTTATGAATGAAAAACAGGCTTAAACCATTAAGACAAAATGTACTTCCGTAAAAAACAGAATATCCAACTCCTTCGAGGGTCTTTTAGTACGACTAAATGCTGACCAGATGTTATAATTGACATCCATAAACTGAAAACACTGAAATAAGGACATTTACACCTCTACTCTGTGAATCTGCCATGGTTATTGTTACCGGCTTTTCCCCCTTTATGGGCAGTGGCCTTGTGGGTAACCTGTGAGGGTGTGACTTGTACTACATTGTGTGTGTGTGTGTGTGTGTGTGTGTGTGTGTGTGTGTGTGTGTGTGGAGGGAAGCAGCTCTCTCGGGATGTCATGGTGAAAATGCATGCATCAAGTAGTGATGATTGCAGTAGTCTGTTAAGCCCAACAACAGATGCTGGACCTACCAGTAAACTATAATTGAGAGAATTGCTTGATGCACTCTACAATCCCGAAATCTTGTGAATAACCATTTAAACTATGTATTTCAGAAAATGAAGCATGATTCTGCAACTGTAGAGCAGTTTAGAAGATATCTGACATTTTCAGAGAGCTGCAATGTTTTTTTTTTGGGCTGTAAATCAAAAGCAAATACCAATGCCCACCCACCAAGTGATACATTTGCTCAAATAGCAGTGGGAAGGTTTCACAATGATGTCTGCATGGAGGACAGAACTGTCAGTCATCTGTCATACATCCTACTTGAAATGACGTTCTGTCTCAAGCAAATGTCTGTTGAGCCTTGCCAGACTGGCTGGCTTTGCAACAACAGTAAAAGGGCTAAAAGATGCCAAAACAACAGCTCATCCTCTGAGCATACCACGGCACTGTTAGCAACCACCTCTAAGATCACTGTGTGAAATGTGACCTCATCAGTTTATTTGACAATGGCATTATTTACCTGGAACCACCATAATTATTCATTTTATCCACATCTCCTCACTTGAATCAATTTTACGCTCTTCCCACACAAATTATTTTGTGCGCCTGAGCAGGGGAGGAAGATATTTAGATAGAACGCCTTCAAATGCAAGTGCTGCTTACAACCACCCAGTCTTTTGTCTTGAGAAATAACTCCAAAACAAAAGCAATAAACTGCAGCGTAGAATTGAGCCAGAAGGTAGATGGAAGCAATTTGAAACACTCAGTATCACAGCATAACTGGAAGTAAGTAACATTTTGCTGTTGCACACAGATTGTGGCTCAGAGGGGACAGACTGTAAAGACATCTGAGTGACATCTGAGGATTACCCCAACAGCAGCTCAGTGGTTATAAAGAGGGCAGAACCCAGGCTCCAGTACAAGGAGGGGGCACTTTGAAGTGGCGATTAGGCTGTGAGCTTTGCACCCAGAGCTACTGAGGCACTGCCCTCTCCACCTCAGTCAGAGCATAAAGATGTGGTGTGGCAGCTCTGCTGACTGGACACTGCTCCAGTTCCGCCTGTCCAATTAGCAATTTCTTCTACCCCTGAGGACTGGTCCCTTTCTGCTTGGCTTAGCTCACTGCATGTGGGCCAGATCACCTACATGTACACTCCCACTCTTTGTAACCACAGTAATGCTTGTTGTACTCAATGCTGTTATACACTAAGAGCACTAGTGTTGTCAAAAATATCAATTTATCAGTACTGATTATGAATATTTTGAAAGGGGTTCACTGTTTTTTCCTCAGTATTGATACACTGCTGCCAGCTATGCTTTCTTGTTCTCTCTTATTGTTAATGTTTAACACAGTCATTCTGCTGTTCTCAAAGCCAAGCCCTAAATTAAACGCTAAGTCCCTCTTACAAGCTGGGTTTGGCTATACATTTTGACAAATAAATGCGAGTCTCAATCTGGCCCCCAAGGACACTGCGCAGCCAATTTTTCCCTAGTGGCCACTTGTGGTACTGCAGCAAAGAAATCCCCTGTGGTCTAAAAAGCATTTTCCCCACAGACCACCTTCGTAAATGAGATGTCTGTAAAACTGTTGACAGGACACCTCTAAATGCAAGGTCAATTATGAGTCATTCTATAATGACTTTTTGATCCATGGAGGTTTTAGATTTGTTATTTTTTCCTCAAGCCAAGACAAGAGATTTACAAACCTGTGACTTCATGACAATGTAAAGTCTATGAGTCGAGCTTGTGGGTGGAGCCAGCGGTAGAAACACTACTGTACATATTCAGTGGGCTGCATCCATCTTAAAGGGATAGTGCACCCAAAAATGAAAATTCAGTCATTATCTACTCACCCATATGCCGATGGAGGCCCTGGTGAAGTTTTAGAGTCTTCACATCCCTTGCGGAGATCGGCGGGGGGAGTGGCCAGCACACCTAATGGCAGACGGCGCCCCAGACTAACATCCAAGAACACAAAATTGAATCCACAAAGTATCTCCATACTGCTCATCCGTAGTGATCCAAGTGTGCTGCAGCCCTGACATAAAAAGTTGTTTCGAAAAACGTCATATGAACTCTGTTTTTAGCCTCACTGTAGCTTGTAGCTCTGACTGCTTCTCTGTACTTACTTAAAGCATTGGGTTGAGCTAACATTAGTTAGCTGCTTTGATCACACGTACAAACATACATGTCTCAAGTTGGGTCAATATGGACATACTACACATCGTTAGCTTGGTTAGATTCTCAATCATCAGTTGAGCACCAGAATATAATTGATTCGGATCTACAGGCATGGTAAACAAGAGAGATGAAAAAGTGGTGACACCCTACCTCTAAAATGATCATAAAGTCCAAATGAGTGTCTGTTTATCAATTATTCATGTTCCTTAAGACGGTAAGGAAACAGCGGTCAAATTAATCAGTTTTTCATAAAAAATAATTCAATTTATGAGTATTGTTTTAAGAGGGCATATAGAGGTGTTGTGTCAGCATACCTGGTGTCAAAATCCTCGGATGCCATAAAATGAGCATTGTGTTGTCATGAGCTAGCCAAATTTGTATACAACTAATATCCATACTAGTTTAAACAAACACTATGACAGTATTTCCCATCTTTTCCCATCTTGGCTGGCTTTTGTACAAAAGGAATTAAAAGCATTTAGATGCTTGTGGCAAATATAACCCAGTAGAGGTCAGTGATTGAAGCAAATAAAAGTCTGGGATATTAATTGAACTTTTACGGTATTTATCTCTTAATAAAAATTTTAACTTGGATGCCTTCAATGTCCATTTTTTCCTGTTGTATTGAAAATGGTGTCAAGGTGTTGTATCAAAGTTAGAAATTCCAGTGTGGAGACAACACTTAAGAGCACGCCATACTAAAGACTATACTTTTCTGCAAGTTCTGCCTCTGCATTTCCCTTGAACGTCCATATTTAACCTCAGCATGACTTCGTCTTTGTTGTGCTCTGCAGCGAGAGGGTTTACTGCAAGCTCATTTACACCATCATTGTCACCACTCACCCCAGTGCATAGTGCCATTTATTTTCTCTTTTATGTGCATATAAAAGAGATAGCCACTGAAATCTAAAACAAACAAGCGACTTTCAAGTTCAAGAGTGCTCTGACTTCTAAAGGCTGCTGATCAAAGGGTTCAATGGCTTGTTCAGCTCACTTGTCAGTTTTACCAAGTCGTGCCATTTTCGATGCGATTCATTGCCCTCCATTGGAAGTACTTTTCATTCCTTACCCAGTTAAATAGAGTGAAGACTGCTACATTACATTAGCGGTTCTTATTTAACATCAAGTGAAATTATCTCCTTATTCCAGTTTCAGCATCCAAACACTGTTTCATCTCTCACTTAACTAATGCGTCACCTGTTTGAGAATTTCAAGCTGAAAGTTTTGTTTCGTTCAAGAGGGAAGATAAATTGAATTTCCTGAGTGCTGTGATAGCTCTGTGTAGTGCAGGCTTCTCTTACTCTAATGACGCCTCTTTTTCTCTGCAACCATGGTGCTGAGGATTTGTATATCTCCCTAATACCTCAACACGGTGTATTTCCTACCTTTTATTCCCCTGCACTGCCTGCACACAGTGCTTCTCTGTAGCTTCTAAAAGGGAAGTTATATTCCATGAAGCAACAATCCAGCTGTCCGTTTACTGAGCGCGCTAACGTGGCCTCTGTGGATGCTGTATTTTATTTGGAGGCTTTTTACTCCCTCAGCTCTCGTGACTGACACAGATCATAAA
Source organism: Epinephelus lanceolatus (assembly GCF_041903045.1). Lineage (NCBI taxonomy): Eukaryota > Metazoa > Chordata > Actinopteri > Perciformes > Serranidae > Epinephelus > Epinephelus lanceolatus. The sequence continues at coordinate 20,104,411 of NC_135738.1, forward strand.
CCATACCACCCTTCACCCCACCCCGCGACCTTCAGAGAGAGCACAGGACGTGGAGCCCTACATCAGCTGCTGGCTCCACCTGACTCTCTAAGCCCTTCAGGAATCAGGACATCCATCACTGAGCCACTTAGCACTGATGCTACCATAGACGCCCTTAGCTGGAGACCAGTTCAGCTTCCCTGATCTAAGAGCCGTTGCTACCCTTGCTGATGTCGTGGTATCTAATGGACTTAACTTTATTGACCTCTCTATGAATATACAGTAACAGAGTATATTGCCTGTGTCTATTTCTGAACGTCTATGAATAATAATGTTCATCATTCAAGAGCTGGCTGTCTTTCACTGACCCTCTCATGCTCAGGAGCAGTCTCATAGCAGTCTCTTTGACTCTTTGACTGTAGACGGGGGGGTGTTACGACTGCTACGCTAATCTTAACCTTCACGATCAGAACAAGATCAGTCAAGTCGGATCAAGTGTTTTCCGGTCGAGAGCAGTTGCTGTTATCAATAGATAAACTCATGTATGATACTTAGGATGTATAAGATTCTTATCTCTTAGGCAGTATATACTAGGCTGACTTGTGTTTCTTATCCTGACACTAACTCCTTTTTGGATGGCAGCATACAGTAAAAGAGTTTGTTAATACTTTGTAGCTCGATGAAAACAAAAGATGATTCTCGAGAAAATGACACCTTTTGTTTCTATATTCTAAGAATCCACTAAGGTGCACTGTCACACACAGTTTGAAGACTTTGTGGCTCCACTTTGTACCCGCAAGCAACTAACTACTTAAGAGTGCCCATTAAAGGTACCCTGTGGAGATTTTATGAGCTGGTCCCCATTTTGTTTGCATGCAGGTAGTGCAATACACATTCCTACTAATCGTTTAACACTGTTCCTTGGATCTACAGGTGGCCGTAATACTAATAAAGAAATGAAGCGGTGTATTAAAAATGGCAGGGAATAATGAGATGAGTGGCAATTTAAAATGAATGTAAACGATGCACATTTTAAAGTTTTAGAAAAACTTGCTTTGCAATGTTTTATGAGAAAGGAAATGCATGTGTTCATAAAATCCATGGTAGGTCTTAAAGTGACATGAACTTATAGTTCTGAGAGGACCAGTAAAACATAGGGACTGCTCAGAATCCCATACTAACATATGACTCATACAAAGTATGATGTAAAATTGAGTATGTAGTGCATTCCAACTGCATAGTACATGGATTTTGTGTATGCAAGGAATGACTGGATGTAGATTAGTAAGAATTTCTGAGTATAAGGCCATAAACTTACTGGACATACTAAACTTCCCCAGTGGCAGATTGTGAGGTAGATGGTTACAATAATTAACCATTGAATAAAATAGCAAAGAATTATGGTAAGTGACGTTAAGATACAGTTAAGCTCACAGATTTTATGTACTGTAGAAAAGATGTTTAACACTAAAATATTTAGTAATTTGCCATAAATTAATAGTGGAAGATATTGAATTGAGTTCGAAGAAGCAACATTGATTTACATCTGTGATGAACAATTTTCATTCAACAATAGCTCAGACTTGTAACATTGTCATCAGTACAGTCATATGATGCAGAGAAGACTTACTGCTTCAGCAGACTTAAGTGTGAACCAGGTGTGAACACGCTGCTGGCAGTAGGCTTATTCGAGGTGAACTGCACCTGGAAAGTGAGCAAGAGGCAGTGCCGAAGACCAACATACAGGAAGTCACGCAAATATTTACATCCTGTTAGGTCCATGTGTAGGCTGCCTCTAGTTTGTAGACCATGTTATAACCTTTACTATTATTATTATCATTATTATTGATAATAATGATAATAATAATAACCACACAAGATTTGCTAACGGATTAAGTCTCCGCTGCACAACATGAGACATCTCTTCAGTTTAGCCTTAAATACTACAATCAGTGTCGGGCAGTAACGCGTTATAGTAATTACATTACTTTTTCCAGTAATTACATGACTTTTTTCTATCTAGTGTAACTAATTACAAATAAATTTCTGTAGTACTATTACAATTACTCCAAAACTAAAAAAAAACTCATTATAACGTTTCTTTTGATATCACATCACTACTGACTTGAGATAGGCTACAACAGTCACATCAGCGGACTCTTTATTGTAACCGTCGTGCAGCGCGTGCACGTCACGAAGCAGCAAGCTAGTTGGAAACGCTAACGTTCGCGGCTGGAAATATTCCCGTTACTTTGATTTTGTCAGGAGGAAAGATGACAAGAACACTGTTGCTGCAGGTAGTCGGACTCAAACTCTCCTCACTACGAAAAACACGTCCTTAAGCTTCCGGTCTGAAACCTCGGCTACTACGACAGACAGCACAATAACGTGAAGCTCCAGGAATTACACCTCACCGAAGGTAAGCCCTTCTCGACCGCGGAGGTCGGCTGTAGCCCTACACTGGATAAAACCTTAACTGCAAGCTACAAAGAAGTAATGAAACGTGTGGTTGGATATGTGGTGGGTGAAATGTTGCTCCATGAGTGACTCTCCGTCTTTTGGACACAGCCTTGGGAAAATACCGGTCACAGGCAACAGAAATCCCCAGGTAAATAGAGGCTAGCTAGCCTACTCTTAGCCGAGATTACCCTGACATTCACACAGAGGCGCACATCTCAATTTTGGGGAGAAACGCAAACACCAGTTTTATGGGGTGTGACAGAAAAGTAATATAACGAGTAGTGTAATGAGTTACTGTTGGCAGGGAGTAATAAGTAAGGTAATCTCATTACTTTTGATAAAAGGAACTACTAATTGATAATAAATTACATTTTAAAGTAACAAGCTCAACACTTACTACAATCACACAGAAAATTGGGACTTTATACAAAACATGGTGTTTGTGGTCATTACTAACAGCCAATTAGCTCTTCTATCAGGTGACCAGTGTTGCCAGATCTCACGAGACAAGTAAGCAACCAGGCCTGTGAAAACAAGCCCAAAACAAGCGACTTTTTCTACGGAGCCCCCCCCCCGGTTCCGGTGAGAGAAAATTAAATAAACTGTGTGCACGGTTTTACAATCCGTGGGGACGGATTTTAAACTGTGGGTACAGATTGTCAATTTACATCCATGTGGACAGATAAGTAAACTGTGCGCAGTTTTGCAAAACTGTACCCGTGGTACACAGTTTATTTATTTTTCTCCCCCCTGAGCTTCAGGACAATGACTACAAGAGGGAGTTAAACCACTTTTTAACATTATTTAACGTTAGAAAACAGAGGGGATATCAAATATAGACTGATGTACCAAGTACAACATATACACAGTAAACCTCTGATAATTAAAATTTGCACACACAAATAAATATCATCCTGAATTCACAAATTCTTTATTTATTATTGCTTTTTATGCACTCATCTAACTTTTTCTTTTAGTTACAGGACTGATGTTTTCCTAACCAGAAAAAAAAATACATTACCCTGCTCTGCCTCTGATTGGCTAGTACTCTTTGCCATCAGGGTCAGAGCAATTAGAAGCAGGATGCGGGTGGAAAAAAACTCTGCTGTCTCCTGTGTGTATTGGGAAAGGGGAGGGACAGAGGGAACAGGCAAGACAAACTATCCTACGTTTAAATAACATATCGAAAATATCTGCTTGACAACTTATTATGGAGCTGGGAACAAGCCCAAATAAGCAAATACGCTTTAGAAACAAGCCCCCCAAAAAAAACGCGACCCGTGACTACCAATATTTGTAAGCCACTTTACAGAAAAGTATAATAAGCGGACTTGGCAACACTGCAGGTGACAGCCGGGCGTTTCCCATGATGCTCTGGGTCTTGTAGTCAGTGGAGAGCACCTATGTGCCTTACTCTAAAACCTACAGCAGCTTGACCTCATGAGGTTATCGTTCTGCATAATGTCAGAGCAAGTTGTGATCAAGATACATTTACACAGCGATTGCCAATGGTTGATTCTGCGCAGGCCTAGCTTAATCACTAATTTAGTACACAGTATGCAGTACATATTGATTGAGTATGTAGTAAGCAGTTGCTAGTATGGAACTTTGAGCACAACCACATTAACACAACAGAAATGTAATCGCTCCAGCTAGATGTAGTAGAGTAGTGAACTAAAGAAGAATTTTACTGCGGGAAAAATGGTCTCTTAATAAAACTAGGCTATCTATGGAGTAGAAAGATGTAAGTACTTTTAAAATTGGTGTTATATGACCAAAGAAAACAGAGGAAAGGGGCACTGGCATTTGCTTTGCTCAAAAGGTACAAAAACCTACAACTACCAGAATGCACTGCATCCTATCAGACCAGTAAACACACTCGCTGGTAAGCTTGGCTCTTTTTCTACATAAAACAATATGGTAGCCAGCTGGTAACAAATGATCTGGAATTACAGTTAAATGGTGAAGTTAAATATGTTTCTGAAAACACTTTAAACCCTTTAAGGCCAGAAACAGGCAACGCAGTAACAAAGTCTTGGTTCATATTTGATCAGCACTGCCTAGTAAAGTGCCCACTTCCTGTTCACACATTATCGTATTAAAACCATACAGTGCACAAAAATATGTTTCTAAAGACATTGTAGGTGAGGAGTAGGCAATAATAATGCACTTTCTTTTAATGATTTGCTGCGCATGGGCTTTGTTTCTGTGATAACAATATCTTGACACTAACATTAGCCAGGTAGCTCACATAACACGACAGTAATATGGGGGTTGATACAGTCAACTTCAAGCTTACAAAGTGAACGATGGAAAAAGCACAAGACTTACATCCAGTGTCTGCCAGCCCATCTGCTCCCAATAATTGAGCTTTTCTGTCTTTGATGTGACAGTAGACAGTAACCCAGCTAAGACGCTTCAGTGACATCACTGGTGCCTTTCAGAAAAGTTCAGAGATTGGCTTGGAGCGGCCACACAAAAAAGGCAGAACACTGTGAAATTAGACACTGGGCGTGACGCTTTTTCTCTAGGTGGCTGCATATGGTTGCTCCTCATTAGGAGCATTTGAAAAAAGATGCCAGCGCTGAGAAAAAAAAAGCTATGTGTACACAGGCCCTAAGGAGGGAAGTTTACTTTAGTTAATGTTCACTTACGACCTACAATGTTTTAACAAAAGCAGGTTGAAAATCGGCATAGTATCCCTTTAAACATAACATAAGAAACATGGAAGCGTGACTGCTGCGTTAACATCAGAAACAATGAAGACAGCGTCGGAAACAGCTTGCTGTCTGAAACCACCTTAAAAAGCACAGAATGAGCAGGCCAGGTGAAAAGAAGCAGTTGGTAACACCATGTACACTATATAGACGGCCAGTTCTAGTCAGGACAAGTCAGGACAATGAACATAAGAACTGCACAGGGAAGTACAATTATGAAGAAGTTTTATCTTGGTTTTATTGAAGGCTCGCTGCAAAGCTGACATCAGCCATTCTGTAAAGTTCACTCACCTCCATCTCTCCTGGAAAAGTGAACAGTCTCTTCATCCACAGCCCAAGATATTCCTCCTTTCCAACATTTCCATACATACTTTTGTGCAAATGCACAAACTAAATGGTTTATTTGTTACAGTCACACCACAGAATTTGTGTTCTCCTGGGATTTTAAAGGACTGTCTAACAGTACTAGTCTAATCAGCTTTTCTGTACGCTCTCTCTCTTTTTTAAAACGGCAAGTGGCCTCAGGTGTCACGTCGACTTCAGTACAGCATTTGAGGCTGAGTGAAGACTGTGGAATACAGTGCTGCTGATCCCATTCTTATTTTCCATATGAAACAAGTTTACCCACCACTGTTCCTCCTTTTTGAGATGGTGCGTTCCCAGAGAACACGGCGGGGTGGAGAATAAAGCGGAGATCGGATGGAGGAGTGAGATGAAAAGGCCAGTTGTGACAAGTAAAGGAAGGGAAGGAGGCAGCAATTGGGGAGAAGACAAACCCAGTTATTGAAAGGAAAGCATGGGTGTTTGTCAGCGTTTGTCACTCAGCGGTGTGAAAATGCATCCTGACACCCATTTATCACTGTATATTTAGAAATCAGAATCGTTAGAAGGGAATCACAAATTTGAATACATTAGCATCCTTCCCCGCCACGCAAATATCAAAGCTCAATGAGGCTTTATATGCTTGTCCTCTAAAGTGAAGGCCGCTGGATTGTTTAAATGTTTGCAGCCTGAAACGCAAAGTGCTCACGAGTTTGGATCCACTTATTGTAGCAGTATCATAACAAGAATGTAAACAGACGCAGGCGCACAGGTGCAGGCGTGAATTGTCTCTCACACACACATACACACAAGCACACTCTCTCAGCAATAGATGATGTTTTTTTATGACTCTCTTCCAGAGCCACCTCTCTCACTGGGCATCTACTGATACCCATTAATCATGAGCTCTCTTGTATTGTCAGCCCAGCCTCCCCTCCCCTCCTCGCTCCTCTCCTCCGCCTCCCCCTCCTCCCTTCACTTTCAGCCTGTCAGTTAACAAGCTGTGACACCATGACAGTGATGTGTGTGCAACTGAGTGATGCCTGGCTGCAGCCCTTATTGGAAAGGTATTGAAATGCTCCGGCACGAAGAGGGTAGTGATGAGATTGTATTTCTCAGCTCCTTATGACAGAATGTAAAAATGGCAGCTCTGCCTGGCTATTCAATTAGATGACGTAGAGGGAGAGCTTTGTTTTGGGTTGCCCCCCTTTGACAACATGATTCACTGTGGCATGCAATCAGCTCTGTAGCAAAAATCCCATGTTTTTATTTTACACACGGTGGAGAAAATTCAACCATGTATGCAAAAAAGCATTCACTCATGTTTTTTTTCTCTCCCTTGTGTATGTGTTTGTGTGTACAGGCTCCGTGTCCCTCAGTGTGTTCCTGGTCTCCCTCGCAGTGACAGTGTGTGCTGTTTGGCTGGTGGCTCTTTGTGGCGTCTGTGGTTGGTGTCAACGCAAGCTGGTGAGTTTACACACACACACACACACATGTACGCACAAGCTTCACTAACAGATATACTGTAGCTTCCAGTCACATTTGTTGCCATCTTATCATGCTTTAATATTCAGAGAGCCTTAATAAACATTGTCTGCTGTGATTGTGCTTGAAAAAGACACGTTGGTGCTCTGGAGAAACAACAATGTGTGCAAATATTATGAAAATATGTGCAAATATTATGTGCAGTCTTGTTGAACTGAGAATTTTCAGTTACACGACAGTTATTAATGAAAACATATTACCAGTGGTGGAAGAAGTCAGATTTCTTACTTGTGTAAAAATGCCGAATACAGTGTGAAAATACTCCATTATGAGTAAAAGTTCTGCATCCAAGCCCCACTCAAGTGAAAATACACAAGTATAAGCAACAATATGCTTAAAGAACAATGAGTAAAAGTACTTGTTGACCCCTTGTAGCCACACCTGCAGGCAGCAGAGTAAAATGTCTGGTTTTGGAGGCACTGAGTAACTAATTATTATATCTCTGGATTAATGCATGACATATTCTGTCTGTTATGTATCATTATTCTACAGTTTAAGGTCAGTGGCTGGCTTTAATAGCTTTAAAATGGTATTTTAATTGTGCTTGGCTCTGGAGAACCACATGCCAAAACAACAATGTGCAAGGCCAGAGCTGATCGCCTGTTGCCCTGCTGCAATTTGATTGGCTGCTTGCCAAGTGCTGTTGTTGTCATTTGCTTGTAGACATTAGTATTTCTTTTAAATAAGATAGTAACTGCAGTTACAATGACTTATGTGGATAATCCTCTTCGGCATGAATTTGATATTCTGCTTTTTGAAGAAAAACTCGAGATTAAACACGTCAGTGCCCCAGGCCGTTGGATATTGTCATAAACCAAACTGCTGGTGAAAGTAATCAGATTCAAGGTGGAGTGTATCTCCAGGGAAATAATGGCAAAGCTAACTTGTCAGAGAAGACACTTTTTTTGCTTCCCATGTGTGTTATAATTTGAAGGGGATGGTACCGGGTCAAGAACAAATTTTCAGGAGCTCAGGCATCTTTCTGAGAGGATTACCAAACATTACCAAACATGAAAGCAGCAGGGAAACGTGGGAAAATTGCTGAAAGATAGCTACCCAAATTGACAGCGCATACAAATGGGGGATTGAGCAGTTTACAGTAGCAGCACGTTGAGGAGAACGGGGGCACATTCAGCCCTGACAAATCTTAGCAAAGTGCTTATTTAAACAGAAACACTGGTGCATTGAGCATCTTGTTGTTTATGTTGTGTTACACAAGTGTGCTGCCTTTTTAATATGACAGCATTTATACACATATCACTACTGATTGGGTAACACTTGGTACACACCCACCAGACAGGAGAAAATGAACCTCAAAGCCTGTTGCACAGTTTCACACTGTTTCTAGGAAAAATGATGTTCAACCTAGAAACTGTAGCAATCGGTGCGCAGGGTTTTCAGACAGATGGGCCCCAGGGAAAACCTTAGATAGCGCATCATGTCAAGTAACTATAAAGTGGTGTCATTTTCTGGGTTTGTATGCATGCAAAGTAGTTGTTGCCCCAACATTTTGTTCCATTTAAAAACTTCCTCTGTGGCATATATGTTTTACTGCTAGATCACCTAGCACCACTGAGCGAGGTAACATTACAGCTCAGCTGAGGTGGACATCATTAATGTTTACATCTCATACTGTCACAAGTACAAGCCTCTTGTCCATGAGGAGATGCATGTTTCCCTTGTAACAAAAGTGGGGTTTTTTTGCGCTTTGGGCACCCTAAGCCAAGTGCCGTCTTGTTCCATTAATCAAGAGAAGGCAGACATCTCTATGGCCAATACTTTCAACATTCAACAACTTGCACCAAAACAATTTTGGCATGATGTATTTTATGTCACAGAGCAAAACATGAAAGTCTCTTGAGCTTATGTAAACCACAGACCTTATTTCAGGCATCTAACAAACAGCCCATTAAGAAAACCCAGTGACTTCAGGACGAGGGAACTGGGAGTGCTAAAATGCAAACTCATTTCCAGGTTTTAGGACTCATTCCTGCACCACGCTTTTTATTACAATTCTGTGACATTGTATGATTTACAATGACATATCGTCTGGTGTTTCTGTGTGAAGTTAAAGCAGCTAGAGGGGGTAAAAGCATGACATGCACCATTTCTTGAATAAAATTACAGATTTCTCTAGGTTTGAACATTGTTGGAAACATTTGGGATAAATTAAGTACACAACTCAAGAAAATATATAACATAGCCTCAGTCGTTTTTGTACATTTTAATGTGGAAATGTGTAATATTATGTGTTTAACAACAGTACTGTAGAGAAGTAATGGCCACAGTTGCGTCAGTGTGCACGTGATCACAGCAGTACAGACTCAAACTAATTAAACCTTCAGATAGACGCCGCTCCAACATCAGTAAACTGTGCTGATACAGCATCAGTACCAGTCCACTCATTGAGGAGAAACAGAACACAGATCATGCAGACTGACCTCCAACAGAGGGCATGTCATTGTGATTATGTGGTATGAAATGTGATTGATTAAAGGGAGGCAACCACTCATTAGGCAGACAGAGCTGTACGGCTGAGTGCCACTTCACTTGGCTGATTTCTTTTAGATTTGCATGCCTTTAAACTTAATTGATTTCTGATTCATCCTGTGCTTGTACAACCCAGGAACACAGGTCACCTCTTTCAAGTTTAATGTTGGCCCCAACTTGTTTCAGCTCGCCATCGCACTGCTGTGAAACTTATTGGTCCACAGATGGCAGGATTTGGCATTGCAGCGGGCTCCACACAGCACATGCCTCTCTACATTATGTCATCAGCTTTGCTTAAATCCCCAGAAGGTGACTGTACCTAGGCAACTGGTCGATAACGTTATACCACACCAGGGAGGAAATGGTCTGTGCTGAAATGGGACAGTAGTACAGCATAGTCTTTGTATTGTTTGCTTCACTGGAACGTTGTGTTATATTTGATATTCCACTTTAAAGTAAATGGAGCAGTGAATGACTCCTGGGTTCCAGCTGTGGATGAAGTTAGTTCTGACTGCGCTGTGCCGTGCCCTCAGTCCTCTCTGCTGTAAATGGATCTTATTTCTATCCTGTGACGGTGTAGCGCAGCAGCCACAGAGCAGAGGAGACCTGGGATAAGTTGACAATATGTTGGACTTATGACCCTGTGAAGGCTACTATTAACTACATCCTCACACACAGCATGATGTGCTTCTATCTCAGGCTTCATCCACACTAACACATTTTTGTTTTATAAATGCATAACTATTGCTGCATTTACACCAAGCATCCACAGTATCTGTAACTGGAACCCATAAAAAAAAAAGATCTTTGAAAACACTGCTGACCCTGTTTTAGTTTGAAAATTTTGGGGTTGTGTTTTAGTGTGGTAGGCGAAACAAGAGGCTTGGAATCAATGACGCAGTCACCCACATTCCCCCTCAATTGGATCTTATACAGAGATCCACCGATGTGAAATTCTGGGCCGATATCGATGCTGAAGTTTAAAATAACGATTACAGATACCGATGATGTTTTTTTCTTCTTTTTTTTTGTTTTTATTTATTTCCCCTTTTGTGCCAGGGAAACATAGAAATCTTCATTATAAAAAATAACTGAACAATTTTAACGCCCTTCATTACGCTACCTTTAAATGAGCACAAATTTAATCACATACATACACATATATCAAACAACCTTTATAATAACCTCCTTTAACATAAAAACCATAAAAAAATAACTGCTTTAAAAGCCGTTTAACCATATATAATATATTACAATTCCCTTTCTAAGTTTCTCTAAACCCCCCCCACAGATTACATTGAACACATGAGAAAGTTATAATTTACTTTCACCCAATACTCATTTTTACCGAAGAGAACTTGAACGCTTTTTAATGTAACTCAGTGCAACCTCTGTCAGCAGTTAGTTCTGGCCACGGGCTGCTAACAGCTAACAACTAATGTTTAGTAGCTCTCCTCCTGCTCCTCAACATGGATTTGTTGTTCACAATGTAACATTATCAGGTGAATAACAGGGTGGATGGTGAGTTTAAGGCATCCTTTCGTCCTGACGGCATCCCGGTAAAGATCTCTGTTCATTTCAAACATGTTTTCTCGTATCCCCAGGGGACAGAACGCTGTGAGTTTGGAGCCCTGCTTCTTAGCCTGCACAAAATTGATGTGGCACAACAGAAAAACATTGGCCACTGCTATCCGTGTGTGTGTTTTATTTGCTGATAGGCCGATGGCAGTCAGCAAGGCAAATATCGTCTGATAACGATGTGCGTCCGATAAATTGGTGCATCCCTCGTCCTGTTAGTCACAATGTGTCAAGTCAAAACATAGATAAATCATCAAACCTTTTGTGATTTTATCATTCTTGCGTGGATACTTCTTTCCCATTGCCACGGCTTCCTCCAGCAATGGATAATGCTCCTGCCCGTTACCGCTCTAATATGTTGCTGTATTTACTTTGTAACGACTACCAATCTGTTTTCTGCCGCCTTGACCTACATAGTCGTGTTAATTTAAGTCCCCCCTCAGTGTTGGTCCAAGCAGAGAAATCTCTGGCCTTACTTTTCACCATCTCTGGAGAATTTTCTGGAACTGAGCAACAGACTGCTTAGTTAACAATCTGTTTACTGTTTACACTGGTACGTGCATGCCTAGTGTGCGTGAATGGTCGTGCAAAATGGTTTTCAGGTGTCTTAGTATGGACGCACATTTATTCTAAAAAAAGAGCTAAAACGCACATGTGTAGAGATCGTTTTTGTTTCAGCACATTTTAGGACTAACTATTAGTGTGGATGTGGCCTCAGTGGGCATGCTGTGCATGTCTTATTTTTCCTGCTTATCAGTACATCTTACCCTGGTTACGTCGGGCTGTGTGCTTGTGTTTGATGGCGGGGGTAACACAGAGTGGCATCAAGAAGTTAATTAAGCTCTTTTTTGTCTTCAGACCACTTACTTTTGGAAAAATGTCAGGCGCCCACTGATGTGTAAACACAGCTGCTTAATGTACAAAATAATAAAGTGTGACTGAGACAAACAGCAGTCATTTCTATGATGATAAACTTGTTATTGATGATGCTCTGCACTTTGACAAAGGATAAAAACTAGTAATCTTGTTCAAAATCTTTTTTCCCATATTAATATCTGTAGGTGCAATGTTCTCTATATGTGACTACCATGAAGGCGCCGCAGCTATACAATCTGTTCTTGTTACAGAAACTGTCTCCACTCCCTCACTTCCCTTGATCTCTTTATCTGTTATGTTCCATGGTAGCCCTATATTCCCTGAACACATGATTAGGATGCATGTACAGTATAATTTGCATTAACACGGTTACTTTCAAGTGAGTCCCCTTATTATAGATGCATACTGTATGCAGGCTGCACAAAATATCCTCGTTAGGTAAAAAGAGGTGCTCAGTGGTTAATGCTCTTTTCACATCAAGCCACCACAAGCCAGGCCACGTCTAAAACTTTCATTTTTGATGTTTCCGAGTGTACTCTTGACAGTGTCAGCTTTCATAAGAACAAATGTTTGCCTCAAGCTTCACGTGTCAGTTGCGAGTGGGCCCATGCCAGTTTTGGTTATGATTCATAGGTTAATAGACAAGACATTTTGGGTGAGTGTTGCTTTCAGTGTTTTAGCTTTGGCAACCAGTGCGATGGGTTTTATTTTAAAAGTCCTCATGTGCAGTCATCCTGAAGCCTCCCTCCTGCTTGGCTTTCTGTTATCTAAGCCCCCTGGAAAAACTGCGCATTGAATGCTATCGTCCCCTTCTGCTGCCTGCTAAGTCTGTTTCCTTATTGCTGTTTATAGATGCATCAGCATGAAATTTTTAGAATATATGCACTGAGCCAATAACGTTTTTTTACAAGCGACTTCACATTTTTTACTCAGCTTTCACAGCAAGTGCTCTTCTGTACTATACTGATTGATTTGTTTGTTTTAATGTCTGTCTTTATTAGGGGTTTTTATAATTAGAGACAAAGGTGGTGACAACAAAACAAAATATACGGTCACATGGATGGTAAGCTGCCACACTGTGGGGCTGATGATTGTCAGCAGGGGCTCATGTTGTAGGTGTTGGGTGGGATTTTTGGATATCAGAGGTGGTGCAGCTAACATCTGTTTGAGCAGCAGCAGCTGTTTGGCATTCAGAAACCCTCTGCTTGCTCCTGTGAGCCCTGTGCTGTTTGATCCGTGACATAGTTGTGTGTGGAGTTGAGATTGGACCTGACCAGATTCACAGACTGATTTGGTCCCTGTTGGGCTTGTATCAACAACCTTCAGTATTTTGGTTGCATTAAGTGGGAGTCAGGAGTTCACAGTTGTTAGGAGGATGATAGTAATTATGCCAATCAGAAGAGAGGGAGGATGTGGAAATCAATAATTACAGAATTTTGAGGAATTGTCAGCAATTTGGAAAATTATGATAAGAACATATTTGGATTTAAAGCCTTGACCAGTGACATTTAAGTGACAGATAGTGTTATGTAAATTGTATGTCTGCGATTTCTTGCTTTTGATACACACAAATATGCGGATATAAAAAAAGGCGAAAAAAAAGGCTGTTTTGACAGATGCTGTAAACGAATGATCGCCCGATGATTTATCAGCGGACGACCATTTTAATAGTGCACTCCTCTCTAATTATGGTGTGATGTGGGTAATATTGAGCGAGCATGTAGACTCTTGCTGTCTGCTAATTCACAGCAAACAAACACAGCTGGGTGTTGGAAGGCAGTGCACTGCCAACTGAGACAGAGAGAGTGGTAGTTTCACTCTGTCTCCTCTCATGTCTGGATTCTTCCAGAAAGCCCTCAGCATCCCCCTGGGCAGTCCAACGCCAAGTCTTTACTCACTCATCTGCAGTCCCATAGCAAAAAAAAAATCTGGGGCCCTTACAGATGGAGCCTCAGCGGGCCCCCCTGCTCCTTTTAAAACATCACTTCTACAAATACCTGAATCAGCAAATAAACACATGAAAATTAGTCATTAAGTGTTGATAACTCATTAAAGATAGTTGGCACAATCTGACATCTCAGCATATTTCAGCCCTTTTTATCAACATACTGTAATTACTGTATGAAGCTTTTTTTTTTATTGTATAAACTATTATTTTATGTACGATTTTCCAGTGTCTTGTGACCCTCCGCAGACTTTTTTGCTCTATAACGCCATCACCTGACTTACTCCTCTACTCCTGTCATAACGACTATTCCTTAGACTTTGTGTCCATGAATGCAAACATTTTTGGGGCCCTGGCTGAAACAACTGAAGCTGTCGTTCTTCTTGGTAGTACAGTGTCCTGGGAATGGAGTGCTGTGTCACTGTATTCTTTGGAATCATGTTTTTCTGCCCCGTTTCATCTGAAAACATTGGGGCTTATTACTTTTACTGCAGCCGGCCACCAGGGGGCGTCGAGGTGTTATGGCTTCACTTTGGGCAGCTGTCATTTAGTCCATCTTTATTATGAAGTCCATGGTTACAACATAGAAGTAGCATAATAAAACTGAAGTAACCTGAAGGCACAATCCATATATATATATGTATAGGTAGTCGCCGCAGTGATAAAACTGAAAACACAGGGTTACAACCTACTATTGATTGGAATCTAGGAAGTAATATTATATTATAACACAGTCTAAATTATTAAACCTCTCTGATGCTGCTGGAGATTTAATTGCATCATTAATGTTTGTAAGCACAATAGTAAAACTGATCAAGGCAGCTGAATGACTGTGAGAGAAGCTTTAAATTTGTTTGGCCAACAGTAATAGTTAACTTGTAATGCTAATAACTTTAACTAACAATTCATATTTCAAGATAAAGAAAAAGCCTTATTCTGTTGGCAGATTAAATATTGGCATTGCACATTTTAGATATGTAAGATTTGTACGTTATTATGTAGCATATATAATTCCTTTACGTTTCAACAACGCTGTGGTTAATGTTGGTTATGTGTAGGCACAAACACCAAATGGTTATGGTTAGGAAAAGATCATGTTTTGACTTAAAATGCCTGGATTTGGTGGCCCAGTCCTGGCTGGAAATGATGCAGTGTCTAAAAGACAATGTTTTGTTGTGTGTTGGTCTCGAATGGTGGTCTGCCATCCGCCATCTCCTCCTCCTCCTGATGAGAACGTCAGATAATATACATGTAATCCGAATTACGTCACTCTAGAAACGTTGATATAATAGGTATAAAACGACAGATCTATCATATCCTGGGTTTGCAGAGACAAACAATGCCAGTATTTTCTTCTGGCAACTGGGCTGGTGCTCCCTGTGTTGGGGGCCTCAGTACGATGCACCTGCTCATCGACTGCACTAGACTTCACAACACTCTCTGTTGGGGTTTGATTATTAAAAAGTGTTAGTGGATTGGAGGATTTGTTTGGTCCAAGTTAAGGCTTGCTGCGATGTGTCTCATAATTGGTTCATCATATCAGTTGGAGCTATTTTGAACTCATGGCTCAGAGCCAGACAGCACTGAATACTGTAATCGTGTGAAACCCTTTGTCGGTTAACAAAAAGACGGCTGGTTTAAATTAGACTTAAGTATTTTCAAGGGTATTTGAGTAGAGCATGAGGGGGGGAAATAGATCACTCTTCCATTGGTATGCTTTAACCCTCATTTGGGCTATTAAGCTGATTTCCATTATTGTTTCTTGTCTTCAGAGCTGGTGAGCTTTGTTATGTTCATCACTATGGATCCCTACAGTCTCCGCAACTCCCTTGAAGACAGAAGCAGCATGTTTGTTATCCACTCTCATGAATGAGCTGGAGGAGAGGTGGAGGAGATGGTTTTGAAGCTTGCGTGTCTGTATGGAAATGAGGATCGTGGGACTGGATGCCCGTCCATTTCTTGTTTTCACATCCAATCCACTCGGGACTTCCTGTCACTCATTGTTTCTCTCAGTTCACTCTCCGCACCTGTCTCTCCCTCACATCTTTTTGTCTCACATACCGTCCTGCACTGTCCTTATTTTAATCTCCTTTTGACTGCCTCTGTTTATTTATTTTTTTAAGTCTGATTTCTATTTTCAGCTCTCACCCCTCTTTCTGTACCGGACTCTAGGCTAGCTCATCCTCTGTGTCTTCCCACCTTCCTGAAAATTTTACGATAGCATTGAATGATACATGAGTTTCCTTTGATAGCTTGTCCTCGCCTGACAGAGATTCAGATGGTTTTGCCTCTCCAGAAATTGCCGTACACAAATACTGTATTTATTGTTGTGTGCTTATGTAATTTATTTTTTTGTATTGGTCTTCTTCTTGGGCATGCAGATGTGAAGCTTTAATGGTGGATTGTATGCATCCTTGTGTTTTCAAAATGGTGTACAAAATATGAGGTCATTTTATGTATTCAGCTAGCATGTCAAGCCAATGAGAGCAGCTATTAAATGCCTGAGGCAGACTATAGAGGATCATGAATGATCTTAATGCTGGCAGAGAACATGTGATGTGCTCAGTATATAGACTCCCATGATGGCTTATAAAGACACTGTTGATGTAGAAGTCAGTGTTTAAATTACAAACACACCTCTTGTATGCAGCTGTTTAACTAGTCGTTCCTGTCAGATCTATGTTTATTCATTTGGTGACCTTTTATTTCAGGTTGGAGCTGATTATACAACAGATGAGCGGTTTTGTTTCCTTGTGTGTGATGGATATCATTTTTGCTACCGAGTGCCATTGTGGGCTTTATCATTTTTGCTCAGCGGTGCTATTGTCAACTCTGGCTTTGTAACAGGTCCAACAATAATCCAAAGCCACAATATCCAAGGTGTGGACTGTAGTTTGAAATGATATCTATTATCCAGACCTTGTCGTGTCTACGTCACTGTGCCTGCTAGGTTCTGATGCTCAGCATATAAGCCTTGGCTCAATTTGCATTTCTATAAGCTTCTGCTATTTATGAGCATTGCATGCATCATACATAGATCTGAGTCAATTCAGTTTCTTTTAGAAACTCGTATATACCCTCCGGCTGATTGCCTCTCTGGGATTTTTTTCTCCAGTGTTTCGTGCTCAGTGGGTTTGTGTTATAAAGACAGGTTGAATATGGGCAGGTGTAAATGCTGGGCATATGCTGCCAAGCCTTATTGAATCTGTCTATATAGAGGAGACAGGTGGGCAGAAAATTTTTTGCAAACAACTCTTGCACTTGGTGCCAAGGTGCTGATCGTTCTGCTTCTGGAGGGGAAGGTATCTTACACTGATTGTGTAATACTAATCATGGTGCTCATTGATCACTGATAGGTGTCTAGAATTTTGAATGAGCCTAAGGCCCTGTCTACATGTATACAGATGTTTTTGAAAACAGATTGTTTTCTCCCCTTAGTTTGAAAAAATTAATCTGTCCACACAACCTGAGTTTTACAAAATATCTCCATCCAAACTAGAACGAAAAACAACTCCGAAAGCTTGCTGGTGTTCGCCATCTTCAGCAGTTTCATCTCATCACAAAGGTGGTTAAGTGTATAGGCTTTCTTCTTCAAGACCCCTAACAATACTGGAGATCTCATCACCGTTGATTCCCCTTCGATATAAGGACGGAGTAGGTCACTGAAAGATATGAGCAATGATCTAGACAGAAGTTCCCCCTCCACTCCTCATCAACAACAATCTCTATCTCAAAATTGTCCCACAATCTGCTGGTTCAACAGGGCCTGATCCCACAATGTTGTTTCAGGTAGACTTTAAACTGCTGATGCCAAGGTGGAGTAAATAAAATTGCACGTTGCTGACGCCTACGTTCATCCTTGAAGTGGTTGTCAATAGATCAAGCAATGCTAACAAAATAAAACTGCTAGTCCGCTATTGTTATTTTTTCTGGTGCACGCTCATTACATAGAGCGAAAACGGGCATGTGCGAATTGAGGAGATGACATCATCGTCTCCCAAACACTCCGTTTACATTCATACACAGACACTAAGTAATCAGAGTTCTGAAAAATCTACACCTTAGAGGGCATTTAAAACCAAAAATCTCTCTCTTCGTGCCCTGAAAAAAACAGGACTTCACCCTTATTGGTGCCTTTAAGACCCAAACTGAGTGATCCTGACTGATACTGCCACAACGTGAGGCAATAATGAGACCCAGTGCTTTATTCTTCTCAAAGACAAAGTAATCTGCTTGCTTTGGACAGACAACAAAGGTTTTTTCTCACCAATTAAAACAAAACTGCCAATGACAATAAAATACACACCAGGCCAACAAAGCCCATTGGCACGAAACACATGCAGCTTACATTGGCCAATAAGCCATTACTTTCTAGGTTGCATTTTTAATGATAATGACACAACACAAACTGCAAATAGCACCATAACCCGTTGTAATAATAGATGATGTGCCTTAAGGGTCAGGCTTTACCAGGATCAACTTTGACTCTACTCAGAATTAACCTGATGAATGTGGCTGGTATTTGGTGTCTTTTGGCAAAACTGTTAGATTATTTAGACATTTAAAATTCACTCCATTTGTTTAACAGACCCCAAAGGTTTTTGTTGTATTCCTCATCATTCCCTACATTTTATTTCTTTTACAATTGAACTTTTTTGTGCTATTTTTATATTGTGAAATCTATTTTCTACAACTGTAGTCCTCCATGTTTGACATCTGTTAGAACAAATCAATCATAAACAGAATTATATACAGCGTTAAAATCTCAGCCAGCCTGTGGGGCTTTTATCTGGTCATTATGTTTTCACATTGTCAAAGCCTCCCCTGAATCACTGAAGATTATGAGAAGCTTCTCCTTAGCATGTTTTGCCTGGTTCCAGTTTGTTCAGAAGTTTAAATGTCTGATGTTGTGTCCATTGGTTTTTGTTTCTGGTGGTTGGGGAAACAATGAAGAATGGGGATGTCATCTTCCTACATCTACATAGCTACATAATAAATAATAAACAGTGACAGAAAAATGGCAACAAAAGTGGGTACTTGATATTTCAAATGTGAAAAAAAGACATGAACATACAAACAAGCAGAAAGACAGAGAGAAAGTAGTATTTACAAATTATGAAAAGCATAATGTAAAGGCAATGGTCAATGTATAGTTACTTTGATTTAAATAACCGAAAAGGAGTGGGAGGAAGTAGACTTCCACTACTTAGACTGATGCAGCTGCAAGTCCACTTACAGAAATAACAACTCTGGAATCAGAATATTTCTATGATCAGTATGAAAAATGTAAAATTTTTCACATCCTGTGCTTTCCGTGTCACCTCAAAATGACACTGGCAGGACACATGCATTACTCAGTACTTATGGCAAAATGAAACAAAATAACCACATCTACCAAACAGGGAAATAGGTGCCATGAATGAATAACCAAAATGGTATTTCAAACCGTTTTCACATTGTCTGTAGTTTCCCTTTTACACATGTTGCACACAACAGGAGATTTTCCATGTCAGAAGTGTTCTCACCTACATGTAATACTCCGTTTGGTTTAAGTGAGGAGTGGTGCCTAGATAGAGCCTGCAGGAGGCAGGACATGATGCACATTACACTGCGGTCGTGTAGTCGGTTCATAATTTGGTCGTAAAACCACGTCTCTTGCTGCTCCTTGAATTTGTCTGACAGCACGGCGTCTGCTCTTATTGCCAGAAGTTTCCAAATCTTGTTGTCTCTCCACTTAGACCAGGGGTAGGCAGCCTGTTGCTCCTCATACGGCCCTCTCCAGTGGCTCCCCGTGGCTTTGGCAAAAAAAAAATGTGTAGCCTATACACAGAACAAAAAAAAAAGGTGTTTTTACATTTCATCAACTAAATGTGCGTCATACAGCCTATTGCCTTTTCCTACAATTTTTTTCTTAGCGATACCTTGTCTTGGATCTCCCTAGGCTAAGCTAGCGATGTACTTTGTATTGAGCTGGCAGGGTAAAGTCTGTTTAATGTGCAATCCCACTGATTCGGACATTTGTGTTCTCACGTACAGCTCCTCTGGGTAATGTCTAGATATTTTTGATTTGCAGTGCATGTGTGAAAAGGGCTTTAATTTGATCATCAGGCTGTTGTTAGCTTGCTAGGCTAATTAAGTACGTTGGCCATGTCATGTTGCCCTTCCCACTGAGCATTACATAAAAGAGGCATGGATGTAGACTGGCATACCCAGAGAGAGAAAAAAAAAAAAAATTTAATGATACACCATATGTGGTAATAAGCCAACCAGAGCCTGACATCTTCATGACAAAACACACAAACCTGATATGTCGTCAGTGTGGTTAGGGCCACATAGCAGAACGCTAGTGAGGTCTGGTAAGGCTTATCATGAAGGCTCATTACAAGAGAAAGGTGGAAGCAGGGAGGTTGCCCAGTCCAAGATCTCCTGTCTCAAGCTCCATGCTCAGCCTCCACGAAGCAAGCCTACTACAGGAAATTGCCCTTCAACTTAAAATCCAATTGTCCGAGCCAAGCCACAGTGGCAGCTCCGCGTGTTTTCCTCCCACTCATTTTCTGGGCCGGAGAATCCTCGCCTATCCTTGATGTGTATCAGTGCATCACTTTCAGGGAGGCATGTGTGGTATTTGGGGGGGGCAGCGCAGCTTTAGACTGATCCCCTCCCTGTCCCACTTGTGGCAAAGTGTCAATAGAGATTACTCGCATTGTGACACATGTGAAACACCTTTAACTGTAATGAGCTTTTCCAGTAGAATGCGCCCAGCAGACCTCACTTTTCGAGCCTTCAAATTGCCATTATTTCCATGGTTACAGCAGGTCATGCTCTAGCTATTTGAAATCAGGCTGGTGCGGGACTTTCTAGAGGCTTCTCTCCAGTACCCAGCGGATTACCTTAAAGAGGCAATTGCCATGTAAATTTCAGGGTGGTGCGAATGATAATCATAGTCAGAAATGGCTCTCCACAGCAGATTTGATTTGACTTTGATGAGTGTAATCAGGAGACCATCAGGTAAAGGACTGATGGCACAGTGTTCCTGAGATAATGGGCGAGGCATTTACACTTGAAATTAGTATAGCAAAAACACAGCTTCAGAGGACAAATCTAAGCTAACCTTTTGTTTCTCTGCTTTCTCTGTCATCTCCTCCCTCCGCTTGGCTCAAGGGGAAGAGGAATAAGCCAGGAGTGGAAACAGCAGACACTCCAGACTCGGCACGTGGGCGAGGGGAGAAGAAAGCCATCAAGTAAGCGCCTGGTAACTGGTTGGGGTAGAATAATCTGGTGATAATGAACTCCATTTGGTTCAGCTTTGTGTCCCGTGATGTATGCCACACAAACAAGGCAGAAAATGAGGCCTGTTGTTTTTATCTTGAAGGGCACAATCGCTACAAGAGCATGTTCGGGTAGACATTAAATGAAAGGTTAGTGATTTAATCAGTATAGATTAAATCTGCATTATCTTACCTGTGAGGCTTTTGGCTGGACGAGCCTGCTCCTGCACTTATCTTATGGGTTGTAAGATAGGTCTCCCTTAAGTGCAGGCCTTTAGCCACGCCTCTGCGTGGCTTAAAATGGTGCAGGTTTAAGTAAACGGAGCGGGGCTTGAGCGCTCCTTGTTAAATCGTTGGAGTTTAAATGTTTGGGAGGATTTTGATTTAACACTTCTTGCAGGGCTCAAACTAAGATTAAGGTATTTTCTGTTCTTGATGAAACAAGGCTAGAGGTCAATACTGGAAAATGTCAGCTTTGTAATGCTAAATAATATACTTTATTCCACAAAATGCCTCTATTAACCTGCTTCTCTTCTATAGCCTGCTGCTGTCTGAGCTATTTTTGAATGTCTTGTGTTTACTTTTTAATTTCTGTGCGGACGGTTTTGAGCACTAAAGATTGACTATGTGAATGTATTCTGACTTGAGTCCCTCGGTCTCTTAATTTTTGCATTTTCTTTCTCACTGGCTCCAGCAGCATTGGTGTGCTCAGTTGGTCATTTCAGCTTCAAACTCCTTCTCTTTGTGCACTGCCTTTCTCTCCCGCTCTGTCCCTGTGCTACAGCTCTGACCACTGCTGTGTGACTTGTATGACATCAGTGATTCTGCTCACCTTTTCCTCCTCTACTTTGACTGTCTGTGATTTATCTCTCTGCCTTGTGTCCCATGCGTTCATGCGCTCTCACCGCTCACGCCGAGGATGAGGGCCAGATTTCTTAATGTTTACTCAAGTGTGTTTCATCAGTGGTGCCATGCTAGATGAACAGAATGTAATCACATGCTGTATGTATTCATCAGATTATGACTTCCTCTTTTCTTGCTTCTCCCTCTCTATCTCTCTGTGTCTTTGCTACAGCACATTGCTTTATGAAAAGCTTTTGTGAATGCCTTTTCCCCCCCAGGCTGCCCCCTTGTTTCTTTATTTTTAAATCAGACCACTATGGTGATCTGTCAACCTCAGGTGGAAAAATAGACATTAATCTGGGCCTGCTTTGTTTCAAACTCCCATTCAGTGCGGCTGTAAGACCAACCCTCTTCCTCAAACCAAGCCAGTGCATCAAAGCAGGAGCACCTGTTGCGTATGGTTGGCTGGTGCCGAGGCTGTCCATAGTTGTGTTGCTCTGACCTGTCTCTCTCTTTGGCCGCAGTGATCTAGACAGAGATTTTTGGAATAACAATGACAGCAGCACAGTGCAGCAGAGGTGGAGCTCCTATCCGCCCAAGGAGTTCGTACTAAACATTTCTCCCTATGCCCCATATGGAGATCCTCGCCTCACACTCAAGTGAGTCTTGGTCCAAGGTTGGTAAGAGACTTCCCCCTGAGCAGGGCTGTAACGAGGCAGGGGCAGTGCCACTCTTCCCTTTCCCTGGCCCTCTCTTTTCCTTTAATGGCGGTCCTCACAAAGAACGATAACCAGTGTGACTGTTCCTACTGATGAAAGATAACATTCTGTAAACAGTAGCTCCAAACACGTGCTGCATGCGCCAGCTCTAGAAAATGGATATTGATGACCTATTACTGCTGTAGGCTACATCTCCTCAGCTCCATTAATACTAAAAAACACTTAACACTGATCCTGAGGGTGAGCCCGAGCATCATTAGAAAGAAAGAGTGTTTATCAAACAGGGGTACTTTTTTTTTTAATACTCAATGGGTACGTTTACATGCACACTAATATTCCACCATGATTCTGAATATGACAGTGTTCTGATATACAGCATATTCCGTTTGGATTTTCTGAATTAGGTGTTATTAGGATTGTAGCATTTTCCAATTAAGATATGTGGAATTATTCTGGTTTTAATAGCACTGTTTTGACATTTGCAATATGCGTCTCAGCTTGGGTTCTTCCCTGCTAATTTGCGACACATGGCTTCTTGCATGTTAACAGTAAGCTCTATGCGTTGTCACAGATATGTTGTACATAAACGGACTCGCCAAAAGTTTGCAAAGCTGCAGATGAATGCCCAAAAGAACAGCCAACATTTCTGGTCGGAAGAGGAAACACACCTACTTGTTAACATGAAAGACTTGGATATCAACAGGTTTTTGGACAAATATTGCAACACATAACTTTTCAAGAAGGTAGTTGAAGGAATAAAAGAGGGAAGCTGGAAGCTTTGTTAACAAGGTCCAACAACCTGCCACCGTTAAGAAAACTTTGAAAAAAAAACTATTTTGATGCAAAGACACAAAATGACAAGCGCCTCCAGCCGTTCCACTTCTCTGAATTGTGACGTGATAAACGACATGTTAGGGCACGTTAATTATAGTATGCACAGCTGCATGTAAACAGGAGTATTAATGGAATATTCATTCATTTTATTAGCCATGTAAACAGCTTAGTAGGAATGTTGTCTTTCTCAGAATAAGAGCAAAAAAAATGAATATTTTGTGCATGTAAACATAGTGAATGATGAATCTCTCTGCAATGTTATCTGCTATAACGAAAGTGAAGCCCTGTAAATTTGAATGGATTTTGATTGGCTGTCAGTGTTTCTGTCGTTCATCAAATCCCTCTGAAATTGATCCCAACAATACTGTTTGCTACTGACATTGCGGTTATAGTAGTGGTATGAATTCTTCCATCTATTTCAGTTAGAAATAGTATTAAAACTATATATTTATAGTTGTTGTTCTTGGTGTGGACGGCCCTTAAGTCCCTTCCTTGCATTCCTCCTCTCTCCCCTCCCACACCTTCCCATCTTCTACTCGTGCAGCCACCACCACTAGCCAGGCATCAAATTGGACCATAAGATTTGGACGTTATAATGCCTGACAGCTTATTAAATCCACCTAGTTTCGTAATCTCGATTATTTTTACCCTCCTGAAGACAAAAATTTTCTCATGAGTAACCGGGGATGTTTAGCCTAAGGGCTTGTGGAAAAAGCCAATTCTGTAAATGTCATAGTGTGGCAATATACACAAACTGCACATTTCTAGACTTATTATTGTTGTATAATACGATTTCCATCAACAATAGTAATAACGACAACAATAACAACCCACCCAATGTTAGACCACTGGAGGGCACAAATGGTTACTAATGATTAGTCATAATCTGCTCAGAAAATGTGAGTGTGGAAAATGTCATACACGCACATTACAGCATCCCCGCGACTGCCATTCGACTATTACTGCAGCGTCAAAGCAGCACAGCCCTGTAACCTCCCCGGGCTAATTTCTGCCGCTACTGCTCACATCCCGTCACCTTCTAATGAACACAGAGGCGCATGTTCAGATGCCCCCCCACTCCCTACAGCCCTGCCGGTCCCACTAACTCCTGACATCTAACCTCTCACCTCTCTCCCATGGGGCTGTAACCATGGAGACGGACAACCCTCGTAGCTTTCCTCTCCAAAAAGATGTGTATACTTTAACCCACCTTCTCTGAAATCTGTGTATCTCCCTGTGCTTTGCTTGTGTCAACTGAAACTCTTGTTGTTGTTGTTGTTGTTGTTGTTGTTGTTGTTGTTGTGGAGGGTTGACCGTTAGACCAGGTTGCAGTGTGGTGCCAGTGTTCACCTGTGGTTTACATCCATCTGTGGCTTCTCTCTGATTCCCATCAACCTAATATCTAATGTGTACTGCACTAACATTGTAGCACTTGAACTGTGTCTACTGTCTGTCATATTTGGAAAATAAGGCAACAGTGTTTTTACTTGATGCAATAAAAGTCATTTTTTCACTCACTAGGCACTTGAATCCAATAAAGCAGTAGCAAGGTCATACCTATCTCCCTCCGGGCACCGAGGAGGTTCTGAGCTTAGACATCCTGCTACCAGGCATCTGTCTGATAAACTGTCTAATAACTGGTCATCTTTAATAGACCTAGCTGTTGAGGACTGTGTGTTAAATTGCCTAGAGAGGGAAGGCAGCAGTGTGCTTATGAACATGGTGGATATATGGATTGCTGTCTGAAAACTCTGCCTGAAGATGATGGCTGCTGATCTTGGGAAACCAGCTTTAGACCCTAGTGTGTCACGTTTGAGGAGTTCATTTTTAAAAAACCCTCAAGGTTGTCATTTATTGTCCATAAAGCTGTTTTTCAGCGGGCCCTGTCTGTCTTTCCAGTGGTAAAAAAATAAATGAATTTTTCACTGCAGTAATGGTAAAATGAGCCGTTTTATCAGTCGTGTGTGAGCCATTACAAACACAGAAATTCAATTAAAATGAGAAAACATGAGGATAATTTTTTAACTAGAAGAGACAGGGGACGCCCTCCTGACTCCGACCAGTAATACAGGCAACAGACAGCTAGGAATTATTTCGTGTTTGAGATTCTCTCGAGATCAGCAGCTTTCAATCTCTGAAATGACGCTTGGCCTCATTTATCAAACGGGTAACCTACCCTGCACGATCAATCTCTGTGTTTAAGGATTTATTGGATTGACAGTTCAATACTATCATTTTTCAATATTGAACTTGTTATATGTTGGATGCCAGCAACAGTCATGACACAATCTTGAAAAAGTAGTCGTTTAACATAAACCATTTTTCAAATTTACGCATTATACTTTATTTGATCAGTCTGACAGCTTCAAGATGGAAAACTGTCAAAGATTTTGTGGCTATATTTTTTTTGTAAATCACTTTTACTGTCAGTGAAGTTCAGTCAGAAACAGGATTGATATCTGGTTGCTCTGATCCTGTAAATACTTGTAGTGATTCATTGGTCCCATTTATACTCGTTCCCAGCTTTAATAAAGAGTAAAGATGTTCACCTTGTGCTCGATAAATGAGGCCCACGTCCCCTGTGTTGACCATCCACAGTGTCATCCATGCTGTTGCTATGATTGATGACTTATCCACGTGCACTGTCAGGTCAGTTGGTCAGAATTGAATGTGAAAGGTGACCTTCAAAGGGACATGATGCAAGTGTAGCACCCCCCCCGACCCCATGCTTACACACCAGACGACAGTGTCTTCTGTGCTTCATATTTTGTGCCTCCTGGAGCAGGAGCACCATGCATATTAATGAAATGTAGTCATGTCACCAGAGGGCACTACTGTGCTTCATTTTTGATCATCACTGCTTTCAGAGTGGATATGACATTTTAAACCTAGAACCAGTTTTGAGAGGAAATCTGAGTTACCAAGTGCTCTTAAGTAAGAACACGGATTAATTTCTGTACCTTTTTAGGAGGTCGATACGATTACATTGCCCTTATGATCCTTTCTACTGTGTGGTGCAGGTATTTCACTACTTCCTGTTTACTCTTGTAGATGCTAAGTGGTGATCAGATGACAAGTAGATCTTTACAAAACAAACCAGTAGACATTAAATCTAAAAATAGAGTGTAATTGATGTTTTACAAGAACAAATGCATTTGTATTTAACTGAATGTCACTTGGATGACTTCCCGAATGAGTTGATTATTTGCTCATGAGGCACTTCAGTACAGGCCGTCCTCCAGTTGCTCTAAGTTCTTACCATTGAATGGCCTGGTATAGTAGCACATCTCAAGCCCCAAATGCCTAAATGAATGAGAGAATGAGACCTAAATGACCGGAGTCCACACACTGTTGCCACTAGTGAATGCTGGCAGCTGTAGTATTGGTCCTCCAGGCCCAGAGGAGTGACATCTTGCTGGTTTTCCATCCTCTACAGGCTCCCTGTAAATCCTCCTCCTCCTCTTCTTCCTCCCTGCTCTCCTCTCCCCCATCCCTCTCTTTCTCCACACTGGACTCCACACAGACCTTTTCATCCACCTGCCTCTCACTTGGCCTGGAAAACTAGACCTGCCCTCTCACACACTCTACTGATCTGTCTCACCTCCTTAGCCATGTGGTTACTCAATTCCTGTGTATGTGCGTGTGTGTTTTCTTGTCTGTCTTTCTCACGCTCTTTGGTCTTTTTTCTCCTCTGCCTGTCGTTATTCTCCCTCTTCTATACCTTCTGTCTGCCGTGGGACCTCGGCACCCTGTCTCTCTCTCTCTTAGTGGGGCAGTGTCAGGGGGTCAGAAGGGGGCAGCAACTGGGCATGGGGATGATGGGGGGGGTCCTTATCGCAGTGACAGCGTGAAGAGCATGGTGACAGAGGGAGTGAAGGCCGGGAGGTGGCAGACCGTCCAGGGCCACATGCAGTCCGGAGGATTGAGACCCAGCGAGTGAGTTCAGAACCGGGTAGAAAAAAGCAAACATCTAAGTCACTGTGCAGCAAAGTAAACACATCATTACAATGCACAAGTTATTCATACATTGTTTTCACCTCAACACATAGGCGTAGGGAGGGAGGGGGAACACAGGGGACACCATCCATCTGTTATCTGTAACTGCTAATCCTGTTCAGGGTTGCAGGGGGCTGGAGCCTATCCCAGTTGACACTGGGTGAGAGGCGGGTACACCCTGGACAGGTTGCCAGACTATCACAGGGCTGACACATAGAGACAGACAACTATGTATGCCTTTGAGCAATTTAGAGTCACCAGTTAACCTACCTGCACGTCTTTGGACTGGGGGAGGAAGCTAGAGACCCTGGAGACAACCCAGGCTGACACAAGGAGAACATGCAAATTCCTAATAAAAGGGCTGCAGGAGAGCGACAGGTTTGAAGTTTGTACCTTGGCACATATGTGTAAATTTTGGTCGCAGGGGTGCAAGGGGACACACCTTCCCCTCAATGTTTAGAGCTTGTGCATTTGTCAAAAATTTGTCAAAACATGGAAGTAGCAGAGGACTGTTATTTTATTTAAATGAACTGCTAGAACGCGACTCATAGAATAACAGCGCCTCATGGTAAAAAAGATGGTGGCTGTATAAAATCTCAAAAGCAATGGTTTCAATGTGCCATAAAGCAGAAAGAAGCAAGAAGCAGGAAGTACCGTCGCATTTCAACCATAAACCGACGCAGAAAAGGTGAAAGTTGCTGCATCAGAATAATGAGAATGCAGGAAATGAAGCAACTCCCAGGCCGCTGCTTAAAGTCCAGGTCAAGCAAAAATAAATATGAGTTTGTCAAACCACAGAAAAATGTGTCACTAACCACCCAGTCAAATTTGAATGATTGCAGAAATCTCCAAGTATGTAAAATTAGGCTCTAAAACACTGGAGATATGTACGCTGAAGGCACTGAAATAAAGAACAGGTCGTTGTGCAGCAACAGACTCACTTTAGCAGCTAACCCAGTAGCACAAATCACAACCCCCCCCCCCCCCCCCCCCCCCCCCCCCCCCCCACAGGAACATGTTAGCACAAAGCACACTCACTGCAGTGACCAGTAACTGCTGGCATGCAGGGAAACCTATTCAGGCTGAAAGGGATGTTAGTGATGGCTGTTTTGCTTTTAAATTGTTTAATCATGTAATTATTAGACTAATGGTGCTGTATAGTTCCCGGTCTTTTCATGTTTTCAACATGTATTTCCGACAAGAAATCTCAGATTTTACTTTACCTGGACTTTAATATGTGTTTCCCCCCCAAATGTTGAAACAAAACTTACACCCTCGCCTCAGCAGCAGCCATAATTAGATGAATGAATCAGTTCTGAGTAGAAACAAGGAGAGTCAGGTCGAGTTCAGCAGGGAGGAAAGAGCAGCTCAGGTGTCAAGGTGAGCGTGTGGGAACAGATCAAGGTGTGAGCACTGGGGAAATGTGTGCTCTCGTCATCACAACAACAATAGTTGCTCGAGCTGTATCACACTGACTCAAACCTTCGGCTGACACAGTCGGCCCAGCTGCAGAATGCAGCCCCGTATGTGAATCTGCAGGAGGGTATGATTTATTTATGTGGGGAACTGCACAGCCTGCAAGTGTACTCACAAAAATGCAATACAGAAATAGTCTTATTTTCACACTCCAAAATAATGCCTCATACGCGCCAGCCCACATTTTAATTAAGATTCAGGCAGGAATGTGAAACGCATGTTGGTCACTGACTGCATGTATCCCAGAGCCATGACGTATGACATAAGTTAGAGTCTATATTCAGCGTGTTGTAAATGAGGCAGTTAATTTTCAGTTTGTGATTTTTTTGCACCTTCCTTTGGCACCTCGTGCCTGTGATTTCTTCCTCCACAACACATTTACGCTCATCACTACCTCACTCCTCATTCCCTCCATCTCTCCTCTTCTCATCTTTCTTTTTGCCCCCTGTCTATAATTGGATTCTATTTTCAGGCTGCTATAAGTGTCTGTGTCTCTTGTGTTTGTGTCTCGCACCCCATTTTCTGTCTCTCCTCCATCGTCACCCTCTGCTCTTATCGCTCCCATCGCTCTCTCCATCTTTCTGTCGCTGTGTAAAGCCACTCCTTTTATTCTCCTCTGCTTCTGTTTTGCCCACAAACTGTTTTGCTTTCTGCAAAACCTTCCATTACCCTTTTTATCCTTTTATTTGTGACAGTTAAATATGATGGACACTAAAAGCCTTATGCGAAATTATGTTAGGTGAAGTAATGCAGAGCGGAGTAAACTGCACCCTAACTGATGTGAATAGCTCTCTCATGACCTAATTCTTGTAGTCTGGGTTACACAGTGATCTGAGAGAGAGGAGGATATATTTGGGTAGTAGAAAAAATATATAAAAAAGATGATAGAGGATACTGTAGAGCCAGTAAATTACAGAAATGATGTATGTGTAAGTAAGTGATGACATCTAGATAACGTGTCACACACCTACATGTTGATGTGGCTGCTGAAACATCAGTAAGAAAGGCAATGAGCCAATTAAACAGCATTTTTAAAGGGGAGGAGTGGAAAATGAGAGGCTGACAGAGGGAGGGAGTCGTACTGTAGGACTTGGTTGGCTGTTGGGATGTCTCTAGAGGTGCAGCATGTATTTAAAAGACGAAAAAGACTTAGAGACAGGAAGAGAGGCTATCAGAGATGGAAAAAGTTGACTGACGAGTAGAGGACATGGGGATCTCTCATCAGACCAAAAAACCCTCATCAAGAAGGCCTGGAACCTGCAAAGCCACAACCCACACGCCTCGACTTGGTCACGTGGCACAGAATCGGGCCACACCCGTGCGGACGGTGCATATCCGACCACTGCCCACGCGAAACACACCCTCACGCAAACAGCACGCTCAGACCACGCAGACTCGCAAGGTGCACACACATCTGACGCAGACGCACAGGGCGAGCTCACAGTCTGCACACTGCTGCCCGACGCAGCCCTATGAGCGGTACACGGCACACAGCGATCACTCAGGCTGCACCTTCTACTGCTATTTCTGCTACTGCTGTTACTGCTGCTGCCTCACGTTGCTCTCTTTCTCTCTCCTCCTCCTCCTGTCTCCACCTCCCAACGCTCCTCCCTCTGCCTCCTTCTCCACTTTGTCCTCAAATACCACTCTTCTTCCTTCTTCCTCCTCCTCCTCCTCCTCCTCCCCCTCACAACCATCAACTTCCTGTTTGGATGAACTTTCCTGTATCTATCCTGATGTCAACCTGACTTCTTCCGCTGTGTCTCCCTACTGCCCTGTGCCACCTTGTCTCATCTCTGATGATTCTTTCCCTCTCTTCTACATCCCATCCTCTGACCTCACCACTTCTCACAAACTCACCTCCTGTTGCCACGGCTCCTCTCCTACATCTACTTCTTCCTCCTCTTCCGTGACCTCTGACTCCGTCCTCCCTCCTCATCATCCTATCCTCTGCCGGCCGTGGCCCTCTTCGCGCTCTCTTTCCTCCCTGCTCCTCTGCCCTCCCAGCTTTGGGGATCCAGTCTTATCGTATGCATCCACTTTGGAGCACATCCCCACCCGGCCTCGGACGCTGCTGCGCCAGCAGAGCCTTCAGCAGCCTCTCATCCACCCACCAGGCCCTGGTCTCGGCCACCCCCCCACCACATCCCAGAGTTTGGGACAATTACACACAGCACCTGGACAGCCTGGGGGAGGCGGGGGTGCTGGGAGAGGAGAGGGAGGTGGCGGCAGGGGTGAGGGTGGGGGTGCAGGTACACGAGGCGGTCCCAGGGGTGCACGGGGCAGCACAGCAGGAGCAGGGGCCTCTCGCAATAGGGGAGTTGGAGCAGGGCGCTCACGTGCCAATCCTGGCAGCTGGGATTACATGATGGACCAGATGCGGAATCGCGGCCTGGACGTCAAGTCCTTCCTGTGAGTCTCAAGTCTTCCTTCATATCTGTATGGAGTCTTTTGTAGTGTCACCTGCTTAGGCCTCTGTTCCTATCTGTGTCTTACAGTACATGCTAAGCTATGCTATGCTATGTAGAGTTTTTTTTTATGCTTTTGTTTAAGTAGTTATTTGCTTTAATGTTCAATACGTTATGTCTTAGAATCAATTACTCAATAATGTTTCTATGTTTAAGCCATAACTAACCTGTTTTACCTTTAACCTTTGTAAAATACTGCTCTGTGCCTCTTCTTTCGGGTGTTTTCTTCCAGTTTGCATCTGATATCCAGGGAAGGATATTACCTCTATCTTTCAAAATACATACTGTGTGCATGTGTGCCTAATGTATATTGTACAGGTTTGTGTTTTTGTGGTTTGTGGCTATATGAGATTGTGTGTTTGCAGCATTTGCTGGATTTTCTTACACAAAGTTTCATCATCTCTTTCACTGTAACACTGGCAGTGAGATATTCTATATACAGTTATGAAGGCAATTTAGTCCATGTTATAGCTCATTATGTTGATGTAGGATGATTAGTTGAGTGTGGATGAGGAGGCCATAGGTTGTCTTATTTAATAAAACCACTATAAATGTTAATAAGGGTATTTATAAATGTAAATAAGCTGTTGCCTTTTGGCTCCAAGACCTGTGGTTGTGTAAGAGATGGCTCAACATCTCATTTTATTAGGGCGTTATGATCACACACTGATAATAACAATTATACGTATGTCTATCAGACTTTATTCTTAAAGGGGGGACTATATATAGTTACATGATATGTTTATGATCCTTTCAAATTTAAACTGATTACATCGTGAGCAATGATAGTTGTATGAATGCACAGTGCTGCATCGGTTGAGATGAATTATAAATCGTCTTGTTGAGCAATCTGTTGAAAAACGCATTTTTCCTAATTTTAGAATGAATAACATCATGTGCATGAAAAATGGCAGGGAAGTTGCGACATATTGTGGGCTATTTCTATCCCACTCTGTGAAAAATTGTTCAATGTTTACACTTTATGCTCTGCTAAACAGTAACATCTGTTTGGATGGCATTCAGCCTGTCTGCTGCAATTGTCTTTACAGGACAGAGCTGGTGGTGCTAGTTCATAATATTCATGAGATGGTGTCATAAAAAGTCACATTTTATATTCACACCGTCCCACTCAATTACATGATGTTATTTCTGAGCCATCCTTTGGAATGACTGTTAAATATCCTGCTTAGGAGACACACCAGTAGGACTCATCCATATTTCATGAGTATTTGCAACTAAACTGGCACCTCTTTTTCCGGTATAACTGTAACTTTTATGCTAATAGTAAATCTGTGTCTGTCGGTTGTGCTGCTAGCCTGCTGGCGTGTGTGTCAGCATGTGTACATCACACTGTCCACGTGTCAGTGTGCATCAGTAAAAGAACAAGGGTTAAGCAGCTGTGTGTAGATTTGTGTTAACCCTGAAGCATTGATCTTATGTCACCAGCACCATTACTTCTACAACATATTGTTACCTCAGGCCAGAAGTGGAGGGAGGGCAGATGATGGGGAGAGGGGGTGAAGGGATGAGGAAGGACACTGCCAAGGTACAACATGTGTTTAATGTCCCCTTGCACTGAATCCATTTTACAGCTTTCCACCATTAGTTTTTGTTTTCTTTTCTTTTTTTTTTTTTTTATTCGTGTTAAAGCTTCTTCAGGCATTTAAGTATGACACAGCTGAGCTAATGTCACCGGCCAACAGGGCATTAGCAATGTAGCACATGCCACCACCAAGGTCATTGAGAATATTGCCCATAATAGTCAACTAAACTAGTCAACTCATCATCGTGAGATTGAGGTCAATGTTGTATTTCTTCCTGTGCAACAGCAACACCTGGTGTGATTGATGACAGAGCGGTCCAGTAATAGACATGACCCATTGTTCGAGACAGTTAATTTCAATCTTGGCCAGATTCCCTATCTGGGTGAATCATTGCTCAATGAATGTGTTGATGTGATTGACACAGATATCTAGCCTTTGGAGCCATTTGACCAAATGGATCTCTTGGGTGATTGGTCTCTATGCTTTTTGGCTTAAAATCAATAACTTATCCTTGTGTCATTAATGTCTGCTCCCTCTCTCGCCTCCACTTCCTCAATGTTTGCTGCGTTAATTGAAGTGTGTCACCAATATTCTTGAGTGTAAAGGCTTGTACTTAAAAGGTAATGGTAAAAGAGGGATCCAATGACCAATAACCATTAACCATTAACCTATACCTATGGTATCAATAAAAGCACCATACCATTGAATTTGTTGTAGACCAGTTATTCTCAACTAGGGGTGCATGTTTGCTACAGAGTACTTCTGCAGTTGCCAGAAGATATGTGAAAAGACTGTGGAGTAGCTCAATTAATTATTTATTGATTAATTAAGAAATTAATATGATCCAATTTCTTTTAAATCCAAATACTGAGTCAGTTGTAACACATGACCACCACCTGCTGCTATAGCTGAGTGTGAAAACTAGTCAGTAAGCTAACAGAGAAGTTAAAACAGTTAGCTAAAAGACTTAAACAGTTGAAACAACAAGCTAAAAGTTAAAGATGAAACAGTTCAAATAGTTATTTAAAAGTAAAGGATACAATGTTATATAGTAGCTAAAATTAAAGGATAAACTACTTGAATTGTTAAAAGTAAATTTTAGACAGTGTAGATCATTTGATAACAGAAATGGAAAAAATAGATAAAATGAATCGATAAATGGTTAACGCTGTTAAATTTAGTGAATAAAACATATTTAGCTAAAAGTAAAGGGTAAACAGTTAATAATTAGCTTCAAGTAAAGAAATGGGTTAAATTGATAAGCGGTTAAAGTTGTTAGATATAAGTAGTGGATAAACAGATTAAATAGTTAGCTAAAGTAAAGGATTAACGATTTAAATAGTTAGCTGGATGCAATCGATTATAGGTTTTAATAGTTATATAGATAAAAGGTTAGATTTAACTGAAAGTAAAGAATAAACATTTTAAATGTTTGCTACAAGCAATGGATAAAAGGTTTTAATAGTTAGCTAAAAGTAGAGGATAAACGGTTTAACATGTTAGCTAAAAGTAAAGGATTAACAGTTTGAATAGTTATCTAAAAGTAAAGAATAAAGAGGTGAAGTAGTTTCTCAAAAGTAAAGCATAAACAGTTTGAATAGTTAGCTAAAAGTAAATGATTAGTAGTTAGTCAAAAGTAAAGGATTAACAGTTTGAATAGTTAGCTAAAAGTAAAGGATTAGTAGTTAGTCAAACGTAAAGGATTAACAGTTTGAATAGTAAGCTAAATGTAAAGGATTAACAGTTTGAATAGTAAACTAAATGTAAAGGATTAACAGTTTGAGTAGTTAGATAAATATAAAGGATTAACAGTTTGAATAGTTAGCTAAATATAAAGGATTAACAGTTTGAATAGTTAGCTAAAAGTAAAGGATTAGTAGTTAGTCAAAAGAAAAGGATTAACAGTTTGAGTAGTTAGCTAAATATAAAGGATTAACAGTTTGAATAGTTAGCTAAAAGTCAAGGATTAACAGATTGAATGTTAGCTAAAAGTAAAGGATTAGTAGTTAGTCAAAAGTAAAGGATTAACAGTTTGAACAGTTAGCTAAAAGTAAAGGATTAACAGTTTTAATAGTTAGCTAAAAGTAAAGGATTAGTAGTTAGTCAAAAGTAAAGGATTAACAGTTTGAGTAGTTAGCTAAATATAAAGGATTAACAGTTTGAATAGTTAGCTAAAAGTAAAGGATTAACAGTTTGAATGTTAGCTGAAAGTAAAGGATTAGTAGTTAGTCAAAAGTAAAGGATTAACAGTTTGAATAGTTAGCTAAATATAAAGGATTAACAGTTTGAATAGTTAGCTAAAAGTAAAGGATTAGTAGTTAGTCAAAAGTAAAGGATTAGTAGTTAGTCAAAAGTAAAGGATTAACAGTTTGAATAGTTAGCTAAATATAAAGGATTAACAGTTTGAATAGTTAGCTAAAAGTAAAGGATTAGTAGTTAGTCAAAAGTAAAGGATTAACAGTTTGAATAGTTAGCTAAATATAAAGGATTAACAGTTTGAATAGTTAGCTAAAAGTAAAGGATTAACAGTTTGAATGTTAGCTGAAAGTAAAGGATTAGTAGTTAGTCAAAAGTAAAGGATTAACAGTTTGAATGTTAGCTAAATATAAAGGATTAACAGTTTGAATAGTTAACTAAAAGTAAAGGATTAACAGTTTGAATAATTAGCTAAAAGTAAAGGATTAGTAGTTAGTCAAAAGTAAAGGATTAACAGTTTGAATAGTTAGCTAAATATAAAGGATTAACAGTTTGAATAGTTAGCTAAATATAAAAGATTAACAGTTTGAATAGTAAGCTAAAAGTAAAGAATAAACGGTTTGAATAGTTAGCTAAATGTAAAGGATTAACACTTTGAATAGTTAGCTAAATGTAAAAGATTGACAGTTTGAATAGTTAGCTGAATGTAAAAGATTGACAGTTTGAATAGTTAGCTGAATGTAAAGGATTAACAGTTTGAATAGTTAGCTAAATGTAAAGGATTAACAGTTTGAATAGTTAGATACATGTAAAGGATTAATTACTAAAAGTAAAGTTTAAACAGTTCAAAAAGTTAGAAAAAAGGAAAGGATAGAGAGTTTTAAATAGTTAGCTAAAAGTAAAGAATAAAAAGTAGTGGATAACCATTAAAAAAGGTAAAAGTAGTGGATTAACCATTTAAATAGATAAAAGTAATGAATAAATGGTTGAAAGAATAAGCTAAAAGTTATGGATAAACTTTTTATAGTTAGATAAGAGTAACGGATAAAAGGTTATAGTTAGCTAAAAGTAAAGGACAGACAAAGAGTTTTAAAAAAGTAATGGATAAATGGTTTAAATAGTGAGACAAAAGAAAGGATTTAACATCGTAATATACAATATAGATGAATCACTTCAAATGAACACATTTATGACGGGTGGTATCGGAGAAGTGGTACTTATCTGAGGGTGGTTGTGGGGCTAGGTCAGGCATAAAAGGTTGGGAAACCACTGGAATAGACGTATAACAGGGAGATTATTAAACAAGGCTTCATGGTGCTGCAAGAAAAACTTCTGGCAGCATGTAAGAAAGATGAAATTATGAAGTTTAGGGTGATATCTTTCCACAGCTTGGCAGCACCGTATTTTCTTAGCAGAGGTATTGTAACGCAGTCAGAGGCTTAAGCTATAGAACCGTGGGTGTGGGTGACAGGAAGGAGGGAAGGAGGCAGAGAATTAAGAGTAGAGGATAGCAATGAGGGGGAAAGGGGATTTGGAGAGCAAGTGTGGCATAATGGAGAAGATGAAATGAGAGGAGTGCAACACTGAGAGTGAGAGAGCAGTGACCCAGAAAACGGTGACATACACCGAGCACCTCAAGATACTGTGTCACTCAAATAGAAACAATTAGTCCAGATCTTCTTAATGAGGCTTAATTAAATCTTAACTCTGGAGAAAGACGACAGGCATGTTCGATAGGGAAAGGTGAGTCTGGAGGGAAAGCAGAAGGCAGGTTAAATAACTAGATAAATTACTGTGAGTGTGGGAGGTGTGAGTGTGTGTACAGGGCCTCTACATACCTTTTACATGTGTGGAAGCTGATGTGCGAGCAGCTGAATATCACATCCATTAACAATCATTAACTAATCACCAACAGTTCCCTTAATTATTTGTTGTCTGTATGATGTGAACACAGCCTGCACCTGTTGACAGCACCACTTCATTAGAATCATTACATTATTATTAATTTGGCCGTTATAGTTTAAGGTTTTGTCTTAATATCCTTCCCTGGACAAAGTGCTTATGGGCGTAGCAGATTTCCCTTTATGACCATTTTCTCTGTTACTGCTTCCTCTTGTTTACTCTCCTATGGTCTCTTATTGTCCTGCCGCCTCTCTGCTTTCTGTCCTCGCTGTCACCTGAAATGACCTCTCTTTTCTTCTCTCCCCCTGCACCACACCTTCTTTATGTCCGATTTCCCTATCCTTTGCATCTGTTCTCTTTTCTTGCCTCTCGTTCTTCGTTCTCTGTTTCTATCTCTTTATTGTATTTTTTGTATGGGGAACCAGTGAAGGGAAGATGGTGGTCCTGGCTTTGGCCATTGGTGTGGCTGAGCAAGATGACTTTGCCAATATCCCTGACCTGCAGGAAACAGCGCAGGCAGCACCACCACAACCACCACCAGCCAATCAGGAGCCCCCTCCTGAGAAGAGGTACCAGATAATGTATGAGAGTGCTTGTTGTGTGTGAGCAGATGATGCAGTGCAAATGAACGGATGTACAAGATATGATATCGAAGAAAAGCAGGAGATGATTTCAGAATCTAGGCAGAGGAGACGAGTATTGTTTTGTAGTGTTTTTCAGTGAGTCACTGCACTTAAGTGCATTGTGTCACAGACCTGCACCTGAAATAGCACCGGAGCTTGACACTCTGTTACAGAAATAAAAATGAGAGCTGACTATTAAACCATAAATGTAGGAAAAAAATGCCTGTAATTCTGAGATGAGTAAAGAGATAAAGCAATTTGGATGTTAGCTGTAAAGCGGTAATGAGCTCATAA
This sequence comes from Epinephelus lanceolatus, assembly GCF_041903045.1. Taxonomy (NCBI): domain Eukaryota; kingdom Metazoa; phylum Chordata; class Actinopteri; order Perciformes; family Serranidae; genus Epinephelus; species Epinephelus lanceolatus. Next base: position 20,142,485 of record NC_135738.1, read on the forward strand.
ATCACAGCAGTGAGTTGCTCACTGGTACTCCATTTCCTTTTTAGTGCTTTTAGGGGTAAAATTTCAGCTTCAATCAAATAAAAACAGTGTTTTCTCATGCCAGTGGTCTTTTTTTTTTTGACCATGATAATTATCTCCGCCATCGCAATGACATTCTCCTCCGCCATTTCATCTCTATTTGTTTCTCTTTTCACTCCTGCCTTACAGAGACCTCCCATTGGTAATTGTCGTATTTCCTTTGTATTTTCATGCTTTTTTTATCTCAGTCTTTTCTACTCTTGTGTTCGTTTTTTCCCTCCTGCTCATTAGCTTCCTTCAATCACCCTCTGCTGCTCTGAGAGTCCCGTCTCTGTAACTCCACCGAGGGCCCAGAGAGCCTCCTCATTATTCCACAACATGTTAGTCACTTACATAAACACGCTGCTAAAAATAAACCTATTCCTTGCCAGCCACCTTACACACTAGAAGCCAAAATATTTCCAGTCATCTATAAGGATGCACCACTCCAGCTCGCATCTCCCTATCTCCCAAAATAATTAGTTTTGCATTCTGTTCTGGAATTGGACCAATTTTTTCGTGGAACGGTTTAAGACTAACAAATGAGTACAGTGGCTGTGTCATGCAAAACCAACAGCTCAAACCGCACTGTGCTCCTGTTGTTCATCTTTTCGGCCATGGAGGGTGGTTTTGATTGTTTGCGCCAGCGTGTAACACCACAGAGCCAGAGTGAAATCCTACATTGGGTCCAGCTGTAGGCAGATGCGACACACTCGATTTCCTCAGCAGTCCAATTAGGTCGTTTTAACCTCACTTTGATTCTGTGACAAATTGGAGACAATTTGGAGATACATAATATGACACACACCTTAAAACAAAATGGCAGGGGAGGGCGAACAAATTCTGATTTACCTGTCACACCAATTATTCCTCATTCACAAGTGTTTCATCAATTTGACACATGATTTGAAACTAGGGCTCTATTATAATCCAGATGGTAACTGTTTTTTTATTGAGACTTCACAGCTGCAGCATGAAGCTACACATGTGGGCTGTGCAACTGGAGACACAGGGTCTCTTGTGTCTTCATGATAGAAATTGTCTGTGCTGAACTAATAAGCACCTTTTATTTATCACACAAAGTTAGCCTTTAGAGCTACTACGTCAGCAACTAGTGAAAGATATTTGTCTCTGGGTTTGTCTGCCTCATTTTAGTCTCTTGGCCTGAAGCATCCTGTGGCCTTTTCCTAGAGTCTGCACTGCACTGCATGGAGTTACAAACAGGCATGAAAATATTCTTGCAGTAACAATGTCGCTTTTGTGAACATCAAAACTATCTCCATTGTTCAGGATTAGTGTGAAACCCGCAGAGCCACAGAGGAGCACAATTTTCTGTGTAATTTGCTGTGCATATTACATCTGGCTTTCCCAGCTTTTGTGTTCACCTGGAAACCTCTTTAAATGGGTTGTGAAATCCACTAATAGACTAAAACAGCATCAGGAACTGCGGGCTGCTCCGTCCAGTTCGTGCACTCACCTTGACATAGCAATGATTGAGTGCATTGTGACATTTTCTAGATTAACCTGAGGTTCATTTAATTTCTTTCAGTCAAAACAGAATGACTGGCAGCTTACAGTCTGTGAACAATAGAGAACTCGAAAGTAAAAAAAAAAAGAAAAGATTTGAATATAATGAAAGCTTCAAATGTCTCAGCCCTTTATCAGGCTCCTGTGTATCCCTCCTCTGAGCTGTAAACTAATTCCACTTGAGCCACTCATTCTTTTGTTTGTTTCATGATAGATTACTAATTCAAATGTATAATAAATGATTTAGCCGCTCTTTAATTGCATGCTAAATTTAGAAACCTCAAATAAATGTTGCCAGTCCACAGTTTATTAGAAATGCAAGGTGTAAGCTTGCTGGGAGTATATCATTCCCCGTGGTGTTAGTGCTGACTTCACAGATGTCTGACCATGATTTAATCAATCATGCTCTTGGCATATTGCTCGTTCTTAACAGGGCTCTCGAGCCAGAGACAAAGCTGCGCCTTCATTCGTCTCCCACTCTCCACACCCCTTATATAGCCATATCATTGCAATCTGTGCACTTACATCAAACATGTCCTTCATGTGCCCATCACTCCATACCTGCATCACTCATGTTATTCCCCATGGATTTATTTAGCTAAATGGATCGTCTGAACACCATGTCACTGGCAAATTATCTCTGTCAAACATAAAGCCTTTGAAATTAATGTAAATAGTTCATGTGGCTCTCAAACATTAGCATCATCAGTGCTAACATGAAAGGGAAATCTCTCCACTGGTGATTAATATCAAAGAGCTGCTCTGCACAACTGATACATGGTGCCCTACATTAGGGGAACAATCAGTAGTGACTAAGTTAAGTTAGTTCACAGCTATAGTAAATAGCTACTGTTCAGATTCAGATTTGACAGAAAAAAAATTAAATTACAAAATACAGTGCATAATTAAAGATTAAACCAGTGGTTTCCAGCTTGTGACTCCCTACAAAAGAAGCAGTGTTTTGTATGGGCCCCATGTCCTATTCCTCACTCTATCTCTGAGAAATTATATTTGTATATTACCAAATTGTTTTCATAATCATATTATAGTAATGTAATTGTCACTTGGGTTATGTTCGGAAATGTTTCTTTGACTTAATGAAAGACTACATTTATCTACTGCACTGCATTCACAGGGAGATGGTTGGGGTGGGTGACCGACATACAAAATGCAGGACTATGACACTACACCTCGGGTTCACATCTCGACTCCTGTCTGTGGTTAGGTTTAGGCAACGAAAGCACTTTGGTAAAGGTTAGCAAAAGATTATTTCGGTTAAATGGTAATGAAACAAAGGTAATAAAGAAAAAATATAAGCAGATAGTGTATTGCAAGATTGCCTGTTTTGGCGGAAGACAAATAAATATATTGACAGTGGACATTTCAATACATTCCGTGCATTTTTGCGACTTGCCAGGTACGTTATATCCTTATTATGTTAAGTCGCTCAACATTACGTTTCATGCAAAAATGTATTTGCTGTTTCAACTTAGTTATATACAAACGTAAGATCCCCTTTCACACATGCACTGCAAACCTGAAATGATCAGTGGAGCTGTCCGAATCAGTTTGATCGGATATTAAGCAGACTTTTTCCTGCCTGCTCTTTAGTACAAAGTCTGTGTAATGTTTGATTGAGCCCATGTGTGAATAAAGCAGGTCATTGTCCGGAGAATTCACAGCAAGCGAGTGGATGGTGGATGATGTTTTTATCATGCTGCTTGTAGAAAAAAACTAAAGAAAAACATCCGGAGGTAAAGAGGAAGGATTATTAAAAGGAAGATGGCAACAAAAATGTCTAACAGTAGAGACGACGAGATTCAGGAACTTTTGTGAGTTAGGGCTGATGCTGGAATCACGGCATCATGCTGTGTATGATTAAATTACGAACCGGCTATGTGACCACAGTGTATTCAGCGCCTGTCCTGTCTCCTGCATGCTCTACCCAGGCACCACCCCTCGCCTAAACAAACCTAGTATTAGAATATTTCCAGTAGGTAAGGCACTTCTGACACAAACTCCAGCTGTGTGCTATATGTGTGAAAGGGAAACTCTGGATAATGTCTGGACCTGAAAACTGCCCAAGAGATAGGGCTGCACACTTCATGTCTGTGAATTGTTAGCAGTTCCACCTAAAGCCCAGTTCAGACCAGAGATTCAAGACGAGACGAGTTGAAACATGCAACTTCTTGCAATGTGCCGTTCTGCAACGTTATGAAAACCTGCTGGTTCACACCAATGCAACAAGATGAGACGGTGTATCATCTCTATGCAACATCTCTCTGTACTTCTGTTCTGATTTCCAGCTTTTCAGCCTCTTTTTGTTGCTACATATAATTTGTAGTTTCTTAAAAATATGAATGAGGATAGTGATAGTGAGATACTGGCTACAGTTGCATTTGTAGTAGTGATGAAATGGTGAAAAAGCAAACAAAATGAGCATCAGATGGAGCACATAACAGCGAGCGACCCAACGTCCGACACTGGCACACGTAAGGACGGTGTAGTAGGGCTCCACGGGGGCAGAGCAACTGACTGTGGTCATTTTGACTTGCCCAGCAGACTGCACTACAAGCCGATTGACTGTAGAAACAGGTGACGAGATTTACATTCTTTCTTATTTCTTTCTTTCTTATTACATTCTCTACATTCTTAAACCAGCCACCAGTGATTTGACCAGCGGAGTTGCAGGTGACACCATCAGCCGGCTTGAGTTGAGCTCAGATGGCCAGTTCACATTGCTGCAACTTTTCTCTGCAACATTCTAAGATGATTTTGCCTCGTCCCGAGTCATTGGTCTGAAGTGGGCTTAAGAGACATTTCCCCCCTAAACTTCTCAGATGCTAAATTTAAATGACAGTTTGAGGCCCAAATAAGTTAAATCATCCAGCATTTCACAAAAATACTATAAAAAGAATATTCCAGATAAACAACTACAAATGTAACTTCATCTCGCCACCCGTCAGATTTTATTGTGTGACCCCTTGGAGGGGGCCCGACCTCTAGCTTTGGAACCACTGGACTAAACTAAACAGTAAATTAAGTAGTTAAAACCAGTCCCACCTTGAGCAGCAACAACAGCATGCAACAGTAAAGCAACACTGCTGCTTACACATTGATGCATCAGTATTAGGACCTTATAATGTCATATATTAGATTTGATTTTAAAAATATATCTCGCTGATAATACTGCTGTCCTTTAACTGAAGCAGGACTTATAATGGAGTATTTAACATCGTTGGATTGTTACTTCTGTTTATGTAGAACATCTGAGTGCTTCTTCCACCACCAGAAACACTAATTGTCCTGTCTTTGCACTGCAATTAGCTAAATAATCTTGCTAATGGAACATGTATGTAAATTACTTAAGGCACAAATAATAACAGAGGGCCCTTTTGTTTGCCCTTCAGCCATGTGTTAACGCTTCATTATTGCTCGGCCGTAGTTGAAGGCACGCCAAATAAACACACTGCTATCCCCACTGGCCATGAGAAGGTGTTATAGAGCATGATATTCATTATGCTCCTTCGCTGACCTTGTGTATGTGTGTGGTCGCCAGATGAAAGTGATCTGCGCTGCCATTTGTTTATGAAGTGAGGCAGGAGCTGACTGACAGTTTGAACTGCAGCAGAGTTGGTGGTGGTGATTGAGACTTTAAAACCAAGGTTACATATTTTCAGGGGACATAGAGGGAGGGAGGGTTGCACGATAAAAGAGCAGAGCAGAGTTTGGCTGGATTAAAGAGGTTGTGTGTTGCTGTGATTCTGGGGCCACACATGCTGAGCTGTTTATATCCCAGGCATCCATAGATTGTGGATCTTAGAGAGCTTAATTAGGATGTCGGAGTGGCTTGATAATGGCTCATTGGTCTTCACTCATTCTGTTGTGATTCAGTGAACCTATACTGTAGGTTCTCCTCCAGTGTTGCTATAAAGAGAAGCCACAATCCCCGAGAGCTTTGAATCTAGATCTCTCTCTGAGCAATAAGCGAACAGCCCAATGAGGACGGAGGTTCAGGACAGAAGAGGCGGGGAATATCCTCGTGCTACATTAACATTCAATCCACTTGCCTGTGGTCTTTCAGTTATTCGTCCATGCATGTTACGTAATTTTGTGTAAGACAGTGGAGATTCTTCTTGTTTGAGAATACGTCTTGTTGATATTGATAAATATAGATGTGTACTTGGCCTCAAAGACGCGATGCACTCAGAAGGATTCTCTCTGAGTGTCTGCTAATTGCCAAGTGGGCTATAGAATAGTGCTTCATAATTTATGAGCTTATTACGTTGCTTAACTTGACATGAAAGGCAAACAGCGTATGGCGGCTGTGACCTTTAACCTAAATCGATAGAAATGTGTGTTTATTTAAAGGCACTGCATGTTTGTGCTTTAACAGCATTAGTCTTAGGAGTTTAATGTTTGTGTGGAGGAGGATGTGTGTTTGGCTAATGTAATGTCAGGTCATTTTGAGGTCACTTCTATGTGCAGAGCAACATTTAAGGTGGTAATTTAGGCCTTGTATTCTTAGATAATAGAAAAAGCTGCTGTTATAATGCTTCCAGATGATATAATCTGTTTGTACATAAACATGTAAATTGATTTCGCTATGCTCTACTACTCTGCTCCTCCTGTGACAGGGGCTTTATGGGCTCGGCTAATCAGTAGAGTCTTCAGGGGCTCTGCTTAAGACTGTCCCTGAGGCTTTGGCTCCCTGTGGCCACCACGCTCATCCAGACATCACAGGGGGAATGTTGAGATGCATTCAGCTTTGTGCTAAGAGAGGGGGAAGCAGATAGCACTAAGGCGGAAAAAAGGAGTCACAAAGAGAGGAGGCGGAGGTTAGTGCATTCGTACGTACATCCATCCATATGTCAGGGGAGGATGAGGGAATATTCAGGGTGTACATCCATCTTCCTTTTATGAGAGTTGTAGGAGGGAGTACTTATTGCACTCTGCACATCCATGCGTTATGTGCTGCTGAAGGCAGCACTCTTGCCAGCAGGTACACGCTGGTATACATGCTCATCTCATACATACAGATAGATGGATGGATGGGGAGATGAGCTATTTAGAGCATTAACCTAGTACCCTTGTGTCCTGCCTTAGAACAGGTGGCACATCTGCAGCAGCCTCTGCCCCAGAGGCAATCTTTTGAATCTAATCGGGATTCAAAACATTTGGTACACTCGTGTACAGAGTTTTAATGGACTTTAAGAATGTTTTGAAGATTTCATGTTGCTCAAACTCCCTGGAACGACGCTGTAGTTGTTTTAATTGAGCTCGTAGACATCATGAATGCTAAATTGCAGAGAGTATTGGGAGGCCATAAAGGGAGGTGGAGCTCAACTGTTATAGATAGGGTAGACTCTAAGCTCATCTTCGGATTCAGAAGTAATCATGTTTGCAATGCTTAACTGTATCGTACCAACAGGGCAATCGCCAGCCACCAAAGTTAAAAGTAGTGCATTTGAAATATGGCTTCTAATAAAATGAAAATAGACATAAAACAGTGCTTACAAAGATCAACGTTTGGCATCCGCTGAATTGTCTTGTGATTTTCTATTTCCATTTGAAGAAGCAGAGACACAGAAGGCAGCATTTAGCACCTCCCTTGTTGCTTCTTCCTGAAATGGGATTTCAGTAAACGATGCTATTTTAGACTCATTTCCAGTTCCAACATGCAGGAAGCAATTAGTTAACAGTGAAAGCATCCATATTTATACGCCGCAGCAGAATTTTTGGTCGTAGCCTGAGAAGTGAAGCAGCAGGAATGACTGGCTGACTCCAGTGTGAATGTACATGTGTTTCATGTGGATGACGAGTTATGTAAGCAGCGCCATGCTTCACTGCTGTGGTTTTGACTGTGTATGATCCTGGGAAGTGTGCTGTGGCCCCTGAAGAATGATAGATCTAGTGGGCGGCTATGAAATTGAGCATAGACATTGAAAATACATCACTTCATGGTCTCAGGCGAGCGTGTTTGTTTGAGTGTGACATGTTTGCAGAGGGGTGGGAGAAAAAAAAAGAGGGGCTGGGTTGGGCTTTCTTTCTCGCGTCTCTCTCCAGCCTAGAAGTGGAGTGTCTTTCCCCCCTCCCCCTCTCTTCGAGCTGCTGGCCCTCGGTCAGGTAACAAAACAGGATAGTATCACAGGACGGTGAAACCCAAAGTGGCCCCGCCTGCCTCCATATGTCTGTTCATGTGTGTGTCTGCGAGGTTCTCACCCGTACCTGTCATATATCCTATACCTTATCTTCTTTGTTCTCAGTGTGTTTGCCTGTTTGCTGCACCCCTCTAAACACACCCTTCCCCTGCGCCCATTCCCCACAACCTCTTGTCACACACACCCCAAACCCCCAAATGTATGGTCTGTGTTTCTAGAGCCGTTGCTATGCCAACAGCCCACTTTCTGTTCCTTAGCTGTTGGAGAATCTGATCTGAACTCGAGTCCATTCTGCCTCCCACTGGATACTGTAGACAATTGCAGGCTTTAAAGCGTCAATTTCCATATCAAACCCCCATGGGGTCGGACAGAAAAAGCATTGGCACCAAAATGTAGCAGTTGTAGTATTACCATCTGCCACAATTAATATTGCTTTTTTGGAAATTAAATAAATTGAAACCAATAGTCATTTTCAATTCATGATGTACTGTATGATCTGGAGGAAGTATCTTTATATTTTCTGCAATAAATCCGCAGCTCCAGCCGCTTTGTTTAAACAGCCTGGAGGCAGCGCTGGAGCAGAGGACCTCCTCAGGTGCTGTAGAGCAGGGCTGGTAGAAAGGCCATTCCCCTGGCTGCACTAGCTCTTACCTGAGAATGCACTGAACCCCTGAATGAAGCATGAAGGAGAATGAATAATTTAAGACGTTCACTCCCCCATCGATAGTTGGGAGGTGGAGGAGGAGGGAGGTGCCTTGCTGTACTTCAAACCCGAAGTCTCTCTTCGTGCTTTAGAGCTCTTTTGAGCTGATCCTCAGATCTTGGTTTAGTGTTTTACCCCAGCCTTTTCCTCGCCTCTCAAACTCATTGCCTGCAGTTTAGAGTCTGTGCAAAAGATAAACAGGCCCCTGCAAATGCAATTACCTCCCTTGGCGACTAATACGACTAACACCAATTGATGAATATTCCCTTCCCCTCTCGAAATGGTTAACATCCCTCCTTCCCCCCGTCTCGCTCTGGTTCCTTTGCTGGTTCAAGTGATTGTCTGTTTGCTTGTCTTGTTTGCTTGCTTTTTCTGTCTGTCTATTTGTCAGTATATTTTCCCCCGGTTCTGTCCTTGTCTTCAGCAAAAATGTACACATTATTGCATTCAACATCTATTCTCATCCAAATTTGCACTCCAGAGCGCCCAACGACGACGACGACAAAAAAAAAAGACATTCTCTCAGTGAAAAGCTCGACAGAGATTGCTGGCCAGACAGACAGACTTTTCTATGGGCTCCTTGTTTTCTGCCTGTCCAGGGCATTGCCTTCACTCTCTGAGTGACAACTACTTGCATATATTATATATGCACATGTAGCCAATGCCAGTTTGTGCTTTGGCCCCTGTGTCCCCACTCCACACTTTTAGAGTGTTGCTTAAAGGTTGGAAAATCAGGTTAGATTTAAAGTCAACTTCTATAATTTATACTCCATTTCTACCAACATCCTCTTTTGTGACACTCTAAATGTGCATTTCCTATGTTCTTATGTCCCTTTTCGTGTTTTCGATGATATATTTTTGTATGGTATTATCTACGCCTTATTTCTCTCTCATACTATACCTCATTTATCGTTTATTTTGAGCTCTTCGCGTAAAGAACAATGGTTCTAGCCCTCCTTTTCCTGGTGATCAATTGTATTTATTGTCTTTTTCTTTTCCTCTCTGTGCTCTTTCTCTCCCTTTAGCATGTTTGCCCCTTTGTCTTCTGTTAGAGATATTGTGTCTGCATAGCTCTTTATTTTTGTCTCTTATTCTTTGATACTTATCAGACTGACCAAACTAAGCCTCTCTTGTGTTTCCAGGCTTTCCCTCCTTCATTCCCTATCTTTTCTTGCAGCTCTGTTTTTCTCTCTAATGTGCTGGTGTTTGTAACAATCTCACTCTCTGTTTGGTTTTGGTTTTCGTAACCTCACTGTTCATGCTATTAATACTTTCTATCTCTTCTAATACAGATAAATAATTTTCAGCTTTGTTTTTCTATTTCTTACATTCCTTGTTGAACCTTTCTATCTTATCTACAGTCTTTATGATTTCTGTCCGGTGTCTCTGTGTGTGTGTGTCTGCAACTTCAGCATCCTCTCTCTGCTCATTTCTTTTCTCTTTCTCTGTGTGTCCGTTGTTGTTTTTCTTCTGTACTTACTGTTTGTTTATTGCCTAACAGTGTTTCAATGTTCAGCCTCTCCATGTGCCTTGACCAGTCATCTATGGAGTGCTGTGTGTCCAATGTGTCACATTACATTGGCCAGGACTTTCACATTTGGCTCTTTCTTCTTCTATCTATCCTCATTATTTCTTTAATCTCATAATATTTATTCTTCTTTTGATTTTTTTCTTCTTCTTTTGCTGATTTTTTTTCTTTACACTTTGTGATTCTTGTTGTTTTCATGATGTATGAACATAGAGGTTTTTCTCCCAGAATGTTTGTCCCACTTTAACGTTATGTTTCCAACAATCCTCATGTGAAGGAACTAAACTTAACATCTATTAACAATTGTACCTAAGTACCAGCTGTGCCATGGGAGATCTCTGTTCTCTCTTTCATGTTTTTTTTTATTAATATTTTGTGTTGTTGATGCAGATTCTTAATAACTGAGAGATTTAAACACGCAAACACTTTCCAAAACTGTTGTACATCTGTCCCGTTAAATGTCTGGTCCTCTACATGTTGCTATACATGTCTGTCTATTGTATATATGTATATATGTATATATATATATAGTGACGTCATGTTGCTATACATGTCAGTATACATGTGTGTCTCGTTAATGTCTGTAGAGGGAACACGGGTTGATCATGAACTCTGTGGGGATTGGAGATAATGAATTGGGTTCTATCAATTTTAAATTTAGTGGGTTTGTGCTGTGTCTGAAAATGTCTTTGTTTACTTGTCGGAGGTAACTTTCTTGTTAGAGATATGGATGTTTGCCACACTGGACATATGCATAGTCATCTCAGATTCCAAGTTTCATCAAACACAACTCACAGCATCAAATGTCCTCAGTTCTAGCGCCCGCTGTTAATCTGTCAAATCTTTGGCAGATTTTTATTTGGCTCGGCTGATGATAGCTAGAGAAAGCACAATCTACTTTGAAGTGACATCTATCCAAAGCAAACTTGGACTCAATTGGTCGTTTCAGATAGGTGGTTTTCAAGCACCAAACAGGTGGAGGTTGGACTCCCTGTGTGCTCAGACATTCTCTCTTTCTGGAGACGAGTTAGCTTCTCAGCACGTCCTTGCCATTTTCCCTCCGGGTCAACCTGTGTTTCTGCTTACAGGGGCAACAAGCCAGCTAACAGCCCCAAGGGCCAACCCCCTGATGCTGATGGCCACTCCTCCGTAACGGACCTGGCCAACTCTCTCACTGGAGACATGGTGATGGTAAGAGCCTCTATCCCAACACACATCCACCCCTGCTATACTGAGGATAAAGTGGGTGATATTCTATATTATTTTATCATCAATATATCCCATTGAAAGCCCAAAACTGAACTTTGTGATATTCTCTCTCTCAGTACTTTCAGGCTCCCTTACCCTATCTGTGACACCAAGCCGAGTACACTGATTCTTACCATAGACTGTATATAAATAATAGATGTAGCCACTGTAACATCAGCCATTGCTTTTTGGACTTCTGTATTGAGGCCTTGAGTTTGGCACTTTGGCCATTGCCATCTGGTATTTTTGGAGCCAGAATTGGACGAAAGAGTGGAGCAAACCCTAACACCAGCTGCTAGCTTGGTTAGCACTGTGCATTTACAATCTATGGTTAACTGCGATAATGCTAATTTTTGCTCGAGAAAAACAGGCTTACAACCATTAAATCAAATGTACTTACTGAAAGAACTGAACGTCTGTCTCCTGAGAGGGTCTTTTAAGTACAACCAAACACTGAACAAGATTTTTTTTTAGTCGACCACTGAAAGAACACTGAAATAGCAACAGCTTTGACTTAGCCCATACTCTGTGAATCTGGGGTTACACCATGGTTACTGGGGTGGGGGAAAAAATCGACACAGCATATTTTATACACGGTATTTTTGCGTGGCAGTATCATCGCACACTGCAAAGTATCAATTTTCTTATTATATATATCATTAATATTTCAAATACAAATTAAACTTTAGATAGTCTGAAAACTGAAAACTTATCTTATAAGATAATACAGATACAGACAAAGTTTTCCTTCAGGGATATAATTTACAGTTAAAAAAAGGTAGTAAATTGCAATATATTGCTATATATTATATCACAATACTCAGCATATCGCAACATGTTTAAAATCACAGTTATATTGTATTGTGACTTAAGTATCGTGATAATATGGTATTGTGTAGCCTCTGGTGATTCCCACTCCTCAGGGTTACGTTACCAAGTCGTCGCTGTGGTAGCGGCTTGTCAACTGACAGCAGCCACCTATCACTCAAGGCGGCCACGGTCTTAATTTTGCATAACTTTAAGCCTTAATAACATTTAAACGGTAAGCTATATTTAAATTCAACCCCCCTACAGTTGTCATGAAGGGGGGAATTAGCTACAGAGATGAAAACCTTTTCTTGTACCAGGCTGTAAACATGTTAAATTCTGCTTTAAATTTAGGCATTTTATCATGGGTGTCTATGAGGATTGACTCGCTCTTGTAGCCAGCCTCAAGTGGGTGGTCATTAGAGGAACTGCGGTTTTTGGCACTTCAGCGTTGGATTAATTTTTCAGCCCTGTTGAACATGTGAACCTTAAAAGAGTTATTTCCCAACTCAGCTGGGTGCTGTAGATCTTATTAAGTGTGAGTCAAATAGACAAAACAGTGACTTTGTTTGGGACGTTTTTTGGCTGCAAATAAATATGCGCTAGTTGGTATTATGGCAGTATGATGTGCGTGGGATTGGGAAGGAATATGTGACCCAGTACAACAGTGTGGTCTATTAATTGTGTATTTAATAGATTTCAGATAACAATTGAGCTCTATGGCATAGAGGTTTAAGCTATATGAAGCTTTAGCGACGGAGACAACCTTTAGTAGGATCAATTCATTGTCATTATTTGGCTTTTCATGGGATTTGTTGACAGCATGAAAAATTAAAGAAATGAAGGGCATTAAGTGAAATCTAATAAAGCCACACCAGCAATTTAACATAGCATAGAAAAACAGATAACTAGTTGCTCTGTGTTGTAGAGTGTAGATCCAAAAATGTATCGGGTGCTCTTGGAAAAAAGGAGGGAACTCCAAAATACTGCAAACAGGAAAAGAATCCAGGCACGCCAAACAAAAATGAGAATGAGGAAGGAAAGATAAGATTAAAAAGCCTTTAATATAATGGCCAACTCATTAAAAAGCCAACATGTTTCGACCACTGTTGGTCTTCATCAGGGCTGGAGAAACGAATTTAACATAGCACTTCCAAAAAATCAGAGACTCACAAGACATAGTTAAAAAAATGAAGAACAGGCCGGCAGGTTCAGATTTTTTTTGTCTCAAGTGTGTTTCAAATCCCCCAAAACACTGCATCCTACATCCTACATGCTTGTGTATTTTAAATTCTCTGCCTGCTTTAAAGTTTCAGTCTCCAAGTCTGGGCAACCCTGATGAAATCATTGTCTCAGATTTTAGAGAGCGCTGTCCAGAGCCACAGACGTCATTATGCAGCTGTTTTCACTGGCTGAGTAGTACTCCAGTCCTCATGATGAGTAAACTGACCTTGACATGACAGTTCCAGTTAGGTGTGGAAGAGCTCGACTAGCCTGCCCACCCCATCCAACATCTTTGGTGATGAATCAGGACGCCAACTGTGAGCCAGGCCTAATCAGCCAAAATCAGTGCCCGACATCATTAATGCTCTCATGGCTGAATGGAAGAAAACTCCCTCTAACCAAGTTCCAAAAATCATTTGGAAAGGCTGAAACCAGAAGAGCGTCAGAATCATATTGATGCCCGTGGTTTTGGAATGAAATGTGCAGTCATCATTTATGTCTGCAATATGCTGCCATCCATATACTTTTGGCCGCGTCACTCTTAGTCAGCAGGTAGGATAAGTGTTGCCGAGTCATCCTCCGGGTTGATTTAAAGCTGCACGTGGTAATAAGAGAGCCATAATAGGAAAAAAACACACAGGCAGTTCCTACAGTGGCAATCAAGCGAGACAGCCCATCCAAGGTGACTCACACTGTTTGATAAATTAGACTTGGAATATTTCACACTTGCTCTGCCTGTCAGTTCTAAAACCCATATTGACAAAAGCTGAGTGAGTGAGTCTTTTCAGCTTTGAAATAGAAGTTCTGACCTAAAGCACTGAAATCAACAATTTCAGGTGATGCTTCGAGGGAGAGAGTTTGCATGCAAACCAGACACCCAGGCTGGCCTTTTTCAAAGCGTCAGTGGAAGCACTTGCACAAAGTGGTCTTATGATCTGCTGGTTGTCTTATCTCCCTCAAAGTCCTCATTTCCAATCAGTGCCATTGTTGCAGTGAGAGGAAAAAAATAAAGGACAGAGACAGAAGGTGGAGCTGCGGGGAGAAAAGAAGTGACCACACAAACGGCTGCAAGTGCGAAATGCCAACCTTGAGCTATGCTTGTGTTCTCTCCATGCCCCTCATGCAGTGCTCTCTCTCTCTCTCCTGCTCTTGCTGTTTGTCTCTCGCTTTCTCTTTGCCCCTCTCTGTCCGCTGCTTTCTATCAGATAGTGGCCTTTTAGTGCACAGCAGTGATAAAGCAGTCGGAGTGGCTGTGAGAGAGAATGGGTGGTCTAAAGCTTGCCTATCTTCAATCTGAGCACCTCCTGCCTCTTAAGAACATTAGAAAGGAAATTAAACTCTCTCAGTCTTCTTAATGTCAGACCAATCTCTGCCTTTGAGCGGCTGCTTGAGCGCGCCGTGATAGAAACGCAGCTCTAAAATCTCCTCCCCTCGCAGCTTCACTCTGTCACGGTCTGTGTGCACGTGCTTGTGTCAGAGGAAGTGTGTGCCCTTGGACTGAACTTTTCATGAAAGTGGCTGCTGCTGCATGTATTTATATTTATTTGAGTGCATTTGTGGTCCCTCACAGCTGTCTCCAGGTTCGGAGGATGATGACGGTGAAGGGCCAATCAGTGAGAAGCTGGGCCGGATCCAGTTCAGCATAGGTTACAGCTTCCAGAACACGACCCTCACCGTCAAAGTTCTCAGGGGCCAGGAGCTCCCGGCCAAGGACTTCTCCGGCACTTCCGATCCCTTCGTCAAAATCTACCTGCTGCCTGACAAAAAGCACAAGCTGGAGACCAAGGTCAAGAGGAAGAACCTCAACCCCCACTGGAACGAAACCTTCCTGTTTGAGGGTCTGTGCTGTTTTCAGCTTCTTTTCAAAGAACTATTGCAATTGTTACTATTGTTATTACATATTTTCCTTCACATTTTGTTATGCTGCCAAAAAAGCGTTTTCATCAAAGCTTCATAAATCCTATGCATATCCCTGTAACAATAAATATTCATGACTAAATAAGCAGCACTTCAAATTATAAGTTCAAATTAAAGTAAAACAAATATATTTAGTATTTTTTTTATGAACAGTTGAACACTGAAAACTCTGTGAAATAACCAAACTGTTCAGACTCTGGCAGATAAGGCCACTTTTCTCAATACAAGAGGCTGATTGATAAAATTGGTTTTCAGGGCCTGTTTTCTCAATCAGCTTTTGCCAGCTTGAGGGGACTGGCTGCCAATATTAGTGCTGGCAAAGCTTTAAATCCTGTTCAAAGCTACAGTTGGTAACTTTTATGAAAATAAGTTTGAGTGATATTTGCTGAAACTGTCACTATATTCTGAAAGAAGAACAAGAGACAGATAATCTGTGGAAACATAATGTCCCTCCTTCTCTTGCTGCTGCTTCTAATGGTGTTTTCCAGAATCTATCATGGTACACCATAAACAACCAATCAGAGCTGAAGAGTATCTTAAGCAGCAGTCAGTCATGTCAGTTGTGCGTGTGTGTGGTCAAACTGTCAAATTAGGCATCTGGTCATATATGAGTCAAGATTTAGTTACTGCATTGCCTATGTCTTGCCTCAAATGTTGTTAGAAACACATTTTAGTGTACTGTTTAGCTGTAAAATGAGAAGGTTTGTGACCCGGCCACCATGTTGGATACAGTCAAAGTCAAACCAAGCACCACCAACTGGCTGGGTCACATGTTGAAAACATTTAAGGTGAGAGATAGGCAATACAGGAACAAAATTATGATTCAGTCTTGATCAGCGCTGCCTAGTTTGACAGTTTGACCGCAATTCACAAGCAGTGATTGACACGATTGACAGCTGCGTTAGATACTCCTCAGCTCTGACTGGCTGTTCTCATTTGAGTGTGATAAGGCTGCTAGAAGTGCTACAAGGCAATAGAGTCGGCAAAGGAGTATGATTTTTTTCTCAGATTATCTGTCTCATTTGGTGCTGTGTGGATTTAGTGACAGTTTAGTGACAGACAAAAGTTTCCAACTAGAGCTTTAATAAATAGTTTGACAGTTTGAGAAATACACTTATTACAGTATCTTTCTTGCTGAGAGTTAGATAAGATGATTGATACCATCATCTGTAGACTAAATATAAAGCTATAGCCTGAAGCTGCTTCACTTAGCAACAGCTAAAGCGCACTAATTAACATATTGTATCTTTTTATTTGCATCAATACAAAAAATGAAGTATTAAAGTGTAGCACCAGGCTAGCTGTTCATTGGTGGGTAGAGTACTAAAAATCTATAGTAAAGAAAAAGTATGATTACTCACATAAAAAATTAATGAAAGTAAAAGTGAAAAATACCATCTTCAAAAGCTACTCAAGAAAAAGTAAAAAAGTACCTAGTTGATAAATTATTTAAAGCACAAGTTACTTTTTCTTTTATTAGGGTGTGCGGCAGCACTCGTTGATAAAGCTTTTATAATGAAGTAGAGCAGGTAGGCTGATCAAACAAAGCCTATACAACTGAGATATGAACAATCTCCCACTCTCTCTCCTTTTCTTTATTATGATAACGTCAAAGATTGACATTACACATAAAAAAATTAACATAGCCAACATTAGCTAGCTAACTAAATTTTCACCTTCAGTATGTTCAACTTACTTGAAATTGCTTATGGATTTTAGAAGAGGAGTTTTTAAAAGCGGAGATCTTGATGTTTTTCGGGAGGCACAGCAGGCACCTCATCATGTAACTGTTGTCTTTATTAGATTTTGGTATAGAAAATGTGTGGCCAGATGTGGTCAGGGATTGTCGCTGGAAGCTCTTGTCTTGGGTTTTGCTCTGTCATCATTAAAACGTGGTCAAAAGACAGGTGGTGCTTCTTTTTGGCTGGTAACTTGGTATCTGCAGTAGAGGTGCTTGTGCCCTCTCCCCACCTTTGTCAATTCGAAGGTGTAAATGGCAAATGTAGCGAAGTAAAAGGTAGATTACTGGCTCAAATATACTTGAGTAAAAAGTAGAATTACAGTCTGAAGAAAGAACCATGAAAAGCACTTTTTCTCATATGCTTTACTTGTGTTACAAAGCTAAACCAACCTCTGATTATACTGTCGCATTACATTTAACAAACAAATATGACAGTGCCATTTATCTTTTCCTTTAACAATAGACTCACATAAATAAAATGTATCATAATTCTCTCTGTTACAGTCAAGTGTTGCTTAAGTGCATTCTAAACACTTATCAGAGATCTAAGTTTGTACCAT
This sequence comes from Epinephelus lanceolatus, assembly GCF_041903045.1. Classification (NCBI taxonomy): domain Eukaryota; kingdom Metazoa; phylum Chordata; class Actinopteri; order Perciformes; family Serranidae; genus Epinephelus; species Epinephelus lanceolatus. The sequence goes on from NC_135738.1 coordinate 20,159,958, forward strand.
TGTTCCATTAAGTGTTCATGGCAGTGACAAAGAGCATTGTGGGAGTTGTGTGAAAATTCGCAAACAAGGTGTGAAATTATAACATTTTTTTGCATATATTAAACCTTCAGCTCAAAAAATCTACAGACAGGTTTTGTTAAATAAAGTAATATTCTTGAGCACTGCAAACTGCAGGTGTTCAGCCGCAGCCCTGCAGAGAGCAGTGAAGTGTCTCACCTCTGTATGAACTGAAGTTGCTTCATTATGACCATTGTGCTTGAGTGACAGCACAATGGTAAAAAAGCCAAAATAATGTTCAAAAGGTTCCAAAATTAGAACAATAGCCAGCGCTCTTGAAAAATGAACGAGATAGTTCTTTGTGACTAGAGTATAATGATCCCTCTCAGTCATTTGAGAGAGCGCCGGCTGGTCCTGCCGTTTTCGAAATGCACTTTGGCCTTTGCCAAGTTCCTCCTTGTTAGCACGGTGCAGATTACACTGGCCTCTCTGTACTGTCAAGAATATGTTTTTCACTTTCTGTAACTAAGCTCTCCCCTCAATGTTATCTGTGTCTGTGTCTGTTTTAGGCTTCCCTTACGAGAAGGTGAGGGAGCGCACTCTCTACCTTCAGGTGTTGGACTACGACCGCTTCAGCAGGAATGACCCCATTGGAGAGGTGTCAATCCCCCTTAACAAGGTGGAACTGGGCCAGATAAAGACCTTCTGGAAGGAGCTCAAACCCTGCAGTGATGGCAGTGTAAGAGAAGGAGGGCTGGCCATCAGGCCGAATGATGACGAGTCCCATGTTGTCATTCATATGTTGTAATTACAGTTTTATTAACAGTGTGATGCAATTTGTTAACTGCTCTCAGCATGTGAAGCTTGATTGACGTAATTTCAGGGTGAGCAACGGGCTCAGCTAAGCCAGCCTGGTCACTGGACCATCTGTGTTTGGCAGAAGGGGTTAGAGCAGAAAGGGCAGTGATGTAAGATTTCACAACGAGCTAGTGAGTAATCTGGAGTTTGATATTCCTTGATGAAATCTGATATTAGACTGGGTGATTCACACGCCATTGTGTTCCTGTGTGTGTGTGTGTTTGTGTTTGTTTTTGTGTGTGTGTTTGTGTTTGTGTTCCTCAGGGGAGACGAGGAGACCTGCTGGTGTCTCTCTGCTATAATCCCACTGCCAACACCATCACTGTGAACATCATCAAAGCGCGTAATCTCAAAGCCATGGATATCGGGGGCACCTCAGGTATGTTTGCTGAGTCTTTTCCTCTTTCTAACCCTAGTTCACCCATCTGAAGCCCTTCTCATGACATTGGAAGCTCCGTCTACGTGTTCAAACATTTGCTGACCCGTCCGTGCAGAAGACGGTTGCCGTCTGGCTCCTCAGACGAGTTGCGCCGTAGATAGCTGCGGCAGCAAGGTGACATTACATCAAGCATCTCTCCCGTGCCCTCTATCTTTCCTGCTCTCTCTCTTCCTGTATATCTATGAGGATCTTCAGCCTCCCAGCCAAATCTGTGTCAGCTCAGTCTGGTGCTGGTTTTTTAAGTATCAGGTCTCTCTGTGGATTGATTATTTTTGTAGAATTACTTCCTCTTGCAGTAGTAGGAGTAGTTGTCTGTTAGTATTACAGATTATGATAATGCTCCAGAACTGGTTGTACAAATCCCAGGCCCTATTTCCATAAATACTTCCTCATTTGTATGTTTCCCGGCTCAGGGGATAAGTTGACCTTGAGCTCAAACTAGGTATCTGCTTCCCTGCTGCCTTCCCTGACTTTAACAATTAAGAGGGTAATTGCAAACCTGACACTAAAACTCACCCTCAGTGGGCATCTTCATGTTCCCTCTCATGTAAACTGCTGTTCTCTGCGTCCATGTTGCAGATCCATATGTGAAGGTGTGGCTGATGCACAAGGACAAGCGAGTAGAGAAGAAGAAGACGGTGACGATGAAGCGCTGTCTGAACCCTGTCTTCAACGAGTCCTTCCCCTTCGACGTGCCCGCCCATGTGCTGAGGGAGACCACCATCATCATCACCGTCATGGACAAGGACAGGCTCAGCCGCAACGACGTTATCGGCAAGGTAACGCTCCACAGTGCTCTTTGTGTTGTTGCCTTTGGTTACAACACAGAAGTCCCTTCAGCTCCTTGTTACATAAATGTGATGGCAAATGTCGGACTCTTGTCTGAAAATGCGACTAAATAAAGGGACTTTTAGTCAGCAAGCAGCCGCCACTAAGGTCAGACAACTTGTGGGGGCAGCTCACCCTGTGACCATGGCAACCACAGTGAGGAAAACTTTAAAGTAATTAATTACTGAATTATAGACATACATTATTCTCCAGCAGTGAACAAAGAAATCAGTGAAGAGAAACAGTCCAGGAGCAACATTAGCTTCAAAGTGTGATTATCTGGTCAGGGGCCAATAAACAACAGTCATTAGTTAGCAAAAGTTTCTGTATTAATCTTTTCATGCTTGTTTTGTGTCTTCTAATTTAAAGCAGTAGTTTGACATTTTAGGAAATACACTTTTTCACTTTCTGGCAAAGAGATAGATGAGAAGATTCATACCACTCTCGTGTCTGGCAATTAAATATAAGGCTGCAACCAGCAGACGGTTAGCTTAGCTTAGCATGGAGACTGAAAGCAGAGGGGAAACAGCTGACCTGGCTCTGTACAAAGGTAACAAAATTCGCTGACTAGCACCTCTAAGAGCTGTTTCTGACCAGTGCAGTACAAAAATATGTGGTAAGGAGATGCAGAAAGTCTGTATGCAAATTTTCCACGACAGCTACACATGCTGGTTCAGGTGCAAATTATCTGTGTTGCCATGTTCTATTTTCCTCAAACGAAAGACATAAATAAATTGCTTATTTTCCTCCTAAATAGTGCCCATGTCCACTACACACAAAAATCCTATCCAGACAGTGTCTAAGAGGCTTAGGTTACATTACCCCTGAAGTTGGTACTAATGCTAGCTGTTGGGGCTAACCCCTATCTGTAAACAACATGTAATGTTTGCAGGCATATCAGTGACTACCATCTTCATAGTCTCCCAGCTGCTGGGCGATCTCATGCCATATGTCGTCCTTTATATGGTTGTTGGGGTAGTTACTGCAGTGTTTGTAGTACAATATTGGGTGTTGAGGAACCAAATTGATATGACGCTCCTTCATTTTGGCAGCAAGTTGACCTCGAGGTATGAGCTAGAACAAAGGATTTCATCATACATACAGTATATTACCACAGGCTGAAATCCACTGAAATCGAGGTCTTACTGATGAAGAATAACTTGTATTCTCTCAGTCTTTATTTAGATGAAGATTGAACTGTTCTACGCGGACGTGGAAGAATTCATAAGAGTGCGCCAAATCTTTTCCTTGGTTGCTGTGAAACTGCTTTAAAACGGCTCACTAATTTACACCTTATATGTAGTTTGCTGGACCATAAAAAAAAAAAAAACAAAGTGTGAAAACTCTGTTTTACAGGAGGTAATGTGCCGGACTATTTCTTGGTTGGGAGCAGTTGCTAGGCAACCAGCAGAGACTCCAGGGAGTTACAGCCAAGAAATAGGCTTCATTGATTAAGGTTGCAACGGCAAAATCGGTTTCAAAATCCATAAGTGATGCAGCCTGTGAGAGACCTGAGACCACTCTTTCTCCTTCATTTCATTACCTTTTCAACTCATCGCTGCTCTCCGGCAGTGCCACTGCTCCAGATGCAAAATATCGCACAATAACATCGTGGCTCTTTCCAAAAAACTGCTGCCGGGTCTGAATAAAGACAAAACTAAGGCTGACAGAAAAAAAGCCATTTCTTTAACATGAAAAGGGATATAGATTATTTTACAAGTCTACATCGTCATCTCTTCTCTTCTCCCTCTCTCAGATCTACCTATCGTGGAAGAGTGGACCAGCGGAGGTGAAGCACTGGAAAGACATGCTCGCTCGGCCGCGTACTAACGTCGCCCAGTGGCACGCTCTCAAGGCCTGATCGCACTGCCCAGCTTCCTCCATGGCCCCTTCCCGTCTCCTACTCCCCCTCCTCCCTCCCCTCCTCCCACTCCCGTCCTTATGCACAAGACTGACTTGCTGCCAGGCTGCGAAACACGGGTACAATTAGCCATCTGCTCTCTTAAACCTTTAAACTCTTTTCTCTTTTATTTCAAAATCTCTATTCCTCTCTGGCTCTTCTCACCTCCTCTGTTCCCTCTCCTTCATGCGGCCGTGTCTTAGTTCCTGTGTCTCACCTACTTTGCCAATGGTCCCCCTGTTTCTGACTGTCTGTATGTCTGTCTGTCCTTATGCACTTTGCCTGTGGAGGTCTGATGTTCAGTTTCTTTGTCGACCCCTTGGTTCTGAACTGCACTGCAGCCCCTGACCCATTAATGGTGCCAGTCCCATGGGATCACAGAGAATCTTAAGTAACGATCTAATCTCATATAATCCTATTGTATGACTATTCCAGGTACACAATACTATACAGTATGTACAATATGTACATATACATATTAATATATTAGGCGAATAGATTGGCAGAACTCCCCCTATACACATGACTAATATACAGTATGTTATCCATAGCCTGTCTGCTGTTTCCCATCTCTCCTGTCTCTTCATTTGTCGCCTTGTCATCTGTCTCAAGTGTACAATATCCTCTCCCCATTTCAGTGCTCCCTCCTTTTACTCAAAAGTGGTTTAATGTTCAGCTCAAGTTGTGGAAAGCAATCAATACTCGGTGTTTGATGAATCCAGCTGAACTCAAGATGGAGTTGTTGATACTGCTGTCTCTTTTCTCCCTCCTCTTTTTTTTCCTCTCTATGCTCTTTATCTCCTTTTTTCCTTATTGTTCCCTCTTTCTCATCCTCTGGCACAATATTAGTGAATCCAACCCTCTCTGGACCCCCACCCTCTTGTCGTCTGTGTGCTGTGGGTGCTGTGCTGTAGCTCCAACAAAAATAGAGATTAAAAAAGAAAAAAATAAACTGAACTTTCCGGAAACTGGGAAAGCGGGAACACAATAAACTTACGAAACGGATCGCTCCTGATTTTTCCAGACAAAAAGCCCTGATGTGGAGAGAGAAAAAAGAAGATGAAAAAAAACAACAACAACAAATCCCCCGTGATATGATGATGTCATTTTTCACAGCATCACCAACTGAGGAAAACAATTTCAAATCTTCCAATTTTAAGGTGAAAACAGAAGCAAAAAGGTTGCGCTGTTTGTGCACACTTCTGTCTGTTTATTGATGCTATGAATTCTTTTTGCTGCCCTGTGCTGTTGTCTTCTGCTGATGGGGGTCAACCTCCAGTTTTGACTGTATGGTGTACTGCGTTAATGTGTGCCTGCCGCTGAGTGTGTGAGCGTGTGTGTGTGTGTGTGTTCACAGGAGCAACACAATTCAGACTCGGCAGAAATCTTCTTCTCTTTTCTCTTTCTCACCTTGTGCTTTTCTTGCTCTTCTTACTGCCATTGTTTCCCCCGTCCTCCTTTACTGCCCTGCCTTCTGAACGAGGGCTCAGTGAAGTTCTATCTGCACTTTTTGAAAATGTAATAACAATAATAATGATGATGACAGTTTTGATGATGATTATAGTACCGGTGAAAATTAAGGGAGGAGTATCTGAGAGGGTGAGCGGCAGCTGGGGAGAGGAGACGTCTGCTCTATGATTTCAGGGTTTGGAGATGAGGTGGAGGACACAGAGGATGGATGTAGGGCTCTCATCCTCCTCTTTTTGTTCCTCTGTTTTCCTCAGTGTACCTGTGTACAAGTGTGTGCGCGTGTGTGTTTGTGTGTCAGCTACCAGACTCCTGGTGGCAGGCTGCTAGTGTCTGAAATGTCAGGTGAGGATGGAGAGATCAGGCTTGTCACACGGAGGCCAGCCAACACAGTGGTGCTGTTACACAATGTGTTGAACAACAGGGAGCATGGTCAGAGCTCTAACCAAGAGTGTGGATGCTCCTGTGTGAGTCTATGATGCTCAATAATTGGTGTATATACATCAGACCGGCAATACAGCAAAATGTCAAGGCTGTGCTCCCTATTTGGGAGATAGAAAGCCGCAGATCCTGTAGATGTCAAAGCAGTTTGACGTGTGTTTTATTATGATTCAGACACGCCTGTATGCATTTATTTCTTGTTAGACAAACGCTTGTTTTGTAGACATATCTAATAATTGTTTTGTGACCGAGCCTGAACCTGAGCTTTCTCAGTATCTTAATAAATTCAGGTTGATCACTGTCGTGCCCCTTCAGCCTTCCCCCATCAAAGTAGATATATAACCAAACACAGTGGATGAATATTGCTTCAGGGGTGGAGGATGATTGCATCTGTTTGTCCTACAAAGACAACTGACAGCAGCAGAGAGGAGAACAGTGATAGCAGCAAAATGTTTGGCTAATTGTGGCAAAATCTGGTTGGATTAACATAGGTTGACGCCCATAGTCTGTTGATTTGTTAGAGGCTAGAGAGGAGCAGTGAGAATTGTGAATAATACAAGAGCGTAAAGAGAGTCTTCCTGGCTGAACATTCGCTAAACCTAATTAGATTGAATCACCAGGTATCATGAGCCTAAGTGTTTTCTGTGATAGCATTGACTGTATAAAATATTGGACTTAAGTACAGTGATGTCACCCACTGGCTTGTGGAGTTGTTTTGAAGCCTCGAGATTGACATTTTGTTCATCGCCATCTTGTTTTTTTGGAGCCAGAAGTAACCATATTTGGTGACAGGCTGGAGCTGTGGAGGAGCGAGGGGAGGATCTGACTGAGAAGCCAAGGAAACTATCAGCAGAAAGTTTGTCACTCAAAGCGGCCCACCTTTATGATGTGTAACTTTAAGCATTAATAAAATGTAAACTGGTGACTTGTATAGAAATTCGGTCCCCGTACAGTTGCGATGAACAGGGAAATTAGCTAAAAAGACCAAAACCAGGCTGTAAATGTTTATGTCTGCTGTGAAGTTGGAGGTCTGCAGGGATTGACTGGCTTCTGGAGCCAGCCTCAAGCAGCCATTCAAAGAACTGCAGTTTGTGGCTTCACTTTTTAGCCCTGGAGGTTGTCATTTGGTAAATACTCAACAGTTTGATCCAGGCTGAGATTTAGTTGGAGACCATACTGTATGACTATATTGCAGTAGCCTCCCATTCCAGCTTACATTACCTATCCATCAGTAGTAACTGTCCCTAACAAGCATTATTTAGCGGTTTACCACACTGACAATATTCAAGTCTTATTGTTCCTCCGATCTCAGCGTAAACATCTTGGTTAACTCCTTACACAACAGCTAATCCGCATTTCCTGTTTCTAACGAGGCCATCTTTAAGTTTCTGTCATTGTTCACAGAAACTATAAACGACAGTGTATCACAGACAGTTGTTGTGATATTAGATGATGGTCCGATCTGCTGCTGTGCGATACTGTAGAACCAGATTAGACATCTCTTCCCTGAGTGCTTGAGAGCACCACAGAGTGTACCGGTAGATGCTCTGCTTGTCGGGCACATTCAGCTCAGCTCGATGTTTCTGTAACGTAAATAAAACAAAGCAGCAACATGAATACTTCAGCCATTAAGAGCTGCTCACACAGACGTCTACTCTTCCTTAGTGTACACTCGACGGTAACAGTCTGTCTGTCTGTGTTTTCACATTCATGAAGTCCTCTGAAGCATAATCCTGTCAGCTATTCTGGATATGTTGTTAACTGGGGCAGCTTAGTTTTTATGTCTAAATGAGCATCCACCTTTCAATCATCGCTCGTGTTAGACTGACTTAGCAAGCAAATATAATCAGTTGTTTGTTTTGGAGCTGAGGCATCACTGCTTCCTTTGTAGTTCCTGCTAACTCTGGCCCCATTAAAATCCTTTCTTAAAACAGTGAGAGCCCTGCCATGGGTTTTATTTTCTGTTAGTATCTTGTGCTTTTGTGCTTGTTTTGATATGTCATAACAATAACCTGATCACCAGGAGAGAGATTGTGTAACTGTAGTCTAACGTGCACCAGGTTCGTCCTGGTCTTTTGTTTCTATAAGCCGGTCCGGGCAGCACACTGTGTGCTGTGAGTGTGTTCTGGACAGTGTGTCTTGTGAGGCTTGGTGCTGGCTGCTGCGATGCACTGATCCAGTCCAGCACCCTTCAGAACAATTGGCCAGCCGTGGAACAGGGCCCACTGTTTTGACAGCCACTGCCTGCAGTGTCACAGCACATTACACTCCCATTAGGTGGTCAGAAAGGAGCAATATCTGCTTTCTTGGACCTGTGGGACTCGCTATTTGCGAAGGTAATACTGGCCAAGAATAAAACCAAAACTATGGAGCGCTCTCATTAGTAAGCACGAAGAGGATGATGGACAGGGATAAAGGCTCGTCAGTCAAAACGAGGGAAATAATCAGTAGGCTGTGCGAAGCTGTGAAAACCAAACGTGGTTTGAATGTGCAGGTGTGCAGGTGATGAGTCAACACAATACCTCTGCTATTTCCTTTCACCAAGATTACAAGTAGCTGTGATAAATTGCCATGCTAGGAGGCTTTACAAAGCTTAGTCATCAGTGACCCTGTAAACTGGGGGATATGGCTTTATTTTTAGTAACATGAGGCACAGTGTGATGTCGCTGATCCTCGAAGGTAGACTGGAGGGCTGCAGGATTTTACTGAGTGCTTCGGAGTACAGACTTCTTGCTTGATAGTTCTACTTTTAAAAAGTTAAATAGGACGGTCATCAAATAATTAGCCTGTGACTGGGCAAAGACAAGAGGTTACTGAGCTAAATGGAACAGTGAAATGCTAGAAAATGTGTTTCTTTGTCATTTTATTACCCATTGTGTTTAGCTGACATTGGCCTCACCAGACCCCAATGCTGTGTATGTAAAAAGACTAATAACGGCAAAATTAACCATTTGTTCTCCTTTAAAGTGGCTAATTTATCTTTTAACAATACCAATGTATCAAATGACAATGGACGAATGTGAAAGTGGTCACACACACATAGAGAATTTAGCTGAATCTGCAGCTCTCCTCGGCTTTTTAGTGAGTTTCAGCTCATTGTTTAGCTATCCGGCCCACAGCTTCATTGTCTTGGCTCACTCTCACCGCTCTTATAACTTTATTTTCAGTGGCTTCAGGCAGCTGATTTAAGTGGAAAAGCTCTAAAGACCCACCACGCACTACCTGCTCAGCAGCAAACAGCAGACAGACACAGTTAGTGTCTAGCTGGTGAACATAGTGGAGCATTTAGCAGCTAAAGAGCCAGATATTTCCCTCAGGAGCTAGTAGAGACCAAAAACAAATAAAAGAGAGTGAATATTGGACTCACATTCATTGGGTGGACAGAAACGTAACTCCAAATGAATGACATCTACTTTCATAACTGCAGCTGTTTGCTGACAAGTTTGTCGTATCAAAAATGAAAATGTGATGATATGTCAGTTAGGCTTGGGCAGTATCGAGGTATTATGGTATACCAGGATATAAGTATAACCCCCAAGATATGATTTTCAATACCGTCAAAAGTTCAGATATTCCTTTGTCTATTAAACTGATACAGAGATGCTGTATTGAGGCGAGGTAGTGCACAGCACACGCCACCAGGGGTCAGTCTCTACCAGTGGAAAAGGCAGCTGAGCTGAGAAAGATGGCGAATGTAAGTGTTGGGGAGAATGTTACAGGACTAGTGAAAAAGAAAAATGCCTCTGCCTCTGTTTGGGAGTGTTGCCTCATGTAACTTTATCTTGAGATGACTTCTTCCCACTACAAAATGATTTTATTAAACACATCATCTTTGTTCAATCCACAGATGTATCAGTATCCGCCATGGCAACAAGTTCCATCAGGTCCTCCAGCAAAAAGGGTGCTTATTTCCTATGTATTCATTTTTTGGTGGGCTGTAGTATTCAAACTAGGGGTGTAACGGTACACAAAAATCTCGGTTCGGTATGTACCTCGGTACACAAGTCACGGTTCGTTTTTTTTCGGTTCAGTAATGGAAAAAAATAGACAACTATTAAATATCTTTTACTTATTGGTAACCTTATTAAAACATACCACCACAGCAGTTAACTCTTTTTACACAATTTTTGAATGAAACAAATATATAAAATCCTGCTTTTTCACATTGTTTGAATGAAAATAGAAATATAAAAGTGAAAAATAAAATCCTGCTGTTTTTTTAACACATTTTTTGAATGAAAAATATAAATATAAATTTCTGCTTAAACAGTTTTACTCAATTAAAATAAAAAGTATAGTGCAGCTGGTCAGCTTTAAAGCCTGCTCAGATTCAGTTTCACTAGGAGCTTACTTAGCTTTCCCACTTTGTTAAAGTGCAGTAAACAAAACATGCTTATATCTAAAGTGCAGCTTAAACAATTTTACTCAACTCCAATGGCGTTGGTTATTTCTTTAGCGTGATGGTCAGGGAAAGGCTCTCTCTTTTTAAACGACGACGATATCATAGTTTGCACCAGATTGCTTTTTCTAGTCGTGCCGTTTAACGTTCAAACTCGGGTGGTGTCGCTTTAGATGCGTTAGCATGTTAGACGTGTTTCCAAGTACATACCCGACCGCTGTTCTGCAGTGTCGGCACACTGCTTTTGTCTTGTCAACTTGTTTATTTCCATCTTCGTATCTTACCCTGAAACCAAAGTGTTCCCAAACGGAGGACTTAAGGTTTGCGGGTGGGTCTTCAGGTTCGTCAGGCTCACTTGCCATGTTGTCAAAATGCGAGAATGCGCTGCACAAAGTGAAAGCGGAGATTTACGGTCGGACTCGGTCCGTCACTCAATTATGTCCGTCGGGGAACTAGATATTTTAAATGGTTCGGCTTGCAAAAACGGAATTAAAATAAAACAAAATAAAATAATATCCTGCGCCCAATAATTCGGTACAGGGTCATGCCGAACCGAAAGTCGCGTACCGAACGGTTCAACACAAATACATGTACCGTTACGGCCCTAATTCAAACCCAACAGGACTTGTTGTTATAGACTGATGGCAAGAAGCACAGCATTGTGGGCTAGATTTTGACATATAACATACATGCTACAATGACTTTTGTCACAAGTAGCTCAGCTTTTACTTTACACAAATACCATCATATATCATATAACCTGGTGAAATATCAGGAAGGTAGGAAGGTATGAAAATACAGATAGCGCCCAAGCCTAATTGTAGGTGATGTGTAACTTAATTATTGCAATTTTAAATGTTATTCTTGTCTTCTAGCTTTATTAAAACCTAATATTTAGATAAGTATTTAAGTGCTAACCCTTCGCTTTGCCATAAACTGCATATTTGATAAAAGGTAAAAAAAAAAAAAACCTCAGTCATTTCCATAAAATTAGGAGAAGTCACAAAGTATCAAGCTGATAAAATAATGTTAAAGTTTTTAGGGTGAAAGGAAGAGCTGGCGACTTGTTCTGTTACCTCTAAAAAGTGGCAAAAACAAAGTCCTCCGGTGTGACTGTATTATTGCCTTTACGCTCATAAAATTCAGTTTCTGAAGTTATTTACTTTTGGAAACTGCGTGTATCACAGTGGCGTATGATTCATCACAGAGTCTCCAGAAAGTTGTACTTTCCACAAAATAACCAGAAGTCTCAAACAGAATGTTCTCTCATCCCCGGCAGTCAAACAGCAGCACCATTAAAATGGATGGTGAGCTCAGAGCCAAACAGTATAAAGGAGAAAGCTATTTCCAAATCCCTCTTTTATTATACTGCCACCTGTCTCACACCTCTAAACGTATTGCGTTGTGTTGGCACCAACACTGTCAGCAACGACCTTCAACAATCCTGAGCTCATGAATACAGCATGGCAGCATTGCAGATGCTACCAGTCAAGACTTTTCCTTTCAGACTAACTCCACTCTGTGTACTTGCTCTCCTTGTGTTCGGCCTCCGCTCTGTCTTTCATCAGTGTTTCATTCCCTGGCGAAGCCAACTGGTTGGTGCAGGTGTGGATAATTACTGGTTGATTACTGAGGTTTAATTCAAGGAGACAGGCACAGCCAACACTGCCCACAACTTTGCCACTGAATAAAGGCTCTTAAAATTGACTTTTCAGTTAAGTAAATGACATTTTTATTCAGTTTATTAGATTTCTCTCTTGTTAGCGTTCAATCTGTGGGGTTTTGGAACGCTTTCTGATCACTATTTCCAAGTTTTCTGCAAATGTATTCAGTTTTAAGCACAGACAGTTTGTCACAGCCATGTTAAACATTATGCCTGTTAAACACAACCCAATCGCCAGTAAAAATATCAACATTGTACATTTCTGCACACCATGGATATGTTACATTTGCATGTTATTGAGCAGCAGATACTTTAAAACTTTGAGTTTCACCAGTGCTGTGGTTAAGGTGTGGTTTGGTTTAGGCACAAAAACACTTGGTTATGGTTAAGACAAGATCATGTTTTGCTTAAAATACCTGGTTTTGGGGGCACAATCCTGGCAGGAATAGCAGGGACGTCTCTATAAATAACATCTGCTTTTCTTGCCGCTATCCCGGCTTTTCAGGCGCTATCCCTGCTTGAAAAACAGCGATGTTTCAGTAAAAAGCAACCACTATTCGTGCCACTATCCCCACTTAAAAAGCAGCAATGCCTCTGTAAAAAACAACCACTTTAATGCCACTATCCCAGCAGGAAATGCAGCGTTGATTAAGTAAAAAAAAACAACCACTTTTCATTTCACTATCCAGGTCAAAAACACAACAATATCTCTGGAAAAACAGCGTTGGTTGGCCACAAAACATCCACGTTAGTTGCCTAAAAAGCCGCTGGAAACACAGCAGTACCTCCCTAAATAACAACTGGTTTTGTTGTCTGTTGGTCTCAAACAGGGGTCTGCAGCTGGGCAGGTGCCTCGCCTAGGCAATACACCATCCACCATCCCCCCTAAAGTCAGCTCATACACCACATCACTTTAGAAACACTGATATGATGCATATGAAACATAGAAATGTAATCGTGGTTCGCAGAACCATACATTTCTTCTGCAAGACATCAGCATGCAGCCATTACCACTGTTAGCATGCTGACATTAGCATTTCACAGAGCTGTTAGCATGACTGTAGACAGCTGGATATAGTGAGGAAGAAGATTCATCTCCATCTTCACTCAGATATTTATTCAAGGGATGGGTGTGTCCACCCCAAATTTATCATTGTCACCTGCAGCCTCTTGTCTCTGTTTGCTTTCTAAATAACTGAAAGCTTTATTGGCTGAAGGGGTCACACCTGTTTGCCAAGGGATTAGCAAGATATTCTTCTGAGCCTGGTGATATTGTTTGTCCTTGTCATACTCTCAGCCCGTTCCTTATTCCGCAACACTAGTTTTCCTTGATGGATATGGCTTTCTTAAGATGAGTGTCAATGACTCACTGAATTGGAAAGGTGCCTGCTTTGCTGTAGTTTGTGTGATATTAAATTAAGGCTACACTGTGCTTTATGTCTTGTGTGTGTGTGTGTGTGTGTGTGTGTGTGTGTGTGTGTGTGTGGGTTAAAATCAGGCTGTAGTAATCTCATCCTGGAGGGATTGCAGTTGATGTTTTATTCTGCTGAATCATATTATGACGGCTGAGTCAGCCCAGAAGTCTTCTGGGTCACCTTTGTCATTTGTCAAGTCAGTGTGTGAGTGTGTGTGTGAGTGTGCGAGTCTCGCCCTGCGCAGACAGACCTCACCTCCCCTTACTCACCCTTTCAATTTTTTTAAGCATCTGGTGAAAACCAATGTGACTTCTCCCAATCAGGGTTCAAGTAAGCATTATTTGAATGGTAACAAACACGAATATGAAAAACAATAATGAGTAATAATATGTTTTTTTCTTTCTGTTCACATTTGACTGTTGGTCAGTGTGTATGTATGTGTGTGCTTGGTGTTCTTGTGTTTGGTTTCTTTCTTTATAAAAACGTGATAAGAAAATTCTTCTGTTTTTGAAAACTTTATGTAAATATCGTTGGTGAAAATTAACATTTGTTGTACGCCGAGTTTTCATTTGTCACTTGAACTGATGAAGAAAACAATGATATTGATGAATAACAGTGGTGATGTTGATGATGCTGAAGCTGATTATACCTGCCCTTCTTGAATAAGGGCTTTTGATGTCCGCTGTATTTTTGTTGGAGGTGTCGTGAGGTCGGGGCAAGAGAAACAAAAGGATGGAGTGATACCCGACACATCCCAGGCCCGCTGTAGCAACACTGCCACATACCTTTTTACCCCCTTTCTCATTTTCAGGAAACAGAAACTGTAGTCTGTGTTATTTACACCGAAAAAACATCTTTGTATTTTTATTACAAACATCAAAAATGGAGCGCTCCTTGGCTGCGTGAGGAGACTGTTCACCTCCCTGTGGAGTCAGTCTGCCCCGGTCGCTTGGCATCACATCTCGCCCTGTCTGATAGGCTTGGGGATTTACTGTAATGCCATTGTGTTAGACAGGATTGGCCCTGTACTGACACTGATGATGCCTTCCTCATTGAATTTGGAGTCATTATTGCTCTGCTGGAGGCCATACATGGGGATGGGCATGTATGGGAGAGGGAATAGACTCCAAGTGGAAGGACGTATACATCAGCCGTCTGACCCTGTAAAGACAATTTGCATGCTTGTGATTCAGCCTCTTATTTTGGGGTTAGACTCATGATTAAGCACAACTGACTGCCGTGAACTCGCCACATAATATGCTCGTCTCCTGCTTAGTCAGATATTTGTAAGAACGCTCAAACTCCAGCAAGAGAAACCTTGGATTAGCGCTATAAACTGCCATACGGCAGACGTAGTGGAAATAAGGGTCTTTAATAATTAAAAATAAATGAGGGAGATTGATCTTTCCAAATGTCCAAAATGTGCCCTGTGCCTTCTCTGTGCCCACTGCTGCATCTAAAAAAATGTAAAATGCCCAGGGCTGTCATCCAGTTATTTTCACTGCAGGTGTCTGTACGCCTACTTCCCTATTTTCCATATGCCACAGCCTTATGAATCTGGCAGGGCCTGCGTACAGTGCAGGGACGGAGCTTATCAGTTTGGTATTACTTTTAGGACTGTCTCCACCACAGATGTGATATGGTACAGCAGATACTCCCAGCAGCTGTCTGCAGGAAGGACAGGGGATACAGTCCTGCCTTCATTTGTAATACCATCCTTTAGAGGGAGTCCCACGGGGAGTTGGAAAACACACACACACACACACACACACACACAATCTGTCGTGTCTTGATGCACTGAAAATAAAATTCCCTTAAATCCAGATCCCTTAATAAACCTGTGTTTTTCCTTTCTCGCTGGTTGTAAATAGATTTTGTGATTCAGTTAGAGTGGCCTCTAACTCCTGCCATAACGTGGACATTTTTAATCAGGTAGATTATAAGCAATACACCTAATTAATCTTAACGCCATAAACCGAAATGCTACGTACCAAGTCTGATGGTGACTCCTTTTGCGTTGAGGGTGATGTCGCGGGTAACACTCCCTGTTTCTTCACCTCCTTTCTCAACTTGCCATGGCCCACCTCTTCAACAAAGAGTGCTCTAACTTAAAACACACAATTGTGATGTGTACAATCTAATTTAATGTATTTATTTATGTATTTTTGCCAACTTTGTATAGTGTATAAATATCTATAAATATATGAAAAATGACAGTACTGTATAGATTTTAGCTGCCTGGTAAGGTTAATAGTATATACTTGGTAGACTAAAAGAAAAAGCGTAGAGCTGTTCAAAAGCCAGTCATTGAGAAAATGCTTTCTGTAAAACCTGGTGCCACTGGCTCTTTTTATATCCTAGGTTTCGTTTCTGGTTTATTTTTTTATTATTGCCAGTGGGATCCAAAGTGTGTGTTGTTTCTTCTTTTTTCGTCCGTTCGTTTGTTAATGGGTTTGTTTCGTAGTTTTTTTTATTTCCTTGACGAGACACAGCGAGGTTCTGGCAGCCAGGAGAGTGCAGTGGAACGCAGACTGGGACCCTGTGCAGTAGTGTATGTGTGCGTGTGCGTGCGTGTGTGTGTTTTAGGTGTGCGTCCGTCCATGGTAGTGCTAGTGCTCTCTGTGCAGTGCCTCCCTCCTCCCTCCCTCTCTGATGTAGTTTGTCATGTGACGCAGTGTGTGTTAAGGTGCAGGATGACTGTTGGCTGAAGCTGGCAGATGCCCTCTCTTCCTCGTTCCTCTCTCTGTGTGTCTCCTCATGTCCACTCTGCTTCTTCATTACGCTTCATCTTAATCCTCCAGTATAGATTTCCACTTCCTCTGCTCAATTGCTCATTTACTCTCCCATTCAGCTGGTAATGCATACACCACCAGAGTCTAATTTCCCAGTAATCCATGCTTCCTCATCTATCTGCGATTCTTTGTCCATTAGCAGCTCCCATCCGTCACCCTCCACATCACCTTGTTTTTCCTGCAGAGCTCTGTGGACCAGAGAATGATTTAGCACAAAAAAAGAGAGCATCCTCATCCCACATCGCACCTTCGTGTTTCTTCTTTTCCTCAAGGTGTTGTACTTTTAGCCTCCTCTCTGAGGAGAGGGGCAGCTGCCGGCTCAGCACGCAGAAACACAAAGCAGCCATATTCAGATGTCAAGCACAGACCTGTGACTCAAATCTATGTTGTGGTGGCGCCACCGCCGCCCCGTTTGTAGCAAAGAGAAAGAGAATAGCCTTAAAGATTGGACCAACTACACAAAAAAAGAGTAGTGGGATATGTGCATTTATAGTGGACTATTATTACCTTCCCTTTCCCACACCAGATTTATTACTCAGTATTCTGATGTGTTGCTTGGTTGCTCTGTACATATCTGTGTAGTACTTCTGTTGATGTCCCTGTGTTAGGATATAGTAACGGGTTCTTACTGGGTGACCTCTGCAGACGTCCTCTCCCTCCTGTCTCGTCTCATTTCCTCAAAAACTTCAAACATTCCATATAAATCTCAAGTGAGAAACATTTTAAAGATGATTAGATTATCATGCAGGCTGGGAGTGACACAGCAGAGGGACCGAACCACAGACATTTCCACTGGAGCCATGATAATAACCAAGACGTCTTGTCTGTGCTCCTGTGTCTCTGAGAACTGGCGGCACGCTCAGCATAAAGACCGGCACACTCACCTCTCTGCTCCTCTGAAAACCCACTTTCACGCCAACCTCACCAGGCTCTGAGAGGTCAGTGGGTCACCGACTGGTTTGAGGAGCCGCTGATCTCCAGAGGGAGTCAGTAGGGTGAGGCAGGTGAGGAGGTGGGAGAGCCCTGGGAGGCAGCAGAGAGGCCCGTCCCTGCGGTCACATCCTGGGTCAGAAGGGAAGGGAGCGAGGGCGTCTCAAGGTCACACCCAGTAGCACTTTGGTTTTGCGTTCCATGTTTTTTTAGCCTCTCCTGTTTTTTGGCCGAGCGGACTGTGATCTTAATGGTTGATTTTCTCGTTCTCCTCCACCCATCAGTGTTACAGAGTGTGTTGGGTGGATGGAGCCATGGAGCTGAGCTCTGGTTTTGTTCCATATTAAAGAATCATTTTTACTACACCTGTGTGCAGAGATTCAATGGTCTTTCTTCCTGTGTTTTGTTTCTTTCAAGGTTATTTGAGGAGTGATAGCCAGTGACGGTGGAGATGCACTAAATGACCAAAAGTATGTGGACACTCAAACACTACACCCAACACAATGCTGCCATAGCTGAGTCCCTTTGAGTTATGTAGGTGTCATGACTCTAGGAGCGACACCACCTTGGTCCAGACTGAATTATGTCAACAACTATTGGATAGATGAAATTTTTGACAGTCATGATCCCCAGAGGATGTATCATTTTTTAACCTTCATTTAAAGGTATATTGTGTAGTATTTATTGGCATCTACTTGTGAGGTTGCAGAACTGAATCCTCTAGAATACAGTGGTCGATGCAAAAACTTAAATGGCCCTGTCTAGAGCCACTGTTTGATTTGTCCATCACAGGCCTCTGTAGAAACAACAGAGAACCCACTCCATATGTAGATGTTAACGGCTCATTATAAGGTAACAAAACACAATGACTTTTAGTTTAAGATGATTACAACCAACGAAAATATAACAAAGTTATGAATATTAAATATAAAATAAATCCCTAAATCCTACATACTGGACCTTTAACCAGGAGATGAAGTCCCATTGATATAAAGAATCTGTTTTTCAAGGGAGACCTGATCAAGACAAAAAGTAGCATAAATAAAACACATAGTTACAGATGGAAACAAATAAAAAGGAAGTAAAAATCAAGCAAAAGGAACTCATATCTCAAAAGAGAAATGTGAAGAAATTAGTTTTGTCACCAGATATTGACCTCTTTTTTCATCTGGATTTTAAAGAGTCTCCCTGACTTTTTCTGTAACGTCATCATGAGGTTGAAGTAAGTTAAATGTCTTGACTACTACTAGATGGACTGCTATGAAATTTGCTGCAAAACTATTGACAATTTAGACTGTAGCTTAGTGCTTACTAGCGAGTGTTAGCATGCTAACATGTTAAACTGAGGTGGAGGACATGGTACAGTGATATAGCTAAACATCAGCATTGTCATTGTGAGAACATCAGCAAGCTGACGTTAGCATGCTGACGTTAGCAATGGACCTTTTTCATCGCTGACATTTTGACTTGTCATTGTGGGGAAAAAGCACAGGTTAAAGTGATAACGTTAACAATGGTTTGCTTCCATTAAGTGTCCCAGTAAGATATTCCAGTGAACCAGCATGGACAATACCAGGGCCTCCTATAAGTGGGATCCAGCCATCTTTAATATTATTGAATACAGCTGTGCTCTCCTACTATGACACGTCAAATTGTCGGCTGTGGAAAAGGTCTGTCAAAACATCACTGTGTGGAAGTACAGCCTCGCAGAGCTGCTCTTAGACTCTTTGTGTCGTTAAAGACAGACAATATTACACAAAACGACAGACACAATATTACACAACAATCCCCCCCCCCCCCCCCCCCCCCCCCACCCTCCACACCAGTCCATATTAATTGGCCTTTGTAGATCAACTGATAAAGAAAAGGAAATTAAGAGAATAATAATAGAAAAAATCATAAATAAATAACATTAAATCAAAATGAAAGAAGAAAGAAAAATAAAGCAATAAATAGGCTATAAGGACTATGACCTAGTAGATGTGCACATAAAATCTTTCACTTTGTCGATAAGAGAAGCCCAGGCACCAATGGTTGACTGTTTGGCATTATGCATTTTAGCTACCGACATCTCCATATATGTTATATCTCATAGGGATTGTAGCCAATGATTCAAGAAGAGAGAATGAGGAGCCTGCCAACAAACTGCTAACAGCCTCTGATAAGACAGGAGATCTAAAGAGAACGTATCATTCAATAGGAGCAGCTTTGGACAACATGGCACATGAATATTAAGTAGATCGGTTAAGGTTCCAGCTTCTCAAATGTGTCAGTTTACTGTTTTTTTAGTCCTCTATGATAGTTATGAATATATTTGGGTTTTATGATGTTGGTAGAAAAAACAAAAAACACAGAAGATTTAAGTCAGGCTGCACAAAAAATCCTTGCTAACATGACCCCCCCTCCAGTAAAGCTGTACCCCCCTAGAATAATTTGAGACACAATTAGTAATTTTTGAACAATGCAGTAGTATTTATTGAAAGCATAATGTAAGTGGTGCTCATTGTAATCGCGCAATAATGTGCTATTTAAATCTTAAAAGATTTAGTCCCCCCCCTCCCATTCCTAGTAGTGGTATATCCCACACTCTTTCCAAGGGGCGGGGCTAGCAGCCATTAGTACTTCGCAGCAGTACAGTGTTGCCAACTTAGCGACTTTGTCGCTATATTTAGCGACTTTTCAGACCCCTCTAGTGACTCTTTTTCAAAAAAGCGACTAGCGACAAATCTAGCGACTTTTCTGATGTTATTGAAGACTTCTGGAGACTCTGTTGTGAGAGCACGTATCATTCTTAGTCTTCTCAACGGGCAGCGGATGCTGCCGTGAGCTCCTCTCTCGCCCCAAAGCACTCACAGACGGCCCAGTCCTCCCTCCCAGCAGCAGTCAGAGCAGGAGACGTTAACCCCTCCACGTCCAGACTCCAAGTGAATCGCACATGCGCGGAACTGCCGCTGGCTGATCTATCGCTCTGATCCCGACCTGGTTTACAGTCAGGGCGGGATGTAAATGTAAAATTTTCTTTGTCTAATATAAATCACTGAAAAAAGGTTCATTTGTAGTTCTAAACATATTCAGGGTGTTTTTTTACTCAGTTTTTGTCTCCCACGATGTTATTCCTCTCTCCTACAGCATCCATTACAATTACATGCATATGGACAATTATGCAAATTAGGCGATGACGTCATTTAGCGAGTTCTAGCGACTTTTAGGACAGCCAATAGCTACTTTTCTTACTGAGGAGTTGGCAACAGTGCAGCAGTAGCAGCATGTGGCTGGACCCGGCTGCCCACATCGTGCATCGTGGGGTAAGATGTACACTCACACAGACACAATTTCACTTACACAAGTTACAACACATCCTATTTACTGTTACAACAAGCCCCAGGCCCAGGCTGATAATATAAACTGTCTGCAACATTTCTCCTGCATTGTTCAAAACCCTACTCAATTACGAGTGCTGCTAAGCTAAAAGCTAATGATTAAGCTCAGAGTTTAGTGATAGAGAGGACAGGAGAGAAAGAAGAGGGAGAGGACAGGACAAGAGCAGTCAGTGGCGGAGCGGCTCGTAGCTAATGGGTACCTGTCTGTAGGCTCTCCACCTGTCAGTGAGACAAACATGAAAGACGTGCAGTCTAACCGAGGAGCGTCATTACGCGCGACTATTACGCACGGTTGTGAGGTGCGCAGCGGCAGATGTCACAGCACACTGTTTATGAACCAGTTTACCAGTTTAATTGCAGGAAATGTTTAGCTGTGAAGCCATTTCTCATAAGTAATTTGATTTCAATCAATCAAGGTCCTATGCCTGCCTGTTGGAGAGACAGAGAGAAGATTAAAGCTAATTGCGGTAAAAGATGCTGTATAAAAGACAGGCTACAACTTTTTTTCCTTGTCCCCCCCTGGAATTATTCTCTAAAATTTTACTGTTTATTGTCCCCCCAACTATGAAATGGGATTTTTGCCCCGGCTCCTGGGTCAAATGACCCTGCAGTAGTCATGGGTATTTATCAGCTCCGGCTCTGATCCACATGGATGAAAACACAACACCCAGGTGAACGCACAAATTTTAGCTCCTTTACCGGTCAGATGCCATGACGTGGCATCCCAAAATAATGTCTGTCTCCACCCAAGCCGTGCTCAAACATATTTCCAAATGCACTGAGTAAAGAAAGACTGAAAAAGTAACAGATATGTCAAAGGAGTAACCACTGTTACATTTTCGCTGGCCCCCATGCTCCTTCCTACTGTTTACTAACCTGTTTTCCGGTGACTTCCAACATGACACACCAAAAAAAAAAAAAAAAAGACCCACACAGAAAGGCATACTCGTTCCCTGCAGGGCAATGGGAAAGCAGTATATAGCCTATTTTTAGCAGGTTTACCTGTGTTTAAAAAAACAAACAAACGTGTACACACGTAATTTTGGTGGACGAGGGGTATAGGTCTAAGATATCATGATATGCTGTAACATTTCTCTTAATTGGAAGTAATGCTTCAAAAAATACAATACCAAAAAAAAATTCCACAACAAAATGTGAACAGGGGGCGTCCACATACTTGTCACCACATGGTGTATCTCTGTTTTTTATTTTTATTTATTTATTTTTTTAAATCCAACTCACCACACATACACAAATAGTGTAATTAAACTGCAATATAAATAATTAGAACCTGGAATGACACCATTCCAGTTTAACATGTTCCACCACGAGCTGATAGAGGCTGCAATTTGCAAAGGTTGTTTTTGCCTTTGAGTGCAATTAAAAATGTATAATGGAAAGCGTCTGCTCTGAGCAGCGCATTAGTCAGCATGAAGGTAAATGAATCGCACAGCTACATGTTACACTCTGAGGGAATCTTTCATCCCACTTTCAAGGATGACGACAGATTTTCTCATTAATTAGCGCTTGCATTGTTCATACAGTTTGCTTCACTTCTGACTTCAGTCCAACAGCTGTGTGTGTTTCAGCTTCAGTCCATCACACATCAAACATTCAAAGGCATATCTCGCAGCATCAACATGACAGTGGAATCGTTTGCCTTTAATTTAATCTGCTTCCCATCAGGTTACGGGATATCCTGTCTTGTACAGGTTTGGGCTTAAAATGTCTAATTTTATCCCTGAATCCCCCTCTGCTCATCTCAGCCTGCCTCCTTAGCATTACACGCACCAAAGCTGACTGAAACTCGAAATGGAAAAAGATGACAATGCAATTTACTCCAAACCGTCCGTGCCAGATTTGCCTATTAAGTACAGAAGTCAAAAAGGAAGCAGGAAGGAGATAAGACCCAGAACAGTGAGGCGGTGAAGCAGAGAGAGCACCTCTGAGACCTGACACACAAAGAGGGGTCTTAGCGCCTGAGCTGTCTCTTTATGTCCCTCTAAATATTAATTCCATGCTATTCTATGGCAGACACAGAAACAGGTTATTGAACCGACAGAGAAACCATCGAGATTCTCCTCCCGGTGCAGCAGAGTATCAGAGCTGGGCAGGAAACGCAGACGAGCAGCGAGCCAGCCGAGCTCCTGCAGACAGGGGCCGAGGTTTCGTCCCTCCCTGAACTACAACAGACGGCTGCAGGCGAGCCAAGTGCATCAACTCGACGGGAGACCCGTGCTTGCATCACCTCCATCTATTTTTAGACCCACTGCACCCACCTTTTTTCTCGTCTTTTAAGCTCCCTTTGTATTCAAAGTGTTGTCTCAAGTGTAAACTGTTGCAGAAGGTGCAGCATTTTATCTTTTTATTTCCCCAGTATTACTGTCAATTTGATGAAGAATCTGGCCTATATAACTGAGCCTGGCTACATCTCAGTCATGTAACGTGAATTATGCAGATGCAGAACAAACGCAGATTGCTGTACTGAAGAGATGAACAATCATGTGGAGAGTCTGCAGGTTTTTCATTTCAAACAGAGTACAGCAGGTGCTTCCACTGATCAGTTACTCCTCTCTGACTCTCTGGATGAAGTTGTTATAATAAGCGAAATCATCTGGTGTAATCTTTTGAGTGGAATGAAAATCGGCGCCCGGTCTATTGCTGCTGTATGCATCCTGTGAGTTTATAATTAGAAATGCCAATAATGTGCACATTGTGTTTAAGAGAAAAGAAGCAGGAAATGAGACTGTCAGTTCCAATGATGCAGGCGTTTCCCTGTAGTTATTTTTTGGAGAAGATAATGAACAGTCTCAGGCTTGGCACGACAGCACGTCAAGCAAGAGAGACTGTGCAACACAAGCAACAGCTTGGTAAAGATAGGTTCCTCCGACTGCCAGCGTTTGGACAGATGGAGGGAGCAAGAAGGGATGTGACAGAGGTGAAGATGCAGTGCGAGTCCAAGGAAATGAGATGGAAAGAGAAGGAATAGGAAGTGAGAATTAAAGGAGTGTGTGTGGAGATGATGTGACGACAATCCATTGTCAGATTTAGTGATCCACGGGGTGGTCAGGTTGTCATGGAAAAACCCCAGATAGATTTTATACTGTAATTCCCACCTAATAATGAAACAGGGAAGAAAATCACACTGTTTGAAGTGTTCACACTGATGTAATGCACAGGTTCTGTATAAATATCTCTTTTTTACACCTTTAATTGATGCAAAAATCCTCCTGTTTGTGCTTAATTAGTAAGAATATGTATCTGTATCTTAATCTGGAAAAATGACACTGATGTCCAGCTCAGACTGTTTCTCCAGATGTCCTAAATACACCAGGAGCTGAATATCCTCCAGATTAAATAGAGGCGCTCATGTAGATGCATGTGTACAGATGTATAGATGGTGTACGGACATTTTCTCCTGCTAACAGCGGTGGATGATAACTCCCTGTCTCGGATGGACATTTTTTATCAAGATGTCATGCAAATTTCAAGCCATCCATCTTTCCTTTTTTTTCTTTTTTTTTTTTTTTTACATAACCTTACATCTTTTCTGGGCTAGACAGAAACTACAGCCACTGTGGCATCACACTGCCATCCAATGGACACATGGAGAAACTGTCCAGTCTGCTGAGGATGTTTGGTAAGAAAGCTGCACGGCTAAAATTTAATGTAAGTCAGTTCTATTTACAAATCACAAATTTGACTCAAAAGGCTTTACAATATGTACCTCATAGGACAGATAAGGAACTATCAGATATGTATTATATACACTTATAACCCACAACATTAAAACCACTGACAGGTGAAGTGAATAACATTGATCATCTTGTTACAGGTCAGTGTTCCGCTGGTAAACCCTGGGTGTTAGCATTCATGTAGATGACACCTTGACATGCTCCACCTTTCCAAACACATCTACCACACCAAAAACTGATCAGGAACAGCCTGAGGAATGTGACAAAGAGCTCAAAGCATCGGCCTGGCCTCCAAATTTTCCAGATCCCAATCTGACTGAGCATCTGTAGGACTTGCAGGCACCCCAGAGTCAAGTCCAATCCACAGTGGGTCCTCCTTGGTTTGGATTTGGCTCTGACCTGTCAAGGCATGGACACAGGGCCTCTTAGGGCGTTGGCTGTGGAACATTTGAGTCCTGTGGCTTGCAAAATGGGGTACCGGAAGGTCCTGTATGCTCGATCGGATTGGGATCTGGGGAATCTGGAGGCCAGGTCGACACCTTGAGCTCTTTGTTATGTTCTTGGCTCATTGTTCTGCTGTGGGGGGGGGGGCAGTGTCATAGGGGAGTGCCGCTGCCATGAGGGGGAGGTACTTGGCCTGCAACGGTGTCTGGGTGGGAGGTGTCTTAAGTGGCATCCACATGAATGCCAAGACCTGAGGTTTCCCTGCAGAACAATGGCCTGTAACAAGATGATCAGTGTTAAATGCTTCACCTATCAGAGGTTTCAGTGTTGTGGCTGATTGTTGTAAAATACCTTACATAAATATATATATGGAGCTGTGCAAAAATATGCGTGCAGAAATAATTATTTTAAGGTAGTTCAGTGACACATTGGAGTAAAACAAGTCAGGGAAAACAGGCAGGTCATGTGGGTGTACCGTACATAACATAAATACAGGTATAAATATGAATAATAAATACAATATACATCAAATATATATCAAGGTATTTAGTTTGGATGTATGTACAAGACATATATAAAAACTATATTACATATATGTCTATCACAATACTCACACTATACCATAGTGTTGTGCACCACACTTTAGGCCCTTCTATTTAGCATTTCTAACCATTATATAAACATTTAATAAATGTATATAACACACTGTTATCTATATGTAAGTAAATACTTACTAATGTAGTTGTCAACAGCTTTAACTGTGATGCATCCATAACTGGTTTCTGGTATATAAACACATTGATTCATTCACTTGTTTATGTTTTTGAGAACAAGGTGTTCTGTCGTTGTAAAGTGCTCTTCTGAATTAGCAATATGTGGTCAAACAGTGGGTAGTCTGGTGATTCACAACCAGAGGTAGTGATACACAGTGTACCTCATGATGTACTTCTGCAGTCATTATTGTTTGTTTAAAAAAAGTTAACATAATTGAGTTTAGGACTAAAAACAAACACACAAGTAGATTAGAAATTACTGGAGGCTGATCGTTATTATCACATATAACACAACTGATACTGATACAGCAGGCCTGAGCTGAATAATCGGATGAAAAAAGTATCCTGTACAGATATTGTACTTTTGACAAGTACAAGTATCATGTGAGTAAAAATGTTTCATTATTCGTATTTATGACGAAGGGAAATCCTCATTTTGGGAGTTGGTTCAATCTCTCACTCCTGTAATCAAAAATGATCTAAAGCTCAATCCTGAGATTTTTCTGTGGATATTTTTCTGATAAACAATAAATATAGCAACGTTTGATCAACCCAATTTTCATTCCCATCCCAAGTTGTCACATATCACCTCTTTGTCAGTGGACTTTCAGATCTAAATATTACGCTCTAGGTATCCTCCTGCATCTGCTGTTGATGTTTCGGGATGCTGCAACCAATGCCAGGACAGCAACAAAAGCACCTGGTTACATTTAAGCAACTAAAGCTCATGGTTAGGTTTAGAAAAAGACATCATCGTTTGGCTCTAGATTCACATGGCAAGCGAACACCAGGCTCCCGGCTGAAAGTCCGAGGTTTGTTGAACCCTTCCTCCGTCCCTCCCACCCACCTTATAGGTACTTTCCAGCTCCTTATATTACACTGTTACTAGCAGCGTTTCACACTGGCGCTGTCCTGTGGCATATCATACAGCAACAACAGGTGCCCTCCAGCTGACCAGCAACATATGATACCACAGCGAAAGATGGCTTTTGGCATCGGTGTCTGATGCTGAAATCACAAACACAGCAGCTGTATTTAACGACTTTGGAATGAGGACAGGCTGCAATTTCAGGATTAAAAGAACAATCCTGAAATTGCAGCCTGGTTAGGTCCCACCCATCTCTGGATTAAGCTCCACCCACTGACAGTTTAAACCCTGCCGGAGGCACAGATACAGGTAATGATGTACTCATTCATCTCTACTAGAGACATTCAGTCATAAAGATAAAAGGGCTGAGTGGTTAAAAAACAGCTCCAAGTGGTATAAATACAAATATGAATAAAACAAACTTGTATGGAAAAACATTATTGCAACAGTAGGCTAACCACTTTTTAATAAAAATAACACATTTGGAACATGTTTGGTGTTTGGTCATAAAACGCTGCAACATTAAATAATCCAGAGGATTCAGTCTTATTTTGTCATGATCAAATAACTTGTATGGGGCAGGTGTGTAAGAAATAAAACACACCTGATGCAGTAGAAACATTATCTAACATTAACTGTAAGCAGTCAGTCTTTCACTCTAGTCACTCTGCAGCAGTAATGTTGCTGCCCTTGTGCTGAATCTCTTAGCAACAGAAACCTGTTTACCTACAAAACCAACACAAGACAGAGAGGTGGACAAACAGCCTGGAGTTGAAGGTATGTCTAAGTGAAGCTTTCTTTCTTTTTCTGGGGTCATTTATATCAAGTTTAAATAAATATATCTGTAGCTTCGCTCCTCACTCAAACAGCATTTGATAAAGGGAGCACTTATTGCATTACAGACTCTGTAATCACTTCTTCAGAGAGCTCTGACTTCTGTGGGATTCTGTCAAAGCCATAAAACAAAGGAGTTACACGCTGATGCTGCTTTTGTTTGTGGTTACAGCAGTGCGCACATGCCCTGAGGATTTTTGCCATCCATCACTGTTGTCAGTGAGGGTTTCCATTACAGCAGTCACAGATGGCTGAGCAGGGGAGGATAGTCATGCCGACTGTCGGAGCAACAGGCAGCAGGGGAGGACTGACCGACAACACAGTCAAACTCTGCAACACGTCTTATAGAACGTCATATGGTGAGAGAGTGGTGATGAGGGGGGAAACTTTATGTCACATGAAAGGATCAGCATAAACAGATTAACTTTTATCACACTGATTAGGATTCAAAACAGATCCAGGCAGGGCGAACTTCACTTCTTACCTCAGACCGCCCAGTGGATCAGGCTTCACATCAAACCAGAGACCTGCCATTTATTACAGGCCATGTTTGGATCACGTTGACAACCCTCAGTTTGGGTAAGTGTCAGAGCAGGTGAGGACTGTAACAATGCTAGAGGCCCCACACAGGTGTTTCCAATCACCCTGTCTGATCAGATCTCTAGTCAAATAGAAGCTGGGTGGAGTAAGGGTGCAGTCACAAATGAGTGATCATCACTGAGGCAATAATGTAGGCAGTGCTGGTTGTGACGAGCTTGTGAGCTAATTTTAGCCAGCTTGGTTATAAATACCACAAAAATGATGCCATCGATACACTTTCAATCTTCTTAAGTTCCATGCCTGTCTCCCGACGCACTGCCAGCCAGGCAGCATCTCTCATGTGGGACAGTTTGTATTTTTCATGGCCAACATCACACAGTATCGAGTGATTAAACACAGCAACAATCTGTCTCCTTCACACATAATCCTTTGCTGTTGGTTGAAGCTATGACTTTGCCAGTTCAATGTGTGACCATACTGTCACTATCATCATCAATGCTGCACTGATGATTTCAAGGGCTGAAATGTTTGCTGTTGTTTTTACTTAGTCTTCATCTTTTTTTTTACACTTTGAGCACTGTTTTTTGTGCACAGATGTCTTTAATAGATAATATTTAAATATTTTTGCATTGATCTCAGCCCGTGGACTTTTTTGTGGCTTTCTAGCCCAGTTACATTGGTGTGCGAGTATGTCCTCTGTCGTCCCTTCCTCCTTGTTTGTCTATTGCACCGACACACCTGAGACAAACTTTTTTGTTGCCCCAAGTAGATGCAGATTTACACCAACCCTATGACCATACTGTTACACATGAGCGAAACACTGAAGGCTAATGAAGGGGTATTAAAACATTTACTTAAAGTAGGCTAGCAAAGCAAATCCACATATTTGCAGTGTGTAGTTCAGCTTTGGTGAAATTTGACTGGCAAAATCACAGCCTCAACCAGCAGCAGAGGATTATGGGTAGGGGACACAGCGATTGTTGCCATATCAATTAAGCCGATACTATATTAGTGGCAAATACAAACTGCTCCACATGAGAGATGCAGCCTGGAGCATAAGAAAATGTATACCAATAACATCATATTTCATGGTATTATGAGCCAGCTAGCTAACATTAGCTAGCAAGATAGCTCTCTGTGTGCGTCACACATGGCACTGCCCACACTCAGCACAAATATTGCCTCGCCAGGCAACGGCCACTGGCGTGCATTTGCTAATGTGTAACTGCCCTTATGCTGGAGATTACATGAAATACCAAACGCTTTGTAAAAATAAGCAAGATGGAAGTGCAAAATGAGGAGGTTCACAGTTCAGCCAAATCACAACATGTCTCAGCAGGAAAAGCACAGGTGTAAACACTACCAGTGTTGACAGCCCAATTTCATTTAGCTGCTTTGATGTCAGGATCCCTGGCTGTACTGTGCATGCTGGCTCACTTTTTACACTCAGGGGAGGTGAAATAGTTGGTGTATTGAAAAAACATAAATGAGTCCAATGGAAACAGATTTAGTGAATAAATGATGACGCACAGTCATGACGTACCTCTGTGCGCACGCAGGGCTGCTACCAGAAGAGCAAAAAGCTGTAATCTTACTTGTTCAAAACTGTGTTTCTACAGTCAAGTGTTTGCTCTGTTATTATACATCTATTGTTCACCTTCATTTGAGATGGTATGAGCTATGTGACCCACCCACCATCATTAAACGATCAGACCCTTTCACTCCTTGGTCCAAAAGCGGAAGAAAATGCTAAGTTATTGTTTAGGTAGACGTGTTAGGGTACAGAGAGGCAGTTAAGGTAAGGGTGATGGGAATGGTTACATCTTGTTACTCATGAGGTGAATCACATCTTCATGTATAATGAATTATAAAGTTGATTACTGCTTCATTTGGCCTCATATTTGTTCACTACAATGTGGCATTGAAGCAGGGTTCATATAACTGTTGTGTTGGCGGGTTTGTCTTGCACTGGTGGTGGACACGGTTTGTAGAGGTGTGTCATGTAGACTTCAAACAGAATGTGGTTGCAGCTATACACATCTCTCTTTGTTTGAGGTTTGACTCCGCTCTTTTAATTATGCCATCTTGTGCACCCTTGTCTGCAGTCGCACCTGACTGGATAATTAGCTGCTTGTCTTGATGAACCAGCTCCCAATATTTGCATAATTGTGAAGGAAAATGTTAATACATCAATATTTTCTTTAGCAGATTATTTAATAATTTGGTTAAAATTTGCGCCACTTTTGGGTGGAAACTCATCCATTGCCATGGCTTACTGGGACACTTGAACAGAACAGAGCCATTGTTTGTGTTAATTGCAACACCTGTGCTTTTACCCCCCACTTTGGACAGGTTGCCACACTATCACAGGGCTGACACATAGAGACAGACAACCATTCACGCTCACGTTCACACCTACAGACAATTTAGAGTCACCAGTTAACCTCACCTGCAGGCCTAATCAATCAAAATAACTAAAATCACCTGTGTCCCTAATAACAATGTCCCTGTTAATCCAGTTAATGTACAGATTTTTCTGTGTTACTGTGATACTTTCTACCAAAGGAAAAGTCTCTGTTATATAGCTACTGTTACTGCTGCTGCTTCTTTTAATGAGCTCCACAAAGACAACCCTCTTGACCTCTTGTATTGGAGTGGAGACAGAAATCCCAGAGAGGGATGTCTTCACAGCCCTGCACACCCATAGTAAATATTCACAGGTGATTTTAATCAAATGAAACTAAAGCCAGAAACCCCCAGAGACAATAAAGCACATATATTTTTGTAAACTGGTTGAACTGATGCATACAAGAACACAAGTTCGTCTGTGTTTCTGTGTAAACCAACTTCCTGAACTGATTAAACTGACTGTGATAAATAAAATGAATGCTCCCCTCACGCTTCAAAAAGCCTGTTTCCTCAAACACAGGTGTGTTGTTTTTGTCTGCAGACTCCTGTTATCTGACAGCTTCGTGTCTCAAACTCAACGACACTACCAGCATCACATCCAGTCTGATTGTTCGGGGTCTTTGCCAAACCTCATTAACAAACCCAGAGACAGCGGCTTCCATCAGTTGAGGAGTCGTCCGAAGACAGCGGCTGTGGAGGAAAAGGTAGGACGCGGAAAGATAACAACACTCAAGAGATGTTGAGAAGCATCACATGTGCATAAATACTGAGTGGTAAAGTCCTAATTATCTGTCTCCATGAATATTTCTCCTCAGACAGAGTACCAGAGATTGTTTGTGCCACATCGGCTCACACCTACAGGTAAAATAATAGTTCATGTGGGTTTAAAGTTTAAAGCTGTAGTTAGTAACTTTTATGAAAATAACTTTTGTCATATTTACTGAACTAAATCCACACAGCATTACATGAGACATGTTTCTCTGCCTTTTCATATGCTTCTAATGGCATTTGCTGGATTATACTGCAGCTAATGGAAAAAAAAACAATCAGAGCCGAGGGGTCTTTAACAGCTGTCAATCATGTCTCATGAACTGCATTCACACTGTCAAACTAGGCAGCACTGATCAAATATGAACAAAGATTTTGCCACTGCATTGCCCATTTCTCACTTCAGGGTGCTTTCACACCTGCCTTGTTTGGTTCGAGTCAATCAAACTCAAGTTCGTTTGCCCTTTAAGTGTGGTTGTTTGGGCAGGTGTTAACACAGCAATCGCACTCAGGTGTGCACCAAAACAACCAGACCGAGACCTGCTTGAAGAGGTGGTCTCAGTCCGGTTAAAAACAAACTCTGGTGCAGTTTGTTTGTGGTGAGAACGTGTTCTGACCTCAATCCGAACCAACTGCAGTCACAAGACACATTGTTTGGGTTAAACATGAGCATGTTACAGTCCTGGAGGATTATTAATGTGCACCTCCTCCTGTACTGCCTTAATATGCACATTCAGCACGTCCAATGCATCAAAACATTGTTTTCTAGTTGGAGCCGCGCCTCGTTTTCAAACTGTATGTTTTGACTGTTTGACTAAAATGAACAATGACAGCAATATAGTCCACCATGACCAGCACTAATATCAAGTGTACTCTTCTTCAATGTTTTGTTTACTTCCTGGATTTTTCCCGCATGGAAATTCTGACCAATCAAGAGCAGCTTTCTCTCACAAGGCATTTTATCTGGTCCGCTTGTAAATGCTGCTGTGAGAACGCGAACCAACTCTAGGCAATTATGCAACTTTGTAACAAAATCCGTCCCTGATTCAGGCCAAAGCAAGACAACTCTAGGTCTGAAAGCACCCTCAGGTGATTTCAAAAACATATGTGTGTGTCTTTTGGACCTGTGCGTTAATGACAAAAAAAAAAAAGTGAAAAAATTGAATTTCCCCTCAGGGGGATTAATAAAGTATATAAAATTAAATTAATTAAAAATTAAAATTATTTTAGTGTACTGTTTAGCTGTAAAATGAGATAGTTTGCTCTGGCCAGTGAAAGATGCTTGATGCTTCACTCAGCTGTTTCCAACATGGCAACCAGGACACAAACTTTCTCATTTCACAGCTAAACAGTGCACTAAAATATGTGAGGGGAGAAATAGGCAATGCAATAACAGAGTCTTGATTCATATTTGATCAGCACTGCCTAGTTTGATGGCCGCAGATCACGGGCAGTGATTGACATGACTGACAGCTACATTGACTCCTTGACTCTGATTGGTTGTTTTTTGTAATTATAGCAAATGTCATTGGAAACATTACAAGAAGGAGAAACATGATTTTATTGATAAGCTTTTTAATTAATGATAACATTTACCAACTACAGCTTTAAAGACATGAAAAAAAGGAATCGATTAGGTAGGAGACAAACCACAGTGGGTTGTCCGCTATAAAGGTGCAGTCCATTATTTTGTATTTATATACTTTGCTGCTCTATTTTCTGTCTTGTTTCTAATTAGACTTCACGTACTTGATCTTTTTATACATATTTGTAGTGGCATTGTCAGAGAGATCCTGAGATCTAAGAATTTAATTACCAATGAAATGCTTCACTGTAATTATTCTGCAGGTGACAATAAAGAACTTAAACTTGATGACCTGTCGGGGTTTGTTTTTAAATGGTGCATTTACACTGTTGTGCTTCTTTCAGTCTCTGTGCATCATGTGACTGTAGGTCCAAAAGAAGAGAGTGGTTTCACTGAGGGAACAGACCTTCGACTAAACACATTTCAGGAGAAGATAAGCTGTTGGGTAGGTTTTGTGAAAAGTAATTCTTGTAAAATAAATCAGACATACAATACTATTACTACAGTTTGCATCACATGGTTACATGGCAGGTACACCACTTATTTCTGTGTGGTCTGTCTTCCCCCCTCTTCTGTCACTTTTTATTTCCTTCAGGTTGAACCTCTGCAGACTCACGGCTCAGTGATGAAAAATGACTTCATGCCGCCGTCATTTCTAAAGGTTGACCCACAGAACAGAATCCACTCTGAACTCTCTTTTCAAAGGATGCAGTTTGTAAAATTATTTTCCACCATCTTCCAGGTTTAACTGTGTCTTTTTGTACTTTGTGTTTGAAGGGCACTGAGGCGAGTCCGAGCCTGAGCTGCAGCCGTTTTTCCAGAGAAACAGGATTCACTCGAGGTGCCACCGCTCCCCCGGGCTGCCCAGTGAGTATCGACCCCCTTCCAGTCAAGTGCTTCAGATATTAATGATATCAACATCCTTCCCTCTGCTCTTCCAGACCTCCCCTCTGCCATCACCCCAGACTAAAAGTAGTGCACCAACTGAGAGGACAATTGGAAACAAGGTTATATATTTTTATCTTGTAGTTTGTTTTGTTTTTGCTTCAATCAATATTTCCTCTGTCTGTGTTTGGAGCTGCTGTTTTCAGTCTGTTGTTGTGTTTTCTAGGAGCCCACAGGGTTTCTTCTCAATGCTCCAAACATCCATGCTTTCCCTAACACACCTTTTGATTGTTCACACTTTACTACACAGTATAGGAGCACGTAAGTGTGTTTAATAATGTCCAATAATGTTAAGTATACAGGATATTCTTCGAGCGCCTGTGTGGTTGACAAATATCCACCTTATTTTCCAGGTTCTGTAAAAATGCTGGTTATGAAAAGTTGAAATCTGGACCCACTTGTGCAGGAATCATCCGCGCAGAAATGGACAGCGGATACAATCGGCGAGACATGGATAGGTACACGAACAAGCTGCACACATAAAGTCTCATCATGCATATGTTTCCTTTGACTGACATGACCTATTTTTATTTCACAGGTTCATCTTTAGGGGCTAAACCTTCACACACCTCAGATGGTACCTGCATGGCTTAAAACAAAATGTGTTAACACGTTAATCTGGGTCATTTGTGCAGAAATAGAAAAACTTGGATGTGCGAATAAGAACTGTTAAGCTATTGCCATGGATGGATTACTTAACAGGCCTACCAGGCACAGGGCCAGTGTCACGGCCCCTCTAGTCTTCACCTAAAAATGTCACTCAAATGAACATGTACCGACCCGGACGACTTAAACTGACCACAAAGAGACACAAAAATACCACAAAGAGATGAAAATAGACTGCAACAAGACACAAAATTATGTCATAGAGACACAAAATAACCAGAAAATCCGCCTCCTCAAGATCAATAAAGTCTGCTAAGCAAACATTTAAATGCAGCACTTTGTTTTCACAGGTTTAAGTTAAAGATCAAAGACTTT
Organism: Epinephelus lanceolatus; assembly: GCF_041903045.1. Taxonomy (NCBI): domain Eukaryota; kingdom Metazoa; phylum Chordata; class Actinopteri; order Perciformes; family Serranidae; genus Epinephelus; species Epinephelus lanceolatus. The sequence goes on from NC_135738.1 coordinate 20,194,309, forward strand.
TTATACACTCAGTCGATTTATTTCCCTCAAATTTGGGTCACAAATTTGTTAAAATCAGTGTTAATGAGCACTTTTCCTTTCCCAAGATAATCCATCCACCTGGCAGGTGTGACCTATCAACATGCTGATTAAACAGCATCATTACTACACAGCTGTGCCTTGGGATGGTCACAATAAAAGGCGGCTCTAAAATGTGCAGTTTGATCACACAACACAATGCCACAGATGTCCCAAGTTTTGAGGGAGCGTGCCATTGGCATGCTGATTGCAGGAATGTGACCGGAGCTGTTGGCTGTGAACGGAATGTTCATTTTACTACCATAAGCCGTCTCCAATGTGTTTCATGTTTGTGAAAAATCAAAAGTGTCCGTATATTTCTGATTCTGAAAAGACACAAAATTACCTCAAAGTCAAAAACAACTGCAAAGAGACACAAAACCACAAAAATATGCATGACAACTACAAAGAGATGCCAAACAACAACAAAAACGAACGAAGAAAAAAAGAGGTGAAACCACCACAGTCTGTGTCTCGCTCCTGTGTAGTAGAGGTGGTGGGGCCTTAGCATGTCTGTGCCCGGGGGGCCTTTTGTCTCATAATCCTCCTATGAATATTACATATGCTTATAATCATATCCTGCAAACCTTCATCACTCCCCCGTCTGTGTTGTGTTTACAATAGTCCTGTCAAAGAACGTCTCATTTTCATCTCTTTGTGCAGCCCTTTTTGTGCGAGCTGAAGAGCTGCCAGTCAGACGGTTGTGTGAAGTGAAGTGGTGTGAGAGCCAAAGAGGGAGTGAAGGAGATGATGCATTGTCTTTGACTGCCTCGCTCTCACTGACCTACAGAGAATGAGAGGAGTGTAAACTAATGAGCAAAATAATTATACTCAGACTCAGAGTATGGCACCGATTCCCATCGACGTCTGCGCTGTGTCAAACTGTTTTGCCACCCACAGCTGTGGAGTGAGCTGCAGACCACAAAGCGAGAAGGAGGGTCGAGTTTCCGAATGCGTCACGTTATGTGTCGTATACTGTGGCACCGTACTCTACACCTACTGTGTGACAGCTCTCAGAATCTGCAGTAGTTTTACACTGTCAACACAAGTCAAATAAACACAGGGTTTCTGTGTCAAAATAAGAGATATATAAAACCACAGAGTGACTGCAAAGAACTGTTGGTGTCAGCAAAGCACAGACACTAGATCATGTTTAATTAGCTGCTTTCACATCTTCCTGAGCAGTGACATCATGTTCTTTCTGAACATTTTAGCCATGCTAGTGGCTCTAGGGATAGCAGTTGTGGTCGTTGCAATACTTTGGTCCAAACTATAGACTGTGTAGTAAAGATGGACGACATGACGGCTCCCCCAAGAGTGAAGTGAAAACAGTTAGATGCCCCCTGGTGGCTGGCTGCAGTATAGGCCATAAAGCCCGCCCCCTACATGTTAGCAGATACGACATGGGCCAAACTAGAAAATTTAGGTGGCTTCATGTCAATCCCCACCCCCCCCCCACCCCACCCCCCCAAGATGTTTTATTTTTCATTTGAGGTAACACTGGTGTATGTTCAACTGTTTTAATAAGGTGCTATAAGGTGCTTTATTTGGTGCTATAAAAAGGGGAAGTGACATCATTATTGACAGATGTGTGTGCTCAGGATCAACAGTTTAGGCGGGAACTCCATACCGCAACTCTACTTCCTGATCCCTACTGTGCAGCCCCTGGTGCTCTCTCTCAAATGATGTCACCAGCACAAGAAAGCAGCGCCCTTTTCGGGATATTTTGGCTTCGTCTTTGTACAATGGGAGGAAGTAAAGATGCATTGTCCATCTTTATATACAGTCATTGGTCCAGGCTAAAATATCTCATCAACTATCGGATGTATTGCCATGAAATTTAGTTCAGATATTCAGATAACTTTGGAGGTCCTTTAATGTTTCCTCTAGCGCCATCATCAGGTTAATGATATTTCATTGAATACTTCAGTTTATGACCAAAAACCTGCAAAACTAGTGACCCCCTCATCAGCCTCACCTGTATTTTGTGTTTAGTGCTAATTAAAAAAATTTAGCATGCTAGTAAGTTAACAAGCAAGATGGTAAACATCATACCTGTTAAATATCAGCATGATAGCATTGCCACTGTGAGCATGTTGCACCACTGTGCCGCTGTTAGGGCTAAAACTAGCCATTATTTTCATCATAAATAATCTGCTTATCTGTTGTGACAATTAATCAATTAATTGTTTATTCTATAAAATGTCAAAAAAATGTGAAAAATGTCCAATCAACAGTGCAAAACCCAAATTTATTCTGATAAATAAAAAAAGAAAAGCAGCAAATTTTCACATTTAAAGGACAACTTCGGTATTTTTCAACCTGGGCTCTATTTCCCCATGTGTATGTGTGCGTATGATTCATGGGTACCACTCGTTCTAAAATTGGTTCAGTATTGAGCCGCGAAACAAGCTAAAACGGTAATGGGGGCAAATGCGTCCCGTATAAAAGTGCTTTTTTTCGCCACTGACCGGTTCAGATCGCCAGTGCTATCTCTGTAAATAGCATATGGTAGCGGCCCTGGGGCAGTGGTGAGTGTGAATGAGTGTCAGCTGTCAGTCAGTGTTGGAGCAGAAAGGCGTAAGTTGTCCCCGCTCGGTATTGTAAATGATTAGGTGTGTGTGAAGTGTGTGTTACGCTGGAAGAGTCAGAGGACAGAGTCTTTTACGTGCTACTCCCTGGAGTGTTACCGGAGTTTTTGAAGTGCTCAAATAAACGGGCCTTTTTCCCGAACGCAAGAACAGGATGTCGCGCAACACCCCGTACAGCTTTCATAGGCTGCCTTTGTCGGACGGCGAGATGCTGAAGTTGTGGCTAGTTGTGCTACAAATGGATGCTAACACTCCTCTCCAGACACTGCGCCTTGCAGACCATCGGGTCTGCAGTGCTCACTTCTCCCAAGATGACGACTGCCAGCCGAAGAAGAGAAGACATCCAATCCCGAAACACCTCTTCCTCAAGAAAACGGCTGTCCCATGAGTAGAGAGAGCTACAGACACAGTGGAGCAAAGCTCGTGACATCACACGGCCCAGAGGTAAGGGAAAGGCTAAGTTAGCATGCTATTTACAGAGATAGCACTGGCGATCTGAACCGGTCAGTGGCGAAAAAACACACACTTCACACACACATACTCATTTACATTACCAAGCGGGGACAACTTCCGCCTTTCTGCTCCAACACTGACTGACAACTGACTCCACTCATTCACACTCACCACTGCCCCAGGGCTGCTACCATATGCTATTTACAGAGATAGCACTGGCGATCTGAACCGGTCAGTGGTGAAAAAAAAAACACTTTTATACGGGACGCATTTGCCCCCATTACCGTTTTAGCTCGTTTCGCCGCTCAATACTGAACCAATTTTAGAACGAGTGGTACCCATGAATCATACGCACACATACACATGGGGAAATAGAGCCCAGGTTGAAAAATACCAAAGTTGTCCTTTAAGAAGTTGGAATCAGCAAATATTTGACATTTGTGTTTGACAAACTGGAGTGATGAAAAAATGATCAAATAGTTGGCTTTGAATTTTCTTTTATTTGACTAATCGATTGATCGATTAATTGTTGCAGCTATAGTCACTGTAAAGTCTTGTTCAAGTTAAAGTATCAAATACTTTCTGGTTCCAGCTCCTCCAGTGTGAGGATTTGGTGCTTTTCTTTGTCTTTATGATAACTTAAGTATTTTGGTGTTTTTGTCAGACAAAACAAGACATTTGAAGATGTCACATTCGGCTCTGGCAATCTGAAATGAGCATTTATTTTTTTGCTGTTTTCTGTTTTCTTTAATGGATAAAACATCAGTCAAGAAAACAGTTGACAGATTAAATGATAATGAAAATAATGATTGTTGTACCTATAGAAACATCGGCAACTATTTAAAGTTGTTTGTTTTTTTTTTAAAAAAAAATGGAATGGTTTCAGCTTTTGAAATGTCAAGATTTGCTGCTTTTTTTGTTTTTTATGATCAAAAACTCTGATAGATTTCAGTGTTACACTGTTGGTCCAACAAGAAAAGATCCTCTGGGAAACTATGATGGGCTTTTTTCACTTTTTTTAATATTCTATCAATCAATCAATCAATCAATCAAATAACTGAAGAAATAATCAGCCGATTAAGAGATAACAAGATTAATCAGTTGCAGTCCCAGACACAACAAAGATACCCAGACATATGCGTATGTAAAATCAATGGTTTATATGTAAATAGGAGAATTCCTGCATTTAAAATATGAAATTTATGAAAAGCAATCATCAGTTTGAGTCTGTTCTCCAAATGTTTTCCTCTGCACAGACACAGGAGTGGAGACACACTGCCACACGAGTACGAGCATAAATATTTCAGCGTTGGGATAAATATTTCACTCTTTCAATGAGATGTGAGAGAAAGATACGTGGAGGGAAAGAGGATTGAATTACATACGAGCCCCACATCAATAATGAGTGTAGAGATGAGAGGAGAACAAGGGCCGGGTCTGCTTCATGTAAGAGACGGAGGTAGAAAAGGTGCAGTCACCGACAAAAAGGAGTACACAAAGGTCATGACCTGAGAATCTCTGACCTGTGGACCTCCTGCTTGATATTTTTGTGAGTCCATTTCATGTTTGGAGCCTCCCTATGGACTTACCTTTTATGGTGAGGCACCCCAGCTATTCATGGCTCTAATCATCCAGCTCGTCTCCCTCTCTTTCTTGGCAATGACACTCACAGGAGTGCTTACACAACACTGACAGGGACTGGGCGGGTTGTGTTTAACATGTCATAAATAAATCTAAATCCAATACACATATTTACATGCACACGCATGGTTTATAACAACAGCAATGAGCTGAGGTGCACTGGTAGGCACATAAAACAGACACTGACCATGATGAGTGGAAATACTACAGAGTGTCAGTGAAGTAAACACTAGCTGGTGCGTTCACTGGCTCCCAATTAAGACACATTTTCCAGTAAGTGATAGACACTGACTTCATCAGCTGAAATAATATTTAATAAGGGAAGACACTCAGAAAACAACCCTAATGTAAAACAGCCGTACACTCTGCACACTCTCATACACACACTTGAGTCCTGCTCTGGTTTGGTCATCTGCAGCTGATTGAGATGTCACAGGTGCTGTCAGTTCACAGTTTCTTAATGCCTCAATGCTCATTCAATTTCACAGTTAACAATATAGATTAGTAATTAGCAGCACAACTAGGGATGTCAGTTTCGGTTAATTTTGCTTTCAATGACCCAACACCCATTAACAGGTAAATAACTGGTTAATTTTGGAGGGGTAAAAAAAAACACAAAAGACATCAAACACAAGAGGGCTTCCCTTTTGGTCCGGCGCTGCATTGGCTCAGTGAGCTAATTAGCGCCACATTTCAAAGCACTATCTATTCAAAGTTAGTGAAATTTTAATGTTTTGTGATGTATATGTCTTGTTGTTTATTTTATATTTTGTTGGCTTTGCTGACAGACAGCCGGCTGCCCACGTCGCGAAAACACAGTGCCCACTGGCCACCCTCTGGCCTTAACTGCTCCTTAAATTGAGCAACTCACTTAAAGAGGCGACCTGAGGGGTAACCTGATGGTGGGCACAATGTTTCCACAGAAACATTGTTGGTTTGGGATGATGTTACAAAGAGTAATTGCTGAATGAGCAGCGCCCTTAGCTTGCTCCCACCTAACCTGACTGGTGCCACGGGTGCATTAGGAGAGCTGGATACAGCATTAAATTAGGAGTTGCTCAGTGGTGCATGAAGCCAAAATGGTTCAACTGCTGCACAAAGAAATACACAGTTGATCTGGCAGAACTTCTGCACTGTGCGGCCCGTAGAGCAAGTGCACTATAGACTTAAGACAGCCGAGCTCTGCCAAGTGCAACTGAGTGGCTAACTTCTGACAGCCAAATGGTGAACTTATGGTTTAACACGCTGCTAACTTCAATGAGGACAAAATGAATTAATCTTGCAGCTTTTCTAGACTTTCCAAATGTTACTGTCCTGATAATGAAACGACTCATTTCTCAGGGGTTGTGACGCCCCCAAAAAAGTATCTACTGATTTACAGACGTCTCTTTCGCCGTGCCAGTCTATAGGAAGAAGTCTTTTTGGGCTGTAGGCCATCATGTGACTGACCCCGGAGATTGCGGTAACCCTGTTTGGCCACTATGAAAATTGGCTTCAAAGCTAGTGGAGACCGGCAGGTGGGTTAAAATGTTAACGCAGCTAGCCGGCTGTAACCACAGATTGATAATAATAACTGCATACTGGACCCGAAGATGGTGCCTATTCAGTCCAATGGAATGGCTCTCCTGGTATATATGCCAGGGGTTTACTTTGCCGTATGTGGCCCACTGAATATGTGTTTCTCTTCTGCCCACAAGCTTCTGCTCAGCTCATAAACTTTACATAGTGATGACAGATCACAGATATTTAAATTGCTTTTCTCGGCCTGAGGAAAGTTTAATAAATATAAAACCTCCATGGTTAAAAAATTCATAATAAAAATAAGTCATAATTTACTTGTTCACAGTTCGAGGTGTCCTGCCAGCAGTTTTACTCTTTCATAATGGTGTTCTGTTGAGAAAATATTTTTAGGCTGTAGGGGAATTTTTTGTTGCAATACTGCGAGTGGCCACTGGGAAAAAGTGAAAGCCAGGCTGAGCTGCTTTCCTGGAGGCCTGCTCCCACCAGACCCAGGTGGTGTGCAGTGCAGTAAACTGAACAGTAGCAAAATTAACCTACACACTGACATGCCTTACAGGTCAAAAATATTCTCAGCAGTAAATCAATTAACAGTTTCACCGCTGACATCCCTAAGCACAGCTAATTTGTGTCAGCTTCTTCTTTGTTATCTACCTCCACCTGCCTGCAGATCATCTGAGTCTGGATGTATGAGGGGTTATTCATGCCCCTTCATCTTGTCTCCCTGGGTCCTCCAGCTCCTCGTACTCATAGTCCATCTGAGCCCTCTCGTACTCCAGCTCATCGCCCTCATACTCAAACCCCTCTCCCTCACATATCAGCTCCTCTGTCTCATACTCAACAAGCTCCTCGTCATATTCAAGCTCAGCTCCGTCGTACTCGGTGATGGGCAGCTCCACACCCTCCTCCTCCTCCTTTGCCTCTTCCTCTTTAATGTCTCCTTCCTCTACAGTCACCGCCGCTTGTTTTGAGTTGGAGTTGCTGTTCTTTAGGATACCGTGAATAACGGGCTCCTCTCCTGCCAGAGCCAGCTCCTCCGCCTCTTGCTCTGCGGCCTTTCGTCGTCTCTCCTTCCTGGCCTCACGAGCCTCCAAGAACTCCGCTGCGCCTTCCCCAACCACGAGCACCTCCTCGCCCACTTTAGGCGGGGCTTCCACTGGGTTGTGGTCGTAGGAGAAGAGGCGCAGGGCGTGGAGACGTTTCAGGCTGGGAAACTCTGAGATTTTGTTGCGATCCAGATCTAAAATCTCCAAACCCTCCATGCGTAGCAGGACTCTGGGGAAGGTTTCAAAGCGGTTCCCGTAGAGCCATAATCCCCTCAAAGCCTCCATACGCCAGAGGTCAGGGGGCAGCGTCTTCAGCCGGTTGTCCCCAATCTGCAGGGACTTGAGGTGAGGCAGGTCGTAGAGCTCCCGTGGAAACCTTTGAAAGTAGTTGCTCTCCACCCACAGGCAGCGCAGACTCTGCAGGTTCTTCACCTCGGGCGGGAGGGTCATGAGCCGGTTGCTGCCCAGGTAGAGGCGGGTGAGGTTAGTGAGCTGGAAGACAGCCGGTGGAACGTCTTCCATCTTGTTGAAGTCGAGGGCGAGGATTCGCAGGCCCTGCAGCTGAGAGATGCTGTCAGGCAGCGTGCGCAGGCTGTTCCCACAAACGTACAGCTTCTCCAGATGCAACAGTCCGCTCACACGCAAAGGCAACCGCTTAAATTTACGGTAGCTCAAGTCCAGCACGGGATCTCCACTCTCGAACAACTCCTCCACCCCTAGTGGAAGCTCTTCCTCCACCTCCACCTCTTCTTCTTTCTTCTTCTCTGTCATTTCTCCCTCCTCACCATCCTTCGCCCCCTCCTCTTCCTCTTCCCCCTCTCCCTTCCTGGAGGAGTTACCCATGCTGTGGCCTGCGGCCCCTGACTCCTATATGAGTCAGGACAGAGTCATTTGATGAGGCAGTGTCTGTGACAAGTTAACCCTCCGCCCGGGAGCTGCTGTTATCTTGTTTATGAAGCCCCCGGCTGCAAACGGCATCACAGTCCGGGCCAATTAACACTCTTGCAGCCATGCCACAGCACTTTGTCAGGTGTCTCTTCGTCCCTTCATCTATAAAATATCTAATAAATATCTAGCAAACTGTGGCGTAATAGTAATAGTAGTAGTAGTAGTAGTAATAGTAATAGTAATAGTAGTAGTAATAGTAGTAATAATAGTAATAGAGCTGATGCTGCTGGCTGGGCTCAACAAAGTACAGCAGGATTTTGAGCTGATATTAAATTCTTGCAGTTCTTACCCTTTCCTCCTCCTTTTTAACTTCCTCCAGGCTTTCGGGAGAAAGATAAGGTGCAGCTTTGAGGTCACCTGTCCACGTGACGCGGTCTCTCTTTCAGAGCGGGGAAAAAGTGCCACTTTAGGACTCTAAATAGTCAGGTTAATGTCCCTCTTCCTGCCGGGTGTCGGTGGATAAGCCCACAGTGCCGTGCGCAGCTCTGTGACCTGGCCGGCGGCAAAGAAAAACAGTTAATGGAAGTCAGAGCACTAGTTAATGCAGCTGCTCCCCATTAGAGGCCGAGGTCTCCCGGAGTTTTAATCCGCGCCCGCGAAGGAAAATGCACATTTTGGGAAATTGCAGCGCTGAGTGAGTGACTGGGTCCGCTCCTGATGTTGGCCGCTGCTCTCCATCAGCGTGAGGGTTTACATTGAACTGCTGCCGCCCTCCTCCCTCCCTCTGTAACCGGAACAGGGGGCATTCACATCACATGGTCAGTGTGTGTGTGTGTGTGTGTGTGTGTGTGTGCGCGCGCGCGCGTGTGTTTGCGCGTGTACTAAAAGTAGTCTATCAACAACAGAAAAAAAAGTTCTCCCCTATAACTCGTTTTTTAACACATGAATCACTTTCAGGGTTACACATAAATATATTTTATCCGTTTTGTTTTATGTTGTAGGTAAACCTTTTTTTTTTACACCTGTCCATATTGTCATATTGTCTACATCTTATTTCCAGTTGTGGGAGAAGTACTCAAATATTTTAAATAAGTAAAAGTAAAAGTAACAATACCACAGCACAGAAATACTCTGTTACAGGTAAAAGTCCTGCATCTAGAATGTTCTTTAAGTGAAAGTATCGGCACCAAAATATACTTAAGTGTAAAAAAAAGTAAACGTACTCATGCAGAATGGCCCATTTCAGAATAATGTAAATCATATTAATGGTACATCTGTTTAAAGGTGGCACTATACACTACTGGGTAGCTTGTGAATTTCACCAAGCGGTCAATAAAGTCTTACATTTATTCATAACGCGATCAATGTTATCTTCAGTGGTGGCTGCAGCAGCACGTCGGGACCTTGGGTCATCTTCAAGGCTCTCCCTACCCCTCTTGAATTCAGCTGCCCATTCTTGCACAGTTGATAAAGCTGGAGCATCGTCCCTTAATGTAGCAACAGTGTCAGCATGAATGTCCTTGGGGGGGGTATCTGCTTTTTCTGCAGATATTTGGTAACACCACAGAGCCAAATTTTGTCCGAACTGCTCTAGTGCTAATTTTCAAAGTCCTAAATTAGCTGTCAAATGTGGGTTTATCTAGAAGGAAACAAAGCAGTTAGTAATAGGAGAGATTGAATTTAAAGCACGCCAAGTTTCATTGCTCTGGTCTTACTCCATCTTAGTCAGCCGATGAACTTTTCAGCCCACCCTTGTACATCAACTTAAGTGCTGCCTCAGAGTACAATTCTGGGGTACTCCATGTTATGCCTCGTACTTCTACTTCACTACCGTTCAAAAGAAAATATTGAACTTCTAAATCTACTACATTTATTTAATAGTTATTAGTTACTTTGCAGATTTAAATATAGGCTACAGAGCATACTTTTCTAAAATATGATGCACTATTACAGATCATACACTGTAACTGTGAGTCAATTCAATGTCTGTATCTGAAAATCATAAAAAAGATCAAGAAAGTAATTCACTGACAATTAATACTTTTATTTTGAAACTTCAAGTATATTTTGCTGGTGATACTTGCTTATACTGAAGTAACATTTTGAATGCAGGATTTCTGCTTGTAATATAGTATTTTTCTGTTGTTGTACTATTACTTGTAGTAAAGTTAAGGATCTGTATACTTGTTCCTCTGTTAATACATAATGACACAAAATGCATTGTAGTAAAAGACCAGTACGCATCGCATAGTCTCCTTGACCTCCAAAGAAGGTAGCTTTAGTGCTGGTTTGTATCAAACACCACAAACATTAGCTGCAGCAGGTTTTACAGACCAATTAAAAAGCTGTGATAACAGACTTCATGTGACTCTCTGCTTTGACGCAGAACAGACACAAAAATAACAATAATAACCTGTAAACTGCTGCCAGCCCTCACAGTGTTTACTGATGCATTAACTATAGGATAAGCTGTATATTTTAACATCTTTTTATATTCTTAGTGTAGTATTTTATACTCAGATTCTGTAAGTTTATTGGTATCAATTTGTGGAGTAAAAGTCTCACTGCATGTCAATAACCAAGTGAAAGTTTTACCATCCACTACAATGCAGTTGTGTGACTGAATGTGACAGGACTAAAATATATTCATACACTGTAGCTCAGAATAGCTGCAAAATTTGGATGAGCCCAGAGCAAGTTTTAAATAAAAGAGCAACAGCACTTCCAGCACATCCTAACTTTATCCAGGGGAGGAATATTCACATCATCGTCGAGTTCAAACTGTGTAAAAATACTCCATTAAAACTGTATACTGAGAGTGTCGCACAAGGGGTTCACTGTAAATAAGTGCATTTACTCAAGTACAATTCTGAGGTACTTGTAATATACTTGGGGATTTCCATTTTACACTTCAATAGTTCAGAAGGACATATTGTACTTTTTACTCCACTGCATTAATTTGGCAGTTTTACAAACAAGTTATTTTGCAGATTAAGATTTTACAGACACAGTATATGATGTTTTATTATTGACCTTGACCACCTCAACCAGCTACAACAGAGTTGCTTACAAACTAGGCATAAGTTATATTCATCCAAAAATGCAGTAATACACATATGTAAATACTGCAACAATAATATAACACTGAGAGCAGCCATTCTGCTGACTAACCGTGACTTAAGTAAAACTACTTCTGCAGAAGTTCAAGTACTGCAGTTCTACACCTGAATGCAGGACTATTTACTGCAATACAGTGTTTTTATCATTTGATTGTTGCTAATTTTTACTTCTGAATACTACCACCAACACTGTATAGCACTGGCAGCAACATGTCTGATCAAAGTATTCATTGAGAATAAGCATCTCCTCTAAAATCATGAATGCATTCATGTGTTGTTAGTATTATTTCTCCAGGTGGTGCGTAACTGAAACTAGTTTATGTACTGCTGTAGCAATGCATCATATATCCTGAGGTCCTCACATACTTTGAATGTAAAATCTTAATCTTAAAAAAGGTAACTCTAAACTTTCAGCCATGAGATAGATATAATGCAGTAAAAAGTACATGTCTGTGTGAAATGCAGGAGAGGGAAAGTCTCTCAAATGTAAATACTCAAGAAAAGCTCCAAAACCTCATAAATGCAGTAAATATACTTATTTACTTTATTGAATCCCTGACAATAGCAGACATGTTTTGTGATTGACAGCCTGTTTTGTCGGTTGTGATACTGAAGAAAAGCCTAGAAAAGCTGCTGGGGTCAGATGTGCAGCTCTTCTGTCAGCCTGATGAGCTGTGGCAGAAGAAGCGGACAAACAGGGAGACAGGCCGCACGCTGCTTGAGGATAATCCTGTCTGATATGCCGAGGACCAAAAGAGCTGATTTGCAAATTTCTGCATCGCATTCAAACGACCCTGAAATGACACAATGGACTGTAAGCAGCAGACAGACAGACAGAGACCCAGGGCGGTGAATGGATGTGACTGCTGAGGTGAATGTGTTGAATGCAGATGAGGCAGTTGCATGACCCAGCCAGCATGGGAAACATATGGAAGGACAACAGTAAAAAACTGGAACAAATGTAAACTTGACGGGTTATTTTTCACCAGTCAAAAGCAGATTATGAATAATGAACCATCACATTTGGGTTGTATTTCATTGTTGCATGTTATTTCTGGATGACGACACATGAAACACAAGACTGAAATGATACCTGCTGTTGGATCCCCGGGGTTAAATCAGGCCAAGGAAGGTGTCTGCTTAAAGGAACACATCTGCACCATCTGCTGGTGGAAGAGGGAACTGCAACACATCTGTTTCATAACCATAAATACTTTTCTATTTCAAAATGACTGCTGACTGTGCTGGCTCTGTGTTTACTGATCACTATAGTCCTGTTGGAGGCAAATAGCATTTTAAGATGATGGTAATTGCTTTGAGACAGAAAAAATGTCAAGGCCCTGGCTGTGTCACCAGTTTGTGCTGCAGGTGTGGCAAGTCCCTTACTCTCCTGGGTTCCTGATCACATTCATTCAAATCACCTGCTCTCTGCTGCTCACCTGAGAACCATACAGTAATCAACCCTGCAGTATAAAACACCAGCTCTCCGCTCCAGTCCTCACCAAATCGATGAGTCTGCCACTGTGGTATAGTCATGCTTTAGGTTGCTGTTGAATTGCGAATTCAACCCAGACTTTTGCTTGCATACCTTTTTTCCTGGATACTTACCTCGTGTTTTCCTGTGACATAGGATCACAGCCTCCCTGCCCGCCTGTTTGTTCCTCTGCCACACTCCCAGCCAGCCAAACCCCTCCAACCTAGTCTGCTTCCCGTGCCATCAACCCACTCTCATCAGCCTCAAAAAACCCCTCGATTTCTCCCTACTGCCACATTCATTACCCTGGCAATAAAACCCTCTTTTTTTACCACTTTCTTCCTGAGTTTGTGTTCTGCTTTTGGGTTCACCTTGTTGATTGTAACAACAAATGCATTTAGGATTCTTATAAATATCTTTAAGGGCATGTTGTCCAAATGTATGTGGTAAAATTGACCAATATTTGCCTTTTTCTTGCAAAGTTTATACAGATATTTAGCAATTAGATGTGTCAAAAATGTGGGGACCACAAAATGTACTATGTTTATTACAGTAACACTTATTTGCACATTTATCAACTACCTATTTTCATGTTTTGTTGTCTTATAACATTTAATCAAAGAGATGAATTTAGATGTGTTTTCATCTTGACCGTGTTGGTCAATGTAAAAGGGGGAGAAAAAAGCCACATTAAATCTTCTCTGAACAAAAAAAGAGTGAATAAAAGTTTCAACTCTACATAGATAGATGGATAGATTTTCTGTACCAGGCTGTAAACATGTTTGTTTCTGCAGTACAGTTTGGCATTTTAACATAGGGGTCTATGATGATTGACTCACTTTTGGAGTTAGCACCAAGTGGCCATTTAAGGAACTGCACCTTTGTCACTTCCATGTTGACTTCATTTTCAGCCCTAGAGGTTGCTGCTTGGATGTACTACAGTGCATGCATTTTGTGTGTCCAAGTGGTGTTGCTTTTACCCCAGCAGAACACAGCCCACAGGCTCATATTTAATTAATGTTAATGCCTTTATTACATCATATTTTCCAGATAGCCCACAATAAGCTTAAGTAAAGTGTTAATCATTTATGTAATGCTGTATAATTTATATAGAGGGTAGTGGCTTTCATTTATTACATATTTGAAAAGTATACTGTATGACTGTACTTGCTTATGATAAATGATATGATATAGCAAGGAAAATATAAAAAAAGGAACAGTCACAAAGACAGTGAAGGGGTTTGAGGTGGCAACCTTTGGTGTCAGTTCTACGGGAGTCAGTGGGGCGGGAACTGCAAATCTCACTATAACCCATCAAATCTTTGTTATTTCAACTTTGACCGAAGAATCCTTCCACTAGATTAAAAAACACACATTATGTGATGCTAACTAATTTTTTGTCATTGTTAATGATAATAAAGTCCCAGTGTCCTCAAACGAGACGACAATAAAGTCCCAATGTCCTCAAACGAGACGATAATTAAGTCCCAGTGTCTTAAAACAAGTACTTCCTAACTAACAGTGTCTTAGCTTGTTACTGTTACTTCTTACTAAAATTGGTGAAATTTGCTGCCAAATCAAACTACAAACATTATTACTCATAAATAAACAAGTGTCAACCATAAAATGTGATGTTTTGGACCTTGTCCACTTTTGTCTTGGGATTGACTGCAGACTGACTTGGCAGAGATGGCTGCCATCTTGTTTTTACATGGATTAGTAGATATTGTGCTCTTGCTACCACTAGACTGCACGAAAAAGTGTCCACGAATGAGGACAACAGGTCTGAGTTAAGTACAAAGAAGTATAAGGTCAAGTAAACCCAAAATGTGATGTCCATATATGAGGACAGAGGGTCTCCGGAGGATATATATGCTTACACTGACCTTAATCAGTGACAAGATGTGTTGTCCTAGTCACCTAATTGGGGTCAGTTTACATAAAAAGGGTATGTCATGTCTTCTTGGAATATGATAGAAAATTCTATCCTCCTTAAATGGACAGGTAACATCTTCAATATTACACACATGTATCATTTGTTGTTGTTTTTTAAATTTATGGCAAGAAAGCTAACAGAGGGAGGAAATTCACCCTTAATTCACCCTACTAAAATAACCACTACGATCATATTTAATGTTGTAGGCTACAATGATAATGTGCAGTAACACTGTTATAACATTTATGTAACATACTGTATATAACATAATGGTGGCTAATATTCATGTAACATACTGTATATAACATAATGGTGGCTAATATTCATGTAACATACTGTATATAACATAATGGTGGCTAATATTCCTGTAACATACTGTATATAACATAATGGTGGCTAATATTCATGTAACATACTGTATATAACATAATGGTGGATAATATTCCTGTAACATACTGTATATAACATAATGGTGGCTAATATTCATGTAACATACTGTATATAACATAATGGTGGATAACATACTGTATATAACATAATGGTGGCTAATATTCATGTAACATACTGTATATAACATAATGGTGGATAATATTCATGTAACATACTGTATATAACATAATGCTGGATAACATACTGTATATAACATAATGGTGGCTAATATTCATGTAACATACTGTATATAACATAATGGTGGATAATATTCATGTAACATACTGTATATAACATAATGGTGGATAACATACTGTATATAACATAATGGTGGCTAATATTCCTGTAACATACTGTATATAACATAATGGTGGCTAATATTCATGTAACATACTGTATATAACATAATGGTGGATAATATTCCTGTAACATACTGTATATAACATAATGCTGGATAACATACTGTAACATACTGTATATAACATAATGCTGGATAACATACTGTATATAACATAATGGTGGCTAATATTCATGTAACATACTGTATATAACATAATGCTGGATAACATACTGTATATAACATAATGGTGGCTAATATTCATGTAACATACTGTATATAACATAATGCTGGATAACATACTGTATATAACATAATGCTGGATAACATACTGTATATAACATAATGGTGGCTAATATTCATGTAACATACTGTATATAACATAATGCTGGATAACATACTGTATATAACATAATGGTGGCTAATATTCATGTAACATACTGTATATAACATAATGGTGGCTAATATTCATGTAACATGGTGGCTGGTGTGTGAGCGGCTGTTTCCGTGTGAGCGCACTGACTGTGAGTGGACTGTGTGATATTCAGACGAGCTGCTTGTTGAGCCTATTGCACATCAGCCTGCGGTCCAGGATATACTGTACGCCGATTGGCCCAGAAACCCTCGAATGATCTGCTCGGAATTTGTACTGAATGAGTGGGTGAATGAGTCCGTGAACATATTAGACAAGACAAGAGGATGAATTTTGGGATGTTTACTATTGGAAATGACTGTGACCGGAGCGGGAGCAGATAAAATGAGTCGGTGTGTCAGTGTGACTGAAACCAAGGGAGAGTAGCCAAAATCTGGATACTGTAAGTGTGAAATATTTTTCATCTTTCCATGCAGCGGGCCTGCACAGCCCGCCAGCCGCTCTCTGCGATTACTGTCCAACTGATCAATACGCGGGTGATAAACGTTAATCGATAGGCAGTTTGTGGTTTCATGGGTCTGATTTGTGTCCTGTTTTTGCGCATCAACTGCTTTTTAGTGTGATGAAATGCGACTTATTGCATAAATGCGCTGCTATGGAAATGAACAGTCGCACAAAAACGCACCTACAGGCTAAATATAGATTATTTCCAGTGTTTCTATCATGCGGCATGTGTATCAAAGGTTAATGTTTATACAAACAAGTGATCCATATGCGAAAATGCGCCCTGCTTCACCAGCAGCCTCCTGTTAGTCGGATTTCATCATCAATTATTAGTGGGGATGTTGCTCTGCTCTTTGTCTGACTTCTCTTCTGTCACAATGAGTTGGGTGGTTAAAGCAAAGAGAGCAACAGGTTAAAACACTCTTCCTCATTGCTGCTCCCTCTGCACAATCTGTGACTGCACACTGCCAGACAGGGGCGTTAAACACTCCTTCTTCTTTCTGTCTGTAACATCCAGGTGTCAAACTTTGTGGCTGACTGGCCCTTTAGTGTTCAGGTGGACCCAGGCCAGAGACAGCAGTGAGGATGGGAGGTGGAGGCCAGCTGACGGAGCCAGGGGAGCAGGGCAGTGGGCGGGCTGGTGGTGTCTACACCTGGGAGGAGGTGCAGAGTCACTGCGACAGGAATGACCAGTGGCTGGTGATCGATCGGAAGGTTTACAACATCACACAGTGGGCTAAAAGGCACCCAGGAGGGATCCGGGTCATCAGTCACTATGCTGGAGAGGATGCCACGGTAACATGTTGTTTTAATCCCAGAAAGTTACAGTAAAATTTCAACAAACTTTTACTTAAGAAAAATGACAAAAGCATCAAAATATACTTAAAGTATCAAGTGTACTCATAATGCAGAATCATATCATATTAAATATTATTATAAAATGATTAATGTGTTTGTCATTTTAATGTTGCTGCTAAAGGTGGAGCTCATTTTAAAAACTTTATACATTGCTGGATAGTTTGATTATACATCATTATTTATTAGCTAATTTATATTTTGTATCAACAATCTAAGCCTAGTAAATCTGCAAAGTAACTAAAGCTGTCACATACATACTATAGTGAAGTAAAAAGAACAATGTTTGCTCCCAAAATGTAATGAAGCAGAAGAAGAAAGTAGCAGAAAATGGAAATACTCAAGTAGAGTAGTACCTCAAAATTGTATTTAAGTACAGTATTTGAGTAAATGTACTTACTTTACAACCCTAAATGAAATTCCTGAGAATATAACTGAGTCTTGTTGGTGTGGTGTTCATAAATGTCAATGGTGGAATGTAACTAAGTACGTGTAACCGGCTTTTTACTCCACCATATATATTTGACAACTTTAGTCACTTTGCAGATTTGGATTATTTATACAAAATATAATTAACAGAAATCCAACATGCTGAGCTAATATAATCCAGCTGTTGTTAATTAGTGGTTTCCAGCCTCTTGGCTTGTGACTCATCACAAAAAAGGACAACAAACAGTGTTTAGTTGGAGCCTCTTGTCACGTATTAGAGGTCTATGAGTTGTTAGCAGTTTCAGCTGTAACTGTTTTCTTTCCGCATCTGTGTGCCGCCAATCATCTCCTGACCCCTCTTGTGACCTTCTGAGGGGCCTGACCTCTTGGCTGGGAACCACTGCACTAAACTACGATATTGAAATGCTGCTTACACCTTGATGCATCAGTATTAACAATCTAAAACTGTCACATATAATAATATGTCATTGACAGGAGCCATGTTTCTGCAGAATGATTACTTTTACTTTTGATATGAGAACAATTTGCTGGCAACACTTAAGTATTTTCACTTGGGTATTTTTCTACAGCTTTTGAGACATGTAAAGCTGCAGACACATTTGGTGCCCACCATTAGTATAAGACAAACCCACCAACATGACAGCCATCTGAACCCTGTGACAACATGGTAGTGAATAAATGAGACCAAATGTAGCAATAATTCACTTTATAATTCATAATATATAAAGACCTGATTCACATTATAAGTAACGAGACGTAACCCTTCCCATTGCCCTTATCCTAACCTTAACCTTAAACCCTAATGCTAGCTAATCGCTAATGTAGCATTACCATAAGTAAAGACAATACCCTTACCTTAACCTTAATCTCCCCGTTTTTAATGTAATGCTACATAGATGGCTAATTGCTAACTTTGCAGTTTTGTTAGGAATACCACTTTTTAGCCAATTATGGGGTGAAGGGGGCCGACCATGGACTGAAGGGTAAGTGGCATATTTGCGAATCCTAGGATAGTGAAGGAATGACCTGCCCTAGCTCCCTACGACTTGCTTGTACTTGTTGTCTTCACTGGTTGGATTGGTTAGGTTAAGGCAAGAGCAGTTAGATTGGTTGGATTTAGGTTAAAATGCAGCGCCCTAAATGAGCACTATGGGGGCATGGGAACAAGGGGACCATGGGTAGAGTGTCAGGGTAGAATAAGAGGCAGAGTAGGGCATGGTAAGGTGGGCCATTCCTTTGCTATCCCAGGGTTTTTCCCAGGAAATTCCCATGTAGGTGTGGTGGGTGAGTCATGTAGCTAGAGGGTGGTTCATGCAGCTGCTCTAGCTGCAGTTTTACCTACTCGCAGTTTGTACCTTTCACTGATCTGATGTGTTTGTTACTGTGTCTAACCAGGTCTCGCTTGAGAAGAAGTCTCGTTCTGAATTCTCGCGAGTTGAGTTGTTGCAGAAAGACAAATACAAACAGGAGTGGACATACACTGATGTTGCACTTTTTTTTAAGATTATGTTTTGGGGATTTTTCCCTTTAATGACATGCAGCAAAGGGCCACAGGCTGGAATCAAACTGCTGCAAAGGTCTCAGCCTGTATGGGGTGCACACTTTACCTGGTGAGCTAGAGGTCGCCCCAATGGGTATAATTACATTGCAGCCTGTTTCGTGGCAGCTGGTTGCAGCCCTGTCACTCAATACTGGACCAATTTCAAAAACTGTTTTTCCCATTTCTCATTCAGACACAAAAACATGGGAGAATAGGGTTGAGGATGAAAAATATTGAAGTTTCCCTCTGACTAAACTGCCTGAGTGCTTCCTCCACCACTGATAAATGTAAGTACCTGTTTTATTTACTGAATCCCTGATAGGATTTCTCATTTCTGTTTTCCAGGAGGCGTTCACCGCTTTTCATCCTGATTTAAAGCTTGTGCAAAAGTTTCTGAAGCCCCTGCTCATCGGAGAGCTGGCAGCGACAGAGCCCAGCCAGGACCGAGACAAAAACGTGAGATCCGTCTCGGATTCTTCAAATAAAAAAACACCTCATTATTCATGTAGCAGCTTTAGTGTCAGAGGGACAACATGGCCGGATGGACACCATGTACAGAAACACCTGAGGAAGAGGAGTAGGTCAAACCATTCACAGATCTGTTTTGTTATTCATGAGTCTGACAGTGTTCGGGCACATCTGAGATTCTGGACACTCGGGTTTCATCAGCTGTTAAATAACTCAAACTGCTTTAATGCCTTTTTTTTTTACCTCTGTACTAAACCCCTGAAGCTGCACATCCTCAACTGCTATGAGAACCTACATTTCTCTCAGCTAGCTCAAAACTGGCAGATGTATCTCTTCTTCTCTGCTCTCAGGCAACAATCATACAAGATTTCCACACTTTACGGGTGCAGGCGGAGAGGGAGGGTTTGTTTCAAGCTCGGCCTTTGTTCTTCTGCCTCCACCTGGGTCACATCCTGCTGCTGGAGGCCCTCGCCTGGCTCATCATCTGGGTCTGGGGAACCAGCTGGACACTGACGTTTCTGATCTCCTTCATGCTGGCGACCGCTCAGGTGACTCAAACATCATTATCTCTTTGTCGAAATGTTGTTGATGAACTGTGAGTCAGTGCTTGTTGCTCTTCTTCGTCTGTAGTTGCAGGCTGGATGGCTGCAGCACGACTTTGGCCACCTGTCTGTCTTCAAGAAGTCCAGCTGGAATCACATATTGCACAAGTTTGCCATCGGCCATTTGAAGGTGATTGGTATTCTCAATTGTTTATTTGTCTCCTGAAGATTTTACACAGATGTTTAAGAGATTGTTTTCTCAGGGAGCATCTGCCAACTGGTGGAATCACCGGCATTTCCAGCATCACGCTAAACCCAACATCTTCAGTAAGGACCCTGATGTCAACATGTTGCACATCTTTGTAGTTGGAACCACTCAACCAGTGGAGGCAAGTTACAAATATGTCTGATGTCTTAAAAAGCTCTTAAAGGGGCACTTCGCCCCAAAATGAAAAATGCAAATTTTCCTCTTACCTGTAGTGCTTTTTATCACTCTAGATTGTTTTGGTGTGAGCTGCCGAGTGTTGGAGATATCAGCTGTAGAGATGTCTGCCTTCTCTCTAATATCATGGAACTAGATGGCACTTAGGTTGTGGTGGTCAAAGCGCCAAAAAAATACATTTGAAAAACCCAACAGCAATGTCTCTTTACAGACATCATGACCCAGTTACGCGAGATAATCCACAGACCTTGTTGTGAGCAGTTTCATGTAGGATCTATTTTCTTTCTACTGAACTACACCCACCAACCGTATCACCATGCAGAAGGAAACATCTACACATGAACGAGAGGCTTGTGTGAGGTTTTCACGTCGGCATGGTATGCAGCTGGGTGCCGTCAGTGTGTAACAGTGCCTGACAGCATTGGGGGAAATGCGGCCAGACAACAATGTAAGTTAAGCCGGCAAAAAGTCCGAGTAGGGCTGGCAGGAGGAGTGGTGGATCGGTCCAACAATCAACTTTCACCCAGGAGGCTGGTGTTCACTTCCCACATGAATGTAAAGCCAACCCTGTTATATTTTTCTAACCCTAACCACGTGCACGTATTGGCTAAACGTAACCATGTGCATTTGTTGTTGAAGAAAAAAAGGTAAATTTGGAGTGTTGCACTGACTTACAACATTTTTTTAAAGATGCTGTTTGCAAATTGTACATTTCCTGTGAAAACTGAAGTGTATTTTTTTTTTAAGATATTTTTTGGGCATTTTTAGCCTTTATTTGATAGGACAGACAAGCGTGAAAGGGGGAGAGTGAGAAAGGGAGTGACATGCAGCAAAGTGACAGGCACAGGCTGGAGTCGAACCCGGGCTGCTGCGGCAACAGCCTTGTACACAGGGCGCCTGCTCTACCACTAAACCACTGACGCCCCAACTGAAGTGTATTTTGAAAAGACACAATGCATGTAACAGGCTGAAGTTGACACGGCATCCCAGAACGTCAACAACAGACGCATCCAGGGTGCCTTGCACGTCATGTGTCGACATGGAAAGTCCACGGCCGAGTGGCGATACGTGACAAGGTCGGAGTGAGAATATGTTGCATGTAGAGTGAAATAAAGCATCTCTTAACTGCAATAAGGCCTGACTACTGGAACTGCTCTCTGTTAAGGCAAACCCAGAGTTCTGACAGGATTCTCCACAGTGATTTGACCTATCCAAACACCACCAAACACACTCACTCCTGTTCAAGCTCAATGGTGCTAGATGAACTAGGTAAGGATGCACATGTCCGTTTGTGCGCTGATACGGTTACAGGTGTAGGCCTGTAACCGTATGAAACTGCTCACAACAAGGTCTGTGAATTATCTTGAGTAACCGGGTCATGATTTCTGGAAAAAGACATTGCTGCTGAGTTTTTAAAATGTATTTTTTTGGCACTTTGAGCACCGCAAGCCGAGTGCCATCTAGTTCCATTATATTCAGACAGGAGGGCAGACATCTCTATGGCCAATATCTCCAGACTTGTCAACTCACACCAAAACAATCTGGGTTAATAAATAGTTTGACAGCACTACAGGTAAGAGTAAAAATATGTAGTATTTAATATTTCACCAGTTGTTCACTCTAACTCTGTTTTCCTCTTTGTTACAGTACGGCATAAAGAAGATTAAATATATGCCCTATCATCACCAACACCAGTACTTCTTTCTTGGTAAGTGTCTTCGAGTCATTTTAAAAAGTGAAACTATAAAACTTCACCGGAATAACTGTCTTTTTCTCTCATAGTTGGACCACCACTGCTCATTCCAGTCTACTTCCACATTCAGATAATACGCACCATGATTTCCCGCCATGACTGGGTGGTAAGATGCTGTCTTCTGTGTCGTACAGTGCTGTTTATATGAAGACTCTCTATTTCTAGGATATGTCAGGTTACGTGTGGGCTATGTAAAGATAAAAGATGAGTGTCAGAGATTCATGACTCTGGTTTATTACAAAGATCAATCATATTAACCTCCCTGTCTTGTAAAGGATCTGGCTTGGTCCATGTCTTACTACCTGCGCTACCTGTGCTGTTACATTCCCATGTATGGCCTGTTTGGCTCAGTGTTGCTCATCAGCTTTGTCAGGTAACCATCACAACCCTAACATACATGTACCATAATAGTATACTGCCATCAAACACTCATTGTCACTAATACTTACAGTAAAGAGCTGGATAGCAAAAACAGACTAAGTTATAATGGATCATCTAATATAAATAAAAATATAAATAAATGATGCATTAACTTAAATAAACCCATTAGTTTCAACTTACAAACCCTTTATAAGACTTCATAAACACCTTGATTGCATGTTGTGACTGTTGTGTTTTAATGAATGACAGGTTTTTGGAGAGTCATTGGTTTGTGTGGGTGACTCAGATGAATCATCTACCAATGGACATCGACCACGAGAAGCACCGGGACTGGCTGTCCATGCAGGTACCCGGTTTGTTCGGAAACACTTCAACAGCCTGTTGAAGGTGCTGCTGATGTATTCACTTTTGTCTCGTCTTCCTCTTTAGCTACAAGCCACCTGTAACATCAAACAATCCCCCTTCAATGACTGGTTCAGTGGACACCTCAACTTTCAAATCGAACACCAGTAAGTCAGTGATTGAGTCTAAGGAGAGCCTGCATTCACCAGTTTAAAGTTTTAAGGGAAAACAGACACTAAGCTCCTAAGAATAAATCAGAAACAATAATTCTGTAGACACAAAACGATTAACGGTCTATCAAACATCTCTGAACGCTCCTGCAGCACACAGAAATCATCATTAAACTACAATTTAACCCTTTAGTAAGCAGTGGTCAGCCATTACAAAGTCAAACTGTGCAGCCAAACACTTCTCCAACCTACTAAACTTTATTTTAAATTCCACTGGAATACACAACGTTTTCAAAGAAACGGTCTGACCTTTGGAGAAACGTGTACAAAATTATTTTATTGTATAAAATATAAATAAATTGTTTTACAGTATAAAAATTAGTTTAAGTTAGTTAAAGACCCTTAAAACTTGGTTTCAAATAAACCTAAGTACACAAGAATTTCATGACTAAATAACATTAAAAATTAACGTTTTTTGGAGAAAAGCTTGTTAGCTGACTCAGCTAATCTTCAGAAGGAAAAAAACAGAAAGTCTGGTAGAAAAACAAATATAGGCTAAAACAGATAGTTCTCACTTTGGCAGACAACAGTGTGTTCATGTCGGACACTTTTACTCAAAGTAAGAAGCTAACTATTTATTTTTAGAGCTTTTAAAAGGGAAACGGGATGTTAAAACTGTATGTCAAGGGGTGACATTTCAGGACCTTGAGTGCATTTGAAAACTACACAACACTACATGTATTGTGGTGTGGTACTGTATTTGATGAAATTAAGTCAACATCAGTGAGTTTTATTTCTTGTGAATTTACTGTGAATGAGAGTGAAATTATTAAATTGTCATTTCTGGGTGAACTGCAGCTGCATTGTCCAGCTAGCAGTGTATTGATTTGCACTCAGAGTAAATAAATAGTCTATTAAAGTTCCCCTCTCCTGCATTTTTATGTCTTTATAAAACAGAAGAGTAACAAGTACAAACGTTTCCTCGGTGTGCAGTATCATTTACAGAAGAGGAAGCATACAGCTAATGTGAACGTCAAACTTTTTATTGAGTGTGACCTGGTTTACCTCCAGTTGGGCATTGCAGAGTTTGCTGTTTTAACCCGTTCAGATCCCCCGTCCATTCCAATGGACATAACTTTTCTAGGATGTCTAGATCTATGATTACTGTTGTCTGCCTCCACCCAAATGCACAGACTTATTTAATGGGATAGCTATAATCCAATCACAGTGTTCCACACCATCTAAAGTGGACTACAGTAGAGCCACACTCCCTTTTTTAATAAGCCCAAGGCACATTTCAGTCCTTTAATCTTATTGTTGAAATACATAATTTGTGTTTAAACTGTGTTTTAACTAAACATGAGATGTTATATTATTTATACATGTCAAAATATCATATGAAAGATTCATGGTTTGTACTCAAAACAGTGAATCTGTGTCGCCGTTGATTTTCTAATGATACAATCAGCTTATAATGCATATTTATTAGGTATATGTACATTGAATATTATTCTCAAAAGGTTTTCAACATACTGTTTTCTGGAGATACTTCAGAAATTGAGGATATTTTGAGTCAGGATGACAAATACAATACAAAATAGATTTACAATGTGTTTTAAATAATCACTTTATTCAATAATATGAGTTAACCATTCGTAAAAAGAATAATATTAAAACCATGTTTTTTGTTATAAAAAGGTCTGATAAGACTATTTACTGTCATTTTTAGTATTAGGTGATTTCTGGGTTAAGATTATTTGTCCGTTGGAATAGACATAAAAAATAACACATAATAAATTATCCTAATAAAAAAACAATTCTATTGATTTATGGATGCACTGAGAGCAGAAATCCACCTGTACAATATATATTTTCTTTTTGTGTTTTAACATATTTGGGTTCTGAATGTGTTAAATGTGTTAAACAAGGGTGAACACAGCCATGTTTCACTACACTGAACAGTACTGTATAAATCTTTATTATTATTCATGTTAATTTAAACCCCACTTGTCGAGACATGCTGGATGCTGCGATGCCTGATAGACGCCTTCTGTTCCTTTTGTCTCTGAAGTTTGTTTCCCACGATGCCCCGCCACAACTACCACCTGGTGGCCCCGCTGGTCCGTGCACTGTGTGAGAAACATGGGATTCCATACCAGGTGAAAACACTGTGGCGAGGCATCACTGATGTTTTCATGTAAGTGTATTATTTTGTTATTTACTCTCAGGATGAGACATGTTGAGGTTGTACAAAGCAATAACAAAAACATGGTTTTAAGTCTAAAAAGGCCACAAAAGGAGTGTGTGTGTACAGAAGTCCTGAACAAAGGTCTGAACTGAAAGAGCAGCTCACAGAATAATGTTCTCATTTTCTTTTTCAGCTCATTGAAGAACTCAGGTGACCTCTGGCTCGACGCATATCTCCATAAATGACCAGTTTTATTCTCGACACGACAAGGAGTGATGTTGTTTCTCCTCTTCTGCATCATAAACTGATTGTATCTGTTTGGTTTTATAATTCAGTTGATAGTGTGGGAATGATCTTTTCTTAGCTCCGGTGTTATAGTTCAGTCTTTTTTAGATTCTGTGCTGGGTTTTTAGTGCTCACAGGATTTCTCTGGTTGCCTTACAGTGTCTTGAACAACTGTAGTATGGTGTTGTAGATGCAGCTGTGAAACTGATGTGAGGTATTTAAAGTGATGTTTTTTCATTATCTATGATGAACAATAAAATATGACAAATCCTGTATAACTGAGTATTAGTTATAGTTAATTTAACTTCTTTACTTGCAACTCTTGTTCTGCTCTGCTTCTGTTTAAATAAAGGAACTGTATTGACTGTTTGGTTTTATTAACACACTGATGAACACAAGAATTACCTGCAAAAAACTGATAGCAAATATTTACCAAGTTTATTTTGATTATATATTTTTAAAGTGTCCCATAATATTTACAACCCTCTTGAATGTCATCTAAATCTAATATTCATATCATAACATACTCTGACATATTCCTTATTATTCCTGTGTCTACAGTTTACTCTGCAAAATGTCATGCTGCATAAAAACACATTAATGACAGCATCTCACTGACAATAACTTCATGCAGGATTATTAACAATTTCTCTTGCCACAGTATTTATAATAATACCTAATGCTGATCTGCAGCCACCGACCAGGATGACGAGGCTGCTTTGATGTACACGGAGCATGATGAATTATTTATTATAACTGTAAACAGTAATATGAAAATAATTGGCTATTATCAGAAAATGTGTCAAACATTCTGGCACAGATTTAGATATGCGACAGCTACGATCTATTTTAGCCATTCAGTAAACAGCTGCAATATTGACAATGTGCATTAAAACACTGACCACACTGCTCGCACAAATACTGCATGTACGTTACATGCATGTTGTGCTCCCACACACTCCCACACACACTCTCACACACACAAAACTGTACATATATTTATATGTTCCTCTGTTCATACGGGTACGACAACAAAATTTACTGAAAACAAAAGCAACATAATTAGATACGAAAACACTGGAATGCATACACATTGGGTGATACAAAATAAATATACAATTAAAAATGCATACAACATTTCAGTATGATTTACTGTAGGTCAAAACTAACAGTAGAAGCTGCTGCAGTCACAGAGTGAAAGCGCCTGGATGGGTCGTGTTGGTCGGCAGGTTCAGTCTTTGCTGCCGGAGTCGATCCTCCTCTGCCGCTGCTTCATGACCTCCTGCAGCTCTGAGTCTCCCCTGGTCTTCTGCGAAGGAAACACAATAAAATCCATCTTTATAATCTTTTTCTCTCTTACAAATTCTCCTGTTACAAAGAAAGGCCGAGGGTTTGAGAGCGACAGGGGCTGCGAGCTGGAAAAGAAGCCCATCTAGAGCTTTTCATTGACTGTATTGTTAAGACAGAAATCTGCAAAAGCACTGGCAACAGATGTTTCGTGTCATAGGGCTCTAGTTTCCCGGCGCAGCGCAGGTGGCGCAGGGTGGCGAACCCCGCGCAGAGCTAGTTTCTGGAGATCCAGCTTGGCGCAGTGACAGTTTCGTGCCAAAAGGCTTCGCCGAAGGTGCGCTAAAAGCTCGCCATCTGAAACCAGGTCTACTGTCAGCGCAGGGGGAGCGCAGCCGGTGTAAGCCGAAGTTTGGCTGACCGGCGGACAGTGCGCACACGTCACCAAAACCTCAACCTTCCAGAATATCAGGCACATTAACGATGCAATAAATAGCCACAAAACCACTATTCAATGCAACTATCTGCAATCAGCACATAAATGTATCTCTATATCGACTGTCCCGTCACATCTGATGTCAGATCAAAGGGGATTGGCACCGTTTGGCACGCGTAATGGAAACCGAACCTGATTTGATTAACACAGCTGCAAACTAATGAGTTCACATCCCTCTCAGCCAACCACAAACAGCCACAGCATCAGATAGGGAGTATATATTCAGCATCTGTCATCTTAGAAAAGTCAAAAGAAAAGAAACAGAGTGAGACTGCGAGGACTCCCCGCGACACACGCGAACGAGCACGCGCGCGCGCGCACGAGAGAACCGCAACATTGATTTACAATTGTGGTGACCTCCTCCCAGGCTACCTTTGCATCATCAGCCCGTGGAGGTCTGCTCGTAAGTTTCCTCCTGGGAGGAGTTTGGCCGTCTGACGCTGCTGCTCTCTTCTGCAATGGCGAATTGAGTAAACTCTCATTACACCTTGGCGCAGCACATTTAAGGGCGAGGAGAGGGGCTCATTTGATTGGTGTGGTGTGTGTAAAACCCACTCCACACTTTCTCTCCTCCCTCTTTCCGACTTGGGCCGGAAGGAGGGGCGGAGGTGGGAAAGAGGAGTAGCTGCGCCAGGGCGCACGGTGTGCCAAACTTACAAAATCCGCCTGGCCACACCCAGTTGGCGAAGCGCAGGTGCGCTGCGCCTCCGCCGCGCCCGGTCTGCGAAACTAGAGCCCTAAGTCTTTATCAAACACTGGCTAGTTTTACAGTTTGATCTGAGTTTGGTCAGAGAGAGACACAGACGCCCATCTATCTTTTGATCAGCTTCGATACTCTTTGTGTCTGTGGTGTTGGACTTATGAAAATGCAGAAGTGCAATCTGTAGTGGGCAATATGGCCCTAAAATAATATCACGATATTTCAGGGTATTTTTGCGATTCTTGACAATAGAAAATATATTTTATTATCATAATTTAAGAACATAGAATTGCAACAAAATAAGTGATATAGTTTTACATGTCAACTGAACAGATTACCCTCAAATATTCAGTAAAAACTAAACAAAGATGATTTCTCATTTCTTTAGTTTGTAAACAACAACAGTAACTCAGAGTGAGATTCAGATTCTGTATACAATATAAATAGTTCTACAAAATAAAATATACCACAAAATACACATTTAAACAGCTCCCAAATACAAAAATGTACCCTGGGATCGATATATATTAAAAAACAGGAGATTTCCTTCTTTTAGCAAAATCCTAAATGATTTAGTTGTTTGTTTGTTGTTTGTTGTTGGACCTTTATGCTCTGCCATTTCTGCTACCATAACTACTGCAGATTCACATATTCGTAGATTTCTGTTGAGTTGCGAGCAGCACGTAGGACAACATTACCAAAGGTTTATGACAAAATGACTTGATGACACTGACTCCCATGTGCGCACGGAGAAGGAGAGGGAGAGACGCTGTGCTGCTGCCAGAGAAGCTGCTGAATCAGTTCCCTCTGCAGGGAACTTGTGGTAACTCACTAAAACAGTCTGAGAAGTCTGGGACTGTTCATAAAACATTCAGGACGCCACAGTTTACTTCACACTACTGAAGCTGCCCCTCCTTTAGGAACCGCCGCGGAGTCAGTAATAATTTTGCTTTCAGCTATGCTTGTTGTTGCCGTGGGTACAGTGACAGTATGACGTCAACATGTCAACAAGACAAAATATCACGACTATCACAATATGAATTCTTCATGTGGTATTTCAAATTATAATGCTATTATGGTGAACAAGATGATATGGCCCAGCCCTACCCTAGAGCCAGTGAAGTCCCACAGGATGAAGCGTTTCTGATTTGAGCTGAGAGATGAGCAGGGAGATGTGGGCCTCTACTATCAAGGGAATTTTATCATGAGTCACGTACACATACTTCCCACATTGTTGTGATATGAAGCTGGGTGAAAATTGGCAAAGTATCCCTTTAACTCCGGGACTTTCAGTAATCTTTGACTGAAAGATGCAAAATACTTCTCTTTGTGGCAGTTTCTTTGTCCCCTCCATATTTCACTATGTGACTCTGCTTTGACTTAGTACTCATCGCTTTGATCCCATATTACCCTGACAGAGACTAAGTTAATTTTACATTTCATGAATAATATCACAGGTAATGAATCACTTTACAGTTTAACATCAGAGTTACACACAGGTCTGCCACGTAGTTCACATTCACAGTACTTGCAGTGTAAGGAGATTCATCTACTGTATATTTTAATATGGTGTAATTGCTTTTTGTGTATTAATTTAATCTGCACAACTGCTTGTTATTATGTTATTGTCCTTGCAGGGAGTTGTCTTATAATCCTGCCTAGTTAGTTCTGACCTGATTACAGCGTGTTCACACCCACTTTTTGGTTTGCACCTGTATTATTTATAATGTGAATGTGACTCTCTGATAATCTGACAGCTGGCACCAGCTTTTATACAAGTATACTGACTTGTTCCAACATGCCCAGGTAACACTGAAAGCTAAGACAGGTGGATATTATTCAAATCTATTAACTGTTACATTACTTTGCACACAGGTTTGTTCATTTGTTTTGGTTTGTAATTTTTTTTTTACTGATTTTTTGGTGCAAGCGTGTGTGTGACTGACCTCCAGCTCTGCTTTCTGCACCATGACCTGAGAGGAGACACGGCTGCCTTCGTCTCCGCACACCGCCTTCAGTTCGTCTTTATTGAGGGAAAACAGCTGAGCTCCGGTCAGGATCCCCAAACATTCGACAGTCCTGCAGACAAACAGGCAATTCATTCACATATCATTATTATTATACATACATTTACTTTATTTCTTACTTTGCACATAGTTTCCAGTAGTGAGAACACCATTCAAAAAGACACAGATGTGATCAATAACATTAATAACGACCAGTTTCCTTTGGGTTGTGTCTTCACCGCTCATTTCATGAAACTCAGCCATCATTCATGTTATTAATTACACCTGCTCATTCCGGTTGATCCTAATTGAATGTCGAATTTCATGGCAATCCATTCAATTTTTGTTGAGACATTTTACTCAATCAACCCCATGGTGGCTCTGGAGGAAAATGAATGTCTGAACAAAGCATACAAATAACTACAATTCTATTGTGCTGAAGAAATACAATACTTCCTGATATTTCAGTGGGAACTTGAAGGTGTGTGGAGGTATTTTGATTTGCTGGATTGATGAGCGTCATGGATGACTTACGGTTTTGAAAAACCTTTCGAGCTGAGCCATGCGGTCACCTGCTCTGGATTTGAGTCATAGGTGAGCGGTACTTGGCTGCTGGGTGATCGCTCCACGCGGTACTTCCTGGTGGGCGGCTGGCTCTTGTTAGCAGTGATCTTAATTAATAGCTCATTGTTGACCTCATCCATCACTATAGCACAGACGCAGGGCAGAAGCAGACGTCAGAACGAGAACAACTCAACTCAACTTTATTTATAAAGCGCTTTAAAACAACCACAGCTGAAACAAAGTGCTGTACATAGGAGGTCATAAAAACAACAAAACAGCTCTTACATATCTGTAGTTCCTAGATTCCTGACTTTGTTTTTTGTGTTCACTCACTTTTGTCTTTGGGTCTGCCCTTGTTGAAGCTGTCTCCATGGCTCAGGGTGCCAGGAGGGGATGTCCTGTAGCCTTGCTGCAACCGCACACATAGACACAAACACACTTCATAAGAAAACAACCGCAGTCACTATTATTCCAAAAACAGGTTTGTCTTTCATCTCTCTGGCGGCTGATACATTTTTGCCCAGGAGCCAAAAGAGAAAATATGTGTGTGAAAGTATCTGACACCAGGAAGAGAAGCTGCATGCAGCACCTGCTGCAGGGCATTGGTGAACCTGCATGCAGCGTGAATGAGTGCAGTGTGTGTCTGTAGGAATGTAGGCCTTCAGTAAGGGTGGGAAAACACTGTTGCATGATCACCAGAGTTTGTACCTAAACCTGCACTGGTGTAGGACCTGTGTTCAGATGACACACAACTGCAAGTGTTCCTGTTATTTAGCTTTTATCTGTGATGTTTGATGCATTATCCTGTGTTAAACTTTGTATTAAATCAAAATGTTAAAAAAATTTCTACATACTACACATCGTTTATTATTTGTCTGCATTTTGTATTTGTCTGATTTCTTATTTATCTCTGGAGTCTCTTTATCATGACACTAATTCTGTTATCTGTTTGTATCCTAATCATCTTTCGTACTTTAAACCTGGATGAAACAATTTCCCAAAACAAATTACGCCACAAGCAGCAATAAAGAAACCTTGAGCTGTCTCATTAAATTAGACTTTCATTATGACTGCTTGCATTTCTCAGAATTCACTGTGACACTTCTTGACAACACGCCTAAGCTTGTGCAGTTCAGATAAGGATCACAACTGCAGGCAAAGTAACTTGAAGTGATACGGACGCATATACGAGGTACAAAACGCCGGAAAAAATCTATTCAAAACACAACATGTCCTGTGGCTGCAGGCTGGTATACCCAGTCAAATGCAGACAAACTGGACTCTTAAAACTGCTGCAAAACCTGAAGTCTAAAATGTTTTCTGTGCAGCTACTAACATAGAAATGTTTAAGTGAATCTCTTCTATCTCTGTGCTCCTCCAAACTACTGTGGGTGTTCATCAAAGACTATAATGTCAATGCAGTGCATGTGTAGTGCAGCAGGTCACCTGGTTATAGATGGCTTCTGGCTCCTCTATCTTCACAACATCCAGGATGTTAAACGGGACGTAGCCGGCCTGACCGCTGCGATTCCGTAGTTTCCACCACTGTTTGTCATCCTCTATCACCTGCGAGACACATTTCACATCTCACTCCACAGCACTGAAAACTGTAATTAAACTCAAGTCTTGTGTGACACACACACACACACACTTGACCTGGCAAAATTTCTTCAGTGGCACTGGACATCGGTTCATTTGTACAACGAGGTCACAAAAGACATAATCAAACTTAGCAATTGTTAAATGACACCGACAACTTTCGTCTGCGCCGCTGTCAGGCCACACTGCATTTTGTTTTCCGCAGTCACTTTGCTTGTTCCACCGTCTACCATTTTCTGTTAGTGGGGATAGCAACGGCAAAGAACTTACACTGATACTCTAGGTTAACAACTGAGAGCTACCGATGGCCATTGTGAGAATTAAAGCACCATCCTCTTCCTGTTTTGGTTGTGCAATTGTTGACAGACTTCCTTTGTGCTTTAAATCGAGCCTTCATTTTCCTGGCAGATTGTACCCCAGTGGCAGACAGAACTGCACAGTGAAAGCAAGGCTTATAGCGAACCAATCTAAACGCAGATGCTGTCATTATTCTTTAACCATTACATTGTGCAATCAACATTTGCTTTATGATGATAAGTTAAAGCAAAAACTTGTCTATTTCCACTTTAACATCACAGAAGGTCGGTTTATGTTTCACTAGGGTTTGCATCATCCCTGCCACATGATACAATGTACATCTGCATTTGGTTTAAATTCAGAAGTATGTGTCAACCTTCACATGAAGGACACGTTAATATGACTTTGTCTTTACCTCAAGGATTTCGTCCTGCAGCACTGACAGCTCGTTGGCATTCCGTGCTACAAAGTGGTAGCGAATTTTGGCATATTTGCGGGTGAGGGTCGTCCCATTATAAGACCTGTAAAGACACAGGGTTTCCTGTCATCACCGTCTGATGTGTCTTTGTGTGAAAGAGTCAACAAAGTGTATAAAGGATGTCATTACTTACCCATTCGACGAGTTTGAGGAGTGTGTTCCGTAATACTAAAAAAAAGCAGACAGATTGTTACATTTTCAGGAGTCGGGACCTGCTATTGTCACTACATTCACAGGTGGTGGATAATAAACAAAACTCTTACATCCTCAGCTGAGTGTTTTCTGTAATCGGGGCTGGTGGGAGACCCTAACGGCCCCATGGGCCCTTCTGTTTCCCATGAGGCCGCCCTGAAGATCTCTGCTGGTGGCTCCCAGCCATTACGAAACTTTGGGAGATAAAGAGGAGCGCACTGATCCCTGGGCCACTCCGCTCTGCAGAAGGAGGGATAGATTGGTCAAAAGGGGACCTTCAAGCTGCACATAGACACAGATGAAGCCAGCAGTAATAATGCACATACGTCTAAGTGTCCTGGGAAAAGACACTGAACCGATGGTCAAGCCAGCACTTTGGTAGATCATTGCTGTGTGTGTGAATGAGAGACAAAGTGTAAAGTGCTTTGGATAAAAGTGTGGACATTTACGTACCTGGGTTTGGTCCATCCGTCGCCCAGCAGCTCAAAGATGGTCATCTCTTTGGGGCTGAGGTGTCCTCGCAGGAAGTCAACAGTGTCTTTGGAAAGGTGGGGGGAGATTACTGTACGCACCAGTTCAGGACTCCCACAGCTCTGCAGCACCTGTGGACATATTCAGACATTTACTAATCAACTACAGACTAGGGACATATTTTCTGCATATAATATATATTAATGGTACCAAATCATTACTTTTTTGGATTATCTTGAGTAATCGGGTCATAATTTCTGGAAAGAGACATTGCTGTTGAGTTTTTCAAATCAATATTTTGGGCACTTTGAGCACCACAAGCCGAGTGCCATCTAGTTCCATTACATTGGAGAGAAGGCAGACATCTCTACGACTGATTTCTGCAACACTCAGCAACTCACACAAACAATCTACATTGATAAAAAAATATGTATTTTTTGTTTGAGGGTGAACTGTCCTTTTAATCTAAAGATGCTTTGTTACTTTCAAAAGGCAAAAAAATAATAAATATCAAGCAATAATCAACAGCACCATACAGGATAAAACATAAAACGTTAGCTGCATAACAAATCTCTGCATCTTATTTACATTGATAAACAATTTAAAACAGACCACACATGTGTCTAAAGCTGCTGCACACTGAGGCTGATTGTTGAGGACAGCTGGAGGCCGTGGGGCCACACTTTGAATATTACTGCGCCAGCGTTATCTCAACCTTATCAAGCAAATCCAAAGTGTCCGGAGGTTACTGCACCATATCAACTGGAAGAGCCTAATCACTGCGTTTCTATCCAGCAGTATCGAAGGTGTGGCACGAACACTGCAGCTTGGGAAACCAACATTATGTAAGTGTGGCTGCACCTGAGTCAGTGTTGAAAGCCACGTCGCTCCAGTCTGGTGAGAGTTTAGCAGAGTGGCAGTGGGTGTGGTGCCAGAAAAAATACAAACAACAGGAGAAATGTCTAATTGCGACAATGCAAACACTAAACTGCTTTGATTCTGTGCATTTAAAAAAGCTCAGAGTGATTTTGTCAGATATGCCTGTGGGCTCGGTCAACATTGAGAGCATTCACTGACATGGAGAACTTATTTAGTGTGACATGGATTTATACTGTTGAAAGAAACAAACAGTTTGTATTCAGGATGATCATCCATATAAACCTGTTTGACATCAGACACACTTTAAACAGATTTACAGCTCTTACCAGCTCCAGAGGGCCGAAGAGGAAATGAATCAGCTCCGACGCGCTGGGATTCTGTATGTGCTTCTTCAGTTTGGCCTGCAGGGGGCGCCATAATAGACACACACACAGTGAGAAGGTGATAAAGAGAGGACAGCTAACGAAGGAGGAGAGGTTAGGAGGCTGTGATATCTCACCAAGAGGTTGAGGGCCAGCTTCAGTTTCTGCAGACTATCAATGAACTCTGCTTCAGTGGGGGGCTTGGCTCGCAGGGTCAGCATGCCCTCTGTAAACAACCAGAGCAACAATGACCACACACAGACTCCAGAGTTACCGCCCGCCATACAGACACATTACACACAGGATGCAGGTTTCACTCTCTGGCAACGGTTCAAGGAAATCTTGCTATTTTATTTGCCATGGGTGGATTATGAGACTATGGGCCCCTGGGCAAAAACATGCAAAGGGTCCCACCTTCTCTCCTGCACAGGAGCAACAGCTTTGTGGTTTTGCCTCGTATTTTTTTTTCTTGTTTTGCATCTCTTTGTTGCCATTATTCATGTTTTTTTTTGGTTTTGTGTTTCTTTGCAGCTCCTTTGCATCTCGTTGTAGTCATTTTAAATCTTTTCCTGGTCGGTACATGTTACAGGGATTTGAGTGGGGTTTTCCCTGGTGACATGGTCAGTAATCCCTCTGTGAAATTAGCAATAATGATAAGATAGTTAATAAACAGCTTCACAGACAAATAGTCCACCATGGCCTGAGAGCAACAACCCAAGAAAAAATGTGCTGCATCATGGTTTCTCAACAAAGGTCCCAAAATTCTCACAACCCCAGAAATAAGAGTTATGTCATGTGAGTTTGAGTGTGATACTCCGTTAAATTGTATTTTCAGGGGTGAGTAGAGCTGAATTACATAAAGATTATGATATACTTACTGATTTAGTTTCAACTCAGAAATATTTTAGTTTGCCGAGATTCTAACCCCAAAGTTGAGAAACTGATTCTCTGGATAGAGAATACATTGTTTTCAGCACATCTGTTGGTGTAAAAGGGATGGGAAACCACTGAACTTGTTCCAAATTGTTCGATCCATCATAATCGAATGCATCCAAGCTCATTAATTCCTTTTATCAACGCTGATATGTTTTTCTGACAGCTGCACATTACAAAACAATGTCAAAGTCATGCCTCTACGTCACAGCAGAGAGGAGGAAGGAGCCCAAAGTGAGGCTTCATTTCATAAAGAAAGATGACTACAGTGCTGCTTCAGGGTCTGTACAGTGCAACTTACAGTATGCCGCACATGCTATGTAAATATTGGTCCAGGGATGAATGAAATTGCCTCAGTAACACCCGTGTGATTCAGCTCCGTGCTGCCTGTGTGTGAGACTGAGCTGCTTCTTTGTTTGAGGTGATGGTTTGTGTGTGAAGTGAATCGATAGTGTACAAACATTTTCTCACTTCAGATACACTGTGCTCAGACTCAGAGATAATAAACAACTGCATTGACACTGAAAGCCTGTGTAGACCTCCTTTCTTTCCACACAGAAAATTGATCAGGAATCAGTAAAAGCTATGGTATCAATAAATCAGGGAAAACACACATTTGTGTTACTTCTTATCAAATGATGTGGGAAGGTAACACAAACTGTATGCGTTCTCGAACTTCACCAGGCACACATACAACAACACATCATTTTGAGCCTCACATGTGTTACATGTACAACACGTCTCGCTGCACAGGGAACGAGATGTGTTGAAATACAAACACAGCATCACAGCACTGCCAGTGTTGGGTGGTTAAACATTACTCAGCAACATGTAATATCATCATTTTGCACAGTTATAATTATGGGAAACAGCTGCTATTACACTTTTAGTCCATAAATGAGATGACAGATGAAAATAGTTTGACTCATTTATAATCTGCATCTCATGCCAGCCTCCTTTTGGTAGTGCCAATTATTTGACTTTGTCAGGTGTACACTTAAATTCAGACAGCAGTACACCATCAGCGCTCCCAGGGAGTGACTAAGTATTATTATCTCAGTAATGACAACTGAGTAATGAGTATTGTTATGACTTAACAGAACCCCAAACTGGCCACTGCTACCACACATGAATCACTGGAGACGAGAGTCCCGGGCCACAGGACACAAAAAGACACAAACATGGCGACGTGAGCAATATGAACATATTGTCACTGCATTCGTGCCACCACAACAGAAGAAAGGGAGACAGACCTGCTGGTCCTTTCTTCTTATTCTTCTTACTCTTGTTGCGGTGGTTGAGCTGAGAAAAGGCCTCTGCCGCCTTTTGCAGCCGTGCCACAAAGATCTCTATGTCATCTAGGGCACAGTTGAGTATTTGCTGAGGGAGACAAACCCTGGGCTTTAGCACGAAGAATATACCATCATGAGACAGTGTAATGTAATGACAGGTGTGTGGATAAAAACACTCACCACATCCTTCTCAATGCGCTGGGCCAGCTTTTCATGTGACTCTGTGTCATTTTGTGCCGAGGCTCGTCGATCTACATGAAAAAAAGCTCATGTGAATGCAGCTATTGAATAAAATGTGAGCTTTGCATGTGCTTTCCTTTCCTGTACATGTATTCTCACCCTGTGTGTTCATGGCTGCCACTCGTCCCTTCGCAGCAGGTGGGGGTCCCTTCGGGGCTGAGGGGGGGAGGATGGTTTCTCTGTGACGCTTCATTTTCTCCTGGTTCACCCTGGAGGAAGAGGAGGAGGCATTGAGACCTTCAGCACCGCAGTTAGCATCTAACTACCAATTACAGGTCAGTGTCACCTCCTTCACACTGTTTAAGTGTGTGTGTGTGTGTGTGTGTGTGTGTGTGTGTGTGTGTGCATGTGTGTGCTGCAGCACTGTTCTCACTTCAGAGTCTGAAGCCTCATTTTCTTTCCGTGCTTGTTGTCTCCAATGGCACTGTCAATATCTGCATGAACCATCTCAGCCTGGAGGACGTGAGGAGAGGGTTTCTTTATTTATTTACAGACTCCAGGTCCAATGATAAAAACAGACAACAGGTTATTAACAAACAGACAAACAAACAATATATACAGCACTATGTCTGTCCACACACAGAGAGACACACAGAGCCAAGTTATAAGGTTGATGGCAGTTTCACAGGTTGCCATAGTTACAGATCTAGGGCCTATATAAAACTGCAATATTTTCATGTCAAACTGAGTGCTTTAAGTTTAATATCTCACTGCAAACTGACAATAATATCCACCTTATGTTGAATTCTACATGCTCTAAACAGGACAGATGCATCAATTAGATTCTATAAATAGGAATGCTTATTAGCATGCATGGTGAGAATTGGTTTATTTCCTGTTTCTGATTTTCTGTCATATGAATTTGAAGTGGACAACCAAAGGCACTGGAGTTACTTACAATACAATTCTTTTTATCTATGATCATCTGTGCCACAAAGCTCTGGCTGCTGCATAACGTTTGTTTTTCTCCTGAAACTACATCTGTAAGATTTTGAGAAACTATCCTAATCTTTCTCCACATTAAATTTGAGAAGCGTCAGAGTTTTGGTAAGTGAGAAACACCACTTTTAATTACACTGATCAGCCAAAACATGACAGCTACTGACAGGTGAAGTGAATAATATTGATCATCTTGATAAGGTGCAATGTTCTGCTAGGAAACCTTTGGTCCTGGCATTCCTGGACCAAATACTGTTGCAGTCCAAGCACCCCTCGTCATGGCAACGGCAATCTCCAATGGCAGTGGCCCCCTCCAGCAGAAAAATATACCATACCAAGCTGCAAAAATGTTCAAGAATGGCAGGAATGTGACAAAGAACTTAAACATTGACCTGGCCCCCAAATTTCCCAGATCCCAATCTGATCGAGTGTCTGGGGGACGTAGTCCAGAGGTACCCCAATCCATGGTGGAGTGTCTGGATCAGACTTGACTCTGACCTGTCGAGGCCTGAACACAGGACTTCAGGGAGGGGTCCTATGATGTCTGGCACCAGGGTGTTGGTGGCGGAACCTTCGAGTCATGTAGGTTGTGAGGTGGGGTAATGGCACACCCCACAGATGCTTGATCAGTTTGGGATCTGGTGAATTTGGAGGCCATATGACACCTTGACCTCTTTGTCAGGTTCCTCAGGTCAGTCCTATGTAAGTTTTTGCAGTGTGGCATGGTGCATTGTCTTGCTGGGTGGGTCACTGCCATTAGGGAGTGCTACTGCCATGAGGGGAAGGTACCACATGATTGCCAGGACCCAAGATTTCCCAGCAGAACGCTACATTATAACAAGACTGTCAGTGTTATTCACTTCACCTCGGTGATCGGTTTATATTCTTTCAATCACGACAAATGTAATGATCTAAAGGTTGTTATATTTACTGTGGATCCAATATGATTACCAACAGTTTCTTACTAGCAATGATTCAGATGATATTGTCTTTATAGTGAGTTATAGTATAATGTCCTTTCAGTGACAGATCCTCCCTTGAGCAAATATCTCTGAACAAAGCTGCAAAAATGTAAAAGGATACACACAAGCGCTCTGCCACCAACGGCACTGAAATCTGACCTGGCGCTGCAGCAAGAGCAGCTCCGATTTACAAATGACATAAAACACAAAGCCAGCCGACCGTGCACTGACAATAATGGATGCAAACTGAGCCAAGCCCGGAACATTTAAACTGAGACTCACCTCCACTTCATCACAGTGGAAGAAGTGAATGTCAGGTTTGTGCTGCTCCTTGTCCTGACACACCAGCAGCAGCACTGAGGGGTAACGAGTCTGATTCAGGACCGTCTGACACATGTGGATGGTGGGGAGGGGGAAGTTCTCCAACTCTTCCTGCAGGAGAACAACAAAGAAGTGGGCAGATTATGAGACAATTGGCCCCTAGGCACACATATGCAAAATCTGGGAACCTTTACTGCATGTTAACATAATATTCATGATGTGTGTACAGACGTGCAGCCATACCTGTGTGTCGCAGTCCAACAGCCTCACCGCCTTGTCGGTGACCTGCAGGAGCATCTCCTGGGTCCAGATTTTGTCTTTTGAGTCCAGAAGGACCAGTTTCTTGATGGCATCGTCCACTGTGACGATGGACTCTGTCTTGTCCATAATGAACGTGGAGAGATGCTGAGGAGAAAACAAGTTGAGTTGGAGATTGAAGGATACTATTTTTGGCTGTGAGGGGACAAAGACCTGGTGCAAATTAAAAGCTATGGCTGTATGGAAAAGTAGGACGCTTAGGAGAGTTGATAGACACAATCTTTAACACACATTATTTCTAGTTAACTGGATGTATTAAATTAATAGTTTGCCATTTTGGTAAAAAATCTCAATGTTTCTTGTATTTTATACCTTTCTTAGTCTTGTTTTAATTTCTGTTCTTTAGCTCTTTAATGGTGTTTTTATACGTATTTAAACGTCCTTTTATAATGTGTTTCGTTTGCACTTTGACTCAGTGCTTTTGATCTTTTATGTAGAGCACAATGAATTGCCTTATTGCTGTAAAGTGCTATCTTAATAAACCTGCCTTGCCTTTGCTTTCTTACAGCAAGTTAGATGATAAAATAATGGGAAGACCGGGGATGGTTGTAACAATGGGATGATTGTAACAGCAACACTTTCACCACAACGGAATGACCTATGAGTTATAATACATTTTTATTAGATGACCACTCCCTTCTTGACCTTGCATGTCACTCAGTTACTGGTTATATTAACCTTGGATAATTTTCATTTACATTTTATTTGGGTATCTACACCCTATTTGCATTTATTTAGATATCCGCCCGCTGCTTGCATTTTATATTTAACCTCCTGTGTTTTTTATATTTTTATACTCTCCAGCTTTTCTTATTTACTACAGTCTTTACTTTTAACTTCTTTTTTTAAAATCTATCTATCTATGTGATTTTCATAACTGTGTGAAGAAGTGTACAGATTTTTCAGCCAAAACACTGATTTTCAGATGTGAGAATATGTTCTGGGACCAAATCTATATTTTGATTAGTATTAAAACTGTTGAAATTAGAATTATAAAACTAGTATCAGATTAAAGAGAAGTCTCTTAGGTAAAATGTGAGGTATTGTATCTTTGCTTGTTTTAAACCACTATGCTGCTAAAGCTCACTAAACATTGGATGACTATCTTACTCATTTTTTCAGCAGGCCAGAAGAGTTGGAGAGAAAAACTGATAGAGGTGAGCTTGCACATGTACTAATTGGCATCAGATGAAGTGAGGCAGGGAAAGACAGTCCCCAAATAATACTCTTTCTGCCCTGTGACACTGAGCACACACTGCAAGAAATAACAAAACCCCAAAGAATCAACACAGAGGATCAACACAAGGAGGATCAACACAGCGGCCCTGTGTGGGGAGTCACAGCAGTCAAAAACTCTTCAATGCACAGCAAAAGGATGTTTGCCCAGTTACTTTACTGAGGCAGCAGGCTTGCATTTTGCACTCCATGTGAGTTACTAAGCATCTGACAGGTACAAGTTAGCGAGTCACACCTTAGCAGGAGTTGGTTATTACTGTATGTATCAGTGTTTTGTATTTGTGTTACTTTAATTATTGTTACCACCTCCCACAGATGGCCAGTTGTAACAATGGAACTCCTTGTATTTGACATCAATATATGAATTCTGTGATGTAGTTGTAAGTTGGAAGCATTGCTATTTGTAGTCGACAAATACGGGTACTTTGTGTCAAAATTTTAAAGCTTTTAAAACACAAAAATTCAGCAAGTTATAGTTGCTGAGACTAAAAGTGTTACAACCATCCCCGATCTCCTCCCCTTAGCAGCCAGTTAGCTTAGCTTTGCATAAAGACTGGAAAGTGGGGGAAACAGCTAGCCTGGCTTTGTTCACAGCTGACATAAAATCTGTATACTATCACATTTAAAGCTCAACAATTTGTTATACCTTGTCAACTGCTCCCAGCCATGAAATAGACTGGCACATAACCCCCCATAATACAACAACTTGTTGCTTTGAAAAGATTGGGGAAAATACTAAACAAACAAAAAGACCCACATAATAAAATATTAATCAGTAGCTTTAGGGATGCTGGACGGAAGATTTTGTTACCTTTTGACCAAGCAAAGCCAGCTGATCCCTCTGTTTACAGTCTTTATGCTTAGCCAGGGGTCTGCAACCTTTACTATCAAAAGAGCAATTTTTGGCCAAAACAAAAAGAAAAATAAAATGCCTGGAGCCTCAAAAAATATTTAAGCCAATAGGTCTAAATGATCTTTCAATAACATGTTTCAACACAATGTGGCCACTCTGAGGGGGGCTTTTTATGATTATCTGGTTCCTTAACTTTGTAGTGTTGGTGGTGAAAGCAAATTAACCTGACAATGCACTATTTAAGTCTCTTGTTTTTCTTTTTTGAAAAACCATTGCTATTGAGGTTTGGCAGAATTAAGAGGAAAAGACACCAGGCCGTAGACTGACGAAGCACATACTAGTTGACAAAATGTTAAAACATTTTTTATTCAGTGTATAGGCTACACATTTTTACAAGTGGAGAATTTAAGAATCACTTTAGGCCTACAACAGTGATGAATGAAAATTAAAATCTTAAAAAAATAACGCTTTTCATTTCCATATAATCTTTTGAAGTCACAGGGAGCCACTGGAGAGGGGCCAAAGAGCCACATGTGGCCCCGGAGCCACAGGTTGCCTCCTCCTGTGCTAGGCTAAGCTAACCAGCTGCTGGCTCCAGCTTCATATTATATATAGCGATATGAGAGTGGTATCAGTCTTCTCATCTAACTCTCAGCAAGAGAGCAAATAAGGATATTTCCTAAAATGTCAAACTACTTCTTAAACTGTATCTGTTAACTGCACTGTATATTTAGGCCTGTTTACTTCCAGCTATTACCTGTAAAAATATTTGACTTCAACATTTCTCACCGCCTTCAGCTGCCGGCAGCACTTAGCCTTGTGAACTACTTGTTTAATCTGCTATCAAAACTGCAATATTACCACTTCCCTGGTTCTCTCTGCATGCAGTTGCTGCCAGCGTGGCTGTTATCTGTGATTACTTGCCCATGTGTGATAATGGAGACGCATTAAGAGAAATCCTATCCGCACAGACACGGGACATAGTTCAACACCATCCCTGACCTAAAAGCACGTCTCTGACTCAGTGCTTCCTTGCATCAGCCACCCGCTGCTGCAATCAGAGGCGTGATTGCTATATTATGAAAGAGTCCCATAAATGAGATGTAATCAAGAGATTGTGTCAGCATTTATCTCCGGCCAAAAGAACAATACACCGTTACGTTTGTTTTATCCATCAGGGCCTTCTTTTAAATTATAAATCTGTACATTTGTAGACCTCAGGTATAAAATTCCTTTATTTCCTTTCTTAAAGCCTTTTTTGTATTGTGTCAATTTAGGTCAGTTTACAGTGAAGTGGGACAGGAAACGTTGCGACAAAGAGAGCGTAATGACTTAGGACAAAGGTCCACAGATCAATTAAATCTGAAGACGCAATGCTTATAGGGTTTAAACAACTGGGTTACTGGTACAAGAACAAGAT
This sequence comes from Epinephelus lanceolatus, assembly GCF_041903045.1. Taxonomy (NCBI): domain Eukaryota; kingdom Metazoa; phylum Chordata; class Actinopteri; order Perciformes; family Serranidae; genus Epinephelus; species Epinephelus lanceolatus. The sequence continues at coordinate 20,237,936 of NC_135738.1, forward strand.
TTTCCATCTGAGCTGCTAATTTACATATATATACATACATATTTAAACATTTGCTATCTATTCTATTTTTAATGAGTTCATTTTATGTTCCTGTCTCCATTGTCTTTATTTATCTACCCAGTCACAAGGCAGGTGAACAGGTACCATATGTACTAGCAACAAAATAATCATAACAATATAGTATATTATATGAAAAAAGTGTAAAGAACATTTAAATAATACAGACTGATGATGAACAGTGCAATATATGGGCAACTGCAAATGTCTGGGATCACTCATAGTGTGATTTTATATTAAAAAACTATAAATATTAACTTTTTATTTCACATTAATGAGCATTCAAGTTATTTTAAACCTTAATAATAGGTAATGACTGATCACACTGATCCTTTACCTCCCAACCTCAGCTATAATACCACAGAGTTATATGCACTGGAGTTTTAAATCTTTTGCCAAGCATTTATTTTAATATATAATTTGCTTTACTTCTAAAACTTTTTAAAATAAAGGACAGGCCAAAATTATAACACAAATTTTTTTTTTTTTTCAGATAAATACAAACAGAGCAGCTCTTACCTCGACATGATACTGCGACGTCTCATGCATGATATAATTGGAGTTGGAGTATTTTTTCCTCTGTTCTGTTGATGAGAAAACAAAGATATAGAAAGTGAAAAACTGAGAATCCACCAAGTCCTGCCTGCGATCTTACTGTAAATCCTACTATGTAAACAGCCAGCAGTGACAGTGACACTGACCTAAACCCCACATGTTGCACGGTTCAGCGCACTGAGCAGATGAAATGAAACGCTGTCGTGCGAGCTGAAGAGACTAGCAGAGCAATAAGGAAGTGACAGGGACACGTAATGTGTGTCTTTTTTCATGGTTCAACTTTAGACTTTCCAATCAATTATTCTGTTAGATGTTCACATAATACTGCAAGGACAGTAAGGTGATTGTTTTAAACACCCTATAGTGTATTTTCTTAAAAACTACAGTGGCTTTTCTCTGCAAGAGATGCAATACTTATATATACTTAAAATATGAAACTACACTTATGATATTTAATCTTTTAACACCATTTTGTGTCCAAAAGTGTCCTGCCAAAGGGCAAGTCAAATAAAAATAGACCTATCTGAGAAGTTAAATATTAAAGCTCATATCAAAGAGTCTGTGTGACTGGATTTGCCCGTCTGACATTATAGTTTGTTCGCCAGGCTGGCATTAAATCTGGCTCTATGTGGGGCATCAATTAAAAGCACAGATTTACTGCAGGGTCAAAGATCAGTGACACAACTTCTCCACAGCACCATGCTCGTTTCCTCATCCGTGGCATGGTATTGTGGACTGTCAGGCGTAACCCTGTAGTTGGTAATATGCTGTGAAGTTAGCCGGAAATGCTCAATTTTTTTTAACAAACCCGTTGAGTAGTAAGGCAGCCATAAATGATTACCGTAAATGTCACCATATAGCACAACACAACAGACACCAAAGTTGAAGAACCACTCCAGACATGTTTTAAGACATATAAAATTCACTGCCCTGAATAATAATTTGTGTCTGCTGACAAACTAAAAAATGTAATAAATATCTTATCCTTCCTCATTTTAAACTCCAGCATCTACACGATATTTATATTTCATCACATATTGAAGTAAATGGACCAGTTGGAGTTGTGTTTTTGTCTGCTTGATATATGTAAGACCAATATTCACTCTCTTTCAGCTCTGTGTTTGGTCTCCTGAGGGAACTGTCTGTCTCTTTAGCTGCTAAATGCTCCACTGCAGTCACCAGTTAGACACTTACTGTGTCTGTCTGCTGTTTGGTGCCGAGCAGCTCTGGGTTTTAAAGTTCCCACATGAAACCACTCACAACAAGGTCCGTGGACCACCCTGAGCAACCGAGTCATGATCCCTAGAAAAAGACATTGCTGCCAAGTCTTTCAAGTGTATCTTTCTGGCACTTTGAGCACCACAAGCCGAGTGCCATCCAGTTCCACCACCCAAAAGTGAAGGCAGACATCTCCACAGCCGACATCTCCAACACTCGGCAACTCACACCAAAACAATCTAGACCGATAAACAGCAGCACAGGCATGAGGAAAAACGTATTTTTTAATTTGGTTTTAACTGTCCCTTTAACAAGAGTGAAAATCAGTAATATTGAGAACAAACATTTGTAACAGCTGCCTGCTGCACACAAAAACAATGCGAGCGGTGAGAGTGAACTAAAACAAAGTTATGGGCTGGAAAGCTGAACAATGAGCTGAGGTAAAGTTGAGCTGAGGATTCATGTGGCAATTCTTTATAGGTTAATCACCATGAGTGACCCCTTTCATGTTGTTGATGAATGAAAAATCAAAAAACTAAGAATATTCTTGATGAACTGAAGTCATAGGTGACCATGTTAATTACAGCAAAACTATATCAACACATCAGTTTACAAACTCTCAAAGAATTTGTGCAGTATAATCCAAGTCTCATTTATCCAGTCACATTTCTATATTTCTATATTCTTATGTCCACATACTGTTTGATTGCTTGCTGCTGTAACATAAGAATTTCCCAGTTTGGGATCAATAAAGTATTATCTAATCTTATCTTAACTAATTTTATCTTATCTTATCTTATCTTATCTTATCTTATCTTATCTTATCTCATATGCACAGTCCCTCTCAAACAGACAGCCCTTTCCAACTGAGAACTGATGTAAGAGTGGAACTTCTCTGTGCTCTCTTTTCAAAGCCAGACTGACAAAAACAGTAATTTTACCTCACTGAATACAGGAGCTGCTGGTCTACCACTGCCTCCATCAGTTATAGTTTTTGTGTTATTTTGTGTCTTAAATGAATCTGAAAGAAGCATTTAAAACACCAAAGAACCCTTTTACCTCAATTCATCAAGAGTTTTCTACATTTGTGGATTCCTTAAGAATTCAATTTGACTCATGAGTAATTGATATATGAGTGGTCATTTGGGGGGTGTTTGAGATAAATTGAAAACAGCATTATAACGAGAGCTCCATATACAAGGGCAATGTCCTTGCTGCAGGGGCTGCAGGTTCAATTCCAGCCTGTGGCCCTTTGCTGCATGTCATCCCCTTTTCACGCTTAGACTGTCCTATCTAATAAAGCCAAAAAAATAATGTTTGACCAAAAATTGGAGACCATCTTGTGATGGGATCACTCCAGCTGGGATATAGTAATTTGTGACTTTAAACAAATGTGCGCCAGGGACATAAAATAGGGGAGCAATGAACTTCGCCTTCATTTTGATCATTTCTTTACCTATCTTGCATGGTTGACACTATTGCAGTGACAAAATCTGTCCACAGACAACCAGACAGACAAATAAACACCTGGCAAAATACTCTAAACCACTTTTGTAGTAGTTTCTGCTGCAACAAGTTTCTCCAGGACCACATTTTGCCATGATGATACACACATAGACGAAAACAATACCAGCTGTTGCAATGATGTCGTGGCTCATGATTAACTGCATTTTTTTAAAAAACCAGTGCAACATATCAAATAAAGGTCAAATGTGATGACCTGTGAACAATTTCAATGATGTTCAGAGCTCATTCCATTTTCAAGACGCCATTGTTTATAACACTGTGTGTACTGTTGGCTGGGCCATTGTCTTTAAACAGGCCAATGCTGAATGAGTGTGCCAGTGTGCTCATTGACCTATTTACCAGGTGAATAGTCTGCGGGTAACAATTACGGTTAAATGAGAGCATGTTCCTATCAACTCCACTGCCAGGTCTCATATCAGGTCTCTTTCTGTCCCCCACCCAACAGGGTCAACATTTTGATGTCACACAGGTTTTCTCTTCATACAGACGTTTAGCCACATTTCACTGTATGTGCTTTATGGCGACACAAAAGATCTGCTGTTTGTTCAACACTTATGAAAAAGTGTGTCAGCCCCTAAAGTACATTCCAGTATTTGATATCCATTTATTGATGATTCAGAGTGAAGTAAACATGCTTCACAGAGCTCCGACTCTTCGTTGTACCTTTTTATTAATCACTGTCAATGTCCAAATGACGCACGCATGTTCCTGCCATTTCCTCTCTGCTGATTCCTTCCTGCTTGGCTCTCCGCAGGTGAAACACAAGCGTCAGGTGTCGAACTGAAAGTCGAGCTCGCCCCATGTCTTATTAATGGCCTGACATTTATGCCAATCAATTCACAGTGCTGCAACAGCTTGCAATAAGAGCCACTTAGCAGGCAGATGGGCAGACCCTCAGGGCTCTCCAGAGTCAATGACCAGTGATAAACATGGCTGCTTGGCAGATCATCAAACCAATACATGGCCCAGATCAATCAGACAATCTGACCTCTGTAATAACCACCATTTAAAGGTCCTGTGTGCAGGATTTATGAGGATATTTGGCAGAGATGGAATATAATAAGTATGTTTTCTTTATCGTGTTTTTGTTACCAAATCTAATATATAGAAGTTGTTAATAGCTACATAGGGAACTATTTCTACAGTAGCCCAGAACAGACAAACTACACACTCTCTCTAAAGAGGACCGTTGGTGTTTTTTCATCAGCCACTGTAGTTAGCAGCCCCTTTGAAATGTGTCACAAATAAACTGATTTTTAATGTAAAAAACACTTTACTCAGTGTTTTTACAGGTTAAAATCTCTGGGTCATGGGCGTTGGTAGCGCAGTGGATAGTGCCAGCGCCCCATGTACAATGGCGATGCCTCGCTGCAGCGGTCACAGGTTCGACTCTGGCTTGCAATCATTTGCTGCATGTCACCCCCCACTCTCTCTCTCTCTCTGCCCCATTTCACTCTATCCTGAACGTTAAAGGCAAAAAGCCTGAAAAAAAAAATCTTAAAAAAAAAAAAAAAAATGACCCAGTAGAAGTGTGTGGTGGTGTATTTTCCTGCAGACACCCTGCCCTCTGTCTGTATTTTCTGGCAACCGTGTTTACAAACAGTAACCGACAATTCTGCATAGTATATCAGACACAAAGGTGAGCACACATTATCAGGTGCTGGGATAGTGGTCCGTACAACTTTAGAGAAACACTCATTTGTAATATGACACTGCTTTATTCAGAGTTTTTACTGTTTTTTTTAATCACCTGGTGCATTTATTTTGGAGAGGAAGAGACTTCTGTGGATACTTTAGCTTCTGGTAAAAACCCTCTGAACACTAAAGGAATTCTAACTGGAAGAAGTTACAGTTGGCTGCAATCTGCAATCATCACCTTTAGATGCCACTAAATCTCCCTAAATCTTGGGGTGCTTTCAGACCTAGAGTTGTTTTGCTTTGATCCGAATCAGGGACTAATTTTGTTACAAAGTTGCATAATTGCCTAGAGTTGGTTCATGACCACATGGCAGCATTTACTAGCGGACCAGTTAAAATGCCTTGTGCAAGAAAGCTGCTTTCGATTAGTTTCGATTAACTTCCATGTGGGAAAAATCCAGGAAGTAAACAAAGTGTTGAAGAAGAGTACACTTGCAAGATAAATGTGACACTTTCTAATGTCACAATGGAGGGACAACTACGCAGGTTGATTTTAGCGCTGCTCATCGTGGACTACATTGCTGTCATTGTTCATTTTAGTCAAACCATACAGCTTGAAAACGAGGCGCGGCTCCAACTAGAAAACAATGTTTTGATGCATTGGACGTGCTGAATGTGCATATTAAGGCAGTACAGGAGGAGGTGCACATTAATAATCCTCCAGGACTGTAACATGCTCATGTTTAACCCAAACAATGTGTCATGTGACTGCAGTTGGTTCAGATAGAGGTCAGAACACGTTCTCAACACAAATGAACCGCACCAGAGTTCGTCTGTAACCGGACTGAGACCACCTCTTCAAGAAGGTCTCGGTCCGGTTGTTTTAGTGCACGCCTGAGTGCGATTGCTGTGTTCACACCTGCCCAAATGAAACGAACTTGAGGCGTGAAAGCACCCTTACACACTGGACCTTTAAACAAAATGAGCTTTGATATTTAACGTGACTCGACACAAAAAAACAAGACAGTAACATATTTTCATACAATGTTATGAAACTGAAAATTTCTGGAAAATGTTTGCAAATGTAGAAGTCTGAAAGAGGCACCCAGGCAACTTAAACAATAACCACTGTGGAAGTGTGCTGCTGTGCCCACAAAGATTTGGCCATATGACCCCAGAAAGTATCACACTGCACATAAACACACCTCCGTGACTGACACATCATGGAGCTGTCCTCTCAAACTAACGCAAAACAAATGGATACAGATTGATATTGTACATTGTAAGAGGCCAGACACCATTATTTTGTAAAATACAACCACCGATAGCACTGCTTTAACAAAGACAAACTATCATTGACAGTTTCATACATACCCAAACATTACAGAGAAACAGTGAAGCAGATGAGATCAAAGTGTATATTTCCACCTGTTCATTCAAACTCCCAGCCCAAACACATTTTACCTGACAGAGACATGGTCCTCAACCACAACCCCAAAAATTCAAGAAAGCTGCCGGATGGTCGGAAGCACAGGGATGATGAATCTAATGTGGCACCTCTCTGCTCTGCCCTGCTGATAACAGATCAGTTGGGAGGACCTGAGCATCATTTGCATCAGTTGTCCACGCCCTGCACGGTGTGAATGACGGGGAGTTTTGCATACAGGAGATTGAGCTGGGACTTTGGTGTTGTTCCTCTACATGTTTATTCAGCAAAAGACCTTTATCTATCCAAATATCTCCCACTGTTATGGACGGCACACAATATCGTCCACTCTCCTGCCTCTGTGGTTCGGGAGGACAGGCATGCTGCTGTCATCCTGCAGTGAGAAGGTAGTGGTGACCATCTGCCACACAGGATGAGACGAGCCAATGAAAAACAGCACACATACAGTGGGATATTTCACAGAGATCACAAGAGTGGGTGCGTCCTGTGGATATTTGGATGACTTGCGGCATAAAAATATTTCACTGACATCAAGGTGCACAGTCAGATGCTTTGAGAACATCTTGCATCTCTACAATACTATCATCTGTCATACAAGGCTGGGCTATATTTGGAACAGTGCAGCCATGCACGAAAGCAGGTTGTCCTGTCATACCTCAGTTAAGATTTCTATCTGGGCATATGATATGCTGCACAATGTCCCTCTATGTTGGCAGTGTGAAAGGAGGTGCCGGCAGGAACCAGTGAGCTCATGTCTGAGAGAGCACGGGGAGGACCAGAGGTGAGTCCGCCTCTTCCTCTCCACTTTTCAATGCGTCTTTTATTCACCTGCAAAACATGGGCATCCCCACCCTGTTCCAACCACGCATTAAAAACAGGCACACCCTGCAATCCCTCCTACTGTACATAGCACCTTTCAGTCACACACACCCTAACGCAAGTATGTAACAGCTAAAATAAAAAGTGGTGTCATGCCATAACTGTATCACTGAGTTTCACCACAGTCGTGACAGATCAGTAATGCTGCCTGACAACGTAGATACAAATGGAGCCCTGAAATAACACAAACACATCCTTCAATTCAAAGTATGTGAAAAAGACTGACAGTCAGACACCGTGAAAATAAATCAGCACACAGCCTGACTACAAACTGTATGCAAACACCCAAAAGCCTGACGCATCTGACAACACAACCCAGCATGCTGCGCAGGCCTGGTACAGAGCTGGAAACTCATGTTCCCCTCAGGAGCCCTGCCTCCCACCCATGTCCCTCATTGTCTGACAGTGTCAGCAGCCTTAGCTCGACAGGGCCCCTCAGCAGGACCTTGGCCCCCTCTTATCACTGTGTGTTCTGGAGAGAAGACCGTGATAGACCAGCAAGGCTGCAGGGCTGCAGGAACACGATGTAGAGTGAAAGTGTTGGATTTCCTCATAAAGTCATTTGCATAGCAAATTAAATATTGTCGTGATTTGAGTCAGTTATAGTCAGCTGATCCATACGGCTTGACTACTGACAGTTTGGAAAGGTAAAGCTGGTGTTGTATATTATATTCCGTTTGCAATTTGTTCCTACTGAAGATGTAACAACAGGTCACAAATATGACTTCAGTTAAAAAAAGTAAACACAGCTGGACACTATGGTTTTTAGCAAATGTTACTCAAACTGGAATAAAAAGTGTTTTTGTTGTGGACTATTTCCAGCTGCGGATTAATACACATTTGCACTAGAGACTCTTCACTGCACCAGGATGTGGGTTTGACCCAAAATAAACCATATAATTTTCATTGTTTATTGTAATTAAGTAACATGTCTTATGCTTTGTTGAACTGCAATTTATTTTGCTTTTATTGCTGCTTACTTATGTCTGTCTTTGTTTTACTTTTACTAGAATTGATATGCTTTACATGATGATTATTGGTCTTAAACTTGCTCTTGATTTTAGGCTGACAAGCCTCTAATTCTGGCATGTTTACAGTAATGTTTATTCTATGTACTGTTCCTGAGAAATAAATACAATACAGTGTCACCCAGTGCAACAGCGTGACTCATTTATGTGTTTTTAATAGTGTATCAAAAACAATGGAGGTGGATAATCAGGTTTGACTACACAGGAAACATTTTGTTTTCAGATGATTTTTTTCACAACAGGAAGAATCTAGAATATTGTACATACTTAAAACCAGTGTGCATGCTTTTACAAAACTCATTTCATAAATTCCCTGACAGTTATGAGTGCACAAGCTCTTTCATTTTAAGCTATAAACTGTTAACAGCCTATAGTGACTCACGCCACAGAAATAAGGCCAGGTGTAATTACAGGTGAAGGGCATGTAAAGGCAGAGTCTTGAAAGCAGGCCAACAATATAATACTCCTTCTTCTGACAAGTAGAGCAACTTCCCTTCACACTTTCATGCTGTCACTTACCGTAGAGGGCCTTGGCGCTGATCTTGCTGTCCGATCTGGCCACTCCACTGCAATGACAAGAAGAGGAGAAGGGGTTACGCTGCATGCTCTTCATCTTCTCCCCTGCACCCTCTGGATGTCACAAACCCTCTCAAACTCCCACACTGTCACTTCTCATGAACGCAAGACCACAAAACAGGAGTGATATACGCTGAGCAGACTGGCCGGCACTGGATGAGATTAGCCTGAGATTCTGAGCATATGGACCAGCCAGGGAGAGAGAGGGAGAGTGGACACAGGAGAGGAGGGGGAGGGAAAGAGAGTGTGCGGGGGCATGGAGGGAGGCTAGAGCCAGGAGCCCAGGCAAAGCAAACAATTCTCAACAGAGCCGCTCTGTGCCCGAGGTCCCTGACCTAAACCACCTTCTACATACTGGGTTAGTGATTCTCTCGTGCCTGCGTGACAGTAACTGAGCAGAAAGGTAAACACATGAGGGGAAAGCAGGAATGTGTGCGACACTTACTTGGCTTGCCTCGAACGAGGTCCCGGGGCACTCATGATTTAAGACATCCACCTGAGGAAAGAAACAGTTGAGAATCAGACGAAGAAAGAGAAGGTGTTATTGAAAGACTGAAGGAGGGAGGTGGCTGGTGGAGGAGGGTAAACATTTAACACCAAAACAAACATGCATTATTTATCTGTTTAAATGCCTGTTGCGTCAGCCATCTTTTCATTTTCCTCTCTCATTCCACTTTGGTGAGCACTAGTACAGAGTCCATGGTGTTAAAGCTTATAAAGCAACAGGTACCTCATGGGTCATCTGGCAAATTTTAAACCAGCTTTGTATCATAACAGTTTAGGTAGTTGGTGTAAATTAACTGTGGTTAACGTGCCTCAATCTTGCCATCACCCAAATCTCCCTGCTCATCTCTCTGCTCAAATTTTCACAGGCTCAAGGGCTTTTGTTTGAACCATACATTGTATGTTTGGATTCTCGTATGCCCACCACCACAGATACGAAGAGTATAGAAGCAGATCAAGAAAGGGAGCTGCCCTCCCTTTACTCTCTCTGACAATGAGACCAAACTCATCTGACAATGAGACCAAACTCATCAAACTGATCAAATATAAACAGAGATTCTGTTACTGTATTGCCTCTTCCTTGCCTAAAATGTCTCCACAAATATAATTTAGTGCACTGTTTGGCTGTAATTTGAGAATTTGAGAACAAGGAGTGGGTGGCACACTTTTCCTCGGCTACAAACACTGAGATCAAACGCTCAAACGAGGCAGTGCTGATCAAATATGAACCAAGACTCTGTTAATGTGTTGCCTATTTCTCGTCTAAAATGTTTTCTGAAACATATTTTAGTGTGCTGTTTAACTGTAATTCAAGATAATTTGCTATCAGCTGGCCACCATATTGCGTCATGTGGAAAAACTGCCAAGCTTGTATCACGTCATCCACCAGATGGAGAGTTTTAGACTGAATCACTGTGACATTGCATTAACAACCATCACCTAGAAATTAATTTGAACTGCAGACATGTGAAATCTGCAAATTTGTTGACTTCTCTTGACAATTTCAGCCATAATTGTAACGTTGAAGATATATAATTAAACACAGTGGTCCGACCTGACACTTTAGCTGTGCTTATTTTCTGTACTGTGTTGCTTTGCTAGTGTCTTTGATAGAACAAATCTACCACCACAGGGCCACAGCAAAACATATTTTAGCCACCTTAATCAATCATTATCAGTTTAAGTGTGCGCTGAATTTGGAATATTTTTGCAGCTTTACCTTACACACTAATCAATCGTGGCAGCAGTAGATCAGCAACTCCTTTGTTCTGCTATGTAATATTACTGTTTTTGTCAGTGGAGTCTGGTGGCTTTGAGATAACAGCCTTGGTTTCTCGTGGGAAAGGGCTGTCTGATGGAAAGGTTAGCGGGGAAATTATTATAGATATAGTGTACACTTACGCTGACACAGATCTTTTAAAGTGGCAAAAAACAATTCAATTTAGGCAGCGTTTGCTCTGTGCCGTTTCATTTTATGTACATGATGCAGGGGTTTTACCAGTAAGTTACTGTATACAAACATTGGGATTTAGTTATAGACTGTAAAAAAAAATGGACCGAGCTACCATGACCTCACCCACTGGTTTGTAGACTGCCGTTTTGAGGCCTCGAGTTTGGCTTTTCAGCCGTTGCCATCTTGTTTTGTTTGGAGCCAGAGGTGACCACATTTGGATGAGAGGTTTGAACTACAGAGGAGTGAGGGGTGGATCTGATCGCAGTCTGTGGTGAGGCCTCACAGACAGCCAGCCCAGACAGTCAACAAAGTGGCCCCGCCCTTATATATGCGTAACTTTGGGCCTTAATAAAATGTAAATGGGTGAGTTATATAGAAAATTCACCCCCTGAATGATGAATTAGCTATAGAGATCAAAACCGTTTTTGTACCAGGCTGTAAACACGTTTACTTGTCTTGGAGCCAGCCTCAAGTGGTCATTCAAGGAAATGCAGTTTTTGGCACATATGCATTGGCTTCATTTCTCACTCTCTGAGAGGTTCCACCTCTTGAGCAAAAGCAAATGTCACAGTCACGTAGCACAAATTTCATACGTACGTGCATCCTTCCACTGCACAGACAGCCTATAAAAATACCATCTTTGCAGCACTGAAACACCTCTTTAAAGCTTATAAAGTAATAACTCATTAAGGGTGTAGAAATGGTATGCATGGTTGAGGCGTAGTCTGCTGAGCAGCCTGTTCTTCCACTGTGCAGAGCCAGGTGTTGGGCCTGTACTGCTGGTAGTCGGGGAACTGATCTGGGACAATGGCAGACAGCAGGCTGATATGCACTGTGTAATTAGATCCACTCTGTTGATGACTATATCTACATAGCTACAATTAATTAATTTGGTTTGGTTCTACACAAAGCCACACTAACTATCTGACAATTTGCATGGCGTGCTGCATCTAAATCTGGTTAACTGGGGTAGGAAATAGGAGAATGAAACTCTCCCACACCTTTCCCTCTGGGCCTGGAGACTCTGTCTTGTCTGTCAAGGCATGAAATGACGTGGTTATGTAATGTATATCAGGTCTACGCACACAATGTGGCTAAACACATACTGTATCAGTCTAACTGAGGACCCTAAAGAGCTGTTACACAACAGGGTGGGCTCTGCTCAGTTTCCTTTACGATTACCACTGATAAGTGCTCTCACATTAGTGGCTAAAGTGACTGCTGATAATCACTTTTACCTATGTGACTTTAAACTCCAAGGAGCCGTGTATCGCTTTAGAGAACCTGTTTCAGTTTGTATTATTAATTGGTGGCAGGATGTTTGGATCCTGTGTCAGCAGCGAGCACTTAAATGTTCTGCAGGTACAACTGACCTCATGTCAGTTTGTGACACCGATGATGCTTCCCACAACTGCTCTGAACATTTCAGTATCATTTTCTAACCACTTGTGCATGACAGTGTTATGAGACAGCCATTTCCTCATGCTGTGCCTTATCGCCTTCCTCAAGTATAAAACTGTTTTTTTGCATAACAAGCAGCGGTAAACTACACCAGGTAAATACTGTGTATGACAGTTTACAGGTTACAGGCGCGGTCACTCAAGCTTATCTCGCAGCGGATCATAAACCTAATCGCCCACAACAGATAATCTGCTCATATCTGCTGAAACAAAGTGAGACCAAATGATTACAACAGCTCTTACAGATAGAAAACAAAGTGACTGCAGACAAAGCATGACTCTGCTCAGATTCATAGCTCCATGCAGCCATCTTAAAGGATCATCTACGACAAAAACCAACTAAGAAATGCAAATGAGCAAAGAAAACTAATGCTATTTACTTTATCAAGCCTGCACAAAAGGTAGACTTCCTCTTTCTGTCCTTATCTTGCTGGTCATCATCCCTCTGCGCTATTGTTCCCAGCACTGGCCCGCCGCCAGGTTTCAGGAGGGAGGTGAAGCTGGAGCAGGACAGGCTGGGTGTCATGTGTTGTCAACCTCATGGCAAGAGGCCCTCCGCACACCTCCTCTCCACTCAGCCTAACGTTCTTATTGTTCAATAATGACGAGCCTTTATGCGAGCTAATTACATGGTATTAGAACAATAATTACACAAAAATGGAAGCAGAGTGTGCAGGATGCTTATCTAATAGGCTTACGCATACTGTAAAGAAGGAATGAAAGAATTCCTTTATCAGTCCCTTGAGGGGAAATTCAATTTTTCACTCATTACAAACACAGAGCCTGAAACACAGACACATGTGCAAACAGGACCTATACACACGCATTATTGGAGAGATGCCAGAGCAAGAGTGCTGTCCATGGACAGGCGCCCTGAGCAGTTGGGAGTTCGGTGCCTTGCTCAAGGGCACCCTTAGGAGCATGAACTGTCACCTCTCTAGCTACCAGTCCACATTCTGTGTTTGGTCCCTATGGGGACTTGAACCTGTGACCCTCCAGTTCCCAAGCCAAGTCCCCAGAAACAGAGCTACTGCCACTTCTGGCGGCAGGTGAAGGCAGGTAAGTCTCATATTCTGCTGTTTCTCAGAATTGGTGGCAATATTTACTTTACTTTGATTTTAATATTAAATTGGAATGATGTTAGACAAGACAAATCATTTTTAAGAATGATCAGAGTGACAATGATTACTTCAGAGTCCTGGTTCAGCCCCCCTCATATGGTCTCATATATTCTAAGCTTGTGGTATCAGTCATGTGGTGTGTGTTTTTGGTGTGCTGTTGTCATATGTTTAATCTCATTTTTTGATGGAAACTCATCATTTTATCATCTAACATGCCAAAAGCACACAAGACGCCTTGAAATCCCCCTAACAGGAGCAAAATCTTCTAATAGAAATCCATAACTATACTATAGATCAATGGCATGAATGTCTGATAAATAATGCATCATCATCAGTAATTGTACTGCACCTTCAAGTTAAGCAAGCCTCACCAAACAATTATTCAAGCATCTACACATTATTCATCATACGGTATGCCGACCCCACCCCACCCCTGTGAGACTCGCCAACACATTCTGATTGGAGAAAGAGAAAAAATATATCAATAATAATATAATAATAGTGACAAATATTAAAAGGTTTATAATAGAAACTAATGGAGCGAAACAACAAAAACTCACATACTAAAATAAAATTAAGCTATTCCAGTTACAGGCATTTTCTGTAGTATAGATACTAGTAAAGTAGTCCAGGAATGCCATACTTATATACTGGAATGTATTAACCAAGCCCTGAGTGGTGTATGTGAGCTTTTCCAACTTGTAATGAACCATTACCTGCTCAACCCAGCAGCTGTGCTTCCAGCTAGATTTCTAATTACATGAAATGAGACGTCAACGAAGAAGGCAGCAGTGTGGGCCTGAGGTTGAGACAGATTCAGATCTCTATGAGCAACACCTAAACACTGCCAGAGTTGGCTCTGGGTCTGTGACCTTTTAATAAACACAAGATAGTGTTTAAGAGACTTTAGTCCAAAATGTTCTTATATTTGGGTGAGCCTATAATGAATGAATAAGGGTTGTTGGGTCTTGATTGCACTGTTGACAAGTTGCATCAAATTCAGGATAGAGCTGGCGAAATAAACCGGCATTATAGCATGTATCAATGTTATTGGACATGGACGGAGTTGATGTTGTCAGCTGTTATGCATGACAACAATCTGACTTCATGCACCAAGTGTAAACTGCTCCAGTATAAATATCTACAGTAATATCTCTGAAGCTTCAACAGAGGATAGAAGAAAACAACGAGAAAGACCAACAACGAGAATCACTACTGACACGCATTCAATATTTTTTACATTATCATACTAAAAACCTAGAAAATATTGACAGTGGTAGCTTATGCAATGTGTCTGTAAAAATATGGGTTTGCACTGATATGAGCAATCTGGACTTTGCTCAATGCTCTTGTGTAAACATTTTTTAAGACTTGATTTTCTGTATGTCAAGTCATGCAGCCATCTGACTGAATCACACTACACTGTTATGATATCTGGTGATAATGTTACAGGTTTATTCTGGGTACACAGGTCTCTGAATCAGGGCACACACTCCAGCACAAGACAAATAAGGTCAAATTTCACAGATATGATCTCTATCTGTTCACGTTCATATAACGTTCCTAACACATGCAGAATCATGTGCCAGGGAAAAAAAATACACTAACAAGACTGTGAAATTAGCAATTAGTGTTTCTCATTTAGTTGTTAATGTGCAGTCATGATGAGGTTATTCTTAAACATGCTGAACCCAAATGAAATCACATTCCTCTCACCACAGAGCTAAATGCTGTAATTAAGGCTGAGGGTGACATCGGATTTAAATGTATGCTAGCAACATGTAGTTTTCTGCTCCATTGCAAAAAACAAAAGCAGACCCAATAGCAAATGTTACAGCATCTGAATTACTCCATTGAGGAATCACTGGGCAAATTCAGTGTATTAATATCACTTTAAACTGCAGCTTTGATCACAAAACATCTAGTTTAAGGGCTGACAGTTGATATAATAGGAAACATTTCCTAATAACACAATAATTCATCATCCCTATTAAGCAACTCAATTTATTAAAGCAGCATGAAGTCATAAAAGAGCTCAGGAAATAAAAGACCTAATAAGGAAGATCATATGATATGATAGAAAGCTCCAGAAGTGTCACTGAGTGGCCCTGCGGTGTGATTTGTCAAGTGGAAAGAAAGAAAGAAAGAAAGAAAGACTACATTTCACCCTTCAGAGGAACTCACAGTGCTGTTTTCCGGACGGGATGCTCAAGGTGACAAACGTGGGCGAGACAGCGCCTGAAGCATCAACCTGCCATCAGCCCGACCTGGTCAGGTAACTCCGCAGGAAACTGTCGATATTTGTGGCCGCTTGTTTAAAGTAGAACCGTTTAGAAATCCAAGACTGTATACTAAACCGTCCAACACAAAGCGTAGGAGTTTGTTTGCCGGTTCCCTCAGTGGTTGAGGAGGCAACGCGGGAGCAGGTGAGCGATAGGTGACTCTGCAGGTAACTCAATCTGAGAGGGGAGGAGCTGCACAGGCACTTTACTTTACTGGGGATGGGCCGATCAGTGTGAGCTTTTCTCTCACACAATTTTCTGAAAGTTTGAATGCATGCTTGTGATTCAACTCACCTGTCTGTTTTATAACCCTGCATCATATACAGCAATAATAACCCACACTGAGCAGAATTACTGTTGTCTTATTACCACGTGGTTGCTTTAACATCTAATGTATTTGATTCCAAATCTTCACCACCCATTTTAAATAAAGTTATATCTACTTGCAGTGGTGTAGTGGAGGGTATATGCAGGTATACCCACCCCTTGTTCCAGCTGTTTACAGTCTACCCACTTAACAACCAAAAAGCCACTGCAATATATAATGATAATTATCAACTTTATTTATAAAGCGCTTTTCAGAATAAAGTTACAAATTGCTTTACATGGTTGATCCCTGATTTAAAACAATGCAGAATACTAATAATAAAATAAAGATAAAATACCATCACTGAAACAGATAACCAAAGTTGGCAACTAATTGCCCTATAGATTGCACTGAGGAACAGGAAATCAAACATTTTCAGTAATACAGAATAAAAGATTACAATGACCACTGACAACACAAGATAAAAACAATAAAAATAATCAAATGAGACATATGTAAAATGAGCAGTGTGCCAAGATAACAGATAAGTTTTAAGAAGTGATTTAACTGATTCAGCAAGCCTCAGATTAGGAGATCTGGGAGAGTATACCCTCTTCTTCCTTGATAACCTATCTAGGTGGCTATTAGGCCCTAGTAGTACACTTAACTCATCACTACCACTACACCACTGTCTACTTGTGACCCCACATCACAAGCTAAGGTCAAAGTGTGTACTTCAACCAAAGTGTAATATGTATCCTCCTAAAACTGCTTTTTTTGTGTGCAAAAACTGCAGAAGAGTGAGAAAGTAAATATAGTTTTTGTAACAGAAATGGAGTGATGCCTGCGAGCTAATTCAGGCAGTCAACTCGAGCTGCACTGATTCATACACACACATCATACGTCACTCTCCATATGTCATCTACAAACACACCCTCTCAATTTGGCAGTCTATTTAAGCTGCAGAATCTTCCCAGCTCTTCCCTTTGCACTGTCTATTCCGCTGCTACCCTGCATCAGTGCTGGGGGGAGGGGAGGGGAGGGGAGGGGAGGGGGTGTGTTTAATCATCAGTCCCCAATATCTTGTCTAATTTCCACAGGTTTCATTTTGTGCAGCAAAGCAGTGACTGGTCCAAACAAGTTGGATTCAACGGGGTGAATGAAAGAGGAGCAACAGCATGGAACACTGCCCAGGTTTCAATGTCACTGCCTGGTAAGAATGACCACTCTTTGTCCAGCTGTAGTCAGCTGTCCCTTTGAGGAAAATCATTAAGATAATGCAACTGCCCTGTTCTATATCACTCTATGTGACCAGCCACCTGAATGATTGTGTTTCAACAAAAAAATAAATAAATAACCCTCTACATGAAGCCAAAAGTGAGAGATGACAAAAGGGTAAAATATGAAAGCGTGTACACAGGCTGGCTCAGCCCACAGACAGTGACATGCACTAGTGTTTTTTACAGTGTGCTGGGCTGTTGCTCAAGCGCAGGCACTCTGAAATGTGATTTGTTTTGAAACTGGTTACTTTGGAAACCTTGCCATTGGGTTTGATGATTAACTTAAGCTGTCAGTGCTGAGAAATCACCTGTGTGAAGAATGTGGGGTAAGAAATGACAAGTCTCAGAGCCCGTTGGCTATTGATCTGATGAAGATAAGCATATATATCTACATACATATGCAGATTAAGAAATGACTAATAGGTACAACAATAAAAAACTGAGATCTTCATCTGAATTAATAAAATGCAGAGGATCAGTACTGATCTGACATCAAATGTGCACAATGAAAGTTAAAGGAGCCAAACTAAACATTAATTCTTAACCCAGAGTAAGTGTCAGTGTCAGGTTATCTAAAATAGATTGTAGCACAACTAACAGCACTTTATAGATAATAGGGTGATTGGAGGGTTATTTGCATGTAACCTACAGCTGAATGTAACCACACTCCAGTTGACCTTAGTTATTGACTAAAGTCCTAGAAAAAGGAGACATGGCAAAGACAATGTTTCTTTTTTTAGTACTAAAATCAGTGTTGTTCCTATTCAAATCTTAATCAAAGCAATTCTGCCCCCTGCTGGAGAAAAGATGAACAAACATGAGACATTAAATTTAACATAAAGAATCAATAGTAACACAAATATAGATATTTATCTCCAACACATGTGAGAATATATATAGAGAGAAAAACAAAGGAAAACGTTAAAAGAAAAATCTGTGACTACGTCTCTATGGCAAACAGGCCTGACAGCTCCAAAGTGAAATCTCTGAGAGATCCTCACAGCAAAGATGAACCAAATGCTTAAAAATGCTTAAATATTCAAGCAATATCCCCACATCTAAGATATTATACAAATTCAGTTATAAAAATAACAGTCCAAACAAAACAATCTTCACCTTACAAATATTCAAACTGTCTTAAGGACATAGTGACTTAGATTTTTGGTTGTACCACAGTGCAGTCAGGCTGTAACATACAACATGAAGACAAATTAATCATGAATCCACACTGAAAGACAGAAAGAAGAGCAAACACAAATCTGTTATTCATCTGTACCTGTACCAACTTAAAGGGAATGTCTGTATTTTTCAACCTGAACCCCATTATTTCCATATTTTTGTGTCTACAAGACTACTGGAGACAATTTTTGAGATTGGTCCAGTATCAAAAGAGACCGCTGCAGCAGAACGGGCTGCAATGTTACCGCTATGGACATTATGAATTGTCAATTTACGTCCATTAAAAGTGCTTGTTTTGCCACTGGCAGGCCCAGATAATTAGAAGTGTGTGTGTCAGGGACCAAGCAGTGAGGCAATGAGGAAAACACGATTTGGTTGGAAAAAATAGGGTTTTATTTACCCAAAAGATGCCAAAAACAATACAGACCAAGATAACCGATAACTTAATAACTAGGCCTATTAAAGAGATAAAAAAAAAAATAGAACTATTCTCAGAATAACAGCCAACAAACATGGCAACTTAACTGAACAAACTGACCTAACCAAATGAAACACGAGGGGACATATGTGGTTAGGCCAAACCATCTAACAAAAAGGAGGAAAACAAAATGGACATTTACCTGGAACTTATACAAAGGAAAAACTACCTACACAAATCCCCCCCTGTGACATGGCAGCAGATGGTATTGTCTGATGAAGTGGTCAGAGTATTTAGTAGCTATCTGTCCTTGGTTACACCTTTTGCCTCTCCAGGAAGAAACCTCCCACCAGCACGGTAAATCACTTTGAGTTGGTCTCACACCCACTAACAAACATTTGACACTTTAAATAACAATCTGAGCCTGTCTGTGGCAGAAACAAGCACTTTTGTTGGACATAAACTGACGGTGCACAATTGCCTGTAGGGATCACATTGTCGCCTGTTTGACGCTGCAGCTGCCGCGGACTCTCTCAATACTGGACCAATTACAAAAATTGTTGTCTACCTTAGTCATGTAGACACAGAAATGTGGAAATAATAGGGTCCAGGTTGAAAAATACAGAGTTTTCCTTTAAAAGCATGTGAATCAATGTTTAGTTGTCCAAAAGCAATTGTAACTACTTCAGGTTAGAGTTTCTCACACGTTGATTTATAAATGTGTCAGCCATCAGCCTCCTGAATAAAAAATATCCATCTTTTCAGAATAAGACATTGGATTATTGTCCTTCGATCTACCTCGGGAGGAAAATTCGAGGATGTGACGACATTGTACGAGGTATACAGTATCACTTGAATGAATGCCACCCATATCAATAATTCAAACAAGTCCTAAAGAGGAACCAAGGGCTTATTTCATTCATGGACAAAGGCGTGAACAAAAGAAAAGCTCAGTGCAGTCAGGCATTTCAAAACACACGTATGAGATGCTAATTACGTCGACATATCTTGTCAATCAAAATAAATGGAGACTAAAATGTAGGCCAGTCTCTTCATGTGATAATGAAGTATGTTATTTATGTATGACACCAGATATTGTAATTCACCTACACATCTATAATTTATGCTGACATACAAAAAAGACTGTGATTTTGTTTGTCTTATAATCCAATAGAGCCATCTATCATGGCTGCTGAGGTTTAATATAAAATGTCTGTGAAGTCAGCTAATGAGTGGGAAAGACTTGGCCAGGCAGGTTAAAGTGAGCCAGAATATCACCCACACTCTTCGCCGGGTACATATCTGCAGACAGGGAAGGTGGAGGAGGATTGTCAGTTACCTCTGAATCTGTTGAGTTCTGTTGTTTAAGGAAAGACAAAAAATGTCTGCAGTACAAACTGGGGTCAGGCAGTTTGAAAACATGGGCATTTACTAGACAAGGAGGATCAAAAAGAAGAGATGCTCTCAATTGTATCATGAAAAAGGTTGGATCCTGGGTTTCCAGAGCTTGACCCATGCATGGATATGTCTTACTCAACCATTTTTTCAAAGCATATCAGGATTTTATACTAACAGACAAGTTTTTGTCATCCTACAGGCAGCTCTTGCTTTACACACTTTAATACGGTACAAAATCACACTTGCAGAGATCCTGAACTTTGTCAAAATAGGTCATATTACAGTGAAGAAATCATGATGTTGCAGAAATTATTCTGATTGCATTAAAAGGTTGCTCTGCAATCGTCTGAATGATGTTGCTCTATTGGAGACGTTTAAAAGAATACCTTATCCACAAAATTTCTGTATCAATTAGTCATGTAACCTTAAACTTGTGAGGAAAACCTTATTTTTCTCGCATGCCTCAATGGAAAACAGGAAAGACCACTGTATACCCATCTTCTGATGGCTACTTCCAGCAGGATAACGCGCCATGTCACAAAGCTCAAATCATCTCAAACTGGTTTCTTGAACATGACAATGAGTTCACTGTACTTCAGTGGCCTCCACAGTCACCAGATCTCAATCCAATAGAGCATATTTGGGATGTGGTGGAACGGGAGGGTCACATCATGGATGTGCAGCCGACAAATCTGCAGCAACTGTGTGATGCTATCATGTCAATATGGACCAAATTCTCTGAGGAATGTTTCCAGCACCTTGTTGAATCTATGCCACCAAGAATTAAGGCAAAAGGGAGTCCAACCCAGCCTCAGGACAATTCTTACACAATCCAGCTCAACCAAATTATAGCTACAGAAAAAGAAAACGAGCCTAGATCAACTATTGAACACCACAAAAACCCAAAACAAACTTAAATGCTATTTGGCCCTAAACAGACAGTACACAATGGCGAACTATCTGCCCACTGTGACAGATCAGAAACTGAGAAAGATACTGACTATGTACAAGCTCAGTGATCACAGCCTGGACATAGAGACTGGCAGACACAGGCAGACCTGACTGTCCAGAGAAGACAGGCTGTGCCAGCTCTGTTCTCAGAGACCGGTGGAGAGAGAGCAACATTTGCTCCTACAGTGAACTACATATGAAGACATCAGAACAAAGTTCTTTAGAAAAATTAAATGTAAACTCGAAGATTTTGATTCACTCTCTGACCAGACTAAATTGCAACGTGCTTGGCAAAAATGGTGTCAGTGTCATAGATGCAGCAAGATATGTCAATGCATGTCACAGCCGAGGAGAATAACAACACACCAACATAATCTCATCACAGATCACCCCTTCACTTAATTTTTGTTTTTTCTCCTTTAAAATGTATGTCTGTGCATTTGTGATAATACGCTGATAACTTTTTTTTTTTAATTTTCACTGTCTTATATTGTAATTATGCTTTGGCAACACATAAGAAAAGTCATGCCAATAAAGCTTATTGAACTGACAGACAGAGGCTTCTGTAGCCTAATGTTACTTGACGTTGGACATAATTAAAAGGCTGATCATCCTAAAGACACAGACATACAGGAATTAAAAAAGTTTGCTCACTTTCTTCATTGTCTTGAATCAACACAATGAACCAAAGTCAGAGTATTGATGCCCGTTCTCTTTGAAATAGCTGTAAATAATAAGAATACATTTTTTAACGGTTTAATGTAGCTAACGTTAGTTAGCTTACAAGCCTTTCTACAGCTACCATAGCAACGCGTTCTACTTGGTCCGCCATTTTGATTTTCTTCCTCAGCCTGTTCACTTCCAAACAAAGAGCTGAACGTCTCCACCTGCTGGCTGGAAGATGAATTACAACGCAAAAGAAGTGTATGGTAGAAATACTCTTACACAGGAGGTCCTGGTAACTTGTCAACAGTGCAGGCATGTAACGCCTTTTAACGTTATCTCTTTGCTGATAAGCTAGCAGGCTAATGTTTGAATCTCGTGAACTCCTCAAACACGACTCCATTAACGGCTGCAAGAGGTGTTTAAAACTGCAGGTAATTTACACAGCCTCAATTGCATTTAACCATTCATATCAACCGCAAGCAGCAGCAGCAGCAGCAGCAGAGAGCTGTTACAGCAAACCACTTTCAGACGTTCAGGAGGTTTTTATTATGTGCAGAGTTATCCGGTGGAGGTCTCTTTTTGTACAAAACAAACGGTTCCAGTGATTTAAACAAGTAAGAACACATAATAAAGCAGTTTGACGTTTAAAAAATTGGTGTAGGTCCTGTTTGGCATGTTGGAAACAGGCTGTTAGCCTAGCACATGCTAATGTATGCTCACCTTTTTTTTCTGATAACTGAGGATCCAGAGGTTCAAGGTTTGTTTTTTTGTTTTTTGTTTTTTTCAACAGGAGCTGAATTATCCACAGAGGTCTCTTTCTCTTCAAAACAAATGGACCCAGTGAGTTAAACCAGTAAAAATACATAATAAAGGAAGACCACATTAAAAAAATCTGTGATTTTCAGACTGTCTTCGCATGGGGGCTTCTACATGGAAGTTTTTATTGGTCTTTATTATTTGCAACCCACAGGAGACAATCTCCAAATGTGTACCAGGATCCACAAATAATTCATTATCTATATAATTCATTGCCTTTTTATATTTGTGTTTTGTAAAGTCATATCCACAAAAATACAGATTGATTTGCAAATACTCTGTAAACACGTGGTTAAATTTCACATAAAAGTGTTACAGGTTTTACAAATGTAAACAGTTTCACAACAGCAAATACACGTCAAGTCATATTTAGGCATTTGTGGATACATTTTTACACGTGAAAGGGGTCTTGCACATTTGTGTATTGCTTCCTGTCAGTTTGTGGGCCTTGTGACATTTGTGACTTCCCTCCTGCGTAATTTTGTCCAGTTCCTACTGCAGCAGTCTAACTATGGTGGCCAGTGTTTGGTTTGTCCATTCTGAGCTACTGTAGAAACATGGTGGTGCAACATGGTGATTAAGGTAGATGAGGAACCGCTCTCTATGTAGATAGATGGCTCATTCTAATGTAATGAAAACTCAACAACTCTAATTTTCAGGTTATTATACACTTAGGGAAAACACAGTTATTATATTCTATTTCTGCCAATATATCTGTTTAAATCATACATGCCAAAACTTTAATAGTAGCTAAAGAGGCAGAAAGTTTTCTCAGGAGTTGGTGGAGACCAGAGCAACAGAACAGGTGAATTAAATAAATGTAAATATTGCTCCACGTCTGCTGGATTTGTTAACATGTTTTTTTTTTTATAACTATAAGGTGATTTTAAGTTGATTTTTTTGTCTTTTCAACGTGTTCTGCTGCCCCCTTGTGGCCAAAAATCCAAACAAAGCATCTTCAAATAATGAATTACAATTGGAAGACAGAGTCTAAGGTAAGTGACCATGACATCAAGATTTTGCAAGAATACAGCACGCTATACACTGCACAGCACCTGGGGCCCTGACCCCCACTAGGGGTCGCTAAATCTTCACACGGGGGTCTTGACTTTAAGGGGTGTAAGAAAATTTTATAAACATATACTGCAGGCCTTTAACTCAGCAGTTCATCAATTTCTGTGAAGAAAACTAGATGAAATTGTTATTTTTAAAGCTTATAGTATTATTTATGATAAAAAAAACAAACATTAGCAGTATTAACATTCTTCACTCTCTGCTTAACTGTCTCGTCCTGCACCAGAAAAGTACACATTTAAAACAACCAAAGAGCTAACAGAACAATGGCCAAGTGTCAGGCAGAAGCCTATCAAGTATGACTGATGATACAGACAGAAAACTCTATTAAAAGTTACTAAAATGACAGGAAAACTCATCTCTGATGCAATATCCATAGGAAATAATCTGCTGCTATGTCACTTAGTCTGGGGAAGTCAGTTAGAAAAGGGTCCCTAGAGGAAAAACGTTGGAAACCACTGCTGTACAGAAAAGTTAATAATGATTGATCTACAGGCCACAACTTTTCATGTCACCTAAGTTACATATTCAGTATTTAAATGATGACTTCAGTGTTACACAAACAAACTTATTGTTGCCACGAAAGTGCTCATTTCTGGACTTCTCTACATACATTTCCCAGAGACTCACTCTAACTTAACATGTTGAACTTTAACCTAAACTTTAATCCTAACCCCCTAACCTTAGTGCTAAGATTTAATATTTGACCTTGTGGGGACGTGCTCTTTGTCCCTGACAGCAGGTAAGTCCTCTTAATATGACTGTGTTAACAGGGTTTATATCCACACAACATGTAAGACACGTGGGCTACACACTCGCACACACACAGATCCATACACATGCACTTAGAGAGCTATATGAGATAAGAAATATAGAATACCAAAATGAACTGCTTTAGCATAGCCAGCTGTTTCATTGTCCCCTGCAGCCTCTATCTGTTTCTCTTTCTTGCTTGTCCTCTGAAACAATCTGCATAGTGTGGCAGAAAGAACGGAGGCGTTGTTTGGGTTGAATGGAGGAAAAGCAGAGGGGTGGAGGGGGTGGAGAGGGAGATGCTCCAGCTGTGGGGGAACAAGACAACACAACAGCATCTCACATGTGGGTGAAGGGAGGGGTGGGCGTCAAGGCTGCGGGGGCTGCACACAGTGGCATTGTTATAAGGGGGGGTGGGATGCAGCTGATAAGGTTGAGAGAAATGGATCATTCCCTCAAATCCTCCCCTTGGGAAGCCTTGACACAAAACACTCCTGTTACTGTATGGCTGTTTAAAAAGGCTGCACACAAGTTCTTTAAATCACTAAAACAACCTGTGGATATTTTTTTTACACTGCAACATCAGTGAGAGAGAAAATATTATTTTATACCTTAGCGTTAAAACTGAACTTGGTAGCACGTTAGATCGAGTGTACTGGAAGACCAAATCATCCTCAAGCCCGAGCTAACTGCATGTTGTTTGCATTAAGTCAAAGTGTTTTCATAAAATTAAACTCATGTCAGTTTTATTTTTATAACTTCCATTAGCAAATTTGTGATACAAGGCTATAATTCTGTTTAATACCTTTCATTGTTAAAGCCTCTATTAGGATACAATTAAAAAAAAATCCTTTGAGGAAAAAAAGGGAGAAACCTCAGGGACTCATTAGGGAAAAAATACAAAATTATTGAGATTTTTACACACAAATTTGTGACTTTTTTTTGTTTTTTCATTAAAGGTGTATATTGTATAATTGCAATTAAAAGCCAAATCCCAATTAAACGCCAACTCCCTATTACTGGCTACACGTATCGACAAATGAATGCTAGTCTCAAGTAGAATATATGCATATGTATATATATATATATATATATATATATATATATATATATTATAAAACATGTTAAATTGTTAAAGATACTCAACAAAAGCAGATAAACTTAACAGTATATCATGCAGTTAGAATTAGCTCCACTTCACCAAGCTTCAGCATTAAAATGCTGCTTATGTTAGTGCAACAAAAGTAATAATCCATTGCATCCATAGTGCATAACATTGTTCCACTGCAAGGGTGTAGGTTTCAACATTGGGGGGGCCACATATGAAACAGGGGGTTTGGGAGTCCTCTGCTAGGTAATTTTGAGCACCACACTTAATATCCT
Organism: Epinephelus lanceolatus; assembly: GCF_041903045.1. Classification (NCBI taxonomy): domain Eukaryota; kingdom Metazoa; phylum Chordata; class Actinopteri; order Perciformes; family Serranidae; genus Epinephelus; species Epinephelus lanceolatus. Next base: position 20,263,906 of record NC_135738.1, read on the forward strand.
GCATTCTGGTGAATATTTATGCACTAATTTGTGACTTTTTTTGCATCACTTTATGGTGTACATGTCTTTAATTTTGTCAATATCAATATCAGTGATTGTTATTATTACTTTTTTCTTCCAATAAAAGAATCGACTTATCATTGCAGCTCTTTATACGTAGTGTCAATAAGGTAAAAGACTATTGTTAAAAATTCAATTTCACCATTTCATGCCATAGGTTGCAAATTTTTGGGGGTCATTTATTTGACTTTAAGAAGGAGTTTCCCTCTGCCCCTTTAACCGCATGATTTGGGTGGTTGAGCCAGGTAGAGTGAAGGATAGGTATGAGGCTCAGGTCATCTCTCTGTCCACATTACTAAGAAAATTGCTGCTTCAACTTTGGAAAGCTGAGAAGCTTCCAACATTTGACATGTGGCTGAAGGAATTAGATCACGTTTTACATTTAGAGAAAATTAGATTCACCCTGTAAGAAAACCTGGCAGAAGAATTAAAGTGAATGGGTCATGGTTTAACTGGAAACTGTACCATGATGTCATGTGTCAGTACCCTGTAATGTGTAATCTTTTTTTCTCATTTTTGTCTGGCCACCAATGCTCCATTTTTGTTTCGTTTTTTCTTTTGCTGTTGGTATGTTTCTTTACTGCACTTACACTGTTCCGCAAAAACCAATAAACAGGCGTTTAAAAAAATGAAATATAAGTTGTGGTAAACCTTCTGTGGAGCAACACAGACACACTCGTCCTCACATTAACTCTTTTTGTCCGGGGATATTTGCAGCAGCAGCAGCCTGGCGCACATCCCTCACCTGCCTCAGCTCCTCTCCTCCGACTCTGCGCTGCTCACATCCTGTCTGAGAGGGAGAGGCGAAGGAGGAAGAGAATCAACAGAAACGACTCCAGAGCCAAGTTTGGCCAACCTTTACGCACACTTCTTACTTTGAAAGACTTATTTCCCTGTCCATTTTCCACGGGCTGATGGTATTTTTTATGAAGCCCATGGGAGCTGAAATGGAGGTGCGCCTGGGGCTGATTTTTTTAACACTATTCTCATGGATTTTTCTTGGCACCTTAATTTAAAACACACCTAAGACTTTAGTTTTCAAGTTATAGCCTGAAGCGTCATTGGAGGCGTTTGGCGCACGGACGTCAATCCAGTGCCAAGTAGCTGAACAGGAGAAAGAACTTCTCCGCATGAAGCGTTGGATTAATGTGAACTAAAAACAAGTCGTTACTAAGAATATAATCTGGATTCCGTGATGTGTATTTGAGAAGTTTCCCCGATCCGAATTGATTTCGTTCGGACAAGGGGAGACTTTAATGGATTTTTTATGTGGGACCCGCTAGGATGGACGTGGTAGATGAAACAGAAGCGTTACAGAGATTTTTTGAAGGTAAGAATATCTTATTATGATATTTATATATCAATACAGCTCATAGTTAAAAGTCATTGTACAGAAAATTAATAATATATCGGTTATTTACCACTTTGACTTCTAAATAATTTATTTATTTATTATTAGTGAAGGAAACTAAATATGTTTAAGTGCTTTTGTCAAATTTAGTTTCACCAGGTGTACTGCATAGTTTAACTTAAGTGGTTTAACTGTTCTGACGCACCACACATGGCAGGTGGTTTACATCACAATAATAATAGCTGTAATATTTGCAAGATATCATATAGTTTGGGGTTTTAAAAGTTTCCCAAACATATTGTGCACTGCACTCTGTTTTGCCACTTAAATTTTTCCACTTGGCTGTTCATCTCAAAAACCGAAAAATGCAAGAAGGCAGGAGGTGTGGGGAGCAAAAGTGGCTGTGATGGGTAACAGATCGAGTTAAACGGGGAATCCTAGGAAAAAACGAGGTGGAGGAGGGTGGAGTTGAGGGTTGGAAGGGTGTAGGAATTCAAGGCAAGATAAATGGTGTGTTTTGCAAGGGTGCTGTGGCACAACAGAGACATGAGAGATGTGATTTTAACCAGTGGTGTTGCTCATCAGAACGCAAACAACCATAAATAGAAGCAAAATCAGTTCAGAAAAGCTGTAATTTATGTTTATCCCCATATAATGAGTTTGATAAAGATACATCATTATATGCTATGACTTAAAATTATTGAAATTTTATTGTAGTGAACTTTTTCAACATACAAAAAGATTCTGTTGGTTCATCCCTAATTTAGTACATCCCTTTTTAGTACGTCTTAGCTGTGTGTTGATTTGAAGCTTGAAGATCTTAACTGTATTGCATTCAATTATTCAGTCACAGTTTTGGAATATTCATGACTTTATTCTATCCATTATATTCCTGCAGTACATTACATATTTCACAGGCAGCACTTAAATTTTGTCACATTTGTTTTCAGAGTTTTTCCCTGCACTCTGTGATTTACAGCTTGCCATAAGTCACATCTTACAAGTAGTCGTTTGTGTTTTTTTCAAGAAACTTAATGTCAAATGTGCTAGAAGTCAAGTGCACATAAAACACATAGCGTGGCTTATGTATAATAAGTTATCTGCAGAGAGACTTAACACTTGATTATAGTATACACAGAGTGTTGACTTAAATATACACAGCCATCCATGACTGTCAGAGGTTCCTTGCCACTCTGACAGGAATTTAATGTGTTTACATTCTTGCTTTGGGAGTAAGAGAGATGTTCTTACTTTGGCTTTATTTCAGCCACTTTTGCTTGGACTAAAATGTCAACTTGTCCATGAGAAGTTTACAGTAGGTGCTGTCTTAGATACTTATTTTCCTATTTAACTTGTTGTTTTTGTTAATGATATCAAACTCCTAATTATATCAGTCTCAGATTTTGGGCTCAGGCCTTTTGGTAATCAAACTCTGTGACAAAAACTAACACTATTAAGCCTTTATTTGATGTATTAGATAATTAGTATCTGTGTCCATGTTGCCCTTTATCTGAAAGAGACACACACTCACACAGAAGCGCGCACACACAGCACTATAATGGATTTCGGCAGTGGTAAACTGTGTTTTAATAGGATTAGTGATATATGTATACATTCACACTAATGCACAGTGTACATTCCTGGCATAGCCCCGGTGGCTGTTAAAACACAATGAGGTGAGACTGGTGTTTCTCCTCGAGTATTTGGCCTTCCCCAGGCACCCGCTCGCTCTCTCCAACTCCATTAAAGTGACAGTGAGCAGACAGGGTGAGGAGGTGAGATAGTGCAGACTCAGGGTGGAGAGAGACTGGCCTGTTGAGAGAAACACGGTTAAACCACCAACCTCCCCAAAACTTGACCTTCTCGTCTCTGAGTCACTTTGACAACAAATAGTCGCTCATGTTGGCGCATAAAAGGATCTTGACATTTATTGCTGTTGTGTTGTGTTGCTCCAGGTAATGCCCCATCCTAAGTCAACCAAACACTTGATTAAACGGTGACCCATAAATGACTGAAATGTTTTGGAGATAACCTCAGCAGCAACATAGGTTTTGCCACTGCGGTAAATTTGGATTGAGCAGACATCAGCCTACATGTATATAAACTAGAAAATATGTCTACAGCCATGGTAGCAGCTCAGTTAAGGCCCAGACGCACCAAACATCAAAGAACTAGTGGTGATGAAGGTCAACTGTTGCATCTTCTCACGTCGTCTTTGTCTAGGCCAAAAAGTTGCACTTGAACACACCGCAAAGACTAAAGCCAACAGCCAACTGGCATGTATGTTCTGCACCTGTGTGAAAGGAAATAATGCTCCATACCAGCAGGCGGCTGGGAAACCAGAAGACTGACAGAAAGGATTCAGGATTCATTAGCCAGTTAGCACTTTAACAACATTAACAACACGATGAGATGTTGAAAGAACAAGTTATAATTACCCTGTGCTGGCAAACAATAACACAAACAAGTAAGAAATGTTTCTGCTCAAGAGCTCAGTGGCTAAAAAAAGTCTGAACTATAATCTTAATTCATAGAACAAGTTTGCTTCACTCTCACGGCCTCTTAATTTAGTCATTTGTTTACTTTCCTCACTTCTATTTATCGTCTTGTGCACTGAGCTGAATTGCCAATCAGAGTGATTCTTCTCACCAGATTCAACATGCTGAATTCCACCCCCCCCCCTCAACCATGCGACTACTGTCAACGTTGTGGGAGACACCGCAAAAAGTAGGGCTACAGATGCTAACCGACGGCCCGACATTGACGAACAACTAAGAGTCAGCTTGGTGTGTCAGGGCCCCAAGGCTGCACTTATGGCCCTGATACACCAAACCAACATCAAACAACAAGTGGTGACAAAGGCCAACTATTGCGTCACCTCTCGTCTCCTTTGTCTCGGCCAAAAAGTTGCACTCAAACAAATCACAAAGACTAACAATAGACTTAAACTAGACATTAGACTACATGAATATAAACTAGAAAAAGCATCTTCAGCCATGGTAGCAACTCAGTAAAGGCCCAGACACACCAAACTGAAAGAACTAGTGGTGATGAAGGTCGACTGTTCATCTTCTCAAGACACCTTTGACTGGGCCAAAAAGTCTAAAGACTAAAGGCCAACCATGAAGTACAGTCTGCGCCTGTGTGAGAGGAAATTAGTCTCAGTACCAGCAGGTGTCTGTAGTCTGCATTTGACATTTAATACGGTAAAATGGAAGACCAACAGGGCAGATTTAAGATGCTAGTTAGCCAGTTAGCGCATCAGCAACACAACCTGATGTTGAAAGAAAAAATGATATTTATTGAGTGCTAGCAAACAACAACAACAACACAAACAATTACAAACTGTTTCTACAAAAGAGCACAATGTCTTAAAAAAAAAGTACCTACAGTGACTCGCTCTCACACCCTCTTTATTTTAGTTGTTTGTTTTCCTCACTTCCGTTTCTCTTCTTGTGAGCTGAACTGAACTGTAAATCAGAGTGATTTCCTTCAACGACGAACTCCCCTGTCTTTGATGCCAATTCAACATGGTGAAAGCCGACGAGACCAGGCTAGTGCCAATGGTGTGGGACAAAGAGAAAAAACTAGGGCGACAGGCACTCACTGACGGTGCGACGGCTGACCGTCAGCTTGGTGTGTCAGGGGTAAAGGCTGTACTGACACAGCTAATGTGGCTCAAAACCCTTCAATCAGAACTGTACTTGTTTAGTGGGAAGATACTGTCCTTGAATTGTATCTAAAAGAAACAAAACTTTGAGCATATTCTCCCCCTAACCGTCTGAGTCAGAAGGCGAATTAATCACATTCTTACTCCATATTGCCCTTAAAAGATGAACAGCTCATCACATGTTCCTCTAAATCAAAATTCCCATTAAGCCTGCTGCACTCCCACAGTAGTTGTGAATCATGGATGGGGAAGGCCGTCGTCCATCTTGGAAAACCTGTGTGAAACAGCAAAGTTTGGACGGTTCCTCTGATTTACAGGTTCAGCGGTGAATTGCAGTGAGAGGAATGTATTGTTTTTGAGCAGCCAGGCTTACAGTGCTTTATGAGTAGGTTTTATTTTTCATTGTTGTGGCTCACTCCCAGTGCCGACTGCCAACTGAGTAATCCTCAGCCGCTGAATGCTGTTTGTGGTTGAACTGGACTTCAAGAGATTAATTCACTTTTTTGTGTTCATGTGTGTGTGATGACTTAAAGAGAGGCTGCTTTGGAAAAATTTGGACTGCAGTATAAGAGTTTAAGGGGATGTATGGCTGCATCCTTAATGTCATCCTATATTAGTTTTTGTCACAAAAGCATGTAACCAAAGTACAGCCATGATGATTGCAGGTGTTTAGAGAGCTGCTGGGTCTAAAATTCAGTAGTTAAAAACAAAAAAACACAGTTTTTGTTCTCTTCTGAGGTGGTGGTTCTGAACATTATCAGTCTAATAAGCCAATTTCTCCTCCCTTTCTTTTTCATGTTATACTACATCTCCCGTCTTGAGTTCTTCTTTCTTTATACCTTCCTCTTCTTTTTCCTTCTTGACGTCTTCTTCATCTTCTTCCATCATCTGCTCTATCAAGTGCTGGCCCTCAAACTCTACCTGACATTTGCAGCGTTTCGTTTTTTTTTTTTTCCCTCCAGCCTCGCTCCGTGTCCCGGTCCCAGCCTTGTCATTCCTGTAATCTCCTGAGCCAGGTCCGCCGGTGCGACCAGTGCTTGTGTGCGACAAGGGCTGTGTGTGGTAGCCTGGTACAGCCCTTTCTCATGACTGGAGAATAATCCTCATTATAACACTCACCGAGCCTTTCTCACACACACACACGCACACATATGCTTTTGCACATAGGCATGCACGCGCAGACACACACACACACACACACACACACACACACACACACTCACACACACATTTGTTACCCTGATCTGCAACTCTCGGGTCTACAGAAGAAAGTCTTTCGGCCCGAGTAGGGAAACATGTGAAAAATTAGAGAGGAATTGTTCTTCTCATCTTCTGTTTCAGGTGCTTTCATCTCAAGGACGTCATCATGCTTTGGCTACGCGCAGGTACTCTGCCGCTCTGTCTGCTCTGCTTCTCTGTAGATGTGATTTATTAGTCCCTACCTGATGAGGGGCTTTCTGTCCGTATTCACGCCTTAATCAATATCTGTGTCATAGTGATGCTCTTTACTCTTTTACCAGTAACCCTGTCTTGTGAACAAATAGAGAAGGTCTGTAACTCTCAGGCTGGATGTTGGAGCTGTCTAACACTTCCTAGTGTAGATTTGACACATTTCCTTTCATTTACTTTCGTGTCTGTGTGTGTTACATTGTAGGCACAATCCCTGTGCTCGTAGGCTGTGCAGCATCTTGTAGAAGAACAACTGAGGGATTGTTTGCTTCTGTATGCTGATTAAATTGACATCACTAAGAGCTGTCAGGTTATTTTTAGTTGATTTTTGTGAAAATTATCTCCAAAAAAATGCTCTAAGATTCAAGACATAGTGGCAGTGGCACCTCTTAATTTACTGTAGATGTCTACCTGTTATGTAATACCTTGAATGATTCCACAAACATCAGTTTTAATGTTTGTTTAGCTTTTTAAATAATTAGTTCAGTATGTAATTTGATGTTAAATTTCTTAGAAAGTGTATTCACCGTCTGCACAATGTGTGTGTATATGTGTTGAGGGTGTGCAGCCATGTTCATTGTGGTCTAACTGTTTGATAATCAGATGGACTTTGTTCCTTCTTTGAAAGTGTTTAATTATTAACACACACATGTGAGGATATACAAATCTCATTTGGAGGCAAAACTCTGCGTAAAATGTAGCTTTTATGTTAGTTTAAATTAGTTTTCTCGCCCGTCGTTGGCCTTAATAATAGTTAACACAACTCTATATACTACCATTTTTGAAAGAAACATGTAAGGAAAAGGAAAAGCTGTGCATTTGATTGACTGATAGAAGTCGAATCATGTTTGATTGGCACCCACACACTCGGTCCTCTGTTTGTGTTCATTTTAGATTATTACTCTGCTGACAACCAAGGCATTGAAATGGTGGCATAACACACACACAAACAAACAAACACACACACATGCACGCAAATGCTTAGAGGCATACACACACACACAAACACACACACACACTCCCCTCTCAGCCCCTAATCTCTCAAAAGGCCAGTCTGTATCGAAGTTGGACTGACAATCATTTCACTGTTCCTTGTTGAACACAGCTGGACAGAGAAAAACATAGAGGGCGGGGAAATTTACACATCCAGTTCACAGCTATTTAAACTTAACTGATTCATTGATTTGGGGATTACAGTTACTTAATTTATGTTTCTAGCAGTCTTTACCCGCACAAGAATGGCAGTTTGACAGCGTTTCCCATAGCTGTCCTTTAATCATTGTAAATCAAGGTGGTGAAAGTATCTTAAAGAGGCAACAAACATGCTGAATCTGACCTCAGCGAACATGTTCATCCACTGCACAGTTATAAGAGACTTAGGACAAACTAATTTTTATTGCCTTGGCTTTGTAGGGTTGTTGTTTTCTGTTACACCTCTGTCCAGCATACCTGTAGCTCCTGTGATTTCATTTCACCAATGACATCTTCATTGTAGCAGGACATTCCTCCACCCTATGAACTGTACACCTGTTAACTTCCTGGTACCTCCTTTCAAGTTACCTAAATGTGCTTTTCTCAGTATAGTAGTCTTGCTGTACAGGCAAATTACAAATAAGATTATCATTATTTTTTGTGCCTCAATGTGCAATTTCATTATAGTCTCATCTGTGTCAGAAAGTGGTATCCCACAAGTGTTACGTTCACTTTACAAGCAATTGTGGCCCAAATCCGATTTTTTTTTTCTATCATGTGACAGATCTGATTTTTTCAGAGTAGTGTGGACACAAAAATCAGATTTTTTTTTCTGATCAGATTTGGGCCACTTTCATATGTGGTCCTAAATCCCATACATAAGCAATCACTGGCCATGTGACCACTTTGAAAACAGTTATATCGGAATTTGCGTTTTTCATACTTCACTGCACAGACGCAGATCACTCACCATACAGTGTCGGAACAGTCCGTAGAAACTGCAAATGGTGGAAACTACAGCTTTCTCATGGGGACAGTTTGCCAACATGCTGTGACAGTGTTGTCATGAGGCACTGCCAGACATATTGGAATGTAGCCTGGGACATCCTATAGGATTGGAGGAACTGCTCCTCAGTGAAACCCTCCACATGGCAACCCCACCTGTCCGGACTATTGTCCCATCCACACCTAAACTTCTCTAACCACAGAACTACCAGCAAAAGCTGCTAACAAAGCCAGTAAAGCGCGTTTGTACGACATCCCATTATCCTGAAAACAAACTCTCTTTGCTCCGAAGGGCCATTTCTCTGAAAATATGCTACACACTCTCCCAAACAGAAGCACAGTGCTAATTATTATGCAGAATTACTTATCGGACCTTCCTACTCTGGCGATCAATCAGCAGATAACAGTTGCACGGCTGTGTAATTCATTTTTTCCCCAAATTTCCGCCAAAAGTTTTGTAAATGTGTGATGTCAGATATGGTTGACTTCAAACATGAATATGAACAGTCTAGGCGGACACATCAGATCTGGGGGGAAAAAAATTGGAATTGAGCATTAAGCCCTGTAATGTGTAACGTAGCCTTATTCTCTCATGCCCCAGTCTTTAAAAGGTTAAGTGCAACCAATTAAAGCAGATATAATCTATATTTTTTACTGTAACAGTGTATCAGCTGACGATATGAAAACAATGTAACAGTGTGAAAGAGATCACTCTTAATGATTGTCAAAAATTATCACTCAAACCTAGAGCTCCCCTCAGTATTTCAAAGCTAAAGAGCAAGATATTTCCATAGGGAGTTGGTAGAGACCAAAAATGGAGTTAAAAGAGAGTGAATATTTGATTTAAATTCATCAGGTGGACAGGAACACAACTCCAAATGAATGATTATTTTGCTCCTTACCTGCTGGATATGCAAATAAGAAATGGTTTGTTCATAAGTTTGTCACTAAACTTGAAAGGATTCAATTTTGTGTTTACAACTTGTTTGCACTGCCCCCAAGTGACCAAAATCAAAACAGTTATTGCAGGTTTAAATGTGCTGTAAGTAAGTTTGGTGAAAGACAGTGGATGGTTGAATCTCATTCCCAAATCATCAAATAATGATGCTTTGGTGGACAGAACCACCAACCCAGGGCGTCCATATTTGTCATTTAGATTATTGTTTTGAATGTCTATCATTTTCAGTAGCATGCTCAAGTCAATCAATGTATGTGTATTGCCCCAGATAACAAATTTGCCTTAAAGGAGCTATATGTAAGAAATCTAAAGCAAACAGTCGTAAAATCCTCCTAATATGTCACAGAGACTAAGGAATAATGTTCATATAACATATGATCTCACCGACAACAATAGTACAGCCAGAATATTCGCATTTAAAAAAAATTTTTTACGGTCCGCAAATCATGTTTATGTTTTGAATTTGTGTTTTCGCCTGTTGCGCCACCCACTGCCGTCTACCAGTCACGCAGTCAGTAGAGTCTCAGCATCAGTTACAGTTACGACTGAGCTACAGCAGCACAGCAAGCAGCATTAGCAGTGTCCCGGTACATAGCATTAGCAGTCTCCTCAGCTGTATCCCGGCAGCAGCGTTAGCAGCAGAGAAGCCGGACTTGCTCGAACGGTCCGCTGGAAAACGGAAGATCAAAGACGCGGCGACGCGGCCCTGCCACGGCAGCCGCCCGTGGGCAAACAAATCAGTCTCCAGCGTGCCGCTGTCCAGCAACCTCGAATCTGTAGGGGAGGGGGGGCGGACACGACTCGCGGCAGTATTTTGAATTTGAGTGCAGTAACTGTTTTGGCCACATTCTTACATACAGCGCCTTTAAAAGAGCGCAGCCTCATAGTACGTCTCTATTTAGTTTCCAAATTTAGGTATGTCTCATTCTACCATATTTTCTGAAAGGGTTTAGAGCAGCTAACTCAGCACTAAGTACAAAAATATTTAATGCACACAGCTGGGTTTTAGGAGAGGATTGGATTTTTGATCAAGGTCTTGAACTCATGCCACTCTTGACTTGAACTCAACTGCACTCGGTCTTTGACCTCTCTTGGACACAACTTCATTACAGCCCTGTTTCATATTCTGCCCTCAGTCTTCCTCACAGGTTTTCCCCTCTATCATTCCATTCTTGGACATTAAACTTGTGTTCTGTCTTTCTTGCCCCCGCTCTCCTCAACCTCCATCTATCTACCCTCCCCTCTCCCTCCATCTCTCTATTTTTCGTTATCAGGCCTGCCAGCTTAAATTTACTGCCTATTTGGGTGGGGTGAACATCTGGATCTTATTTAAGGGGAACCATCCTGCTTTTCTCCCCTCGCACTGGCACGTATCAAGAGACATTAACCATCTGTTTCTGTCCAGAGAGAGAAATTCAGTCAGTGTAAATAGGCTAGTTTTCTCCAGAAACTTGGTAATGTGAGGAATTATAAAGGTAAACAACAGAATTTGGAGTGTTCTTGATTTGATTGGTTGGAGACAGGTAATTTGGTTTGTGGGTTTAATCACTGAAGGTTGTAAGATGTTGATATTTGTTCTGTAAACTGGGGACAACGCACATATTATTCCTTAGATAATATGGGCCATTAAATCATTTTTGGTGAACGGAAGCAAAATGTGAAGAGGGTTAGGAGGGAATCCGTGACAATAATACTGGTAGTAACATTGTAGCTGTGTTTCTGATGAAGAGTGAAGCGTTAGTAGAAGACAAAAAAGAGGGAAAAGGAGAATTTTTTCCAATGCTAACACAAAAATTCCTTGCATTCCCAACTGAGTAGCTGCTAATCTATCAGAGAAAGTGTGTGTGTGTGTGTGTGTGTGTGTGTGTGTGTGTGTGTGTGTCAGAGAAAGAGACAGTGAGAAAGACTGGGGTTGCCTGCCCACCCACTATATACCAGTTCCTTACCCTCTGCTTCACCCCCTCCATCCTGCTCCCCCTCTCCTCTCCTACATTCTCTTTGTTTCCAGCGTCTGCAGTCTGGGACAACTGGTGACAGTTTTAAAGAAAATGCATCACTCTCTCTCATCTAACATTTTTAATTGGGTGCTCTGGGTGCAACAGCAAAGGTCGGTTCATATAAAGTGATTTACTCTTTTCTAAATATATGCATAAGCAAGTGCTTGTTCTGCGTGTTGGTGTTTTAAAGATTAAGTGGGGTCATGTGTTTGGGATTTGTGCGGCTTTGGCTATCAAAGGGTGAAAATGACCCTGGGGTGAAGTAAGGCAAGCATAAGGGAATTATGAAATTACTAAAAAATACGCTATATCATTATGTAAAAGTATTTTAAATTATGCCACACACGACAAGAAGAAAAAACATTTTAGATTTATTTCACCTTTACGGTAGATGTCAATTGTAGTAAACAAAGAAAATGGAGAAAACACAACCTAGTGTAGTAACTCATTAGTCCTTTTGTAATTATTATTAAAGTGATACTCAACCAGCTTTGTATCATAACAATGTGGGTAGTATGTGGAAATGAACTGTGGTAAACTTCCCTCCATCTTACCAGCGCCCTGATCTTCCTGCTCATCTCTGACGTCATCCAGTGGATTTTTGCTGGCTCTTGGGCTGTTGCTCAAACTACAGATTGTACTTTTTCATATGCCGCCTCCACCACAGACACAAAGAGTGCAGAAGCAGATCGAGAGAGAGACCCGCCCCTCTCTGTCTCAGACAAACTTAGATCAAACTGTTAAACTAGGTAAATGGACAAAACTTTCTAGTCCTCTGACCACTCAAAGCGCTTTTTACACTATTTGTCACATTGACCCATTCACACAGAGGTGGCCGAGGCTACCATACAAAGTGCCACCTGCTACCCATACACTGATGGAACAGCCACCAGGAGCAAATTGGGGTTCAGTATCTTGCTCAAGGATACTTCAACAAGCGGACTGGAGAAGCCAGGGATCAAACTACTGATCCTCTGATTAGTGAACAACCCAGTCTACCCTCTGAGCCACAGCTGCCCAAGGCAGGGCACCCATCAAAAAAACAAAAACAAACAAGATTGTGTTACTATTTCCACCTACAATGATTACAGAAACATTTTAGTGCACAGTTTGCCTGTAATATGAGAATTTATGAACAGGAAGTGGGCACCATACTGTTTCCTGTATTGTAAAAACAGTCTGAAAAAAACTGACAATTACATTTATCAAATATAAACCAAGATTGTGTTACTGTATTGCCTATTTCCACCTACAATGATTACAGAAACATTTTAGTGCACAGTTTGCCTGTAATATGAGAATTTATGAACAGGAAGCGGACACCATGATGTTTTCTCTATTGCAAAAACAGAGTTTGGAAAAACTGATAATATTATTTATCAAATATGAACCAAGATTCTGTTACTGTGTTGCCTATATCTCACCTAAAATGTTTTCAGAAAACATATTTTAGCTTACTGTTTAACTATCATTTAAGATCGTTTGTTACCAGCTAACCGTCATATTACTTTGTGTCAAAATGGACAAGCTCATGTTACATCACCCACCAGTGGGAGTATTTATAGGTCCAGTGCTGTGCAGTGCATTCTGGTAGTTGTAGGTTTTCTAACTCTTGAGCAAAACCAAATGCAACAGCTCGTTTCCTCTGTTTTCTATGGTCATATAGCACCAATCTCAAAAGTATTTCTGTGTATTTGTTTTACTGTATAGACAGGCTAGTTTTATGGAAAGGCCGTCTTTTCAGCAGTGAAATACTTCTTTAATTATGTCAACTGTGATTCTTTTTTAATGCGGAAAGGCAGCGGGGGTACGTAATAGTAACCGTTAACTGGAGTGATTCCAGTCTATATATGTAAGCAGTTAGAGGCAGTGAATCATCAGTATGTAATCTGTAACGTCAATTACTAACACATTTTTAGACTGTTGGTCACTCCTGTAAGCGTAATCTTTAAATTCTCAGGAAGCAAATTAGAGCTCTGTATGATCTTGCTATGTGTTTGGCAAAAGATTTTTTTTCTGATACAAATGCAATGATTCGATGTAATCAGGTTGTTTGAAGTGTGCACAAAGAGCTTAAAATGATAAGCAGGGTTAATAGTGCATTATTAGACAGATAGATAGTCTTACAGGGAATTGTTACAACACAAGCTTGTGTCGAAACCAGAGCTTTAGTGGCAGTGTGTGGAGTTGCTGAAAGATTCCCGTTGCTAATTCCCAGATGCTCTCCATCTCCCCTCTGTGTTCCCGACCCTCCCTTCACTACAGGTCATGATATTATCAGTTCTCTGGAGCCAGCCAACATCGACACCAGTATCCTGGAAGAGTACATCAGCAAGGAGGACGATAGCACTGACATGTCAGTAGGGACTCCAAACCAACCCAGCAACGTCAAAACAACACGCACCAACCGAATCAGATCATGTCGTTACAAAGGAATTTGTTATTTCTGATAAGGCTAATCCTCTTTTTTCTTCTTTTTCTTTCTCCCAGCTGTTTCTCAGAGGTCCACAGTACCCCAGGACCAAATTACTCATCTCCCCAGGCAGGAGTGTCCTCCTCTGGGGGGTTGGTGTGTGGTGTGAGCCCCCCTATCCCACTGCGCCAAGGAGCCCCTCCGCCTGGGCCTCCTAACTGTCAGAACGCCTACCCCCCAGGTCCATCCCTGGGCCTCCGACACAACTACCTCTGCCTGGGACAGCAGCAGCAGCAGCAGCAGCAGCAGCAACACCAACACCAGCAGCAGCAGCAACAGCAGGCTCACGTCAAGCCCGAGCACAGGGGCCATTACGCTCCAGGGTGAGCACAATACCACGGAGGTGGATGGATAGAAGGACATGAAGTATAGCATGCATTGACACTTAGGAATGTTCAAAAAAAGGTTCAAGACATTCCCACAACTCACATCTTAAACATGAAATCAGGTGGAAGTTTCAGAAGATGACGCAGTATATATTTTTAAAGCATGCAGCGAAACCAGACACACACCCTGCTACAGGCCCATTATGCAATCAATACATGATTAAGCTTCATTTGTACAAATAAAACACTAGCTGGACCCGAGAGGGAGGGAGACTGATAACAGCCAGAGAGAGAGTCAAATTACATCCTGCAAAAAAAAAAAATCCTGACGCACAAAATCTTGTGTAAATAACGTCTTACACTTACTCTGATCCCAAAGGAAAGGTTCTCTCTTAAATATAATGGCAGTTTAGAAAATAAGAAGAATATAAGAGGAGGCACTTACCAACTTAAAGCATGGTATTTCTTTAAGGATTTCTGTGATTTGAAAGTGGAACGTTACTGTTTTTGTGACTATAACATCGTCTACCTTCTGTTTTTTAGGACACTACCTGAGTCCCCCCCAGACTCCAGCTCAGAGCCATACTCTCCTCAGCAGGTGAATGGTAAGTAATGTCTTTTTCCTCTCAGTGCTGAAGTGTGTAGAACGAATATGACAATGACATGTAACAAACAGAAATGGTGCTTTAATCTGTAGTCTGCTCTCAGACAGTCAGAGGAACCCACTGAAGTATTCACGGTGTATGTGGGTCTCAGTCAAATCAATATCTGTTACTCATCACTTTGTGTTTGAACAGAGCATAAAGAAAAAGGGAAGTTCATGTGCAAACCAATCAATAAACTGAATGTAGCGTCTGTCATTTATAAACCAACAGTTTATATAGTTTGTGTAGAAAATGGATTTTATCCACTAAATTAAATGATCTGAAATCAGCTTTTTAAGCTTTCATGTTAAGAATGAACCAGTGTATGGTTGGCTTGTTTTAACATTACGAACTGAACAAAAACAGCGCTCAAAGTCATTATGTACTTCTTGCCGCTTACACACCTGTGTTGGTCTTGCCCATTAGTAAAAAGGTGTGGAAGAGTGCTATCTGATGGGCAACCCTCTAGTTCTCCAGTTTGAAACAATGGAAAATACCTTCAGTTAAGGTTGTAGGGAAGTAGAATGAAGTGCAGTCTGAAATGCAGAACTGACAGATGAGTCTTAAGGAGAAAAAGCGGCCTTCTGTGTGTGATCAAATGTATTTGGAAAAAACAGTATGTATAATGGTGTAGACAAGGGGTGTCAAACTCACTTACGCCATTTGATCTCAGATGGGCTGGACCAATAAAACCATCGCATGATAACCTATGAGTACCATCAGCTCCAATATTTTCCCTTCTTTTGTGTAAAGAATTACAAGTACATTTTGTAGAGGCTCATCCTTTTACAAAACAGATGAACAGCCTGAGATGTCTCAAGAAAAATAAATGCAGTTTCAGCAGTATGTCTGAGTTTCTCCACATTCGGTCAGTCTTCCTCTCACTGTCATTACATGAGCATTTATCCAAATATTTCCTGATACAGATTCTTTTGAACTGAAGCTGCTGATTGACAATATTTTGCACAGTGTCCACTATCTTTAAACATGATCACAGCAAGTCTTCATGGTTATATCAGAGAACTGTATCCAGGTCAGGGTGGAAAAGGCTCTGAAGCAGAATTTTACACAAAGTAGGCAACGCATTGCTCCTAAAATCTGGCACCCCTTAGTAAAGTCATCTAGTGGGCCGGATCGGACCCTTTGGTGGGCTGGTTCTGGCCCATGGGTCGTATGTTTGACACCCTTGGGGTAGATGTTATGCTCCTTTCCTGTTGTGTCTTCCAGATCCTCATATGATTAGGACCATGACACCAGAGAACATGTGTCACATGACTCCAACACCACCCCTCCCACCACATGGGCACTATCCCAGCATGCACCGGGACATGTACTTGAAGCCTGAACCCATGATATCCCAGTATCCCATTGGTCCAGCCACTAGCGGAAGTGGAGACATGCAGCAGACTCAGATGCTCCATCAGCTACTGCAGCACCCTCAGGGGCAGGAGTGAGTCATGAGCATATGCAGGAGGGTGGAGGGAGGGTTTTGCTGTCCAGTTTGTATGGAGCAGAAGGAGTAGAAATGTGTGCAGTTTTTGACTGTGTTTCCCTTTCCTCCAACAGCGGCATTCCTGTTCACCAGGCCAAGAAGAGGAAGCACTCTGACTCCCCCAACAGCACCCTCAATTCCCAAATCCTCACAGGTATCATCAAACAAGAACCAGGTAGGCAGGCATCTTTCTTCTCTTCCTCGCCTCCTCTACCTCACTCTCACCTGCTCTTATCTACCCTTTAACTCATTCAACACATTCTTAGCATTCTTCTATCTTGATTTAATTGCTGCTCTCTTTTTTTTTTTACAGGTTTAATGCAGGATGCAGACAACGCCTACCTGGACCCAAACTATCAGTGCATTAAGTGGCAGCCTCACCAGCAGAACAAGTGGACACCACTGTATGACGCAAACTGCAAAGAGCTGTGGGTGGACTTTGTTTTGGCATATCTGTACATCTTGAGGTTTTTATTCTGGGGGAAAAAAGAGCTGAAAGCACTGTGCAGAGAGCCAAGACTGAAAAGATGTTATAATTGGTTCAATGAATAATTCAACAAAGTATACAGCAGGAGTGTCAAAGGAATAGCAGGGTTGCAGAGGTCTACAAATTCCTCAGAGGTGAGCTGTGTGGGGGAGTGAGCGAGAGCAGGGTTTCGGCTTAGAAAGACAACGCGAGGAGGGGGTAAAGGGAGAAATTAGTGTACACCTACTTTTGCTTTTGCAATGCCAAAATAGAAAAAAAGTATAGATAGGGAGGAAGGTTGAAATGAACTCACAAGACCTTTCAGATATGTTATCAAAACCACCTGGTTGCCCATCACAACATTTAGCTCACTACACCTACGTAAGGGCACGGAGGGTTTTCATTTGTTTTACATTTGATTTATTAAGTCTTTGAGATTATTTCAGTCCTCGGTGTCATAAAGTAATGGCAAGAAAATGGGAAAACCGAGGCCCAGGGGCATATGCAGGGGTGTCTAACAATGAGGAGACTTTTATTTCAGCGGTGGCGCCAGACGTTGTAAACATTCGGGGCTCAGCCCAAACCTAGGGTGGTCCAGGGGCATTGGGAGAGATTTTTTTTTCCAGTTTACATCACCTGTATATGCACTATTTGTCAAGCCATTTGAGATAATAAAATGCCTAAAATCTGTAGATCATATGGGAAAAACATGATGGTTGCCAAAGTAAAAAATTCATCTTATAGACTGAATCCCAATGTTTGTTTACAGTAACTGACTTGTAGAAAACCCCCCATGTAACATTCATGACAGAAAATGGTGCTTAAAAACTGCTGTCTTAGTTATTAAGTTTTTAGCGACCAAGGAAAAAAACAACATCAGTTTAAGTGTATGCTATATTCAGAGTATTTTACTGCTTTACCTTGCCGTCAGTGTCTAGTGTGTCAGATAAAGCATGAAAATATTCCAAATATATCCTACACTTGCACTGATATTGATTTTTTTTTAAGGTGGCTAAGATATACTTTGCTGCGACCCTGTCCACAGCAGTTCATTGCTCAGCTTCCGTGCCGGTTTATCAAAGACCGACACAGTATATAAAATTAGCACAACAGAAATATCTGATTGGCCAGACCATCATGTTTAACTATATATCCTTAAATGTTACAGTGAGGAATGAAAATGATGACAGAAATAACAAGTGTGACATCTTGGTGAATCTGTCTATTTTGTATCTAAGCTTTCTCAAACTGTCTTCATCATTCCAAAACCATGTCACAACAAACGCTGAGGTTGACTTATTTTAATTCCTGACACCTAAAAAGAGACAAAAATTGTCGAATCATAATATTCTTAAATTACATTACATTGATAGGGTCGGACTTTGGCATAAACAGCATTACAGATCTTGAAACCTACTTTTGTTACACTATGCTGGAGTCGAGTTTACAGAATGAATGTAACAAACCATCAAATCAAATCATTTACATTTGAATCCATACCATAATAATCTGCAGCGCTCCAATTACAAATCAAGGATCCCCAACAATACCAAGAAAATGTTAATAAAATTTTATTTGTGTAGCACCTTTCAAAACCAAGGTTAGGAAGTGCTTTGCAAAAGAAAAAATGTCTAATTCAAGTTCATTACAAACATTACAACAGGAGAAAAAAAGCACAACAAAAACAAAGGACTAAATGTGGGTTTCAGTACTCTGAATTGAATATGAGGCCAGATGTACATTTATTAATTATATTAGATGTCTTTAGGGAATATTATAGTAGGGTAACAGCATATCTGAATGACTAAAAGTTGTAGATATTTTAACAACCTAAAGGTCCCCTCTACTCCGCCTCTGGTTTATTTACAGAAAAAAAGTATTTTATGATGGTACTACAGGGAAATAAGAGAGTTGCCAGTCACATCTCCATGTCAGCTCCCCTTATAGATTATAAAATGTTGCCCATATCTTTGCCAAATCACATACATTACATATGCTCCGTCAACATGTGTCTCTGATGGCATGGACCTGAAAAACATGTAGAGGACTCCTGTTAATAGTCAAGAGTCTCCCCCTGGTGATAAAATGGCAAAAGTCAGCAGTATGCAGCAGCTTCTACACTTTCCACTTTTCTTAAACCCTATGTGCACTTCCTATTCACATTATCTATATGTCGCAATCTCTTTCCCTTTCTGTAGTCCAATGCCAACCTACCGTGTCGATGCTGACAAGGGCTTCAACTTCTCCTTGGCTGATGATGCCTTTGTCTGCCAGAAGAAGAATCATTTCCAGGTCACAGTATACATAGGCATGCTGGGAGAACCCAAGTACATCAAGACAAGTGAGGGCCTGCAGCCCATCGACTGCTTCTATCTCAAACTCAACGGAGTAAAGGTGCGCGGAGGCGAAATAGTGAGCATGACCTTAACTTGACAGATAATTAGCTCTACAGTGTTTAGTGTATATTTTATTTCTGTCTTGATTCCCAGGTGGAGGCCATGAATCAGTCTATCAGTGTGGAGCAGTCACAGTCTGATCGCAGCAAGAGACCCTTTAAGCCAGTGCTGTGAGTGTCAGATCTTTACTGGATAAGTTCATGACTCAGTATTTAGCTGTGGAAGGCAGATTGTTTGCATAATGTGTTTGTGATTCTGTTCCTTCCAGGGTCACCCTGCCCTCAGAGCAGGTCACAAAGGTCACAGTGGGGCGGCTCCACTTCAGCGAGACCACGGCAAATAACATGAGGAAGAAGGGCAAACCAAACCCTGACCAGAGGTGAAGGACATCCCATCACATGTAAACACAATGAGTCACCATGATCCTGTCAAAGCTTCAGCAGTCACATCTAGTCCTGATGTTTTTGTCCTCGCAGGTATTTCATGCTGGTGGTGGCTTTGCACGCTCAGTCCCACAGTCAGAGCTACACTGTGGCTGCCCAAGCGTCTGAGAGGATCATCGTCAGGGTAACGTCTGGCCATGTCTGTCTGCCTCCTACAACAATCATATCCCTTGTGAATGTGACACCTTTGGTCTCTTTTACATACCTTTCTGCACTAAAAATATCACTGAGTAGATCACATCTTTTCCATTGTCTGTCTTTCCATTCATTTAATCTGCGTGACTGTGATCCCCTGCACACTTATTGTACACTCTAATACACACAATAAGCTGTGCTGTGAAAACCATGTATCTTTAAGAACTTTAAGAAGTGTCTTCACTCATAATGAAACATTTGACCACACAGTTAATGAAAACATAAGGTGTAAATGCATGTTTTTCACTGGACAGCGTTGGCATTGTGCTTACTCTACGTGTAAAACATGGAATTACAGTGTATAGTTAAAGGTATACTGTGCAGTAATAATTGGCTGGTGTTTGTAAACACAAAAAGTAAAAGTGAAAGCCAACAATGTGGCATTTCGCCTCGCTATATCTGCAGTTTTTTCAGCGCTGTGTCCCACCCTGGGTTCGAACCAAGACCCCTGTTGAGGCAACAATGCTAACCACTGCCACCGTGCCTCCCACGGTGGTGCAGTGGACTTTATATCTGTAACACTGCACAGTGTGCCCTAACTGCATGAACTTAATAAGTTTTAGAGCTATTTGAAATCTGTACAATCACATTAAAATTATTTTCAGCTGATTAGGCTTACATGAGAACAGAATTTGGTGAATAAATTTGCTTTTTCAATAAGTTTTGAACACCGGCTAAGCTATAAGGTCTAATGTTGAGTCAACACTATTCATCTTAGGCTTGTGTTAAAGGAATAATTCCACATTTTGGGTAATACACCTATTTGCTTTCTTGCCTCATACCTGTACACTAAATATGTGGCTGGAGCCAGCAGCTGGTTACCTCAGCTTAGCATGAAGACTGGAAACAGAGGAAACAATTATCCTGTCAATGACTAACAAAACAAAATCAGTGAAATCTGCTAACCAGCACCTCTAAAGCTCACAACAGGAAAGAAAGTGTAGATACAAATTGTGGTTGTTTTACTGGTAGCAGAGCACTCCACTGGTTGTCTGAAAGTGGTACCTATCTTCTTATTTAACTCTTGGCAGGAAAGCAAATAAACATATTTTCCAAAACATAGATCTATTCCTTTAAAAATGTTGCCATTATTTGGATCTTTTTGGCACATCTTTTAGAAACATCTGAACTGCTGTTTGTCTATGCACCCTCTCCTTTGTCTCTCTGTTACAGGCATCCAACCCAGGCCAGTTTGAAAGTGACAATGAGGTGCTGTGGCAGCGTGGCCAACTGCCGGACTCAGTCTACCACCACGGGAGAGTCGGCATCAACACCGACCGGCCGGACGAGGCTCTTGTTGTCCATGGCAATTTGAAAGTCATGGGCTCCCTGGTTCATCCGTCTGACATCAGGGCCAAAGAAAATGTCCAGGAGGTCAGGATGACACTCAGTGTGTATGTATATGGGTGTGCGTTTGTGCATGTGCGTGTGTGTGTGTTTCCAAAGTGTCAGTGTGTCATTGTGTGCCTCGTCATCATGAATCATGTCATCCAAATGCTCACGCTCAACACAGCTGACTGTGCAGTTTAACTCTGAGTTTGTCTTTTCATTGTTCTTGATCCAAGCATTTTCATCTGCAACATGAACATTGTGTTTTCATACCATCTGCATGGACGTCACTGTCATTCTGTCTGTGTGTAGGTCGACACCACAGACAATTTGAAACGGATTTCTCAGATGAGGCTGGTCCATTATCAGTACAAGCCTGAGTTTGCTGCCACCGTGGGCATAGAGAACACTGCAGAGACTGGTAACAACTTCATGAATAACAAATTTAAATGTTTGCCTCCATCATCTCATATCTTTGTACACTGTATATCATGCTGTCATCTCTATGTCTTAATATTGGATCTGTCTTTTGCTCCATGTCCTGTGACTGTACACGCCATTGTGCTTGTGCTGCTCTTTTTTCACTTGTTATGTCCTCCTGCAGGCGTCATTGCTCAAGAGGTTCAGCAGATCCTGCCTGAAGCAGTGAAAGAGGGGGGTGATGTGGTGTGTGCCAATGGAGAAACTATCCCCAACCTGTTAGTGGTCAACAAGGTATTAAAAACACAAAAAACATACAGTGCACACAGACTCACTTCCAAACACACTAACAGCTCTCCCTTTTATTTTACAGGAGCGTATCTTCATGGAGAATGTGGGAGCGGTGAAGGAGCTGTGTAAGCTGACAGACAACCTGGAGACCCGTATAGACGAACTTGAGCGCTGGAGCCGCAAACTGGCCAAGCTGCGACGCCTTGACAGCATGAAGAGCACCGTGAGTGGAGGCACTGTCAGGTGAGAGCAATGAGCAGTAATGCCCTCAGATGTAGGCTTTGGGGAGGGTGGCACACACAGGATACCTTTACATGCACACTAAAAATCCACTGTTATACTGAATATGACAATATTCTGAATTTGATGTGGGTCATGTAAACAATTTATTCCGTTTGGATATTCTGAATTAGGCCTTATTCCAAATGTAGAATTTTCCAATTAAGACATGTAGGATATTCCGATATTATTCAAGTGTTTAGGAGCATTCTGTGCATCTCATTTGGGGTTTTTACCACTGTTTGCGACACACGGCATCTTGCCTGTTTACAACAGCTCTGTGCACTGTCATGGATACGTTGTGCACAAACCAACATGCCAACAGTTTGCAAGGCTACAGTAGAGATGCATGCCCAAGAGAAAAGCCCACATTTCGAGTCTGACGGAGGAGCACACCTTAAACATTATGTGTGCATGTAAACATAGTAACTGACAGAGACAATCTTGTATGATTAGAAAGAATTAACAGATCACTGTTTTTTCTTGTAGCCAATCAGGGAGTTATTTCAGCAGAACAGGAAGTGGCCCACTCAAGAAGAAGACAGTCAAACCTGGGAGCAAGGTCTGTGGCGATAATTATGCATTTAAACTGTGTTATGAGTGAACAACGGGGTTATAACTTTAATGTAATATGTGTTTTTTTGGTGCAGAATTTGCTTCCAGATCAAGGCTGCATCAGCCAGAGGTTCATGCAGGGAACCATCCTGGCACTGGTCATTGTCATGGCCTTCAGGTTAGACTGAGCCAAATGTGTTTGGGGAGGGAGTGGTGGGTAAAGAAAAATAAATCAGCTGCAGCTGTGTGCAGAAATGACATGAAGATGACGATTTGATCTTTCTTTGTCCCCCGACAGTGTCATTTCCATGTCCGTCCTTTATGTGTTGACTCTTCACCATAGAGGAGACGTCACAGAGAAAGATGGGTATGTGCTTTCGAGGGTGAAAGACACCTAAGCTTTATAGTGACAGAAATCAACTTCTCTCTTCTCCACTGATGTCTGTCTATATAATCTGTTCCTGCTTTCTGTAGTTATGTTCCTCCCTGTGTTCTCTACATCTCTTGGATGCCCATCTTCACTGCCACTGTCACTTTCTGTCCGCCTGTCTGCCCATGGTACGCTCTCAACACCTGCCTTTCTTGCTACTTGTTTCATTTACTGATCGACTCTTTCAGTCTTATCTTTGATTGCTTAGTTGGGTGTTTCTTTTTTTCTGAAAGGAAATCATGAGTCATGTATCTAAACAGCCTGAAATGAATTGGGTTTTACATGTTTCATTGTGCTACCTGAAGCATGCTCTTGACCTCCTGTACTGCTGTCTGACTGGTGCAGGTCCAGAGCTGCACTGGGATCCTCACGCAAGAGTCCATACACTCCTCTGTCCACCACCCCTGCACCAGGTGAGTGGAGTGACTGATCACTATGGCTGGGTATTGTTTAAAAAAATATGATACCAGCACCAATGAAGTGATACTGATATCTTTATTTTTCACTTCATTTGATACCTATCATGTTAATAAAAGCATTAGGTTGGGTAAAATGCCACCAGACCCCACGTGCCTGTGGTATAGCCATACTTTCAAACAGTTTGGTGGCATCTCGGCACACTACGCTGCCAACTCCGTCAAATACAGTGCATTGACTTCACTACACCACAGACTTTATGGACTATAGCTGCTGCAGTAGTGGGCCAGTCACATGTTGCATGAAACTGAAGAATGCTTACAGTGATTGGCTTCAAGCAAAACCATACAAATAGTAATTTTTTTCTAGATTTTGGCACAAAAAGGATCAAATGACGGTGTCATTTGACTGGAGAAGTTTCAATACTACTTAGTCCTGGGTTACTTTGTTGATACCTACACCCAGCCCCACTGACCACCTCACTAAGTTTGGTATTTTTGGAAAGCACAGCTATCGACAAGCTCACTAAGGGCATACAATTTCAGTATATTTTAGTGAGATCTGATCCTTTTCTCTGTTTTTTCATGAATCCTGCAGCTTGCTGTTCAACTTCAGCCATAAACAACCAATCAGCTACAGTTCTGACATTGAGTAACAACCAATCCACGGCAGGTAAGTAAACAAATATGCAATGTTTTCCCTGTAACTGTAGAGTACATTTGTCTTTAATACAGGTTAATTATCTTCCTCCTCTAGATTTAGGTGGCCCAGTTCCCACTCCAGGCTATATTAATCAGAAGGCCAAGTCCAGATCAATGGACAAGGAAGGCCGTAATAGAAATCGCCTGAGTCACACCTCAGCACCTTTGTACTTTGCCAAATCCAAAAAGCCGGCACCTACAGACCTGGGTGGAGTGGGAGCTGCCAACCGCCTGCCCCCAGGTCAGCCGCCACAGCCACGCAGACAACGCAGCCTACACACAAAGGGTAAATCCACAAACACAGCCCAGACACGGCACTGTTTTCACACATATAATATGCAGTATGCAAACATTGTAAAGCCGTGTGTTTGACAACAGCAAACAAAGCTTATCTACAGAATGTACAGTGGAATGCGTCAGCGTGGGTCCAGTGCTCACAGTGCAGCTTTTCTTACTTTTGCAGGAGGAAGGTCAGCTCCTTCTCTGACTAGTCTACATATCGTGGAGACAAACCAAGAGATTACAGCGCAAAGTTGCGCCACACCTGAAAGCTGCAGGTACATACTTAAAAGTCTTGAGTTGACATTGTACAGATGGGTGACAAATTAAAGGAAGAAGCGACATAAAATGTCCTAGTGAGGTGTTGGGCCAATAGCATCCGGATCAGCTGCAATGCTCCATAGATTCTACAAGTTTTGATCTCTAGTGGAGGGATGAGCATCATTTTTCCAAAAGATATTCCCTAATTTGGTGTTTGATGATGGTGTTGGACAGCACTGTATTACTCCTTGGTCCAAAGTTTCCAAAAGGGGCTCAGTCAGGTTGAAATGTTTCAACTTTGAAGGCCATCATTTTCAAAGTCATCGAAGTCATGAAACATCATGCCCTTTATGGAAGTATCTAAATTTATCATGTATCTCCAGTCATTCCTTGAAGTTTTTCCTTTGATTTGTCACCTCTCTGTATGTTTGCCCTTTACTCAGTTACAGTATGAATTCAGGTCTTGATGCTGATGCTGTTTTTCTCTGTGTTTACTCCAGCTACACAGTATCACTCCATGGAAACAGAAATTCCTCCTTGTCACAAATCACTTTGCACATGACGTGAGTACACAGACATCACACTTTCCTGTAAAAAACAAAACAAAACAAAACATGTAATTTGGTACAAAATAATTGTAAAACGGACCAGGTTTCAATTGTTAAACTTACAATTAGTTCACTTTCAATTAACTGCAAAACTAATGTTAAGGAGACTCTAGTAGTCAGTGCACAGCAGGTCAGCAAAAATTTGCATTTTTTTCCAGGGGCAAGCAATTAAGCAGTAATGTAAAGAATGTTGATAAATACATTATACACATACAAAACTGGTGTGCTCTTCTCTCTCCTACGCACCTGTTTTGAAATAGATGTGCAAAGTACTCTTTTTTTCTGACCCTATACTAAGTTCAAAATACATCAAATAACAACTTGGAAATTGTTAGGAAATAACAGAACCATAAAAGAAGTGTAATCTGTGCAACCAAAAACAATGTTTCAACTGTAGGCCACAGAGACTTGAAGCATATTTAATTCTTTACAGGTCCACGATCAGTGTGTGGGTTCGACAATGTGGAGCCACCAAGGGACGTTTATGCCCCAACCACACAGAGACAGAGCTCTATGGTGGACAGAGTACATCAACAAAGGTACATAATGATCATCATCACCTATCATATAAAATGACTACTACACTGAATTACTTGTTCACACTGACTCTTTATTTTTTCCACTAAGGGGACTCATCACCTGTGGTCAGTGCCTGTGCTGTCCTTCCAGGACGTCACCTATCACTTCCGTGTTTCCCTGTCTGTGAGTAAACTTGTCCTCCAAAATATGAGGGGCTTTAAGGCGTTGCGTGGCTCCTCTGTGTTGTTTGATCCAGTAACTGTAGTACTTTTGCCAGCCTTTAGATCTTTGCACAAGGAGTCTGTTTTTTGGATGCATTTTATTTAATCCATCATCCAAACCAACAAACATTACACACAGAAACCTTGCACACTGAATCCAATAAGTTGTTGTTATTGTTACATTTGTTGCGAAAATTTGCAATACAAGACAAGATGAAAACACACATTTCCTCCCCTGCCTCTCTTCACTGCAGTTACCTTTCTGGTTGTTCCTACACTTGCTCCCTGTCTTGCATGTGGCTAAAGGGGCTGAGCTGTCCTTCCTCTCTGTCTCCACACTTTCACTGTCTGTGTGTGGTCCACATCTTCCTCCTCCTCATCATTAGCCACCTAAATATTACCATCTGAGTAAACTATCTGAGTTATGAAAGAATACTGTGTGACCCATTCCTCTGTCTTGTCAGGGATGTGTCCTGTGGCTACATTGTCTTCACTGATTCCTGCTCAGACAACTCTCTAAATGCCTTTGATGCAATATTTAGAAAATTTCAACTGTTCCAAAAACTTTTATGACAGACAAAAATTCGGACTCATCGTGCAAACAGGATTGGCACAATGTGAGGTCGTATTTATTTTTAGATGTGCAATAATTCTGGACTCAGTGTGCAAAGGCCTTTACACCAAATGACTTTTCAAGTAAAACTGTCACAGAAAAATTTCCAATATCTGATTAAAATAAAGAGTTATAAAGAGTTTTACCTCAGTTGGTGTGCACTCCCTTGATCCTGATTGTTCATCGTAAGGTGGACATAAAACTCAGTCCGAGCTCAGTCAGAATTTTCTCATCATGAATTTCTGACAAAATCAAACATGTTTAATATTATCTTAAGCTTTTAGTCTTGGCTCACGCAAACATTGAAGTTTAATGATGTGAATATTGTCAACAACCAATAGCTGCACTCTCTCAAACACCAAACAGGAAACAGCAAACTGGGCAAACATTAAACATGGAGGAGACTCTAGGGAGGTGCCAGATTGTGAACAAGTCTCGGTTCTCTTGGGCTGTGGAAAAGGAGGAAAAAACTGTTGTAATTGTAATGAGCAAGAGTTGGTGTTTAAATTGGCGTGTGTCTGATTCACCAATCAGCACGTTTTAGTGAGAAATCCTACTTTTTAAAACAGTTTGCCTTTTGCCATTTCCATGGTCTGCTCCCTAAAAGATATTACAGCTAACTAACAGATGTTGGTAAAGAACTGAGGCGCCAAAGCCCAAAAATAGTTTGTACCCAAATAAAGTTTATCTTTATGGATTATATTGATGCTGAACTGACAGGAATTTCCATGTGACACCTTTTATCTTGTGTTTCTAGAGTTTTGTGTTTTTGCAGACACATAAGGAATTGTTAATGTGTCATATTTCTTAAAAGGAGTTTGGTGTAATAATTTCCACAAGGAGCAGGATGGGAAATAATCTTGAAAGGATCCCAAGTGTTTCTAAAATCTTATAGTGTGTGATGAAAAACTCACAATGTCTTTTGATGTGAGAGGGTGTTAGACTTTAGTCTTTTCACAGTATTTATAAAATCTTTTCAAAGTCTTCTAGTATGGTAGGCAGTAGTTTGAATAAAATCAATGACTGATTTATGACTTTTTTCATCTCCACATTGTTTTCCTTGACAGAGTGAAGTCAGCTGTGCCACTGAAGGAGAAGCCTCATCATACTCTGACTACCATTTTCTCATTCAAAGCAGCTGCGTGTGAGAAGGAAGACGACGTGTCCCAGTGCCTTTACGATACACTACGTATTTCCTGTATGGTTGCGTTTATACGCTGTTGTGATGGGATAGGGTTTTGTCTTGTTATTGTACATTATTTTTAAAGATATTCATACAGAACAAACTATATACCACTGTCCCCACTGTAATCTCCTTCATATGTATATGCATTAAGACATCTCTTTTTGCTGAGTTTGAAACACTGTTTTTTCTTCTGTCACTGAAAATATTTTAGATTACTGTAATATGACTGTTGTGTCACTGTTAACTGAGTCCATGAGTGTATCGCTCATTTGATTAATGATCGCCAAGTCTTCCATACTTACAAGCCATAATTACTTTTTCATCCGAATCCCACTTTTTAAATGAAGTCCAGGCAAAGATACTGTAGAAGACGCTGCGCACATTTTTGTTTCTGTATGTACACTGAAACCAGTGTTGACTGGAAACAAAAACACTTTTCAATAGTTTGATACACTGGAGAGAAGATAACTGGCCTCTGCTGAAGGCCTCAGTGAATAGTTGCAACTCGCACTGGAAATATACCTCAGTAGTGCACACTGGCAAATCCTGGGTCTCTACAGTGGAGCATTGTGTCTGAGGCTGCTGCAGCCGGCTAGACTGTCTGCTGTCTCCTCACGCAGAATCTGACTGAACACTGCACAGAGAGGGACGTACTGTGCAGTATTTCTGTCTCAGTTGTGACATTAAAGGTCCAGTGTGTAGGATTTAAGGGGGTATGTTGGCAGCAAATTGAGTATAATATAGTAAGTATGTTTTCTTTGGTGTAAAATCACCTGAAAATAAGAATTGTTTGTTTTCGTTACCTTAGAATGAGCCGTTTATATCTACATAGGAGGTGGGTCCTTGTCCATGGAGATCGCCATGCTGCACCACCATATTTCTACAGAAGCCTAGAACAGACAAACCAAACACTGGTTCCAGATAGGGCCAATCACTTTTTTGCATCAGCCAACGTAGTTAGCAGCCCCTCCATGATGAGAGCGTAGGAGAAACACTGATTTGTAACATGATACTGCTTTATTCTGTGTTTTTTTCTGGTTTAAACCACCAGGTCTATTTGTTTTGAAGAAGAAGAGACCTCTGCTGATAATTCTGCCTCCGGTAAAAACCTCCTGAATATCTGGTGAGCACACATTGGCTGGTGCTGGGTGGGTTGCCCGTCTCTGACATGCCAAATAGGCTCAAAGAAACAGATTTATAACACGAAACTGTTTTTTTTTTGGGGTGTTTTTACTGGTTTAAATCACCTAATCTGTTTGTTCTGGAGAGGAAGAGACCTCTGTTGATATTTTGGCTCCTGGATAAAAACCTCCTGAATGATGAACACTGAAGAAATTCTAACTTGGGGAAATTTCAGTTGGTTGCAGTTTGCAGTCCTCACCACTAGATGCCACTAAATACCCCAAAATCTTACACACTGAACCTTTAAATAAAACATCAAATTGTTACATTATGATTCTGCATGCCCAAAACCTTAGTATCCTTCCTTAAATGAAGGCATATAAGCCACACTTACTTCAGCAGATTCACTGGAAGACATGCGATAAGACTGGACAAGTAAACAAATCACTGGAAATGAGCATGTAGAAACACTGACTGCTTTTAGCATCTGATAGTGGAAATCCAACAAGTCCAACACTGACAATATTTCAACAAACACTGGAATAGCTTACACTGTATTTTGCTAACTGGACAGAATGCTGGCAAGGCAATAAATGGCATATATCATTTCAGGTGCATGCCCAATCATTTCTCTAAAATGATGCATCTCAGCTCAGAGGCGACTCAAATGCTGCCTCAGCTATGGAAATTCCATTTTAATGGCTTCATCATAAAGCTGAGAGGGAGTTGCATTTATTTATGCACACTGCAGAGATAAAAATTGGATATTATACACTGGACTGTTTGTGTATTTCTCTGGATGTTTCTGAATAATTATCCTGTGTTTATACAATTAAGAATATGCAGTGATAACACTTTGAGTATAACTGACTTGTATGATGTTTTCTTTTCTATTATCCTTTCTCATCTTAAAGCCATCCTCTATTCACTCTCACCACCATGCTCTTGTTGCTTTTGTCAAAATTTGTTTTTAAATCCATATTCCATATGTGTCTGTATTCATAAAGAAGAAATGCAATAGTGTATCTCACATGTAAAATCAATATTAAATAGGAAAAACAGCCATCAGACAAAGGTTTATGGAATTTATCATAATATTAAGACACTGTACAATGCTTTCAATATACTTATTATGACTTCAGTGGGTGTAGTGTACTATTTTAGCTTATTTATAATGCACCAGCTAGCATAATGAAAACCACTGTAGCACTTTTTGCACTGTATATATGGACTGCTTTTGCTCTTTCCAGTGCACCAGACTGTTTTCATATACTGTGGTAGAACTGCATTACATGTAACTGTATAGCCTCATTTGTTACTACCAATGCTCCTTTTTATCTCGTGTTTTATCATATTGTTTTTATAGTTAATATTTTTTTTGGGGGGGGGGTTGTTGTGTTATCAATAATGTATTAACTTTTAGCTAATGGAGCCCAGAGATAGTATGTAAACACACAACACACGCACACACACACACACACACACACACACACACACACACACACACACACACATTTCTAATTTTAGCACTATTTGTTAAGAGAAAATGCCATAACACTTAAACTCGTTGAGTACTTTAATATCACTACTTTACCTTTTTAGGCCATTTTATCATTACATTCAAAGCCTTTTGTCAAAAATATGCTGTAATACAATGTAAATGCATGTAGTAAATAAATTTGTGATTGAATTTTCTGTTGTGTTTGATTGTCAAGCTGCTTCATGAGCTGAAAACAAATTGCTGGTTCTGTCCATTAGATGGCAGCCGAGGATTTATTAACAGCTCAGCTCAGGTCACTGCTCAAGAAATGACAGCGTTTTTGCCCTGATATTTGCCTTTCAGGTAGCGGAGTACATACCGCTAATGTCACAATGTCCGTCGAGTATTAAACCTAAAAATTACTTAATCGCGGTGTATGTGTTATTAACATTGATGTGTGGGTGATTAACTGAGAGAGAAAACAGTTGTACGCAGCCAGCCTAAGATGACGAGAAGCCTGACAGACTAAACTGAGGATCAACAACCACTCTGATTCAACCGACGTCACGACAAACCAGGAAGTGACAGTCAGTACGTGGCCTTATCATTGCGTACCACAGAGGCAGGAGCTCCGCTTCACTGTAAAATGGTAGAATTACAAACCTTTTTCTTGTTTATATAAATTTAACTGTAATTTACAATTATATGCAGTTTATATTTACACATTATTCACAAATTCATTAGCAAAACAAAGCGTGAAATTACGCTGTTTGTAGCTAACGTTATAGATATGCAAACTAGCAGAGCAACGTTAGCTTCGCATGTCAAATTCATTGATTCAGACTCTCTTAAAACTAAAATAAATGCGTTTTTGATCCTAATTAAACGCCATAGTCTTGGTACATTGTGTGAAGAAGTTAAACTAACCTTGTCTAACCTGCTTGTACCTAAATTCTGTTTGCTGTGGCTGCAGGAACTCGAGGCTATGACCAGATACACCAGCCCGGTGAACCCGGCTGTGTTCCCCCACCTCACTGTCGTCCTGCTGGCCATCGGCATGTTCTTCACTGCCTGGTTCTTTGTGTATCCTTTCACCGCTTGTTTCACATAACACTGTGCATGTGGTTAACATGAAAGAAGGGGTCATACCAGACATCATGAGGCTATTGCAACTGTACAAGATTAAAGGTTTAGTTTGTTGGATTTAGTGGCATCTAGTGGTGAGGCTGCAGACTGCAATCATGGATGTACAAAGAGAGCTGGACACAGTGTTAGAGCTGCTCAGTGGTGTATGAAGCCAAAAAAAAAGTTAAGCTGCTGGGTATAAAATGATTGGCACTGCTTCTCGACTGTGTGGCCCAAAAAGCAGACACACTGGAGACTTCTGTGGCCAAGCCAGATACTTTTAGTTTAGCACCATGCTAACTTTAATGGGAGAAATTTATTCAACTGTACAGCCCCTGTAGACTTTCTAAATGTTATGGACAGAATGGATCAAAATCTGACTTTGGAACGAGTTCTTTTGCTGGGGTAGTGACACTCAGAAAAATTTGACCACAGATTTACAGGCATCTCTTTTCCCATTCAAGTCTATGGGAAGAAGTATTTATGGGCCACACAGCATCACGTGACATGATGTAATTACACTGTTTGGTCACTACGAAAACTGGCTTCAAAGACCAATGCACTTTCAGGGGTCAGATTGCAACCAACTGAAACTTCTCCCCTGTGCCAGATGTTAAAACTGCTGTGGCCAATGTGAAAACGTGAATGGCCCTATAGAGAGCTAGTGTTTGTGTCCATTCTGGGCTACTTTAGAAACAATATAGGGGACTCTGTGGAGGAGGTCCCGCTACGTTTGCAGATATAAATGGCTCATCCTAAGGTAATAAAAACGCATATTTTAATTTCAGGTGATTATTTAACTAACAAAAATATAGTTATGAATATTATTATGAACAGTATTTCTATCAATAGACGCCCCTAAATCCTACATACTGAACCTTTAAGACACTTGAGCAAGCTTTTCAAAGACAGGCTGTCTTTAATGTTAATGCACATTTGATAGGGTTTTCATATGTTTACATCAGGTATTGGCTGTTATTATATTAAAGGACCAGGGAGTACGATTCAGGGGGATTTAGTGGCACCTCGCAGAGATGATTGCAGATTTTAACCAGCTGCAACTTTTCCAGATTAGAATTCCTTCAGTGTCCATCTTTCAGGAGGTTTTTACTGGGAGCCGAATTATCCTCAGAGGTCTCTCTGGTAAAAACAATCAATAAGGCAGTTTCAGGTAAAATTTCTTTTTTTAAAAATCATTCCTATGTTCCTGTCACGGAGGGGCTGCTAACTGCAGTGGCCGACACGAAAACATGAATAGCCCTATCTAGAGCCAGTGTTTTGTGTTTGTACAATCTGGGCTACTGTAGAAACATGACGGTATACCATGCTGATCTCCCTGGATAAGGACCCACTCCTAGTGTTGATATAAACGGCTCATTATGAGAACACAAAAATGCAACAGCTCTTCTTTTCAGGTGATTATACATTAAAGAAAACACACTTTTTATATTTATATAATGTTCCATCTCTGCTAATGCATCCCTCTAAATCCTACACACCGGACCTTTAATGTTTATGCAAACATAAAGTGGTTTTCATTGTAAAACATAGTAAAAATGATTTCAGTGTGTTTGTACTTTCTGCACATTTGATCAATATCGTGATAATACAGATCACCGTGATCATCTGTAGTCACTATAATCATAATATGAAATTTTAACTCAGTTTTAATGTCCATCTATGATTTGAACTATGGACAATTGCATAATAAGCTATACAGGAGGCATTAGATTTGGCAAAGAGCTCAGAATTTGGCTGTTATTTGTATTTTTTATGAGCTGGCCCTTGACCCTCTAATCAGCTACGAGGTGACGTCAACAAAGTACACCAGGGATGTCTACAAAGAGCTGCTGATCTCCCTTGTGGCTTCACTTTTCATGGGCTTCGGTGTGCTGTTCTTACTACTCTGGGTTGGCATCTATGTATGAAGGTACATTTGAAATCTTCTCATGGACTAGAGCTGTTAAGAATAATCAATTAACCAGTTTTAAAATAACTAGTTTTAAAATATTAATTGCCATCTAGTTTGATGATCGATTGATCTGTTTGTAGTAATTAAAAAAAAAAAAAATCTGATTCCAGCTTCCTAAATGTTAATATATTTTCTGGTTTCTTAACTCCTCTATGACAGTAAACTGAATATTTTTGAGTTTTGGACAAAAAAAAAAAGACATTTTGAGGACGTTGTCTTCAGCTTTTAAGAAACACTGTTTGACATTTTTCACCATTTTAGACCAAACAACTATTAAATTAATCAAGAAAATACACTACAGATTAATCGACAGTGACAATAACTGTTAGTTGCAGTCCTATGACGGTCTCATAGTTTTATTTTTAATGATTGAAACAGTTTTGTAGTGGTTAACTTTGTTCCTCTCCCTCTTGTTTCCTGCAGTTTCGGGTGACTGACTTAAAAGAATATGACACATTCCAGTGGAACGAACGACATCACACACAATGAGGACTGGATTTAATTGGACTGCACTGACAACATTTTGGGATCATATGGACTCTGGGTTTCTTGTCACAAGTAAAGGGGGATTTGTACAACTTTTGGTGTCTGTTTTTTGTTTTGTTTAGCCTGATATCTGCAACAATCCACGGATCAATTATATAAAATGTTAACCAACAAGTTTATTTAGATGAGAACTGAAGTTCACTGGAACTTGACCTGCTGGGTTCTTTAGATTAGAAGGTTTATTTTGACACACTAAAGACTATTTATGGTGTGTTTCACTAGTGGCGCCTAAAACCCTCAATCCCCGATTAATCTTTGTGTTTAAAAATAGAGCAATCTGTTTCACCTTGTCTACAGGATAACACCGACTACCCTAGTGATGAAGGATTACACCGGGATTAGAGAAGGATTATTTAATAAAAACAGCGGGAACACGATTCAAAGATCCCCACTCAAAGACAACTGGTTTCACATGAAATTGGCTTATTGAAATGACATTGACCATGTAAATAGCACATGCTAACCTTACATAAGGCAAAATAAACCAACAGTTTTCCCTCATATGTGGAGGAACAACAGAACTTATCCAACAAGCTGTTACTATGTGTCCTACAAATGGTACAAATTGCCACCTGCATCATTCTTTCCTTGACAGTCTTTTAGTGTGTTGCATTCTGTCTGCAGTTTGATTTACGAAGGCCACATAGATTAACAGACACAATCCTGATTAATACAATACTACTAAAGTTGGCTTACCTGCCACTGTAAACCATTTAATCGACTGCCTGCTTGGCTACAAAGAGCCAGTAAACACACTGGTTCAGATTTAGCATCATCCTTAGTGTTTTTTTAATATGAAAATAGTATAAAATTCAGAATAGCTGATGATGATGCCCAGTGTTATAATGTCAGAAGGGCTTTCGTTGCAGCCTTTCATTGCAGCTCCTTTAAAAAGTCTCTCTCGGCAATGTCTCTTCTTCACTGACGAGCTCTGGCGAAGGCGTCCCGCAGCCACAGAGAGTCCTCATACAGCCTCGGGTCTCCCATATACTTTGCTGTCCGTTTGTACAAGTAGTAATACAACACTGCCGCTGTCAACAGAAAGAAGTACAGTTACTCAATGACCACAGAAATAGATACGCTGCGATGGAAAATGTACCTCTGCATTAATCCTCTGAATTACCTGTTCTCTGGAAAACGAAAAGAGCTTGAAGACCATCTGTCCAAACAAAACGGTTCGACTCGAGCCACCTAAGGTTCTGGGGGAAAAAAGGAAATCCTTTATCAGGAGTAGCTTGTTTGGATCAAAATTCCCCACAGTTACTCAGTTATAAGATGACACTGGTGACTTAGATGTTAAAATGTGAGAGTTCTGATGCACCGGGTTGACATGCAGGTGTCTGTGTGACGAAGCTTACCAGCACCCAGCAGTGGAAGCAGATGCTGAGCGTCAAATACAGAGCAGAGAATATCAGCAGAGCCCTGAACTTCTCCAGTAGCAGGGACATCAGGCCCACCTGGAACACGTAGGTGTTGAACATCATCAGCAGAATGATGATCAGGTTGAACAAGATGGCGATGTCCTGAATGCTGTCGACACAAGATTTTACTGGGTTAATTGTAATGCTGGTTTCTGATAGAGTGAGCAGTGTGTGAACAAAATACACATAACCATGTCAGAGAGAACACTGGTATGTGGTCAGTTTTATAAACAAAGGTCATAGAGTGAAAATACAAGAATATAGACCCCTGCATGGTACTGATAACTCACAAAGATGAGCTCTAGTTATGACTAAGGTTCATTAACTGAGTAGAATGTTTTGTAATGACACAAAAACTGGATCTATTAAAGACATCAGGGCAGTTAAAGCACTGCAAATAACTAAAGTGCAGCACACGGCTTTAGATGCTTCCACGTTACTGACAGAATAGGAGAGCAAATTGTTTCCACTTTCAACCTCAAGGACCGTGGAAAAGAACAAAGACTTTCCATAATTTAAGTTAAATTGCTTGTGAGCATCTGAATAATGTAATTCTCTATCAGCGACTCCAAATGCATAGTTGGCTGCTATTTTATTCAAATGATGTATTAGTTTATTAATCATCAATTACTGCTATTTACAGCCTTGAACATATTTAGTTTTAGCCTATCTCTTCCAAATGAGAGCCACAACCAATTATAAAAAGATTCAAATTTATAATGTGACATAGAATAAATAATAGTTTAATAAATGATAATGATATGAAGTTAATAAAAGACGTAACCAGACAGCGTTTGGTATCTTCACTTGATTATGATTTGAAGAAAGTGATATGACAAATGAAATAAATCAGCATTTTTGACTAACTGATAAATCATCTAGTCATTTCAGTGTGTAGCTCGGTGACTTACATGAACAGCACTAGCTGGATAACAGGCGCTCCTCTCAGGAGTTCACTGAAGGAGTTGACGAAGAGGTCATAGGCCAACAGTGTCAGCTGGATCAGCAGCACCAGTGAGTAGTTCCCAGTCTGGAGCATCTTCACGGGCTGATCCTGCAAACCACCAAAACCCTCACAATCTATTCACCTCCTTGCCTTGGGCTGTGTATCCTTTATGCTTACAAAACACAGGTACCGGATGGTGGCACAGGTCTGTTTGATCTACATACTTGAGTACAGAAACACTGCAGAGGTCATGAAGCAGGCACAGTGCTGACTTCACAACTTGTCCATTCACATAGTCAGACACTGGTGGCTTGTCCCTTAAATGCTGTGCTGCCTTAGGTGTCCTTCTCTTCAGTTTGTCCCTCTGTTCACACACATGCTGTTTGTTGTCCTCATGGAAGAAGTATCTTGGTGATGACTGCAGACAGTCCACGGTGTCACATTAGATGTGTGACATCTTTTCAGATGCTACATGTTGACATCTTTGGTGTGGAATCTCCCCTCTTCTGCTGCATTTCCTGCGAGGAAGAACAAATGAGCTGTAAATTACAAGACACTATTATATCGTTAGGAAGAAACAACATGGTGATTGTTGTCTCCTCCGCAGCGTCTTCACATCTCATGTCTTCGCCGTGCAGCAGCCATCTCCAGGGCGGATGAGGCTTGATGTAACGTGTCTGTAGCAGACAGCTAAACTAGCAGCAACACTAACCATGTAAGGTCAACATACTCAGGCTGTTACACAAAGGTCAAAGCTGGGATTACAGATTAATTTCACCTACGCGAAAACACCACTGTCCCTTGTTTTGTTGTCCCGGGGACACTCTTTCTTTTCACGCATCTAATCTGCCCATGACGGTGGCCCAGCGTTATTTAGTCCTGGCAGCAGATAATCCTGGAGACGGATAATAGAGTTACCAACTGTTTCACAATCTTATCTCCACAACAAATCACTCGGCTGGCGGTGGCACAGCTCGGACTGTAACTTCGAGGAACTCCCTCCAGACGCGTTTGCTAACGTTGACCATCACAACACTGTTTGTTCGCTGTTGTATAAATCGGTTGCACAAATACCGTTTAACAGCTACTTACCGGAAAAACGTTTAAGGGATGGAAACAAGTCACCCGGAGCCAAAAAGAACCATTAAATCGCTCACAATCCTACTTTTTTGCCAACAATGCCACCATTTGGCGCGACCACCGCTGCTTTACTGCATGTATTTCCGCAAGTTCCATGGTAACGGTACCCCTTACCGTAATGACACATGTGTAGGTTCAAGGAATATTCCTACACAATAACCAGTGATTTTGCCATATTTTGCTGTTGTATTTCTTGCAATGCCTCTTATTTTCTAAATGCTATGAAAACTTGCTGTTGCATTGTGAAACAATTATGAACATGTAGGAAGACAGGGGCGTTTCCTGGGTTTGAGGACATGTAGGAGAGATCTTCCCCTTGGAAAAAAATAGACTAATAAGCTCTATTTTGATGCTTTTTTAATGCACTCATTCCAAATACATGACTTAATCATTGAAAAACTGAAATATGTACCTCAAAAAATGTTGCTGAGCCTACTTTCCAGGTTAATTGTGAATTGTGATGTTAAAATATCAGTAGTTCTTGGTAATTTGCACCAGTATTGTATAGAAACAGAATACTTAACTATTATTAAACATTTATTGGCAAGAGTTGGAAAAAACAGTTAAATATATTTATGTTAACAGAGGTGGAATATAGCTAAGTACATTTACTCAAGTATTGTATTTATGTACAATTTTCTGCTCCATAATACCTTTACTCCATTACATTTCAGATGTAAATATGTACTTATTAGTCCACTACATTTATCTGACAGCTTTATTTACTTTGCAGATTTAGGTTATCAGTGCAAAAGTATAAAACAACTAATAATTTATAGGTTAAACTACCCAGCATTATATAAAATAATTCAAATGAGCTCCACTTTTTTCCAGTTGCAACATTAAAGTGATGAACACATTAATGCATCAATAAATATAATCCAGTAATACTTGATATATGTGGCATGCTCCAGGCATAGCACTGGACTCTGGGCCCCATTTTTGAAACCCAAATTTCAACAACAAGGGCCCATAGAGAGCTTCTACTATTTTTCACACAAAATTAAGTTTTTTTAACTAATTTATTCCCTACTTCTAATATAATTATGGTACTAGTAACCCTGGGTCCACACTGGACATGGCAGTACCCTGATTTCACACCAAAAGTACATTTTTCCACACTGCTTAGCAAGAGAATCTGCTTTCTGCTCTGTTTAAGTCGCATGTAGAGCTTTCTCTCTCTACTTGTGTCATGTGCTTGTAAATGAGTATCTGTGTGTGTGTGTGTGTGTGTGTGTGTGTGTGTGGCTCTGCTTGTCTCTCTTGCTCCCTGCTTAGACACAACTGACACATATGTGGGAGCATGAGGTGCATATTCTATTATTAATCATAGTGAGATCATTTATATCATATCTAATATATACTTAAAATAGATTGTGTTTCACTTACGGCAAAAATAGACCAGATGCTGAAACCATCACTGCAGATCGTGGGCTGGTGGCCGAGCTTGGGGCCACAGTGTGAACAGCTTAATCGGATAATACGGGCGCCGAAAAGCAAACGGGCAGTGTTCCACAGAAAATCAGCACTTCTGCATCCAGTGTGAACTGGGCGTTAAAAGTAAGAAATTTCAAACAAAACCTAACTTTTCAAGGGCCCCCCATTAAGACACACACTGACATGCTCTATTAAAATCAGTCTGCTCATTTCCAGATAATCATGGATTTAAGCCAACATCTTGATTGTTGGTCATTTGGTGTTTTGTTTAATTTTAGATTAATTAAGTCTTGGCTTTCAGAATATGAATTTCTTATAGTCAAACTGAGACGATAAACACAATCTTTAAAGCTTATAAGACATGATGACAAGCTGCAAACCACTCTGGCTCTATTTAGGATGGCAGATTATATGCCTTCGAACTACATCAATCATTACGGTAACCCTCCATCCCTCTCTGCGCTCACTGCCACCCAGCGGCTAACGTCAGTACGTCACTGCAGCACAGTGAGCTGATCAAGGGTAGAGACACCTGCCTTCAGCAGCACAGCGTGAGTGAGTAGCCAAAAGTTTCTACAACTTATTTTTGATACGTAATAAACTAATATAAGTCATTTACAGATATTAAGACGTTCATGTTCACTGTCTCCGCTGTGGTGCGTCTACAACCAACTAACTGTTGCGTGAGGTTATTTTCCTCTTTAATAATAAATGTGCATTACTCCACTCTGTTGGTTTTGGTTACCTCAGCTCGCGACAAGGCTCCAAAACTGTACGCATGTAAGCGATTTGTTTAACTGTAGGCTGCACAGCTGAGTTTTGGTCAAACTTTTAGCTACGATAATCTGACTTCAACAAGAGCTGTCACTGTGCTTACAACTAACATATGTTTAAATACTCAGACGGTGGGAAGTTAACACAGTACATGTTGGACCTTTTTGAGTGTGACTGACAGTTTTATAGCCTGCAACATGTTCTAAACTGACTTTCCCTGACTGTGGGAGAGACTCCACCTTGCTTCACACACCGACCTTGCTAAATAGTGTGTTAGGTGTGTGAGTTTATTTGACCTTTGGCATGGCTGTTGGCTGATTGACATACTAAAATCCTTAACATGTAATGTTTACATAGTCTCTTATCTTGGATCCCAGTATATCTCCTATCTTGTAGAGAAGTTTAGATCCTCAGCAAGATGCTTTACTAGCAATTATCAGTACAAACTGTTTTTTAAGCACTGGTTTTATACCTT
Source organism: Epinephelus lanceolatus (assembly GCF_041903045.1). NCBI lineage: Eukaryota > Metazoa > Chordata > Actinopteri > Perciformes > Serranidae > Epinephelus > Epinephelus lanceolatus. The sequence continues at coordinate 20,304,350 of NC_135738.1, forward strand.
CATAGATTACATGACTGCAGAGATAGGAAGGAGAGGCTATATTTCATTAAACACTGACACAGATTTCAATTTAGTGTTCACCTTCGCCTGAAGACAGAAATATCCGTGCTTCTATTTCTATTTTAATGAAACCATGTATGATTTATGCTGATACAAATGTCATCCAGTGTTTGCATCTGTCATAAATCAGTGTTTTATGAACGTTTATGGAGATACTGAGGCTTATTTTTCCACGCAGTTCTTAGGAGTCAAATTTGTTTGCAATTGTGGCATTTCTGAAAATGCAAACAACTGCAAATGATTCATTTGCATCTCTTCTCCCCTGGCTATCCTCCCTCCCCTTCGAGTACACAGAAACTCTTCTCACATGACACCATCCTGTTTTTTACCTTCCGCACATCCTGGTGCAAAGTCATCCGCGCTACAAACAGTGACAGCATCATATTTATTTAAGTTTTCCTCCTCTAAATAAACAGTGACGGCCACTGGTTGTGCTGCATGAAATATGTGTATTGCTCTGCTTAGGAACATTAACATTTTTTTTTATAGAAATGTGTAAAATAACATGCCACATTATGTTGGATAGTTCAAACAGCTATAAAATCTTACTGAGTGTAGAGACGTCTGACACATGATCACAGCAGCTGTAGATAATGTGCACAGTCACAGCTTAGTTTGCTCTGCACCTCATGTTTGACAAGGGAGGACCTGCAGGGCCAGCTTCTCACAATATCTTACAGCACTTAGAGAGAAGATCCAAAGTGTCTTTTAATTCATTTTAGTTCAACAAGAAAGTAAAAGTGAGTATCTCTAATTAAGCCTCAGACTGATAGTATCTAGAATTAAATAACTCAGTTAGAATACTGTGAGACGTCTAATGATTGTTTTTTTTTTATCATTGATTACACTCGCCTGTCATTCTTACAATTGGTTTGGTTTGTAAAATGACGAAACTGTTAAAATATCCACCAACTAATTTGATAATCGATTAATGAGTTTGTCATCAATCACTTTTTAAGTCTGATTCCAGCTTCTTAAATGTGAATATTTTCTGGTTTATTTACTTTTCTATGACAGTAAACTGAATATCTTTGGGTTGTGGACAAAACAAGACATCTGAGGACGTCATCTTGGACACTGACAAACACTGACTGACGTTACTCACCATTTTCTGTGTGTTTGTAGACCAAACCACTTATCAATTATTTATTCATTTTCCATAACCGCTCATCCTGTTAAGGGTCGTGGGGGGCTGGAGCCTATCCCAGCTGACATAGGGCGAGAGGCGGGTACACCCTGGACAGGTCGCCAGACTATCACAGGGCTAATGCAGAAGGGCTCCCCCACCCCGGGGTTCGAACCAGGAACCCTCTTGTTGTGAGGTGACAATGCTAACCATTGCATCACCGTGCTGCCCTACTAGCCCTCATGGGTTTCGGGTTTCTGATAACTGCGTGCATCCCCTGAGGTCAGCGCTTGTTGGCATGTATTAGCTCTAGAATTGCCAGTTATCCAAGTAATGTTGGAGAAATCAGAGGAACCACTAATCGATTAATTGAGAAAAATATCAACAGGTTAATGGACAATGAAAATAATCGTTAGTTGCAGCCCTAATCACAACCTCCACATTAACCCCGTCCACGTAAATATTTCCTTTTGTTCGACAATAAGTCCAAAATTCAAAGATACTCAGTTTACAGTGATACATGACAAAGAAGAGCAGGAAATCCTCACATGTGAGAGGCTGGAATCAGCAGCTGGTTGGGATTCTTTTCACTATTTATGGTTAAAAAATGACTGAAATGTTCAATCAGTTATCAAAACAGTTGCATATTATTTTTCTGTCAATCCACTAATCGCTTATTTTGCAAATTCTCATGACTCCCGGACAAACAGAGTAAAGCATTCCACACCAAATGACAACCCAAGAGATCAGCTTGTATATAATACAAAATGAAACGCACACTGACTCTACGCCCATGCTCTGTGCAGTAATGTCTAAGTGGCTGAATGATGGTGAGGTGCTGGTGGGTCAAGGCAGTGGGGAGGCAGTACCAGTGAGCCCCAGAACGCGGGGCCTACCAGCTGGGAGCCCCAGGCCAGGCCGGGGTGCACGTAGTCCACTGGCTTCACCCACCACCCGGGAGGCAGTGCCAGGAAGCCCGCAGGCAGAGACCATGGGCAAGGCCAAGGAGCTGTTTGTGCTGTGTGACAAAGAGGGGAAAGGGTTCATCACAAAGCGGGATATGCAGGTGAGCAGCCGATGTGGTAGAATAACAAGAATTTGGGTTGAATGTAGAGTCTTGAACTTTCCATTTTCTTCTGTCCAGAGGCTACAGGTGGAGTTGCCACTGTCCCCTGAACAGCTGGAGACGGTGTTTGAGAGTCTGGACCGAGAAAGCAATGGATTCCTTACTCCTGCTGAGTTCAACGCAGGACTGGGTGAGTGCTTTGAGAACTGTATCCAATATGATGTCTTTGTGGAAAGCTACTGTTCTTTCACAAGCATCCGCCACACACTTTAAACCCTTCTCCTCTGCGTCTCTCTCTGTCTGTGCTGCAGGTGAGTTTGTGGGACTGGATGACACGACTGAGCTGAGTCAAGACAAAGCAGAGGAGGACACAGACCAGGTGGACTGCTCCCAGGACCCCCCTGCAGTTAGATTTGCGAACATACTGATGGAGCTGGGCGCCGACAAACTCTTCAAAGAGTAAGATCACTGTCACAAAATCACTGCCTCTGAGATTTCCTCATGATTTCTTTCGTAGCAACAATACAGCACCATCTGTGATCAATTTAAAGGCACATTCAGCTCAAACTAATGCTAAATACAGTGGACAAAATAGTAGTCACACCTGTCAGAATACTGCAGTACAACAAAACTGAACATTATATCTTCATGAAGGCAGGATTCACTGCAGGACTGTTGTATTAGACTGCTTAGTTTTAGCCTGATGTACCTAACAAACTGGCCACTGAATGTAGGCTGTATCGTCAAAATATTTGTAGAGGGGAGGTTTAGGTGGTTCGCATACTACTTACAATTGAACTACTGAGATTTGGAACATTTAGCACACGTGTGAAGCATCCATTTGTTGTATTCATGTGATATATAGCAGTGTTTGCATATTTACTAGAAGCTGAAGGACAGTGCGGCGTTGTTTGGATTGATTTGAATATATCAGTATGCTTTGAATATATCTATATTATTCTCCCTTAAACAAACTAAAAAAAACAACTAAAAAATAGTTAAAAATTAGTTTCTTGGGCAAAAGATTCAAATCTTTGCTGCCCTACAAAGTTACTATCCTGACACTGAAACACTGAAACTGAGTTTTTTGACTGTTCAGCCAAATGTGTTACAGGTAGAAAAGTTAATGTTAAATGATAAAACATTTTTCAAGGAGTATGTGCAGGTTAACAAGCGCTTTGAATGGTCAGAAGACTAGAGGAGCAGTAAACAAGTGCAGTCCATTAACTATTTACCATCTACATCACTGACCTTACTATGGTCATTGTCTCATTATCAGAGATGTTGGCATCATCCTCATTCTCTTGTTCACTATTCGACGTAATATGCTCATTGCAGTTTTCATTGGCTCGATAGAATCACAAATCTCCTGGGAACCTGAGGTAGAGCGCAGTAACTACTTAAACTGCGGTTTGCCTTGGGTTTTGGTTGGATTTTGTTGTTACTGCAATTTTTACACCTGATTTTCTCTAGAACAGAACAACATTGAACCAGGAAGTGTTTCACAAGATAAAGCAGATAACCAAAGGTTTAATTTCAGTCATTACTGTGGTTAGCCTCTGTAGGGCAGCCTGAGCTCGGTGCACACATACTGTTTAAATACAGTTTGGGGTTAAAATTCAGAACCTTTTGTGATGTAAATGAGTCATGTTGTGCTGCGGTCACTTTAACAGCTGTGTGTTGTGGTGTCAGTCAGCAGGAGCTGTCTTCTCTGTGGTGTGAACTCCAGAGGGATAGACCAGAGCTGCTGAGCGTCCTGGACAACATCCTGATCCACGCAGTGTCCCAGTTACAGGACTCCATCAGAGAGAGAGACAGTCTGGAACAAGCTCTACGCAGGTCACAACTTCCTCCCACTGGCCTTTATGTGTGGAGCAACTCATTATACCCCATTCAAATGTGAGTTTTCTAAAATCGTTTAACTGTAGTTTTTCTGTTTTAGACGGGAGAGCGAACATGATCAGGTTGTTCGGTCCATATATGAAGAAATGGAAAACCAGATCAGAGAGGAGAGAGAGAAACGGCTGTCTCAGGTACAGACGTGTGCTACTTAGTAAAGCCTTTGTGCCATTTAACAAAAGTGATCCTCATAACAGCATTTCATGAATTTATTGTGAAATCAAGGACGGTGTTAGACAGAAGCAGAGAGAGCAACAACTTGGGGAGGAGCTGAAGATGAGGGAGCAAGAGCTGGAGAACACACTGGCCAAACAGAAGGAGGTAGGCCCACATGTAGCACTGCTGTTATTTATCAAGAGTTTTAGTTTAATGATCGAATCAACAGGACCTGTCTTCATCCTAAGCTGGAGATCAGATTCCGGCAGCTGAGCTTTGAACAGGCAAACATCAAGGAGCAGAATCAGCAGCTACGGAGCCTCAACATCCAGCTACAGGAGCAGGTGGAGAGCAGCAGAGAGCAGCTGCAGGCCACTCTGGGTCAGCTCAGCCTGCTGCAGCTCAGCGCCGCCCAGGAACAAGTGGACAGACAGAGGTGAGAGCACATACACTGTCTCTTCTTGTGGTAAATTATTTTTACTACTAATGATAATGGTTATCATTTTATTTCATTGGCACATCTCGAAACAGAGAGAAATGTTTGACTGCTTTGCTCCAAAACAAAATCTTCACACGTTGGAATCACGTTTTCTTCTCGCTGCCAGTTAAACGAGCTGCAGGCTGTTTTTCTGATCAAGACCAGAAAAAAGTTACTAAAGCCAATGTGAGATTAATTTAAAAACATGCAAAACTTTTTCAGGTCAGACAAGTTTAAAAATCCTCAAATGTGGAGAAAATATGAAACAATAATTCAGACTTGTTTTCTCAGTTGAGAGTAAATGACTTCTATGTCACTGGCAGCTGATCTGATCATATTTGCAAGAATACCAGGTGTTTTTTTTTTTTTTTTTTAAGGAGACAGCTGGCATAATTCTGTATTTTTTGTCAACCAGTCTCATGAAAAGACCAAAGCAACAGCAAGTTAGTCTGTCTCTCAGTTACTCACTGACTTCTTTGTCACGTATGTAGCGCTTAGACCAAAAAACGTTCATCCCTAAACACGAGGAAATAAATATCTACAAACAGCTCTCAACTGTATAGTTTCAGTTTTAAAAAAAGGTTGTTAAGCAGTAACATAAAACAGCTGGGCGCTATAATTTTAGCAAACATCACCCAAACAGAAGTAAATTGATGGAATGAATTAAGTATAAGTGTATTGTTGGGGACTATTTTCTGTCATGGATTAAAGCTGGGGTAGGCAAAAATCTGGAAAAGGCAAAATAAATTTACTCACTTACTTATCCTCTGTGTCCCGGCTGGGGCATAAGGCCCCTCCCGGGCTGCTACCTTGACGTGCTGGGGAGGCTTGCGTGTCTCAAAGATCCTGTGAGCCATACCGGCGGGGGCTTAAGGCCCCTGGCAGGTCTAACCAAGCCGGGCAGGTCATGGGGGAGGGTCCAGACAAAAAGCAGCACTGGTCCTCCAGGTTGGGGGTTGAGCGTGGGGCAAACAACCTCACCTCGGAAAACAGCAAGTGTTACAGAAACTGCAAGCAAAATAAATAAATAAATTAAAAAGCCAAAATTTGACAAAACACCCTCCTTCAGCAGCCCCACCCCCGCCCTCTCTGTCCTAAGCCCCTCCCACTGGACAACCAGGGGCAAATATATGCATGTGCTTAATACAGTAACCCAGTGTTTCCTATACATTCATTTATTTAATCTTATTTTATTGTACAGTTTCACGCAGCTCATTCGCTCAGTTCCTCCTTGCCCTGCACTCTTCTTCTGTTTATCAGACCACATATCAGACAAGACTTAGCAAATGTTAGCCACACCACGGTCCCTTCGCCTTGCTCCTGCCGCTGTGGACTGCTTCCCTGGCAGCAGCTTGGGACTCAGACCTTAAGCTGTAGCGGCTTGAATTTGGCCAGCCCAAACACCCCTGATGGTGGGTGTCAGAGTGCTCAGAGCAACAGTTTGGTCATGTTGCAGATGTGTTTTTAATAATCTGTAACACAAAGAAATAAGCTCTATCAGGCTTTGGCTACACAGGCAATACTGAGAAGGATCGATGAATAATTGCTGGTTTTGGTCTTTTCCTTGGATTTCTTGACAATAAAAGAAATATAGAACAAATTTTAACAATCTTTTGTTTGCTTCACTGTAGGAATGTGATGAAGGTGTCGAGGAACATGCAGAAAGAGAAGGACAGTCTCCTGAGACAACTGGAGCTGTTGAGGTGAGGCTTTACTGCTGCTGTTTCCACCTCTCACCTCTCTACACATCAGCCTGTGTGATGTTGTTTCTGAGTGATTTTCTCTCTTTGTGTCAGGGATATGAACAAGCGGCTGCGAGATGAGAAAGACGCCCAACAGTCTCAGAGGATGGTTAGTCACAGACGCACTGTCCGTCCTCCTCTGCCATTAACTTATTACCTCAGTGAAGACCTTTGTACCCCATGGACTCAGCCGATTTATCCAACCTAAGCTAAGTCTTGGATTGGCTTCATCTTTACTCCATCCTCTGGACAATGATTATTTATATGGGCAGCTGTTATTGTTGGTTATTGATTGAGCATGTGTTCATTGACCCCGTTTGGGATTTTTGCGACATCAGGGATGTTTTTTTTTTTCTCTTGTAGCTCAGTGAAGTGAAGGATTTTGTTGAAGAGACATTTATTCTGTCTGTGTCAGCTTGAAGAAAAGAGTGTTTTACATGTTTATAAATGATACTGTACATTGCACTATTATGCAGGTGAACTAAAGAGGGTCAGTATTTACCAAACTAATACAGATTTTTATTACTGTTTTATTACTTTTTATTACATTTATAAAATGCTAATCTATTAGCAGGTTCCCCTTCATCCCACCCATGTTCATATGTGCCAGTGGCTAAGTTTTGTATTTTATTTGAACTTCCAAGAATCACTCTTCATTTAAGTTTCTCAACAAAGAATACAAATATTTATTCAAGAAACCACATTGACCGTAACACAATGAACACGTTGTTTATTTCCTGTTTGTTTTTTTTTTGTCTTGCCATATAATTTATAATCAAACAAAGTGTATTGCTTACAAATAATTATGATGTTAAACATCTTTGCAGCAGAATAAATGTCACTACTGGACTGAATTCTTGCTTTTTAAACCTATTTAATCTGCCTGTGTGAAGCTATAAGTATTACTACGATGTTACATAATGTTCCTAGGAAACACATATATTTATAGTAGAAAAAACAGATATTAAAAAATCTTAATTCTATTCATTTCTTCTGCCTCACTTTCCACAAAAACCCTTTAGAGTCCAAATGTCACAAAGCCTTTGCAGAAGAAAGGGTCAATCATAGGTAACTACATACAGCAGGAGAAGCCGTTGAAAAGGTTTGTATGACTAAACACATCTGATAGCACATTTACCACGACACAAACTGCCTGAGGAAGCAACTAATTCTGTGTATTCGTTGATTCTGAAGACAGCTGAGCACATCCGATGAGTTGAAGCAGGACAAAGACACAGAGCTGACAAATTCATCCAAGCGACACCAACCGTCACGTAGAGTCAGGTGTGAAAATGTTGAACAGGTGCAAACAACTCAGGTAGGGAACATATTAAATTTACAAATACATGAATCCCAAATACATCCATTTTATAACAGCTGAAGCAGCTAGAGACATTTTTAATAATGGAAATATTTGAGGCTTTTGTTCTTTGCACACGCAAATGCAGCACTAGATTGTATGTGCATCCTCTTAAATGCAAAAAAACAAAAACAACTGATGTCAAAATGTTAAGTTTGGTGGCTTTACCTGAATTTTAGAGCACACTTGTCAGTCCTCAGCAAGTGTTCAAGGTGGTATTCCTGGGTAACTCAGGGGTGGGTAAGAGCTCCTTCATCCAGCACTACTGCACGGGACACTTCTCCAGTAAAATGAGCGCCACTGTGGGTAAGCTTTACTTTTGTTATCACTCTTTCACATTTATTAAAATGCTCCTGAGTGTTGTTATAAGTAGTGTCTGATACTCTAGGTCTCTGTTGCTTCCAGCTATAGACTTCCAGATGAAGACTTTAAGTCTGGGTGGCATCACCATCGCACTGCAGCTGTGGGACACTGCAGGACAGGAGAGGTCAGATGGAACACAGCGTATTCACGTTTACAATTCGTGCTCTTTTTCTGACCATACGTATTTTACGCCACACCATTTGAGCTGTAAAATCTCTTTTTTGCCACTTGATAACTCAGTTTAACATTTTTTTTAAGCATAGAATGCGATTTCTCAAGAACGCCCTGAAGGAGTTTCTTTAAATTTGGCACAAATGTCCCCTTGAACTCTGATTACACCTTGATGGTCAAAGGTCAAGGTTGCTGTGGCCTCACAAAACATTTTTTGGGCCATAACTCAGGAATCTACACGCTAATTATGACAGCATTTCTCACAAATGTCTAACAGGATAAGATGATGTCTTGATGACATTTTGTATCCAAAAGGTCAAAGTTCAACTTCATTGTGACATCATAATGTTCTGAAAATACACTTCTCTGGCCATTATTCAATGTCGTATCTCAGGAACAGAAGAAACAGATACTGAATTTGTATCTCTAATCTTTGGTGCCCTGCTTAAAACTGTGCTGATTGTATAGATCTTCAGTGCTGCACAGTTTAAGATGTGTGTTAAGCATCAGTGTTTCCACAGACATGATCGTAAACTGTAACTGCATCTTGGCTGATTTTCAAAGGCATACAACAGCGAAGCAGTAATTCTGATTTTTCTCATTCCTTTCACTCATGTCTGTTCAGATTTCGCAGCATCACTGAGCAGTACTACCGCAAAGCTGACGGCATCCTTGCGATGTATGACATCACTCAAGCCTCCTCCTTTGCCGCTGTGAGAGGGTGGATGGACTCTGTGAAGGTGAGCAGGTGGAGACGTCATGGAGGGTTGGATGGAAAAACATGCAAAACAGTTTGTCCTAATTTGATTACAGATGCAGGTCATTGACACTAATGCCACCTGGGTGACGAATCTCAACTCTGATTTGTCTTGTTGTTTTGGGGGGTTATTTTTGTCTGATGTCTGTTGAACATGTCGTAGCTTTCCTCCCCATTAATGTATTTTTTCTTCACACTAGTAAGAGCGTAAGAGCCATTTATCTGTTTGCCTCTGTTTATTTTTATTTTTTTTTATATAATATACTTTTTGTACACTGGGTGGCAGTTACCTGTAATGAAACTGCTTTTATAAAAGGAAGGTAATCGCAGCCAGCTGTGTTACATGCCAGAAGGACATAGTTTTTTGACCATGGCCTTGCATGGGTGGATTATGAGACAATGGGCCCCTGGGCAGAGACATGCAAAAGTGTCTCTGTGCAGTTCCTTTGCTTCTCATTGTGGTCTTGATGTGTCTGTGTGCGGTCATTTTGAGTCTTCCTGACTGATATGTGTTAATTTGAGTGACAGTTTGCAGGTGCAGACCGGGGAGGGGGGTTGACACTTGGGGCTCCTGGACATGTGCCCAGTAGGCACGTTCAGTAATCCATCCATGTGTCCATGGCATCTACAGGTTGCCTGCCAGTAACCTAAATTTAGTTAGGCTACCAAATTGTAGCTGTACCTAAGTCCAAGAAAGGTTGTAAATATTTGTGAGTGATAAATGGAGTGGCAAATAGCAAAGGTAAGAGCCTGCGGACATTTTGGTTTGTGTGTTACAGCTGATGCCTGTGGCACACGTCAGTTAAATTCACCAACACTGCAGAACCAGTGACTTAACGGTCCAGTGTGCAGGATTTAGCTCATAGCTATGTTTTTTCATTAGTGTATAATCAGGAGTGGGACTGGTTATGGTTAGGGTAAGAATATCAAGGTAAGCCAATCAGAGGCAGAGCAAGGTCATGCTTTCGCCATCCTGGGTAATGCAAATTCACAAACGGGTTCTCCTCATACAGATGTTGAACACATGTTGTTATACAGTAGCCCAGAGCAGACAATCTGAACACTGGCTCTAGATAGGGCTGTTCATGTTTTTGTGGCAGCTGCTGTAGTTCTCCTACACACTTTGCACACAGGAAGTTTTAGGTCTGCAGCCTCACTGCTAGATGCCACTAAACTCTACACACTGGACCTTTAATGAAAAGCCACTTTAAGGAAACCTGTTGAATGTGTGTCCCAGGAGAAGATGTGTGAGGGTGCGGTACTGATGCTGCTGGCCAACAAGCTGGACATGGCAGACAGGCATAGCAGAGAGGTGACAACAAGTGAGGGGCAGAGACTAGCAGAGGTGAGGCACATTTGAATATTCAAAGTACTTTTTGCAGAGATTTACTCACACTGCTAAGGAAGATCACCTGAAATAAATTAAATGTTTATTTTTTGGTTTCTACAGCAGCACCAAGCTTTGTTTTATGAGTGCAGTGCCAGAACTGGACGTAACGTGGAGGAGCTGATGACTTATCTGGCTGGGTATGGCATCTTATTTCTTTGTTTTATAACATTCACATTGGGATCCTGCAGTATTTTTGGCATTTTGTTGATGCACTGAATATGTCACTGTAGCCGAAATACACTCAGTTACCAGTTTGTGTGCAGTCTAATACAACCCCATGGCGGGGGGACTAATGTCTACTTTATCTACTTTAACACTGTGACTGTTAAACAAATTAAGTGCATAATATAATCCATTTGACCAATGTAATAGTTCTATTACATTTTGTTTCTGAAATCCACCCTTCTGCTGGGGTCAGGATAATCCTGATTTTTTGGATCAAAGGCATCCTGATCCTACTAAAAAGTTTGGAACAACACATTTTTAAGGTTTGATCCAGATCAAAACCAGAACTAGATAATGTGATCTAATCCAGTGGTTCTCAAATGGTGTTCTGTGGCACACTAATGTGCCGTAATACCAATCCAGGTGTGCCGTGGCCGTGGGATTTTGTGATAACCACACATTAGCCTATTGTTCCAATATTTAACTTGGCCTGTACAAAAGGTTATCAATGAATTTTTAAATGACTGTATCAGTGTGTTGTGCGCACCCATTTCCCAATAAAAAGGCAAACTCTAAATAAAAATATATATATATAATTTAATTCAATTTAAACATAAGAATGTTTGTGCATGGGAATTTCAAGTGTGTGACACATTTAAAGCCCTGATTGGCAGCCAGTGTGAGGAATGACAACAACTAAAAGGAGAAAGCCGTGAGTGGGACAATGGATCACTTTAATGTACGGAGCAAATTACAACAAAGCACCAGCAAAGATGACCTACCACCAAAAGAAAAGAAAGTAGAGTAGAAGTAGACAGTATCACGAAAGCTACTTGTCTTATTTTTTTTTATTTTTATTGTCTTATGTCATAATAAGAGTGATAACACACATAGAAGCTATTGTGGTGTGCCTTGAGATTTTGGCTTGCCCTTTGGTGTGCCCTTTGGCACAAAAAGCTTTAAAACCACTGATCTAATCCAATATCAGAATCCCAAACAACCCATTTCAAGATCTGATCCAATTTAAAAGCTGAAATCTAATCAGATTACTTCTGAACAACTGGGCCCAGGGTGACGTATTCAGCTTGTTTTGTCTGGCAAAAGCAGAAAAGTAGCAAATCATCATGACTGAGGCCCTGAAATTAAAAAATGTTTGTTGACCATTCATTCACGTGAGTTACTAATCGATTTATCAACTTATTGTTTCAGCACCATTTCTCATATTTAGTCTACTGTCATGGCTATAGAAGTGATGCACCTGATAAACTGGCATCTGAGTGTAATTCATCTCACAGCTAAGATGACACCAGGCAGCAGTTAACTGTTATTCTCAAATGTGGTTTGTGCTGCACAATGATTCAAACATCTTCTGCATCATAGGATGTTGGTCTCCCAGCATGATCGACAGCGTGAAGAAGCACTTTTACTGACTGAGGACATGCCAAAAAGAGGCTGCTGTGCATAAACAGACAACAGAAGGCTTTTGAAAAGACTTGAAAAGGCCGAAGTCATGAGGTCACTTAAATCATTTCATGACACAAACTGTGTTTTTTTTTCTCTGAACACGTTGACTGAACAGTATGTGCAATGTTTGTATATAATCCATACAATAAAATATATTTTTGATGACCACTTTGTTGTCATAGTCTTTTTTTTATTTGAACAACATCTTACAAGCTGCACGTTTCCTTTAGAGCTCATATGTGTGAGAAACCAGCTGGGGGCAGCCATGTCCTCCATATAGCCTGTGTGTGGAGGGGCGAGCTGCCTGTTGTGCCAAAAGAGGACAGACGCTCAGACGCTTGAGTAGGAGGCTCTGGTCTGAGTGTCAACTAACACTGTTGCAGTTAACCTTCAGAGAACAGCAGCACGTTGACACTGGGGTTGGTGCGATCTGGGAAGACGTTACCCCGATAATCTACATCCTTCACAGCCCACCATCTAAAATCAGGTAGGAGTATTTTAATCTCAGCGGAAAGGGAGAGCAGTTTTTCCATGACACAATGAGTTAAAAATAACTCAGATTATGACCATTGGGAGATGTTGTCATGCAGCTGGACAGTCACATTTACACATGGAGTATTTTGTCTTGTGCCTAGGAAACAACAAGGATATTTTAATGTTTTGTAGTTATTGTCCCTTCATTCTGCCTTGGTTTGTTTTTCATGTTTAAAGAGTGTTCACTGATCCCTAAAGTCACCATTTCTCGTGATGCTCCGGGGCACAACTTTTCCTAAAATAGAAGCAGAGTTAAGTTCAGTCTAGGTTAGGATAAAAACAGACTTTGAATTCATAAAGTGAAGAATTAAAAGTCAACAGTGTACCACTGCAGTGTGAGAAGACCAGGTTAAGTTACTGGGATGGTTGGACGTATATATATGTGTGCTGGATAATGTGACACAAGTTGTTAAGTATGTTTGTCCCACAGCATATTTGATTTCTCTGTGAGCTCTCTCCATTGCTCTGTCAAAACAAGTGTGAAATGCACCTTTTACTTTTGGTCTTGTGTAACATTACTCAAAAGTACCACATAGAAAATCTTAAAACATGTCAGAAAATGAAATGTACGCTTTTAGAACGTCAACCAGCAAATCACCTTTTCACACCAAACCTGGAACTAAACTAGACTGAAAGAGGAAATTCCTACATGTACACCACAACTGACTAGTCTCAATCAGATACAGCACTAATAGGATTTAGCTCGCCATCATGAGAGTGTATAGATAGTAAATTGTGTGATAATAATCTCCACTGTATGAAAGCAGTGTTGGAGGGTGTGACCTCCTCTCAGCATCTGGTATTCATTCCCTAGGTGAGCTGTGCTGTCTAATCTTCTCCAGAAAGTTTTCTATGTGGTAACGCTCTCCCTGTGTGCACATCAACCTGCAGTGTACTAACATATACATTATTTCTTTTTATTTCAGAATGGGTGGTGAAAAAACACACACCTGTGGGACTATTTGTCTGAAATATCTACTGTTTCTCTTCAACATTCTTTTTTGGGTAAGTAAAAAAGGACGTGTTCAGATTTTATCTGCATTTAAGACAACAAACCCCTCTGTTAGAAGCTCTATTGGATACTATTATAATTATTAATACCATTAGTGGTAAGAGTTAACTTTTACATATAGCATTAAAGGTATGCCTTTGTTCAAATGACACAGATTAATGTTTAATATACGACTAAACAGAGGTGTCAAGTCAAAAATCTAATGACTTTAGACTCGACTTGACAAAATCAAAAAAGACTTGCACCTCGACTTGGACCTGAACACCAATGACTCGTAACTTCACTTGAACTTGCCTTTTGACTTGAAAATACTTGACACCTTCCCTTAAGATCAAAAATTAAAATGTTATGCCAATTCAAATTTAAAAAGGTACTTAAAAAAGTTCTGGGGCGCTCAGTACTTCGCCTGGTAGAGTGGTCGCCCCACGTACAAAGGCTATGTCCTTACTGTAGCACCCGTGGGTGTGATTCTGACCTGTGGCCCTTTGCTGCATTTCGTCCCCTCTCTCCTATCCTTTTGCGCTCATCCTGTCCTTTCTAATAAAATCATTAAAGCCATAAATAGTGTGCCACAATCCATTCATTTCCTGTGTAAACTAAAGTTAACACTATTCATTCACAGCAAGTCCACACTTCATTCTCCAGACCCAATTCGACAGCATACTATCAAGTTGCAGGAGAGAACCATGAAGAACTAATGTTACGTTACTGAGCACCAGATGGAAAAAATGATACCATACCTTCATGTAAAAATAAAAACACGTGGTGGTCAACAAAAACCGAACTGCAAGTATGCAAAACATGCAGGTTGAAAATTACAGACATTGATGAAGCAACTTCCAACAAACTTGTTTTAACAAATAAATACAACATTTAAAATACATTTTTGATTTTTGTAAATGTATTTTTTTTTAATATTATGTTGTTAAAATGGCATTACATTAAGTCAAGAGCAAATTATGACCTGTTTAGGGCCTGAAACTCAAAGTATAGGACTCAGGACTTGACTTGGGACTTATCTTGAGACTTTAGTGCAAAAGCTTAAGACTTACTTGTGACTTGAAAAACAATGACTTGGTCCCATCTTTGCTGTTATAATTATAAACACTGCCAGCAGTAATAGTCAACTTTTACTTATAGCATTAAAGGCATGTGTTTGTTCAAATGCCACAGATTAATGTATATTATACAATGAAACAGAGGTGTGGACTCAAGTCACAAATCTAATGACTTTAGACTGGACTTGACAATTGGACCTGAATACCAGTGACTCATGATTTCTGTTAGACTTGAGCCTTTTGACTTGAAAATACGTGATACCTATTGTAAATGTAATATATTATTATTCTGTTGTTAAAATGGCATTACATTTAGTCAAGAGCACATAATGACTTGTTAAGGACTCAAAACTCAAAGTTTAGGACTTAGGACTTGACTTGGGACTTTAGTGCTAAGACTTGAGACTTACTTGTGGCTTGAGAAACAGTGACTTGGTCTCACCGCTGCTGTTATAATTATTAATACCATTAGTAGATTTTCGTTCTGTGCCACTGAATCAGTTTACAGTTCACACAATTTCTATTATTTCTCACAGATGAAAAAAACCCCAACTTCTTCCTAAAGTATATTTGAGAAAAAAGTGTAATTTGATGCTCCAAATTGTCATTTTGTGTCTGCAATGCACTAAAAGTTATAATATATGTCAGAGACAATCAAATATCATAACTTTTAATTTCTTTAAGTCTTTAATTTTCTTGCCTCTAGGTTTTAAGATTTAGTCAGGTCTTGCACTAAGACACAAGACTGTGATTTATGTCTAACACATATAAAAACAAATTTAGCTGACAGTCTCTTGAGGCTGACAATAAAACAATAAGGCGTTGTCTTGTTTACATCACTGTCACATTTTAGGAGCCTGGAAAAAGAAAAGAAAATAATGTGGTGCATTCTTGATGTGAGCATCTGGTTTGAGTTGTTCTGATAGCTGCGTTCTCTCAGCTGGCAGGAGGGGCCGTGCTGGCAGTGGGAGTGTGGACTCTGGTGGATAAGAGCGACTACATCAGTTTACTGAGCTCCAGCCTCTACTCGGCCTCGGCTTACATCCTGATAGCTGCCGGGGTCATTGTGATAGTGACCGGGATCATTGGATGCTGTGCGACTCTGAAGGAGATGAGGAGTCTGTTGATTGTGGTAAGATGAATCAGACACATGAAACACTGCCCTGTGACAGAGAAGTGTTAGTTTCACTCCAACACACTAAAGAATTAACCCCATTTGAATCAGACACTTCTAAGTTCCTGTTTATACACACACTACCTGGTGTGTTGAAAGATAATCCTCGGTGACCTTCTGTCTCGTCTGCCTGCGTTCAGCCCAGCTCATTATGTCAGACAGGCATGACTGTCAGATATAACAGACAAAGTCATGCACGGTGTGTCTTTAAGAGTTTAGATTTAGAGTGCAGCTCATGCCAGAGGAATGAAGGGCATCACAAGCAGCTGCTTCGACTGAAGAGTGCAAGAGAGAGACAGACAGTCACAAGTGAGAGGATATAATACAGAAGCAAAACTGCACGAGCTCTGTGACGTTATGTCTATTTTCATGTTCACCACGACCTTTGTGATGAGTTACTTCCTTTGCCGCAGTTTAATCAGTTATTCTGTTTTTTTAGTCATGCACAGGTACTTGGACTGCTCATGTATCATATTTTAGAACAAAAATAAACTGAAGCACCATCTGAATAATGCTTTTCATCTTCAGTTTATTCACAGCTGTGTTTTTGTTCATTTCATGTCCCTCCTCTGCAGTATTTGGTCTTGTTGCTGTGTGTTTTCCTCCTGGAAATCATTGCTGGTGTGCTGGCGTACATTACCTACCAAGAGGTGAATGTTTTACCTTCTGTTTGTGTGTGTTTGTACATATTTGAACAAAGAATAGCAACAGATATTAATATAATTTTAAATATAAAGTTCTTGTACAGCATGACCACCTGATTGTATTTTTTGTTTAAATCACTGCAGAAATTACAAATCTGGCCTTGTCTTTTACTTCTGTATGTACTTTCTGTGTTTTTCATCATTCTATAATCCCTTAATGTGATTTTAAACATCATTCCTTGTCCACAATCATCTTTATTTAAATCTATTTACCACCTATAAAATGCCCCAGTTGCTTCACTCTCCGTTGTGAGCTCTTCTCTGCATGCCTCTCTGTGTATGTTCTTCATTTGTGCTGTTTTTCCACCCTTCTCACACGTCTCTTTCTTCCCCCCCTTCTTCTTGCTCCAGTGTTTCCCTTTCTGCTACCAGGTAATCTGCTGCCACCTGTTTCCATTTTAATATCAAACTGTTTCTCCAACAGGCTGATATAAAATGGTTTGTTTGCACTTTGTCGGTCAAGCAACACACCTGTCTTTGTTTGCAAATTTATTTGGAGAATGCTCAGGGAGTGAGGTCAGAGGAGCTCATATATTTTGAGTTATGTGAGGGCATTGCTCAGATACAGAGGAATGTAACAGGGGAGGAAAGAAATTTGACCACAGGCTATTTTTATTGATGGGAGGGGATTTTCAGATAACAGATTTTCTCCTGAGTAACGACTGAAGTGCTGCTTTCTTTCTCGCAGCTGAATGAAGAGCTCAGGCAGAACCTGAAGGAGACCATGCAGCAAAAATACCAGCAGCCGGGGGAGGAGAGCGTCACACAGGCTGTGGATAAGCTTCAGCAGGAGGTGGGGAAGAGAGTCTGATTTAAGTGTCAGGCTGACAGAAAGTACCACCACTCAAATCAGTGACAGTTTGATCACATAACATTAAATGTGTCCCTTTATCCTGCATGTGAGTACAAGCCAATGTTAGTCAGCATTCATCTTTAATCTTTCTGTCTCTCAGTTCAAGTGTTGTGGCAGTTTCAACTCCTCAGACTGGGCCGACTGTGTGTGGATCCAGGCAGCACAGAACGAGCGGCTGGTTCCCGATAGCTGCTGTAAAAGTCCCAGTGAGCTCTGTGGCCGCAGGGATCATCCCTCCAACATCTACAAGGTGGAGGTAGGTAGAGCTGTCCATTTGGCTCTGGATAAATGTTAAATTAAAATGAGGTTTTCATTTATGTCCTCTCTCATGCTTCCAGGGAGGCTGCATTATGAAATTAGAGGAGTTCATCTTGAGTCAGTTGTATATTCTCGGTGCAGTGGGCATTGGGATTGCATTTCTACAGGTAAAGCACTAACCACTGAGAAAATCATGTGTTAATGTTGTGCAGACTCCCAGCAGCTGAACTGTGAACAGTGGTTTTTCTGTGTGCAGTGTGGAGCTAACAAGTTCCTTATGTCTTCTTTTTCTTTCAGCTTGTGGGGATGATGTTTACTTGCTGCCTTTATCAAAATTTAAAAGAGGACCCATACTGATTTTTGATGTTGTTTACTGTCGCAAAATGTGTCACATTGTGGATTGTAATGTTTGGTTAGGTATTTTAACGCCCCAGTTATTCCCACAGTTCTGGATGCTGTGAAGTTGCCAAGTCAAATTATGGCAAGATGATTTTTAAAATACAAACAGGAGAGATGCTGAAATGCTGCTGGGCAGCGATGTGTTTTTTCTGCAAAATGCTATTGCATGCTTTATATAGTTTCCTTTTTATGTTAAAATTATGATGAGTAGATGAACTTGTTACCACATCATACATTTTAAAGAGCAGAGAAATGTGAGCATGCTGTGGCTAGATTTGCAACCAGTGTTTGTCTTGATGTTTATCTATTTTTATAATACATCACACTGTTTAACAAAATTATGATGAAATAATGATTATATAAAATATATTTTTGCTTTTGAAATGCAAATAAAAATTCTTCCCATTTATCATTCTGCAATGACTTTTGTATTTTTAATTGTGTTTTTTTTCCCCATTGCCTTGAATAGTGAACCTTTATTTTGAAATCTCCTCACCGGATGTTGTTGTCAGGTGACTACTTCCTCCTCGCGGATTTCTCCTGTATGATTTCACCCACAGTTATTTTCTTTTTTGCTTCAGTTAAGCTAAAAATACTTCATGTGGAGGAAACACGGAGATAAGTGAAATGTCTGCGAAGCCGACTTGTTTGATTGTGGCGAGTGCGTCTCCTCAGGGTGGGTGACGTTAGCATGTAGCAGCGGATGTAGCTTTAAAGTGACGAATAACAGCGACCAACTGTAGTAACGGTTACTGAGTTTACTAAGATAGTTACGTATCAGTTAGAGTTTAGCGAGCGTTTATTTTTTAATCTCAACCTGTTAAAGGGATAGTTTAGTCTGTGTGAGGTGGGGCTGTATGGGGTACTTATATATATCAGTATATTACTTACAATAGATGTCAGTCAGCCCCAGTTTGGAGAAGCAGGCTGGAGTACGACAAGGAAGCTAAGCAATGTACTGCTGTGGAGGGGTCAGCAACATAACGTTTCTTTAAACACATACCACACCTCAATATCATTTTAGTGTATGCTATATTGAGTGTGTTTTCACTGCTTCACCTTTCCGTCAGACAGCCCTTTCCAACGTGAAAGCCCATATATGCACTCATCATATCCACCAAACTCCATTGACAAAAACAGTAATTTTTAACACGCTGTACACTGGAGCTGCTGGTCTTCCACTGCTTTGATCAGTTAGCTAGTTTATGTCATTGTGTGACTTTGGTCAATCCAAACTAACCCTGTTAAGCGCCAAAGTCACACAATAACACAAACAAAATAACTTGGATGCAGTGATAAAGCAGCAGCTCCTGTGTTCAGCAATGTTAAATCATTCATTTTCTCAATGGAGTCTGGCTTTGAAGAGAGTGATGTGATGACTTCATTTTCCCATTGGATACCAGTGTCTGGCATTAAGGTGAAGCAGTGAAAACACTCTCAATATAGCATACATAAATTAACTGACTGATCAAAGTAGTGGTGGCCAGCAGCTCCTGTGTTCAGGGTTTTAAAATGACTGTTTCTGACAATGGAGTTTGGTGGCTTTGAGGAGGGCATAGATGGGAAACGAGTCAACCGAAAAAAAACAAAAAACAATCAATATCAGTTTAAGTGTTCCCTATATTGGACGTTTTCTCAATGCTTTACCTTTCCATCACACAGTCCAAAGGCAAAGCTGTTGACTGCTTCAGTTTCCCATCTATGCCCTCCTCAAAGGCACCAGACTCCATTGACAGAAATGGTCATTTTAACATGCTGAACATGGGAGCTGCTGATCTCCGTCACTTTGATCAGTTAGTTAGTTTATGTATGCTATATTAAGAGTATTTTCACAGCTTCATCTTAATGTCTGATTAATGTCTGATTTCCAATGGGGCCATTATATCACTCTCTTCAGAGCCAGACTCCACTGAGAAAAGCAGTGATTTAACATCTCTGAACACAGGAGCTGCTGGTCTACCACTGCCTCCAACAGTTATTTTGTTTGTGTTATTGTGTGACTTTGGTGTTTAAAAGGGTTATTTTGGATTTCCCAATGGCACACAATAAGATAAACTAACTAACTGATCAAAGCAAGGGTAGACCAGCAGCCCCCGTGTTCAGCATGCTAAAATTACTGTTTTTGTCAATGGAGTTTGGTGGCTTTGAGGAGTGGGAACGGGCTGTCTGACGGAAAGGTAAAGCAGTGAAAATACTCTCAATATATCATACACTTAAACTGATAATGATTTTTTAGGGGGCTAAATTACATTTTGTTGCTGACCCATATCCACAACAGTACATTGCTTAGCTTCTGTGTCAGACTCCTGCCTGCTTCTCCAAACTGGGGGCATGCCAACTGACATTATGCTGACATTGACTGCAGATAAGTATCCCACCCATACGACTGCACCTCAAAAAATCCGAACTATCCCTTTAACTGTGGTCAGACATCACTTGCTAGGTAGCTTAGATAAAACAATAAAGCCATATTTTCTGTTGTACCTGTAAACTCTCTGCTACACTGAATTAAACTAGTGTGTTTTGTTTCTTCAGGGGTGTCAGCAGCGTCTTTCCATCAGTCCTTCAGCCTCTGTACCTCAGTGTTTAATCTCCAAACAGCCACACCCGGGGTAAGACTATTTATAACTGAATAATACTAAGTTAATATGTCTATTGTGTTTCAGCTGTTAAAATTATTTTTTAGCTTAAACATTCATTCTTGTTCTTCATTCTTCATTATTTATTTTTTTGAATTGCAGGGGAAGCCAATAGACTTTATTGGAGTCGATGAAAGCACTGCTAGATGGGTGCAGGACTTCAATGTAAAACCCTACGCAACACCTGCCAAACTTGAATCTATAGATGGTGAGAACATTCATTTCATGTTCATTTGGCTGTGTTTATCTTTGCTGTTGGTTGGACTCTACTCAGTTACATCACAATGACCCTCTCCAGGTGCTCGATACCAGGCGCTGCTCATCCCGGACTGCCCCGGAGCGCTGAATGACCTGGCACACAGCGGGTCTCTGCACCGCATTCTCACACACTTCATCTCTCACCAAAGTGAGTGTGGGGCTAATTTTAAAAAAGCAGTCAGTATGAAATCTATATGTCTGCCATAGAGGCTTGTTTCTTTGTGTGCAGAACCTGTTTGTGCGGTGGGGCAAGGAGTGTCGGCACTGTGCTGTGCCACCGAGGGACAGAGTTGGATCTTCAGTGGCTACAGCTTAACAGGGGTTAGTCTTCCTTAATTAAAAATGGAGCTAGTATACCAAAATGTCTTTTTGTGTTAATGTATTTAAAAGGCAACACAGGTATTTGTTAACCTGGACTGTATTTTCCCATGTTTTTTTTTGTCCAAGTGACTAATGGGAACAATTTTTGGAATTGGTTTAGTATTGAACAAGAACACTGCAGCATGTGCGCACCGCCAATTTACATCCATTTTAAGTGCTTGTTTTTGCCACTGACAGGCTCAGATTGTTATTTTATACATCTGACATCATTATGGGAAGGATCCCTACAGAGATAGACCTTTTGTTTAAGAGTAAGATCCATTTTGTTTGACAAGAAACCGCCCCAAAATCACTATCACCAAACCCGCCAGAAATAAATAGTGTTTTTAGCATGTAGAGAGACAGCATGTTTTCACATCTAACTGGGTAAATTACCGGTTTATTTCAACCAAACCAGAGTTGTTGATTGTTGGAACAGTGTACAGACAACCTAAGATGGTTTCTGTGAATTTTATTTTGTTTTTATCAAGTTAAGCTAAAATGTGTTTTACTAAGATAAAATTACTATTAATTTAAATGGAGTTTGGTGGCTTTGTCGTTAGCAATTTCTGGGCTGTTTCTGGTTCAACAAGGTTTTACTCGACCATAAGGTTCTATCTTTGTACGGATCCTTTCCATAATGATGTCAGACACTTATAATGACAATCTGAGCCTGTCAGTGGCAAAGACAAGCACTTAAAGTGGACGTACATTGATGGTGCACACATGCCCCAAGTTGTTATATTGCAGCATGTTTGGCTGCTGATCTCATTCAATACTGGACCAATCTAGAAAATTGTTGTTCCATAAGTCACTCAGACACAAAATATGGGAAAACAGGGTCCAGGCTGAAAAATACCACAGTTAACCCTTTAATAACAGTAACTGTTTATGCTTAAAGCCATCAGTATTTGAACTGGTGCGGAGGCCTGATTTTGCCAACCTGCCCTTGGTTGTGGAAGACTTTGTGAAAGACAGTGGTGGATCATACACAGGTGAGCCAACCTGCAGAGCACAGACACCAATTTGCTTGAGTAAATACTAAATCAGCATTCCTAAAACCATCTCATGTTTATCTTTTTGTTTTCCAGCAAGTCAAGAAGATGCTGTGCACGTAGTCATAGACAGACACCTGATTACTGGGCAGAATATGCAGTCAACCACACTCGCTGTAAATAATCTAATTCTGCTCTCTAGTGCCAAGTAAAAACAGGAAGTGTTAAAAACCAGAGAACTCAAATTCAACTGCTCACTTGTTCCACATTTATATTCATGTAATTAAACAAACATTCATCTCTGACAAATATTGGAAGATGCTGGTCAGAACAGATGTTTGGTGACTTGTCAATGTTGTTATTATAAACCCAATAAAAAGCCACACAATCAAATGTCTTGATTTGGAAATTTTAAAAAAAGAGAGAGAGAAAAAGCAGATGCAGATTTGAGGATGTTCAAAGCCAAAGAAGGATGCATCTTCACAGTGGACAATGGAGAGCAAAACAGAAGAAGATTTCTGTATTTGAACTGAGGAGAGGCTGCAGTTGTTTGTGGCACATGAACAAGAGAAGAACCCTTCACTTAAGCGTTACACATGTAGATGATCATGCACCCTCTGTTGTTGAATGGAGATGTGTCACTGTGCTCGTCACTAAACTGTACACGTTGAAATTCTTCCACAGTACCATCAATGAAATGGAATAAAAGAAACTGAAGTACCAGAATTGTACGTGTAGAGAAGATTTCTCAACACTTTCATGACCCTCAAACAGGTTTAGTATTAACTAAATCCTGTCAACAGCTCGTTCCAGAGTTCATGTAACCCAGAAACCAAAAACTGAAAAAAAAAAATACCTGCACACAGCGCTTGAATTTTGGTGCTCCATGTTCAAAGAACGAAAAATCCATGTGTTGATGGTCCACAGTCTTCACTATCAAGTCCAACTCTCATAGGAGATCATAGAAATAGTCCAGACCTTGTCCTAACTCCCACAAGGAAATTCCTGTCCCCAGTTCAGTAGCTAAAGAGATCCTCAGGTACATCGACTGTAAAAGAATTTAGATAACATTAATTTCCCCATGTAGCAGTAAACCTGATAAAAACACTTTGTTTAATAAAGTGAACTTAAAACTTACCTTCAGCGATGGATAGTACACCACATGCTTAACTGCG
This sequence comes from Epinephelus lanceolatus, assembly GCF_041903045.1. Lineage (NCBI taxonomy): Eukaryota > Metazoa > Chordata > Actinopteri > Perciformes > Serranidae > Epinephelus > Epinephelus lanceolatus. The sequence goes on from NC_135738.1 coordinate 20,327,966, forward strand.
TTGTTCCTGAAATTAATGTAACAGATCTTGTTAAATGATGCTGCCGAAAGATTTAAGCCATAATTTGTTGACTTTAAGTGTCACTGAATCAGTACCTCTTGTAACTGAAGTAATGCTCTGCAGAATATTCGTCCCAGAGTAGTTTTGGTCTGTGTTCTCGCAAAATCTCGATGTACCTGCAGGAAATCAGCGACAAGTTTAACACAGTGTTGAATACTCTGAAAATATATTTTCTCAATCAGCCTTTTACTAAGACTTCTGTGTAATTGTTGCCATGGTGTGACACTAAACCTACAATTCTGCCATAGTTAAAAACATTCCATCCTCTCCCTTGTTTGACAACTTAGTTGGAAAAAGTTGATGTCACGTATTTTGGAGCATTAGTCAGTTTAAAGAGTTAAAAATCAGTTGTGTGGTTGTTGCCAGACCACTGTCAATCAAGTATGATCAAAACCCACCCACACAGGGATGTTTTCCACAAAAAACTTTTACTTTGGGTCCACAGGGAGCTTTGCAAAATCTGCTAAATTGCTTCAAGTGATGTCGCTTGAGGCAGCACTGGTTCGGGTATTAAAAAAATGTAAACGAGTTACAAACAAGCGAGTTTATCAGACCTGTGTAGCCTGCTCCTCATGTCTCCTCAAGGGAAGTGGCTCAAGGCTACATTAGTTGCTACTAGCATTACACACATGAATCTCCAGCTGAACTGTCCTCTGCCACGTTGCATTGTGGGTAATGTAGGCACCAGGTTTTGACAAGGAAGGACGTTCATAATGAGACTGAAACTGTTTAGCTCAATACTACATCAGTGTAGTACTTCGTATTTTGTATCATATTTAACTTTAATTGTTAAAATCATTATCTTACCTTCCTCCCAGGATTGGCTCTGTTCCCTGGCTTGCAAAATCAAGGCCATACAAATTGAGTCCAAGCAGGATCTTTTGCCTCCACTGAGTGTTGGGAGCAAGCTGGAGCACACAGTCTCGCACCCAGGGCAGGGGAGAGCTCGGGCCCGGTCTATTAAAAAAATAAAATAAAATAAAGCAGCATAACTCTGAATAGTGTCTGCATCAAAGTGTAAATAAACAAGGTTTTTGCTTTAACTTATCATTTCGAAGTAAAGGTTGATTGCACAATGTGAAAGTTCCCTATAAGGCTCACTTTCATTATGCAATTCTGGCTGCCAACAGGTGTGACCTCCAAAGAAAAAAAAGGCTTGATTTATATCGCAAAGGACGTGTGTTAACTATGTCACAGCCAACACAGAAAGAAGATAGTGTTTTTGGTTTCCCCCCAGTAGCTATTGGTAGCTTTCTCCAGTTGCTAAGAAGTATCAAGAAAAGTTCTTTGGAAACGCTCAGGGGGGTAAAAGTTAGAGTTGTCTGTCTCCACTTTAAAACTGTGAGTTACTCTAATCATGTCACCACCTGAAACATTTCCATATCTGCCACAATTAATCTACGGACTTGTCTGTGACTCTCACCTGGAACCGCTGGAGTAGTCGTACGTCATGAGGCTGAATCCATCGACTACAGGGGCCAACTGCTCAAACTCCTCCCTGCCAAACATACCTGGCTGCCCCACACTGATTGTGATGGCAAAGAAAAACAAAGGCAAAAGCAAAGTCAGCACCAATTTCACAGATTTTTTAGCATTTATATTTGTTGAAAGTAAACTGGTCACCTGGTCACAGCAGGCGGGATGACAAGAATGCAGTCTAATCTTTTAGCCTTCAGAGTCTCACATATGTGTTTCACCAAATGGACCAGCTCCCTGTATGAAGATGGTACATGTCTCGTTATTTGTGTTTCCCCCATCATCTCAGACAGAAGACAAATGATGGTCAGAGTAATAATACAGACGTGCCACCAGAATAACTCACTTCCTCTTGTTCCCTCCCAGCTGGCTCCACAGCTCCACGGTGAAACCATCGAAACCTTCAGTCTGCAAAGCCACAGCTTCATTAGACACACTCAGGACAAACACAACACTGCTGCGAGGGAGTTGAAGCTAAACACAACACTTAATTACCTTTGCAACATCCACCAGCTCGCTTCCCAGCTCTTCAATTTCATCTTCACTCCCCAGCACGCTCATGTAGTCCTGGTAAGACCAGCCATCAAATAACAGCCTGGGCACTGAGGGTAGAGGAAATGAAACAAACAAAACAATAAGAGTCTCATCTGCAGTCACTTGCACACATCAACAGATCTGAGCTGTGGTCAGGGGGGAGGACATCTACTTACCAATCCTGACTTTTTTGTTAGACTTGCGTACAGCTTTGACCCAGCCTGCAGAGACACAAAGACCCATTTATGTACATTAGTCACTACAAAACACTTTTAATCAGACTGCGAGAGATGCAGGTCATCTACCTGGATCATGATCGTGCAGTCCTGTGACATCAAAGGTTTCAGGTCCCCTTCGGCGGAGCTGAAGCCAAACTGGACACACTGAAGTTAGTTTAGAGCCAAATGTCTTGGCAACATCATAGCCGTGGGAGTTCCACTGGAGGGTGGGAGACATAAGACATGTAACTTAGAGATATACACAGGATAGGTCCATATTAAAGGATAGTTTAAAGTTTGCCCTAATACAACACGTGCACGTTCATATGTACATTGAGGGAGTTATCTGTTAATGCAATCATTCCTCTTCTCAATACTGTCCATTAAGTGACACCCTCCTTGTGCAACCAGTCTAAGAGATGATCACATTGGGTGAGTTTGAAAGTTTAAATAATTCTTCACCCCTCAATTAATCACCCAGTATTACTCTGAATTTGGGAAGAAAACTTTGCTTTTCTGGCATGCATCCAGTGGATGAAGAATCCAAAAACAGAAATAATTCTTGATTAATTGAAACAGCTAAACTTATCAAAACATCAGTTTACAAACTGTCACACAACTTGTGCAGTATAATCCAAGTCTCATTTATCCTGTCATATGCTCAGTACTTCCCAAACATGCATTTTTGCTAAAACCTCAGTATTTAAAACACCTCTGCATAAACAGTCTCATGCACTGATGAGTAGTGCGCCCACACTGTTTATGTGGAGGGGTTTGAAATATCACTGTTTTAGCAAAAATGCATGCGTTTAAATATAAATAAGACTTGGATTATACTGTGCGAGTTGTATGACAGTTTGGAAACAGATGTTTAGTTTTGCTGTTGTTAAACACGATCCTCTAGGTCTTGTATTCATCAAGTATGTTTGTCCTTTTTGGATTACTTGTTCAACATGGAGGCATGTGAATAAAAAGTAACATTTTCTTCACAAAGTCAACGTAACACAGGGCGAATAACTGATATACAAATGATCATTTGGGGGGTGAAGTATTCCTTTGAGGGCCATGAAGTAGGAGTTACTTTCATTGTTGATTAATCTTCTGATCATTTTCTTAATTTATCTATTAGTTGTTTCGTCTGTTAAGAAAGTTGAAAATGCCCATCATTATCCCTTGACCTTAAATCTACCATCATATAACACAGAGACACAAGAAACAAGCTTCATATCTCCACCGTAGAGAGCCTGGATTCAGCAAATGAACATTCTTGTGGGATGTGTTTGATTATGGGGGTGTATTATATATGAATGCATCCACCCAGTGTTTGCAGCCAGTGTTTCTTAACAATAAACTGGACTGGACTAACCACATAACAGCACTGTACAGGAAAGGCCAAAGCAGACTCTACCTGCTGAGGCGCCTCAGGTCTTTTGGAGTGCAGGGGGCACTCCTGAAGACCTTCTTTGACACTGTGGTGGCATCAGCCATCTTTTACGGAGTGGTCTGCTGGGGCAGCAGCGTCTCGGCTGCAGATAGGAAGAGACTGGACAAGCTGATCAAGAAGGCCAGCTCTGTCCTGGGATGCTCTCTGGACTCTGTGCAGGTGGTGGGAGAAAGGAGGATGACAGCCAAGCTGTCATCTCTGAGGACTAATGACTCCCATCCTCTGCAGGAGGAGATAAAAGCTCTGGAGAGCTCCTTAAGCGATAGACTGATTCACCCAAAGTGTGTGAAGGAACGCTATTGCAGGTCCTTCCTGCCTGCTGCTGTCAGGCTACATAACCAGCACTGCTCACAGTAAACTGCACCATGGACACTTTATAGATATATATATATTGTATATTGTATGTATATATTTATATATACACTATGGACACCACAGCAGTCTGCTGTTTTTGCACATACAATCACTTGCACCTTATCCACTGGTCATTTTCATTCACTGCTGCTCATTATTATCCACTTCCTATTATTTTTATTTTTATTATTATTATTATTATTGTTATTGTTATTGTTATTTATTGCTGTCTCTTGTATTTTTTGTACTTATTTGCATGCCTAGTTATTTAAGTTTTTTAAGTTTAAATTTGAAATCTTTAATCTGACTTTCTCCTTGACTGCTGTAACACTGGAATTTCTCAATTATGGGATCAATAAAGGTGTATCTTATCTTATCATGCTATGGACTCTGTGTACCATGGTGCAATGAGATTTATTACCAACTGTGAGCCACTAACTCATCACTGTATCCTGTGTGCTTGGGTCAGCTGCCTCTCCTTACAATTTCATATACTTTTTCATTGGCATTCTCTTGTTTACAAAGCAATTCTTTGCCTACTTCCAAAATACTTGATGTGTGTACATTAAGCAAAAAATTGAAAATGCTATGCTCTCCGTTCACAAAACATGTTTTTATTGTCTGTACTCAAGGTACATACAGAGTTTGGCAAGCGAGCATTTCTGAATGCAGCTCCTTATATGTGGGATCTTCTGCAAAAAGACTTAGAGTTGCTCTCATTGATTCCTCTCGGCTGTTTCAAAGCACTGTTGCAGGATTTTTGTACACAGTCTTCTATATGCCAACATCACAGTGTGTCTTAGCTGGTCTTTGTAATCATGTGTAGTTGCTGTTATTTGCGTTTTTATGGTTCTCTTCTAGTATATATAAACATACTCCTGTCTTTTCTCTGTAGTAATCTTATTTTGTGTTTTATATTGCTTGTTTTAGAGCTTTACATTGTTCTATGTTGTCTGTCTGTAACTTATGTTGCTGCCTGTCATGGTCAGGACACTCTTGAAAAAGAGATTTTTAATCTCTAGAGGTTTTATCTGGTTAATTAAAAAATAATACATCAGTTCCTGTTTTCTGTCAACTTACAGTTTCAGCTCCACCACTGTCAGTCTTCATGGCATGAAATTAACCATTTGTGCTACTTTGAGAACACAGTCTGATTCAACCAAACGGGGAATTTTGCAATAACAAGATTTACTCTGGAAAATACCCACATAATTTGATTAACTCAGTCTGAGGGTCATGGAGCCATGTTAGCTGCAGCTGAACTCTCTCATGCATTTATGCACAGAATGAGGGCTGTGGATTTCATCCCCCATCTCTCACGCTGTTGTCTGCAAAGTCAGAGCTCTGTTTACAACCAGTTTGACGAGGAAGACTAACTACAGCAAGAAACTTCCAATGTACATAAGGGCATGTGAGTGTTGCATTGAGAGTTTTTAGTTAATCTGACTGAACCTGTCCTTGTCAAATGCTGACCAGCAGCATGTGTCGGTGACTTACAGGTGTGACATATCCAAGCACTGGACCTTGAAATGTTCTCTTGATGTGAGCACAGTATCTCTTCTCCTCCTTCACTATGTCTTTCCAGGGCGGGTCTGACACAACGAGGCCTCTCTCCAATGCAGACAGCTCAGCTGGAGATGTCTAAACAGTAAGATCAGGTGAAAAACACAGTGTCAGTGACAGATATCCATCATCATGACTGGACATATGACAGGTGAGACAGAGGGCTTGCATGACCTGTCAGCACACACAGCTCAGATCCATTTCAAGGTAAAGCCCTGGAGTTAAACTCACCTCAGCCTCAGCTTTATGCGACTTCTTTGCATCAGTTTTGGAGAGAGTGGCACTAACCAAGCAGCAGCAGGAGATGGCGTGCAGCAGCAGTAATGTCGTTCTCATTTCCAAAAAACGCAGTGAGCAGGAGTGGTGAAGCAGTTAAATATAAAATGTGTTAGCTCAAAGTCTGCAGGTTTGCAATCCAAGTGCTTCCTTCCTGACTGAGATCTGGCAGATTAAAAACAGCATATCCTCCTGCGGTTTAAAGTCACACACATCAACGTGCCAAAATGGCCCCGTCTATACTGCTTAAATATAGAATTTATAACAAACAACCTGGTTTTGACTGTCGGTCGGTGAGTCCCAGTTTGATTGACAACTTAGCTCAACGTGTTTCTGAAGCGTCAACGAAGCTGGGTGACTTCCGCGTACTGGGCTTTTCAAAATAAAATGTGTGAGTGACGCGAGACGAGAAGTCATCCGCGCAGATAGGTGGCGGTATAGCTAGCATGCTAACAAGCTAGCACAGTAAAAGAAGACAGCATGAGCCAAACAAACACATTGGTGTCATGCCATAGAGGATAATACCAAACTATTTCCAAGTTATCCCGTGACATTTAACATTAGCTTCTCTGTCCTCTACTTTTCCGGTGTCTGTTCAGATAACGGATATTAACGGGTGAGTGTCATTCTTGCTAACTGTAGCTAACCTTAAGGTGTTTGAGTGCAGTGTGGTTAGCATGCTAACATGCTAACATGTCAGGGTTTCTAGAAATAAGACAACTGTCTTCATGAAACTTTAACATATAGCTCATTTAGAATACTAAGCTTTTCCTAACCAGTGTCTCCCCGTGTATTAACGTTACCTTTAATGTTAACTGCAATCAAATACAATGATAATGTATAACAGGCAAAACCTGGGGCTAGTGGTGCAGTGGTAGTTGATGAGGTAGGTTTACCACTAGATAGGTGTGTATCAGGGTGTCTACAGGTCCTTAAAAGGTCTTGAAATATCTTAAATTCAATGTTCAAGGCCTTAGAAGTCATTAAATAGTCTTAAATTTGAATTTGTGTGGCCTGAAGTTATACAAACATCCATTTTTAATTTATTTATGTGTAAATGAGTGAAGCCTTTTTATGTGAAAGGCCAAGTTTCTAATGTAACTAATCTTACAAAAAATCTATAATACTGTCATTTTACGTCATATTTGCTTGTTTCCTTGTTGGCAAAATATAGATTGACTTAACTCACTCAAATAACCACATTCCTACCTAACACCTACCTCCAGACAAGACTAAATATAGCCTACCAGACTCGCCTGCAATGCTTACATGTGATGCTTAAATAAGTAAAACATGGTTTGTCCAAAACTCTGACCTAATTCTGGTTAAAAGGTGCCTGAATGGGTCTTAAAAAACATTAAATAAATTAATTACCTGCAGACACCCTGGTGTAGGTTACTGAGGTTGAAGTGGGTATACTCTCCTTTATATGTCAGTTACTTTTTGGCTGGGCATACAGTGGACATGCACAAGTTTGGTCACCCCTAGTCAGTAATGGAGGAGATGCTAAACTGATTTTCAAAATACATTAAGTTAAAGATGAATCATGCATTTCAACATTTTAAGCAAGTATTGTGCTGTGCTGTAATAATTTTTGTTTAGTATGGTTTTAGATTGAAAAAAGGAAAGGAGCACTATGCAAAAGTTTTGGTACCCCAAGACATATGAAACACAGTTTTTTAAATACTCTGACAATCAGCAGCCATGGGCTCATCTAAACAGCTGCCTAACACTCTGAAAAGTAAGATAACTGATGCCTACAAAGCAGGAAGATAGTAAAACGTTTTCAGGTAGCTGTTTTCTCAGTTCATGATGTTGTTGTGAAGTGGTGGTTAACAGGAACTGTGGAGGGCAAGTTGAGGTCTGGATGACTAAAAACTTTCTGCTTAAAGGCTTGCAAGAAAGGCAAATCAAAACCACTGTTTGACCACAGAAGACCTGCATGAAGATTTCACAGATTCTGTAGTGGTGGTGCAATGTTCTACTGTGCAGTGACACCTGTACAAATATGACGTTCATGGAAGAGTCATCAGAAAAAAAAAACTTTCCTGTGTTTCCACCACAAAATTCAGCTTCAGAGGTTTGCAAAGGAACATCTAAATAAGCCTAGTGCTTTTTAGAAACAAGTCCTGGGAACTGATGAAGTTAAAATAGAATTACATGATTTATCTGTGAAATGTGGCCTGCCGTATATAGTATTAAAACTTGACAGCAGTTAGTAAGTAGGAGCTCTTCTAGTTTGTCATCTTAAGTGAAGTAATACTGACATGTAAAGGATTTGTGCTGATTATCTTTTGGATCTTTTCAGAGAGTGATGACAGTTGAACAGTTTGTGTCAAAGACTCTCGAGCTTCTGCAGGAGGAGAGGGAGGCTGAAATAGAGGAGACCAGGTATGTAAAATAATATTCATACTGTGATACTTAACCAAATAAAGGGATAAGTCAGTGATTTTGCATTGCACTTCCATGAAATTAGGAAATGTGAAAGAGGCAGATTAAAAAAGAGTAGTCAAAAATGAAGCAGCAGAGTCACCATGAGTTTTAGCACATTTCATAAACAGGGGGTCCTCCGTTTCCCTCTCAATTGCCAAAGCTACTGTATAGCCACAGAAGATATTATACAACTGTTTTATAGACAAGGCAGGTAAACTGACCTTTATGTGTAAAATTGGTAAATTTCCCCTTTTCTATAGAGAGATTACAGTATTATCTACAAGTGAGGCAAGACTTTGGCCTTTACCTACAAAGTTTTTCTCACCAAACAAACACCCAAAATCTTATTATTGATATCTGTTGCTATGAAATGACTTGTCTTTCATAGCAACAGATGTCAATAATAAGATTTTGGGTTTTTGTTTTTGAGAAAAGTCAAGTCATTTCATATCTGTTGCTATGAAATGACTTGTCTTGTTTGTGCCCTCAGGATATGGCAGGAGAACATCTCCCTCAAGGATCTTCAAAATAAAGGAGTTTGCCTGCTGAAACTGCAGATAGGAAGTCAGTCCACAGGCCTGTACGGGCGCACAGTCATCATCCTCGAGCCAAGAAAGCATCTTGGTTTCTCATCACTGCCAAGCAACAATTTTGGACCTGGTGAGATGGATGAATAAAACATCTGATCTGTGGGTTTCTTTGTGACTTAAGTTTCATATTTTGCTTGATGTGACGTTTATGTCTTTGGTTACAGGGGACATAGTTGGCTTGTATGACACTGGCGGATGCACTGCTGCCTCACAGATCGGCACAGGAATAGTGACGAGGGTCAGCCAAACTTCTATAAGTGTGGCGTTTGACGACTCAAAGGATGGCCTCAACTTTGACACAGATGCCCTTTACAACCTCTTAAAGTTGGCAAATGACGTCACCTACAAACGAATGAAAAAGTGAGTGACATCCGTAACGTAAGACGGATACAAGTGAGTTATGAGACCTTGAAACAACTTGTTTACGCTGTGTGTTTCATGCTTGCAGTGCCTTGAATGCATTAAATGGATACAGCAATGGACCAGCTGCCAATCTGATAAACGTTCTCTTTGGAGACACAAAACCTTCGACTCAGTCACAGCCGAGTAAGTCGCACTTAACAAAGCAAATATTATCAAATTATAGTTGCTTGTAGCTTTTAAGCAATTATACAGCATAATCTTACACTGATTTCCAAACCTTGCATATCATCATGAGTCATACAGTACATGGACTAATTCTGGCTATTCTATTATGTTTCATCAGATGAAGTTAAATTCTTTAACTCGAACCTGGATGATTCCCAGAGAGATGCTGTGTCATTTACTCTGTCTCAGAGAGAACTGGCTGTGATTCATGGACCACCAGGAACGGGGAAGACCACCACAGTGGTGGAGATCATCCTGCAAGCAGTTAAACAAGGCCAGAAGGTGCAAAACTTATTTTCTTAACTTATTTTTATGAAATTCTTTTTTTTTTTTTTTTTTTTTAAACAGAAGTTTATTCTACACATCCTGGACACCAGGACAGAAGCAGTTTAATTTTCCCTGATATTCACATTTTTGAACACATTTTACATTTTGGAAGAGATAAAGCGTTCACACAAGAGCAAAGAAAAATGTGTCAGGGGAGACATGATAGACCACCAGTCAGTGTGGTCTGCTAAAATACAACAATATAACAGGGTCATTTATCCACCTCCGCAATATCTGGCCATAAGGGTCTTACATATTTCACCCACTCAGTCCAGAATTCAATGAACACATTTTTCTGAAGATAAAGAGAAAAGATAATCTTTTCCATAACTTGAATATAATTTATAATAACTGTCCACCCACTGTTGTGGGGGGTTCAGGAAGTAACCTGCACCTTGTGAGGGCTTTTTGCAAGTGGATATTGAAATAACAAACATTTTTTCATCAGGACGCTTTGCCTGAAAATCAGCACATCCTAAAAACAATGAGGAAAATTACAAGGGCAGATTAATGTTAAGTACGCTTTTTGGTGGTTTATGAAATTCTGCTCTGAAAGGCCTAATCACTGGACATTCCCAGAATACATGCCAGTGATTGGCTTCCTGAAACCCATGCAGGAAGTTGATTTTATTAGTGAATATTATTTATTTACTCTGGTTTGGATGACTGTAACTCTCTCTACATGTCTGAGTCAACAACGTTAACACAAATTACAGCTTGTCCCTAATGCAGCAGCCAGACTTATAGCCTCTCTTCATTGGCTCCCAGTAAATTTCAGAATTAAATAAAATATATTATTGATCATTTTTAAGGCCCACTCTGGTCTCGCACCTATGTACATCTCAGACCTTCTAACTCCATATGTGCCTGGTTGTAGCCTGAGGTCCTCAGCTGAGGCTCTGCTCACCATTCCACAATCTAGGCTGAAGACCAGGGGTGACCACGACTTTTCTGTTGGAGCCCCCACTATCTGGAACAACCTCCCTGAGGAGATCTGACTCACAAACTCATCATCCTCTTTTAAATCCCTCTTAATCACACTTTTTTATAGATGTGCTTTCACAGGGTGTGTGGCCTGAACTCACTGTTATCTATAAGTCACCTTTTAAAACCTATTTATATACAGTCATTCTCTTAACTTTTATTTTATTGATTATTTTATTTTGTTCTGTTTTATTTTACTCTCTCATATGTAGCTCATGTTGCCTCATGTTGTATAACTTTTAAACCATTTATATGTTTTCATTTTTTATCAAAGTCTATCATATTTTATTTTAGTAAAGCACTTTGTCACTTTGCTTTAAAAAGCACTTTATACATAAGGTTTAGGTAGGTATTTCAGTTACACTTACTGCATCTGTCATTGTCATTCGTTGCTCTAGTTGTGGTTTTCATGTTTGGATTTTGTGTTTGTGCAGGTCCTGTGCTGTGCACCCTCTAATGTGGCCGTTGACAATTTAGTGGAGAGGTTAGCTCAGTGCAAGGCAAAGGTCCTGAGGCTGGGTCACCCCGCCAGACTGCTGGAGTCCATACAGAAACATTCACTGGATGCCATCCTCGCGCAGAGTGACAATGCAAACATCATCGCTGACATCCGTAAAGACATGGATAAAGCATTTGTAAGTATTTGAAGTGTGTGGTGCTAAAAGCATTTGTGCCACCTTGAATGATTTGTAATATTTAATTTTTGTTTTGTTAAGATGGGAATGAAGAAGATGCGAGAAAAAGGAGACCGGGTGAACTACAAAAGGGAAATAGGGGAGCTAAGAAAAGAGCTGAAAACAAGAGAAGCAACAGCCATCGCCCAGATCCTGAAAAGTGCTGACGTTGTATTATCAACCAACACAGGTCAGTAACGGCCGCGAGCAAAGAAAATGCAATTCAGTTGCTGCAGTGATGATGAAAGGCAATCAGAGAGCACTTGTTTGTGTCTGCAGGTGCTTGTCATGACGGCCCTCTGAAGTTTCTGCCAGCAGAGCATTTTGATTGGGTGGTGATAGACGAGTGCGCTCAGGCTCTGGAGAGCAGCTGCTGGATCGCCCTGCTCAGAGCGCGCAAGTGCATTCTGGCTGGAGACTACAAGCAGTTGCCACCTACCATCAAATCACAAACGTAAAACAACAGGTTTTCCTGTCTTTATGAATTCATAGATAAATAACATTCACGATTTTATGTTTGTCCTGTGACAACAATTGAAACATTTTCCATAAAGCCCCTGAAAACAAATCTAAAATCTCCAAAATGGCATCTCATGTTGTTATTGAAGAGCTTTACATACAGAAACTCAGCTAATCTGCCTCATCAGGGCTGTGTGGGTGTGGTTTGATTAGATTTTATTGACAGTGCTGGCAACATGCAAAATCTAAAAACATCTCTCATCACCTTCTGATTCGAATTCTAAATTCTGATTGGTGCACAGAAACATGTTAAAGGAGAGCAATCATCACACATCACGTAGCAAAAAGGCTGTCAGAAAACTGTAAATGAAGAATAAGTAGTGTCTGCACACATGCCACTAAAGTTTAACAAAGACAAATAAAGATATTTACTCGTGTTAAAAAAGATAATAAAGTTGTCTTTATTAAACTTTTGTGGCATTGAGTAAATGTGCAAGCACTGCTTTTACTTCATTTACACAGAAATATGTGACATCACTCTTTTCCAATTGAGCTCTGCCCACGTCAAACCAGCGAGAAGAGCACAGACAACAACACAAATACAGAAATTGCTCAAATGAAATTTAAAACTCTGGCAGAAAATGTCTTCTTTTCAGGACCACAGTGATCACAGTTAGAAGCTTACAGTCTCTCTCTGTGCTGCAGGGCTGCATCAAAAGGCTTGTCTCTCAGTCTCATGGAGAGACTCATCCAGATGTACGGGGACTCAGTGGTGCGAATGCTGACAGTTCAGTACCGCATGAACAGTGCCATCATGGATTGGGCCTCCAAAGAGATGTACCAGGGAAAACTAACAGCTCACGGCTCTGTAGAGAGACACTTGTTAAAGTGAGTGTGAGCTTGATAATGAAATGTGTCTCACTTGTGTATTTCAACGAGTAGCAACTCAATCAAGTGTTTAAAATGTTGTCTTTGATGCAAAAGAGATCTACCAGGAGTCGCCTGTGTCGAAGAGACCAGCACACCGCTTCTTCTTATCGACACTGCGGGATGCGGCCTGAGTGAGATGGAGGTCACAGATGAGCAGTCCAAAGGCAATCAAGGTTAGTCATTCTTATTGTAAAAGTATATATATGTAATGTTATCACAGTTGGTGTGTTGTGGGGTCTAACAGTGTGTTTCTCCTCAGGTGAGGTAGACATTGTTGAACTGCACATAAAGGCCTTGACTGAAGCTGGGGTGAAAGCTAAAGACATCGCCGTTATTGCTCCGTACAATCTACAGGTAAGTCACTGGCTCAGTCTGAAACTCCATACTAACATGCTATTTAGTACACTAAAAGAATATGTGAATTTTTTTTGTATGTCTCAAACCAGTATGCACCGGTATGAAACCAATAGTACATTTATTGCATTCAATTTCTAGTAAAATACTTCAGTATGCAGATACAACCGCTATGACTGTACCGTGTCATAGCAATAATGCAAACTTTATTTTCCATATTTCTTCAATCAAAGATTTACACTTTTGGGGTGTCCACTAGCTCACTTGGTAGGGCAGGCACCCCATGTGCAAAGGCTGTGTCCTTGTCGCAGTGGCCGAGGGCTCGACTCTTACCCACAGCCCTTTGCTGCACGTCGTTCCCCCTCTCTATCTCCTCCATTCATGCTATAGCTGTCCTATCAAATAAAGGAAAAAGCCCCAAAAAATGTCAAAAAAAAAATAAAAAAAAGATTTACACTTTCTTTAGTAATAAAGATAAAATCCCCAATATAGTACATGTAATATTAAGATACAAATTACATGAAAAGATCTAACAGTTGCATCTCAGTAACTCATTGATGGGGTTTTGATGTTTTTATCTCTTTAAAGGTCGATCTTCTGCGTCAGAAACTTTCTGCGGGGCATCCGGAGCTGGAGATAAAGTCAGTGGATGGATTTCAGGGCAGAGAAAAAGAGGCTGTGGTATTGTCGTTGGTTCGGTCCAACAGAAAGGGTAATTTATTTTGCTCCTAAGTCGTGAATGTTTCTGTCTTACCATGAACATTAGCAGCATTAACTTATGCATTTATTCATTGTTTTATCTTAGGGGAAGTTGGATTTCTGGCGGAGGACAGAAGGATTAATGTGGCCGTGACACGTGCAAGACGTCACATCGCTGTTGTGTGTGACACCCAAACTGTTCAGAATCATGCTTTCCTGAAGTCCCTGATCGACCATATGACCGAGTCTGGCGAGGTCAGAACGGCATTTGAGTACCTCCAAGACATCGTGCCCCAAAACTACACCCGCGACCACAAAGACACAAAGGCTAATACATCTGGCAGCAGCTCCACGTCTACCAAGCAGAAGGTTAAAGATCAACCGCTAAACAGGGCGAAGCAGCAGCAGAAGAAGTCAGCTAGTAGCAGCAGTAATGACAATACTGCTGTTACAGAGAAGAACACAAAGCCCTGCATAAACACACAAACAGAAGAGGAGAAAAAGAACAGATATGCCGAGATCAGAGCGCAGGTGGAAAACTTTCTAAAGGACTCAAATCAGAGTGAACTACAGTTCCCATCATCGTTTAACTCTCATGACCGCCTGCTGGTCCACCAGATCGCTGAGGAGCTGGGCCTCATGCATGAGAGTAAAGGTGAGGGGAAAGACCGGTGTATCACTGTCACAAGGCCCCTGGTGTCGACACCAGCTGAGGAGCCACCACAAGAAGAAGAAGGAGAAGAAGCAGCTCAGGAAAAAGAAACAGCCCCCAGTCCCCAAACAGAGCCTGTGTGTCAACCTCCATTAGACCTGAAAAGTTTACATCTGGAGCGAATGAAGAGGGAGCAGCAGAAGAGGGAAGAAATTGCTCAACAAAAGAAGCAGCAGAACAACATCCCACCAGTTCAGCCCCAGTTAGCAAAGAAGCCCAAGTCGGCTAAAGGTTTGTTGTCAATCATCTATTTTGAAGGGTCTGTCCCGACATGTTTGCAGCAACTCAACTCTTTAACATCTTTCTCCCAGGAAAGAGCCGAATGAAGACAGGCGCCTGTGGCATCGCCGCTGCCGCCACTCCAGATGATGACTTTGACACACTTATCAATGCTGTCGTGAAGGCTGACAGCGTGTGCAGTTTTGTCAAGTGTAAAGCGTCGGTGCTGACACTTGGACAGCTTTGCTTGTTCTGCAACAGGCAGTATTGTCTCAGTCATCATATACCAGAGGTAAGAAATGTCACCAGATAGTGTTTGTTTTGGTGTGTGTCTTTATTAGACTGTAGCTGTATTAATAATGCATGAATGGTGACAGGAAAGTATTCTACAAGTCTGTGCATTGAGATTTCACCACAAGTGACAGCTTAAATAGACAGTTAACCCTAAAATCAAAATATTTTTCCTCTTACCTGTAGTGCTATTAATCAGTCTAGATTGTTTTACTGTGAGTTGCCGAGTGTTGGGGATATCTGCTGTAGAGATGTCTGCCCTCCCTCCAATGTAATGGAACTAGATGGCACTCTGCATGTGTGGCTCAAAACAATTCATTTGAAAAACTCAACAGCAATGTCACTTTCCAGAAATCATGACCTGGTTACTCAAGATAATCCACAGACCTTTTTCTAAGCAGTTTCATGTGGGAACTATTTTCTTTCTACCAGACTAAACCCAGTAACCAGATCATTGGGCAGAAGGAATTGTGCATCTACTCATGGATGAGGGGCTCATGCTCATGACAGCACGAGATGTAATCATTAATGGCGTCCTCCTTGGCTGAGCTGTCAAGTTAGCTAGCTCTGTGCTGCTAGGTGAGCTAGCAGTAGATGCATGCTTGCTTCTGCGCAGTGATACATATGGTTGGCAAGTGTAGTTTGGTAGAAAGCATATAGTTCAGTTCAATTCAGTTCAATGCAGTAGAACTTTATTTATCCCCAAGGAAATTCTTGTGCCAAATTACAATAACACTAAGTACAGTAACCAAAATTTCATTCACAACCAGTACCAACTTGACAACCAGTGGGTTCCCTCAGGGTCACTCACTGGGCCCAATTTTAGAACAATATAGTATTAAATGTCTGGCAAAATACACAAATATACAAGATAGAGGTGTTTTCTAGGAGCAAAAGCAAAAAGCAGTGCCTGATAGAGTAACAATAGGAGTCCAATAAGTACAAGAGTTAATAAAAATGAACTAAAATGGTGGGACTGCTCCTGATAATCAATGTTATTTTGAATTTGATGTAACAACAAGAAGTGGTATTACACAAATAACTGAGAAAATGATATTGCAAGAGAAAAGGGGAAAAATATGTATTTTTGAATTTGGGGTGAACTGTCCCTTTAAAATGTAAGAGAATTGTGGTTTTCTGATCTAGCTGCCATGTTGTAAACCCTTTGTAGGTTCACGGCTGTGGAGATAAAGCCAAGTCTCATGCCCGGATGAGAATAAGCAAAGAAGGCATTCTTTACGCCGGGAGTGGGAAGAAAGACAAATCCGTGGACCCCAACAAGAAAGCCTATCTCCAAAGGAAACTGGACTCTAAACTGAAAGACATGGCCTCACAAAGAAAACCAAAAAAAGACAAAGACAGTAACAGTTAATGATACCAAATGCCCTTTATAAATTACTGTAACTGGAGACATTGTTCTGACTGAGATTAAACATTCAAATCTTTGTCCGTAGTCTGTTTTGATTAAATATATATATATGTTGCCTCTATGACCTTTTATCAGATACAGTGTCATGTAAACTAGCTGCTGAATTCATATTGAAACTATGCAACTTGTTGCCTGTTTTAATCAGTTGTATCAGCTACAACACACTTAACAAAGACTTCATCTCTACTCTACGTCCACTTTTATTTTCAGAGGACAGATTCTTAACGGGATAGAGTTTTTCCCCTCGTCCAACAATCCAGGGGAGAAGTAGGGGAAAATCCTCTCTGTAAACTTGTCTTTGAATGTATGTATTATTGTCGAATCAGCAGTGTTGAGGAAAACGACCTTTCCTTTGTCATAGTCCAGCTGTACAGTAATCTTTTCAGGTTTCTGCTTCAACGTGAGCTTGCTGCGAGGCGAGGTCTGAGCCCAGAACGAGTCTCCGTTGCACAGGCCGATCACCCAGAAACCCTCCGCCGGATTGAGGAAGACTGTACTCTTCCTTTTGATGGACTCCTGGGCCACTCCTATGTACCAGTCTTTGCCCTGGCCCACCTCCACGGTCCAGCTGTGCTTCCCAGATGTGAAGCCGGTTGCTCCCAGCACACACACTCGACTGGTGCAGCGTTCAGGGTTGTCAGGAAGGGGTTGCTTACTGCTGTATTGCACACAGGTCAACTCCTCAGAGAACTTTAAGTTGGCCTGTGCTGTGTTTGGGTCCAGAGTGATAGGAGCTGAAAGTAGAACCAAAATTTAGTGTAATGAAAATACTTTGTAGTAAACGCTACCTTTAAGACCACTGTCTGTTCACCCACCACACTCGACGATGTTGGCCATCTTATTCCAGATTCCGAACCTAAGTATTCCCACATGCTTTGCAGTGTTGATCAGGATATCTCTGATACACTCCGGCTCTCCAATGTTGCATTTTGCCCTGAAACATGTTGAAATAATTACTACATTGTCTTATGGAGACAGTCAGTGCTAAGTTTTTGCAGGTAGTGTGTTATGCATACCTTTTCTTTGTTTGCTTGTAGCCCTTAAGTCACAGAGAGAAGGGGAATAAATGCATCTCATTAACATGGCAGGAGTGTAGTTATATAAACACATGTGTGAGCAAGACTTTTGGATATCAGCATTAACAAAAAAGTAACACCTGCACAACTCCAAGCCACAAAACTATTTACATGGACTAAGTTTTGATCCTTCTTGGATTTTCTTCAGGTCAGTCAGAATAATACATCAAATATATAAAGTAAAAACATGAAAAGAAACATTAAAATAGTACATGACAAACAGTGTTTAAACATCCTTATAGTTTTTTAAATCTATTATTTTATTTTAGTTTTTTTATTTAATGACTTTTTAAATATTTTATGACATACTATACTGACATTGTTATGACTTTTTTATGACATACTATACTATGACATTTTTTTTTGTTTTTTTAATACCATACCATACTGTACTATGACATTTTTATGACTTTTTTATGACATACTATACTATGACATTTTTTCACATTTTCATGACATACTATGCTATGACATTTTTATGACATACTATACTAAGACATTTTTTCACATTTTTATGACATACTATGCTATGACATTTTTATGACATACTATACTAAGACATTTTTTCACATTTTTATGACATACTATGCTATGACATTTTTTCGCATTTACATGACATACTATACTACGACTATCCTATGACATACGATACTATGACATTTTTTCACATTTTTATGACATACTATACCATGACGTTTTGTCACATTTTCATGGCATACTATACTATGACTATCCTATGACATACTATACTATGACATTTTTTCACATTTTTATGACATACTATACTATGACATTTTTTCACATTTTCATGATATACTATACTATGACTATTTTATGACATAATATACCATAACGTTTTTTCACATTTTTATGACATACTATACTATGACGTTTTTTCACATTCTTATGACATCCTATACTATGACTATCCTATGACATACTATACTATGACGTTTTTTCACGTTTATGACATACTATACTGTGACTATTTTATGACATACTATACTATGAAGTTTTTTCACATTTTCATGACATACTTTACTATGACTATCTTTTGACATACTATACTATGACGTTTTTTCACATTTTTATTACATACTATACTATGACATTTTTTCACATTTTCATGACATACTATACTATGATTTTTTTTCACATTTTTATGACATACTATACTATGACGTTTTTTCACATTCTTATGACATCCTATACTATGACTATCCTATGACATACTATACTATGACGTTTTTTCACATTTATGACATACTATACTGTGACTATTTTATGATATACTATACTATGATGTTTTTTCACATTTTCATGACATACTTTACTATGACTATCTTATGACATACTATACTATGATGTTTTTTCATATTTTCATGACATACTATACTATGATGTTTTTCACATTTTCATGACATACTTTACTATGACTATCTTATGACATACTATACTATGACCTTTTTTTCATATTTTCATGACATACTATACTATGACTATCCTATAACATACTATACTATGACGTTTTTTCACATTTTTATGACATACTATACTATGACATTTTTTCGCATTTTCATGACACACTATACTATGACTATCCTATGACATACTACACTATAACGTTTTTTCACATTTTTATGACATACTATACTATGATGTTTTTTCACATTTTCATGACATACTATACTATGACTATCTTTTGACATACTATACTATGACATTTTTTTTGCATTTTCATGTCATACTATACTATGACTATCTTATGACATACTATCCTATGACGTTTTTTCACATTTTTATGACATACTATACTATGACGTTTTTTCACATTTTTATGACATACTATACCATGACATTTTTTTCGCATTTTCATGACATACTATACTATGACTATCTTATGACATACTATACTATGACATTTTTTTTGCATTTTCATGTCATACTATACTATGACTATCTTATGACATACTATCCTATGACGTTTTTTCACATTTTTATGACATACTATACTATGATGTTTTTTCATATTTTTATGACATACTACACTATGCCATTTTTTCACATTTTTATGACATACTATACTATGATGTTTTTTCACATATTTATGATATACTATACCATGACATTCTTATGATATACTATCCTCTGAGGTTTGAACCAAGAATCTGAAATGAAACTGAACTTACTTTTGTGTAATTTGTGTGTATGTTATTAAAGAATATGATGTAGGCTCAGGTATTTTAATGTTTTTTGTCAAGTACAAGTTGCAACTGTAAGTCTAACCTTGTTGGATTTTTTTTATATACAGTACAGGCCAAAAGTTTGGACACACCTTCTCATTCAATGCGTTTTCTTTATTTTCATGACTATTTACATTGTAGATTCTCACTGAAGGCATCAAAACTATGAATGAACACATGTGGAGTTATGTACTTAACAAAAAAAGGTGAAATCACTGAAAACATGTTTTATATTCTAGTTTCTTCAAAATAGCCACCCTTTGCTCTGATTACTGCTTTGCACACTCTTGGCATTCTCTCCATGAGCTTCAAGAGGTAGTCACCTGAAATGGTTTTCCAACAGTCTTGAAGGAGTTCCCAGAGGTGTTTAGCACTTGTTGGCCCCTTTGCCTTCACTCTGCGGTCCAGCTCACCCCAAACCATCTCGATTGGGTTCAGGTCCGGTGACTGTGGAGGCCAGGTCATCTGCCGCAGCACTCCATCACTCTCCTTCTTGGTCAAATAGCCCTTACACAGCCTGGAGGTGTGTTTGGGGTCATTGTCCTGTTGAAAAATAAATGATCGTCCAACTAAACGCAAACCGGATGGGATGGCATGTCGCTGCAGGATGCTGTGGTAGCCATGCTGGTTCAGTGTGCCTTCAAATTTGAATAAATCCCCAACAGTGTCACCAGCAAAACACCCCCACACCATCACACCTCCTCCTCCATGCTTCACAGTGGGAACCAGGCATGTGGAATCCATCCGTTCACCTTTTCTGCGTCTCACAAAGACACAGCGGTTGGAACCAAAGATCTCAAATTTGGACTCATCAGACCAAACCATTGATTTCCACTGGTCTAATGTCCATTCCTTGTGTTTCTTGGCCCAAACAAATCTCTTCTGCTTGTTGCCTCTCCTTAGCAGTGGTTTCCTAGCAGCTATTTGACCATGAAGGCCTGATTCGCGCAGTCTCCTCTTAACAGTTGTTCTAGAGATGGGTCTGCTGCTAGAACTCTGTGTGGCATTCATCTGGTCTCTGATCTGAGCTGCTGTTAACTTGCGATTTCTGAGGCTGGTGACTCGGATGAACTTATCCTCAGAAGCAGAGGTGACTCTTGGTCTTCCTTTCCTGGGTCGGTCCTCATGTGTGCCAGTTTCGTTGTAGCGCTTGATGGTTTTTGCGACTCCACTTGGGGACACATTTAAAGTTTTTGCAATTTTCCGGACTGACTGACCTTCATTTCTTAAAGTAATGATGGCCACTCGTTTTTCTTTAGTTAGCTGATTGGTTCTTGCCATAATATGAATTTTAACAGTTGTCCAATAGGGCTGTCGGCTGTGTATTAACCTGACTTCTGCACAACACAACTGATGGTCCCAACCCCACTGATAAAGCAAGAAATTCCACTAATTAACCCTGATAAGGCACACCTGTGAAGTGGAAACCATTTCAGGTGACTACCTCTTGAAGCTCATGGAGAGAATGCCAAGAGTGTGCAAAGCAGTAATCAGAGCAAAGGGTGGCTATTTTGAAGAAACTAGAATATAAAACATGTTTTCAGTTATTTCACCTTTTTTTGTTAAGTACATAACTCCATATGTGTTCATTCATAGTTTTGATGCCTTCAGTGAGAATCTACAATGTAAATAGTCATGAAAATAAAGAAAACGCATTGAATGAGAAGGTGTGTCCAAACTTTTGGCCTGTACTGTACTTGAAATTTTTTTGATATGATTCATATAAATTTGATGCATTATTTTCTCCAAATTAGACTTTGCTAAGAGTACATCAATCTTGAAGGAGTGTACAGTTTTCATTGCGTACAGCCTGGGCGTGTTGGATAGTCAACCATATCTGTCAGAGCCCATCAGCCTGTTGAGGCATATTTTAGGGTGTGGTGACCAGTTTTAAACATTTTTACTTGAAGAGGAAGATCCGGCCGGGATTGAAATGTTGTCCATTTGGACACATTTGTGGTTTGGGGTTAGCAGGCAGATAATACTCTTATCATCTTATGGCTTACATTAAATTATTGTGTAAATGATGGCTGTCATTGTACCTGTAGAAAGGGTAAGTCCCTCACTTTGAGAGCTGTCTCAATTTCACTGATGGTGAAAGAGAGGGTTTTGATCTGGTCCTTGATGTTTTCCAGCTTCTGACGCATCACCTGGGTCTTAATTTCCTCTTCCTGTTTGAGCACCTTCAGTCTTGTGTTTTCCTCCTCCTTGAGGAACAGGTGTAGCTTCTCAAACTCCTCCTTTATCGCTACCTCACTTTGATAAGCTTGGCTCTGAAATGTTTTGGGAGTTGGTTATTTTTGGCAGTAAACCAAGGAAATGTTTGTGTGCTAAACTGAGAGGGATTTTACTGTCTTGGGCCAGACTGTATGATTGAGTAATGATAAGTTTTACCTGTATATAGTTTTTGGTTTCCTCCCAGTGCTCCTTTGTATTATTCAGTATTTTGAGCTTTTTCTTCAGGGACTCCAGCGTGGCTGAAATATCTGCCTGAAATGTTAAATAGATAAATAAATAAATCAGTTTAAATGAGAATAATTAAAGGGACAGTTCACCCTTAAATCAGTTCTTACCTGTAGTGCTATTTAGTCTAGATTTGCATTTTCATTTTTTGGTAAGTTGCAGAGTGTTGCAGATATTGACCGTAGAGACGTCTTCCCTCTCTTGACTATTACGGAACTAGATGGCACTCAGCTTGTGGTGCTCGAAGCCCCAAGAAAACACATTGGAAAAACTCAACAGCAATGTCTCTTTCCAGAAATCATGACCCGGTTACTTAAAATAATCCACAGACCATGTTGTGGGCAGTTTCATGTAGGAACTATTTTCTTTCTACCAAACAACACCCACCAGTTGTATCACCACGCACAAGGAAACATGCATCTACTCATGGACATGACATCACGAGATGTAAACATTAATGGCGTCCTCGTTGGCTGAGCTGTCACGTTAGCTAGCTCAGTGGTGCAAGGTGAGGTAGCAGTAGATGTACGATTCCTGTATTTTTGGTATGAACTGTTCCTTTAACAGTAAAAATGTGGAGCTCACATTCATAGACAAAATATTCATTTGCAACTCTCCTGATAATCAAATTGCAGCTTTTAAGTGTTTTATATTATTGCAAATTCAATTTCTTTGAGTTTTGATCTGTCTGGTCTAGGAAAGTGTGATGAACACTTTTTGTAGACTGAATGATAAATCAGTTCGTACTCATACTCGTACTCGTACTCGTTGTCCTCCGCTTATCTGGGTCCAGGTCGCGCGGGCAGCAGCCTCAGCAAAGAAGCCCAGACAGTCTTCTCCCCAGCCACCTCTGTCAGCTCTTCCGAGGGAACCCCGAGGCGTTCCCAGGCCATCCGGGTCAGTCAATCAGTTCATTGAAAGTAATTGTTAGCTGTAGCTCAATGACATCCGCTTTAACGCCAAAAAAACTTACAACCACAGTAGCAAGACATCCAGACAACTCATTGTGTTTCTTTGTTAAATATGCAGTAAATCCCCCTGTCATTTTCCCAGTTTCTATTTTTACTCTACCTTCTTCTGTTGGGCCGCCTCCTCCACCGGGCAGCACTCATGAACTCTATGCTGTTTCGACGTTTGGCAGACAAGGCAGATGGGCTCTTCGTCATTGTGGCAAAAAAGCCTCAGCCTCTCTCTGTGAAGATGACAAACTTCTTGTTCCCTGCTGGTCTTGTGCACTTGATATTCATCCACAGCTATCTTTAGTGCCAAATTGATAGGAGGCCTCGCAGGGACAGACACTACATGACACACAGGACATACTCGAGATCCTTTCCATTCCCAGAATTTGTGTAAACAAACTCTGCAGATATTGTGGCCACAGTTGAGGAGAACTGGAAGGCAGTAGATGTCAGAGCATTGAGGACAATGCAAGTCCTCTTCAGAGAACACAATCGCTGCCATCAGGCTGAGGTGTTCCTGTAAAGTGAGGTTTCAGGAAAACTTCCTTCCTGTCATTTAGGTGTTGTGACAAGAGGCGGTTCAGCCTGGAACACTTGGCTAAAACTTCTGTCAATGCTGACAAACTAGTACGACTGGTTAAAATACACGTCACGTATTCCCCATACTACACGTTTAAACCTGTCAAGTCATGGTGGCAGACTGACATTCACTTTCAATTTGAAAACTTAGGCCATTTACATAGAGACAATGTAAAAAAACAAACCCAAACATTTACTTTCGATGCACTTTATTCTCCACAATGAAATGTTTCTATATTCGACACATTAACATGGTTTGACTCAATGCATAAATATATTAACAATGCATTCTAGTCAGACTCTAAATCATGGTTATATCAACATGATGCCTAGAAAAACATAACAATTCTACATGTACTTAAATGTGGTGTTATTACTGCATTAATCCTCTAAGGAGGGCAAAGCTTAGAGGCAAAAACAGAGGTAGTTTAAACTGTTAAATGATGAGTGGCTGTACTGTCAGAGAAGTCTTCTTTTACACCCCAGAACCAAGAATAACAAGTGTAGATGACATCTATGCTTTACAACATGTTTACAGTTTCT
Source organism: Epinephelus lanceolatus (assembly GCF_041903045.1). Taxonomy (NCBI): domain Eukaryota; kingdom Metazoa; phylum Chordata; class Actinopteri; order Perciformes; family Serranidae; genus Epinephelus; species Epinephelus lanceolatus. The sequence continues at coordinate 20,352,443 of NC_135738.1, forward strand.
GTACTATGGGTAAACAGACAGTGAATCAACAGTATTTTGGATGCTGAGACCTAAAACAGGAAGCAGGTGATGTTCAGATGTAGTGATGTGTGGGAAAGGTAAGTGCTTGTGCAGTAAAAGTTATTGTGCTAGTCTTTCTCTCTTCATGCTGCCAACTAGTGTTGCCAAAATATACATTTATCTATATATATATATATATATCAATTCTGAATATCTGAAACAGCTTTAATACTTATTTTCCGCACTACTCATACATGGGTACCAACTGTGCTTTCTTGCTGCTGTTCTAAGAAAATTAATCATTGTCATGTTATAGCCTTGTTATATTTATCTTTTAATAAGCATTTTAAATTTCATGCCCTCAATGTCCATTTTTATTTCATATCAAAAACTCGTATTGAATATGGATATTTTCAAGGTATTGCATCAATGTTAGGAATTCAAGCACCGTGACAACACTGCTGTTTCCTGCTCACATGTATGAAGAGAGAAGACAAAATACTTAATATTTTAAAATTACAGTATTGTGTGTAGTCCTTAAATTTGATAAAAAATAAGTTCATGGCCTCTTTGCTTGAATTCTGAATGTTGAAAAAAAAGGGTTGACAGTATTTTTTTTTTAAATCATTTTGTCCTCACAGCAACAATTTATCTTGTTTTGACCATACAATTGAATTCCTGTGTCTCAAATCAATGTCTTAAAAGAATATTTTTGTAAACTACAGTCTCGCTAAAAAGAAATTTAGTAGGAGTTTTGGAGGAAAACCTACTGTAAATGAAAAACCTCGTTACAGCCACGATGACTTTAATTGACGTGGCTTTTTTTTTCATTAAAATGAACAAATATATAAGGAATATGAATCATAAAAGCCACTTAATATTAAGAAATACTATGATAAACAATTCCGAAATAAGTAAATACAGTTACAGATACATAATGTGATGTAATCCTTCGTTGCTGGGCATTGTAAATAAAACATGCAACATGTAATAGCTCCCTCGAAACCGCCTTAAAATTACAATACCTCTGCCTCCAGTTAATCAATATTTACATATGACTTCAAAACACTACATTAAAACATACTGCATTGATCTCCTGTAAATAATTATCTGACAAGTGTGTGATTGGTCAAATAAGATCCTTTCATAATAGGTTTCCTTCTCAGCAATATTTGTCCTTAAATCGCCACAGAATTATATTGATGTCAGACTTAAGAGTTAAACATCGATACATAAGGAATTTCTCTGAACACAGTTTGTGTTGATCCAGCTCTTTAGTCTCTGTGATAAGGAACAAAAAAAAAGAAACAGCTGCGTGAATCTGTTCTGTAAAGACATACTAGTTTTGAATGGTTAAGAGATTTTAGCTCGTCTTTAGGTTTTACAAAACACCTCAAATACAGTAACTCAAACGTTCAAAACAAATTAACATGAGAATAGTATGTACATGAATACAATAATAAATATACCATGTATGAAATCAGTTAAACTCTGATATGGCTCTGTGTTCTGATACAAAAAAAATCAGAGAACTGTTAAAGAAAAATTGGATGTTGTGTAAAAGGTAATATCAGAATTTGAACAACAAACCCTGTGACTAAGATCACCGACGATCATCTTGACTTCACGAAACAATTCTAATGCATAAAATAGCAAATAGAAGTTAGAAACGCTCTTTGGACGGTCGTTCTTCCTCAAGACTTAAAAGGCCAGTTGTCAGAGACAACGTAGGTTCTTTCTTCTTCAGTTTATGATAAAATGTAACACTGTCACTTAAACCTCCTCCGTCAGCTGTGACTCAGACGGGTGCCTTGATTGTGTCCTCAGAGCCGCACTCTGCGACACCCAGGGTTCAGTTCAGCGTCCTCTTCACAGAGCAGTGAATCATTTACTCCTCAAACATCTTCAGCACATCTCGAGGCCGCCTGCTTCTCTCAGATCAGTCAGGAGCCAGTGAGGCTTTGCGCTGTGTCTGCAGATCCAACGCACAAACGCAGTCTCACAATCACACAAATCCAGGCTTCATGGAGGACTTGAAACATTTAGGACAGCCTTTTGTCCCGTTTGTCTGCAGACACCTGAGAGGATGAAACAGCAGAGTGTCAACAGTTTTATCTGTCATTAAAATAAAGAAAAACACATATTAACTTCTGTCTTTTGTGTAATCAAAACACTCACTTGAGATGGAAAATGTGGGAACAGGGTAAGGCCTGCAGTTTTTGGTCCCTGTCCCCGATGGACTCTCCACACATGCCGCAGTAGAGCTCCAGCTCCTCGACACACTGCAGGAACTTCACCACCTGCTCTCTGAGCTCCTCCTGCTGCCCTCGGCTCCGATAAATCCCCTCACTCAGGCAGTGCACCTTCAGCGTACACAGCTTAACACACAAATCAGGCAAAAGACAATGAGACAAGTGTAACAATTACCATAAAACTTCAGTTAGTAGCCCAGGCTATTATTTGCTTAAATCCCTGAACTCAAGAGGCCTATATTTTGGACAGGCCTTTTATTCCTTTTACACAAAACTGTTGCTCAGCAAAGATCAGGAAATATGATGAAACTCTCTATCTGAACTAGTGTGAATATTACTTGTATGAAAATTAGGGTTTAAATAACATATCAATTATGTGTTATGTTACGACACTTGTTTCACGGCACCCAGCATACTGGCACAGCACTTCACTCTGGTAAAACAATACTCATTACTTGGATTAATTTTTATCAAACACACTTCTGCTACTTTTGATTGGTGGACAGCTTCAGACGAAGGAAGTCACCACTTATTTTTTTATCATGCAGGTAAATCTGAATGACTTATTGACAAAAGTTTAAACATTTATATTTTTATGTGCGATCTAAGCGGCTAACTAATGTTAGCTCAAGTGGGTAGTCAACAATCAGGTTTTACACACCCAAAGAACTTCTATAAAAATGAACTGCTTGGCAACCAGACCAGGCCTCTAAATGACACAAAATGTGTAGCTAGTCTACTAGCTACACATTTTAGAAAAATAAAGGCCTGTCTCAAGGCCAGTCCCTTCTAAGGGACGGGACGTTTAATTGAAGTTCTACAGTATTTAATTTTTGAAGTAGTTCCTGATTAATTCTGTCAACTAACTCAACAATTGAATGACTAATAGTTGCAATTACATCTGGGCGATACTGACAACATCTTTTGTAGAGTTAACTACTGGTGCTTTCACAAAATATTTACACACTGGGATCTGTGATAAATGATCATCAGTACTGTGGATATAATGACTGAGTGAGTGAAGGAAAATATTAGAACAGCTACAACAGTCTGGTAAGTTTGGAAAATTACATCACTTCACTGTAATGCAGCCTTTAAAACAAAAACATGACTTGTGACACTACGATCTAAGACGATATATAAAGTTTATTTATACGATATATTACAGTTTCATATCAAGATATTTGTATGATATCGATACATTGCCCTACTGTAGTTGCAGCTCTACTTGTACTTGTGTCCTGTGTATCATCAGTTACCTTGTTTCCCATCCCGTCCGCCAATTCCTGAGCTCGCTGCAAAGAATCAAGCGCCTGGAAAATAAGCAGTGAGGCAGGGCGTGTCATAGTTAACACAAAAGTATTTTCATGAGCAACAATAAAGTCAAAAAGACTGTGATGTCTGAAGTGACATTTATATAATGATAGGTACCTTGTCATATTCTTTCTGCAGAAGCCAACACTTTGCAACTCCCAGGTAGACGTGTGACTGTCCAAGACGGTTTCCAATCTCAGTCATGATAGCCAGTGCAGACTCGTAGCGAGGGAATGCTTTCTGCGTGCATGAAGAGAAATAACAAAATGAAGCTCCACATATAGATGCCACAGCAACAAGAAAAAAGTGACTAAGTATTTGAAAGGTTCTGTGTGAAAGACAAAATGGAGGAGCATGCACAAACAGTGGCACCTTACATCAACGTCACGCCTGCAGCGATGTATGTCTGCAAAGTTTAGTAAGCACAGAGCCTGCAGAGGACGGTCACCATGCTGCAAAGCGATCTTCATAGACTCCTGTTGAAGTGTAAGACGGAGGTTTTAGAGGAGAAAGGAATTCATCTGAGCGCCTCAACTGTGATGAAACCACCAAGTGCTGAAATGTACTGATGGGAAATCAGTGTGGATAAATTGGAAACTGGACTTTCATGCTAGTCAGGTTCATCATCACCAGATACATTTCAAACTGTATTTTATTAGACTACTTTTACAACTGACATTCAGTTATCTCATTTATCAGCTTCAGTATATTTTCAAATAAATCAGACCGAGACGTGATGAAGAACGTGAGACGTTGTTGTTTCACCTTTAGGACTCCTCTTGTACTCTGGTATTCTAAACACGACAACATGTGTAACTTGTTTGTCTAAATGTGTTTGGCGAATGTAATAAATCTGAAATGCATCCTGCTGTCTTGTTACTTTACTTTTGCACTCCAAGGCAATGACATCAAGTTATTTTTCACCCTCTGTACATAATTAGAACAGGGTGAAGACTAAAGCCACCCTCTTCATTAACACTTTAAACCAGCGCCTCTGTGAGCATATTTTTGTCGAGGTCTAAGGCCCCATACAACAGAACAACTGGGGCCTGCACCTGTCGGCTGCACAACATCTACTGTATGTGCAGCTCCGACGTCGGGGGGGACGGCGACTTGGTGAGGAAACAAAAACTGTGACATTCTCCACAAGTTATGCAGGTTTGTCTTTGTGGGGCTGAGTGACGTCTCAGGGGATTGTAATCGTGTTGGACGGTTATAAAACAATACCTCACAGCACTCCATGGCGTCTGGCAGGCGCTCCAGTTTCCTGTAGGCGACAGACATGTGGTACTGACTCATGGCTCGATACTTGAGGCTCCAACCCTTGCCATAGTCATTGACGAGCTCAGCTGCTTTGCAGGGGAAGAACAAGGCTTTCTCATAGTCCTGTTGGCAGAGGTTATTGATGAGTAAGACCTCCGATGTCCAATTATTGCCCACATATGGCAGCATCTTAGTCAAACGTCCCATTTAGATACTACTGACACGGACATTCTGGTTCGTAATCCCCTTTTTACGACGATTCAACGTTTGACAGCGCCCAAAAGACCATTTCAAAAAATTAGCAGTTTTGATAAATGTGACTCGGGTATTATTAGCAGACGTATTATGTTTTCTTCCATGAAATAATGTGACATACGAGTGCATTCTTCAAATGCCACTTCATCACAATCCCATTGAAACCTATCCTCCCCAGGAAGCCGAGGGATTACTCTTACAAATCTCTGATGTCAAGGGTACTACATACGCCCCCGCCAGCCAGCCTGCTCACTCTGCCATGGTTTCACAATGCCCAGTACCTCGTGAGCTAATCATTGATGATGTTAGTTTGGATGCTCTGCAGTGTTATCATACTCCACAAACACATAGGCAACATCAGTATTGATTGCATCATCAAGTCACACATGCAATCTAATCAACGGTTTACCCAAATGATCTGCGACTATCAGAAAGGGAAAGGTTCCTTTTCAGACCCCTTGTCTATAATTTGTCATATAATAAAGACATTTACTCAAAGGGTGATGCTGAGCAAAGACTACAAAGACAGAACAATCAAATCTCATTAACTTATAAAAACTACCTTAAGATGGATGTAGATGTTTCCCAGACTGCAGCAGACCCTGCACTCCAGCATCTTGTCGTCGTTGTTGTGTGCGTAGCGCAGGGCCTTCTCGTAGCTCTCCAAAGCTTTCTGGAAGACGCTGAGGCCCAGGAAGGCGTTGCCCATGCTAAGACATACCTGGCCGTTGAGCTGCAGGCTGACCGTGGTGCCCTGCATGTTTAAGCAGGTCTTACAGTAGGACACCGTTTTCTGGAAGTCGCACAGCTTCTCGTTGCTGCGCGCCAAGTTCAGGTAGCCCTCCGTCAGGTAGTCTGGGTCCTCCATTTCTCTGGCTGTGTCAATTTGATCGAGAGCGTACTGCGAAGAGAGAGTGAGAGTGAGGAGATGGAAAACTTATTGTAAATACATTCATATGAACAAGGAGAAATGATACGATATATTTATTCACAAACATGAGGCCTCTACTTTATCACGTCCTCATGAAAGCGGGGTGAAAGAGAGTAGGCGCTGCTTGAGTAAAGATGGTTATGTCAACAAGACACCCCACACTGATACTCGGGTTGCAGGGCACTTATTTACTCTGCATCGTGTGGAAGCCACAAATTAACCCATGCTTCTCAAGATCACTGTAAATGGAACCGAGAGGGCGACCTTTGACCTCTTCTTGTTCAATAGTCACTTGGACAGTGTAGAAATGTTAAAATGCAACTACAGCACAAACTCTGCCACTCCTGAGCGGACGTGATGACATAAAAAATTGATGGGATATTCAGTTACACACACACAGACATGCACATACAAAGTGCAGATTGCATAACTCAAGATATGATCACACTGTAGTAAAAATGAGAGAAATGTCTTGGATTATCTAAACCAAATGACACCACCGATATTTAGAGTAGAACACAGAGGTTGAGTTACTCTGTGCAGTTCTCCTGGAGGCTTACCTTGAGCATATCTTTGTATTTTCCCATCTCTGAGTGAGCCGTGATCAGGCACCCCAACACCCGAAACTTCCCCCCAGGATCTGAGGTCTTCTCCAGCACTTTTATCCAGACATGCAGGGCTTTGTCTGTCTGATTGGACTGATACAACCTCAGGCCCTTCTCTATCTGCTGCTTGGTTTGGTCCTGGCCCATCTCTGGTGCAAGGCGCCTCATAAAAATATTCATTCGTTTAGGCCATGCAATTTCAGTGAGGCAGCAAGAAAGTAGATCCTTGCCATGCACAGAACAACTCCAAAGAAGATCCCTTGAAGATGATCCTCCGTGAGGGTCGCTGCCAGAAGGCCTACCAGATCCCGCTCTCTCAGCTCCGGCTGTGCTGAGATGGAGAGGAAACTGGATCCACCAAAGTAAAACGGCAACACACCAAGACCATTATCACCAGTCGCTTTGTGGAGAGCCGGAGAGCCGGAAAAATACCTTCCCCATTTAACCCTGCAGTGATCCCCTCTCACCATCAAGTGTTCAGAAATTCTTCCACCGATTTCCGCTTGAAAAATGCCAAAGAAACACGTTTCCCGGCGGAGTGCTCGCAGTGATATCCCAGAATATCTACTCCCTCCACACCCCAGCGAAAGGAATTCTCAGCACCCCTGTGTCCAACCCCCTCCACCTTCCTCCTACTGCTGGCGCTACAGCAGATGGCCTTGTCACTCTAGACCATGTGTCCCTTCAGGAATTCTGTCCTGCCCTCAGCAAGCAGTCCCAAGGTCACTACAGCTCCTAGCAATCTACCTTCGCACTAAACCTCACTCGCTGACACTGGACTACACATTTTTACATCTCAACCCTGCGGAGCGTTAAACACACACTGACCTCACCAGAGTGTCACATGTGGGACTGTGAGCTGTGATACGGGGGCTATAAACAGGGCCATTGCCCAACATTAAGGGACTGCATGTCAGATGGTGCTCGTAGTGGCCGTCAGTTCCTATTGGGAGTTCTTATGGAGACGCATATTTCCCCCCAGAAACCCCCACCCCTCATCTTGGCGTCAGCAACTGATGCTTAGAATAGTTCACAAAGTCTGACATGTTACTGGGCTTGGGTTTCAGCTGCGCAGCCTCCTGCAACACATCAATGGGATCAAAGTTTTGGCCTCTCTGTAGTAGCTTTCTCTCCTTCGACTCCCCGTTTCCTCCCCCAAGGACAAAACAGGCACCTTTACCACCTTGCCATTCACAAGATGCATTACCAGTCCAAAGATAAATACTGTTAGGAGTTATGTCTTTGTTGTGGCAAAGCTTTCAACAGCGACGTGAAAACAAAACGTGCCATTTATAAATGCATCCCTGCACAACTGCAAGAATGAAAGATCCTAAACCTCTGGGAATAAGCATAGTATTAACAGTGAGAGATACTTAATGCATAAAGACTAAAGGGACGTAAATAAGAGATCAGACCGCGACAGATTTTAGCTACAGCGATATATATTTAACATTTCTCTTAACAGTTTAACATGTACATCAAAAAATACAATCTCAAGACAAGAAAGTGTGAAAAATTGAAAAGTTAGAAAACATCCTCCATTATCATGTTTATGCACTTCAAATTTGACATCTGAGGATATTCACCTACAACATCATGACACACGTGTTCACGTACAATATACCAAAGGATGTTTCATGTTCAGCAAAGTTCTTACACTGAAGTTGTTCATGCGTCTCAATAAAACAAGCGGTGCACAGGAAACAATGTCGTTTAGTTCATCACTGGTCACAGCATCACTACAATTTGTTTGACTTGTCAGCTAAAGGGATCCACAATGAGACACACTGGAATAATACAAGCAAGTGACGCACACTGCTGAACTGTTTGTACTGGTCTGAATGGAATGAGTGACACAGAAACCAGCTGAGTAAATACATTTAGAGCACAGCAGGTCTCCTCACAGGATGTCTGAATGGTGAAGTCATCGTAAGTTATCCAACAGTCTTCCCTGATTGTTTGTGGCGGCTGTGTGAACATCCAAAGGACAGTTTAGGCCAAAACAAACTGCCAGTTTGTGAGGAGGATTTTTATACCTCTGATAACGGAGACGACAGACGTGGCCGGGTTAAACTTTAACGTGTTTGCGTCCCCTTTCTTACATTTGTCCCTGAAGACGTATATGCAGCCGTTACAGCTGGCCACCTTCCACAGTGAAGGGACGCAGCTCCACACCTCAGGGAAGCGCAGGCGGGTGAAGCTCTCCAGCAGAGGGTTGTAGCACACCAGGGAGTCTCCCTCTGCTACGATGAAGATCACGTCCATGTGGACCGCAGCGTGCATGCAGCCTGCAAAAGGCAGCATGTAGGGTTTGATCTGGCACTTCTGGGAGGCGGTGTCAAAGCACTGAATCAGTCGTGATGGCTTAGTAAAAAAGTCCATGTCGTTCTCCTCCCCTCCGAGCAGGTAGATGGTACCGCCCAGGTTAACACCAGCAGCCCCGGACACTGCACTGTCCAGCTGGCTGGTTTCTGTCCACATGTTGTCCTTCACTGTGTAGTAGATGACGGCGTTAGAGAGCGTGTCCTGTAACGTCTTACCTCCTAGTGAGTAGATAGCGTCCTCTGTAGAGACAGAGACCATGGTGTGGTGGAGGCGGTCTCTGGGCAGTGGGGCGCAGCGTTCCCAGTCCATGGTGTGCATGTTGCACTTCCACATCCGGCGAGGGATGGACCCGCCCACCACATACAGGTCACCTCCGTGTTTACAGGCTGCGGTGATCTGATGGCATAAACTGTTCTGGCCGCTCACGCTGATTGCGTCATCCTCGTCACAGTGAAGTGACACGGCCAGGGAGTGAGTCCGTGTCTCCTCTTTACCAATCAGGTAAATGTGGACGTTCTCACCAATTTCCTGAACAAGATGAAGAAATATCAGACATCAGAGATACAAACAGTTACAACAACGGTAAAATGAGGGCGCCCTTTTTAAAAATATTTTTCAGCTCGAGATGAGAGAATGTCACCTTCAGATTTTCTTGGAGGATAGAAGAGAACTCCTCTCTCTCCACCTTGTTGTGGTTTATCCACGACTCAATGGCCACTGTTGGATTCTGGGAGCTCGGAACACCATCTGAACACAAACAAACCCTTAGAATATTACATAAACAACAAAGTAATATAAATAATAATACAGCACATGGCTTAAAGTAAACTGAAAAACTCTATTTCAGACATCATCACAGACAGATAGGACACCATGTGTCCATGTAGCACATGCTACCAGGAAGTCATGGCACATACTGATTGAGAGACAGATAATACCTTTGATAATGTCCAAGAGCAGACAGAGAGGCAGATTAAGAAATTCTTCCGCCTGATGCAGCTGGGCCAGGTGGATTTTAGCACAATGCTTGGCTGCAGTATACAACTCTTGGTCACTGTGTCTGTCTGCAAGCCACATCACCTGGACAGAAACAGATAATTATTAAACTGATACTACACATTTATGACTAAGTCACAAAAACAGCGAATCACCTGCAGGCAGTTCTTGATCTCTACCGTCCGCGAGAGGAAGCGGGAGCATTCCTCAAACAGTGCAGTCAGCTGGTACATATCTGCCATCTCATAGGTGTCCTGAAGCTCCTCAACCCTCAGTTTAATCGTGCCGTGATAGATGTAGTCAATCAGCAGCTGAAAGACAGTGGCGCTGACATCCTTCAGCTCTATAGAGCGGTTGTGGGACTCTTTGAGGTTGGAGGTGAACATGGAGCGGAAGAAACTGCTCTGTGCTGAGAGCACAAGCCGGTGCAGGTGAAACTCTTTGCTGTCCACGGTGATGGTGACATCAGCAAACAGGCCGTCCTCCAGACACAGGTCCATAATGCTTTTCACTACACGGCTGGAGTGGGAGCGGTCGGTGAAGGTGTATCCCAGGAAGTAGTTCTCCTCTCCAACAGAGCCCCCGACACTGAGGCCCCCATCCTCACTGGAATCCATCTTTGCTGCTCACCTGACAGAGTCAACAAAAAACATAGCATCATTTTACACCAATTTATATAATATGTCTGGCTAAAACTAATGCACTCTACTACAAAATCCTGCCTTCATTAAGTTATAATGTTCAGTAGAGAAGGGTTGATTGTAGCCTTACAATGGAGGCCAATACGGATGTTGATACTGTAGGGTTTACTACTATGATATACACCGATCCACCAAAACATTAAAGCCACTGGCGGGTGAAGAGAATAGCATTGCTGCAAAGTTGTGTTAGGGAAACTTAGGTCCTGGCATTCATGTAGATGCCGTCTGACACACTCCACCCACCCAAACACAGCTACAGTCCAAGCAATGCCCTCAGCACTCCCCAATGGCATTGCCGTCTGACACACTCCACCCACCCAAACACAGCTACAGTCCAAGCAATGCCCTCAGCACTCCCCAATGGCAGTGGCCCTCCCAGCCGACACGGTGCCATGCCACAACGCAAACACTGCTCAGGAATGGCCCAAGGAATGTCACAAAGAGCTCAAGGCATCAACCTGGCCTCCAAATTCCCCAGACCCCAATCTAAATGAGCATTTGTGGGATGTTGCAGTACCCCAGAGGTACCCCCGATCCAAAGTAGGGCCTCCTTGGATCAGACTTGGCTCTGATCTGTCAAGGGATGACACGGGGGGGTGTCCTGTGGTGTTTGGCATCGGGACGTTAGTGGCAGATGCTTTGAATCCTGTGCGATATGAGATGGGGTACCTGCACGTCACTCTGATGCCTGATCATATTGGGATCTGGGGAATTTAGAGGCCAGGTCGACACCTTGAGCTCTTTGTCATATTCCTCGGGCCATTCCTGGGCAGTTTTGCAGTGTAGCATGGCACATTTTATGCTGGGAGGACCACTGCCCTCAGGGAATGTCGTTGCCATGAGGGGGGGTACTTGGTCTACAATGGCATTTGGGTGGTTGGACCAAGTCAGGTGGCATCCACATGAGTGTTAGGATCCTGCAGAGCACTGCATTGTAACAGAATCATCAATGTTATTCACTTCACCTGAATGGGACATTTTGAAAGTGTGTCAGTGGTCTTTAGTAATGGCAACAGTCAAACACATTTAAGCATTTCTGTACTGCAATTTTTTGATACTCATCAGCTCAATATCCCTTTAACTTCGACATTGATTGAACTTTATGGTTGTTCTGGAGACTGTATTTTGTGGTGCTGTTAAATTGTACTGCGTTATACTGAATGGTGTTTCTAAACATAAGCCCACCTCATTTAGTTCAACTACGAGACACTAAATAAAGCCTCCAACAGCACCATACAGTTAAACACACCTCACCTATAACCCTCATAGAGGTTATAGGACTGTTACATTAACGTTAGACTGTATTAGTTTTAGCTAATCTTGTGAAATGAGTATATATTGTTATAATATCCAAAACACAGAGGCTGCTTCTTAACGGCTTGGTTATATTGCTATTAAAATGCACTTCTGAAACACGTTTTTAGGTGTTAATGTCACCGGTTCATACACAGATGAGGGTGCAGTGCCTGAGAAGCTAACGCTAGCTCTGTTGTTATGATTAGCTAGCGTTAGCAACCACAGCAGCTAGCTGGCTGGCTAACTTTCCCTCGACTGACAGTTCAACAGTGATATCCTGGAGGCAGAGTTATAATTAGGACTGTAAACGAGACAAGAGCGTCGTAACGCTTTGAAAGTGACAAGTAAACAGTCGTGTTTACCTTTATCGCCACTACTTTATCATGCAGGAGCAGCTGAACTCTTCACCGGAAGTAAATAAACCTTTTCATGACACGAGTCTCTGGTATGAACTGATGGTGCTGCCTCCTGGTGGTGGAGCTGTGGTACTGCAGGTACTCTTTTTTTCTGCTGATGTAAATAAAGCTGTACAACACTCAGCTCACAAGGTACAGTTTGTCAAAAATATTAAATATGTATTTTGAAGAGAGAGAAGTCACTTAAGTAGATTGGACAGTTTGCTAATTACTTAATATCTTACATAGTAATTTACTCCAGGGGATGTTGTAATACACACTGTCACAGCGTGCAGCAACTGCATGAGGTAAGGCTATATTCATGGGCGTACATTTAAAGGCAGACGAAGGGGAAACATCCCCCTCAACATCTAGAGCATGTGCATTTATCCCACCCAATAAAAACCTGAAAGTTGCAGAGGTCTTTTATTTTCACGAAATTAACAGATTTTTCTCCCATATTGATGCAGAAAAGGCACAAGCCGATGCACAAAAAAATCACCAGAATGGTAAAAGCCAAAGAGAGGAGCTTTGAAATCTCAAATAACATCTAAAGGGGAAGCTTTACAATGGACTGGCAAGCTCCAGATGCTCCTCTGAAATTCACCTTATGAATGATTCTCATGTAAACAATAATGCATTAGGAACATAGTGTACATGTGTGTAAAATGTATCTTATTATGAATAATGTGGGTCTATATGACTATAAAAGCATTGTTACATCTTCCCCCATTATTAATTAATTTTTTAAAATTTATTTTTCCCCCATGTTTTGTTTTAATTGAATTTTCTTTGTTGTTGTTGGTATTAATTTACTTACAGTTATACTTGCCTGTGTTTCATTTTTATCAAGCTCAGGCTTAATACAAAAGTAATGATGAAAAAAATATATATATTATTAAAAAAAAAAATCTAATGAATTCTTGTATAAAATGTTTAATTAGGCCCTTGGAAAAAAACTACATATACTATCAGGGATAATAAATCACTGTATCACACCACCTGGGGTCCCTTCATGTGTTACATAGAGAGGACAGACCTTTTTTTCTTGTTAAGTGTAGTCAAAATGTATACAATATAATGTGTACTCAAACTGAAGTGTATTGTATTGCACTAAAACAATCCTCAACCTGTAATTTATGATTTTCTTGCCCCTCTTATTTTTATTTTTTCCTCCCTCATTAATTTAATTTAATTTAATCTAATTTAATTTGTTTTTGTTTGTTTGTTTTTATTTTATTATTATTTTTTATTTATTTATTTTATCTTTAGATCCATACTTTTGAGGTGGGGGTGGATTAAATGTGTGTTAAATACTCAGTGGTTGTACCAACATTTTGTCCTGGTGTCCTTTTCTTGTCCTTCTGTGTTTGTGGATCAATATACACACACATAATGGATGTGTGTATGTGTATGACTTTGTTTGTTATATTGTTTATTGTTGTTAAAGTCAGTAAAGATACTGGTGGGAAAAGAAGGTTTAATTAGGACAATAATACTCAGACTGCAGAGCATATTTGTTTTCTAGTATGAATTAGTGCAGGAGTTCTGGGTATCTTTCCACAGCTGGTGTCACTGACTGAATGTGACGTCTGCTGGAGCAGCTATGAAGGAGAAACAGCTGGATTTGTGGTAAATAATTAGATTTCATTGGGTTAACGTTTATTTATAGTTGTAAATACTCCTGAATGAACAAATATAAGAATGAACTCAACTATAACTACTTTCATAAAGGTCAAACCTCTTCTTTTACTGGACTCATTAATGTTTAATGAGTCTTTTTGTTGTTGTTGCCAGTGTGAACTTTCAGCCCCACTAACTCAAAGTTCTGCACGCAGTGGAAATGAAGGACCAGAATAAAAAAATATTGCTCTCTGCTTTGCATCACAGCCATCTGGCTTTTGGTCCCTTTTTCCAAGGTGGAAAAATGAATGGTATTCAGGCTGAGCTGCTTCTGCCTGAATTCACAACAGTGGGCAAGGGAGCGGAGAGGTGAGAAGGATGCTGTGTTTTATCTGTCGGAGATAATCAAAGGAAGAATGACCATGAAAACACACCTTAATATCTGCCTTCAGGTCGTTTTATTGCTTTCGTTTGAGCAAGTGCTGCAAGGTAAGTAGAAACAGAAGATCTTCTAACAGGACAGACGTTTTTAGGGTTGTTATATAATGATACTCCATGTTCTGATCAATAAGCAGTTAGCAGCAAAAGTGTCAGTGTATGCAGGCACTGATAGTTTCTCTGCATTTTAAGTATTCTACAGTTAAACTGGAGCATTTTCTTCTTTAGATGTGGCTGCAGGCAGAAGTCCAACTTCTCTTAAGCCTGGCCCATCAGTCTCTGATGCAAACCTGATGTTTGAGGTACTTGTTTCATTTTTCGAGTTAAAAGAAGTCGACACGCAGCTAAATCAAACATCTAGAGTAAGTGATGCATATTTATTTTTCTGCCCTGTGCACAGATCTTGCTGGGCGGAGTGGAGCTCGACCAGGACAACAACATCGTCCTGCTCGACAAGGAAATAGCATCGATGAAGCAAGGGCGGACGTTTCTGTCTCAGATCAACGACAACATTCCCAGAAGTGTGAGCTCCATGGTGCAGATGGTGACCATACTGAAAGGTCAGAGAAGGGGGAGGCCACTGACTCCAGATCAGTTTGACAGCCTTGTTCTGAGCATGGTGTACTCTGCCCAGCAGGCCTGGCATCAGGAGACAGACGAAGAACAGGAGCCCTGGAGTGAAGTGCTCCTCCAGCTGGCAAACGTCACAGTCTATGATTTACGCGGAAGTTATCTCTTCAATTATGCATGATACACAACCTGCTATTCTGAATGAGATTAAGGCGTCTGCAATAAATCCTTTGCCTTAAATCTTCCTCTAACGTGTGCTTATCGTAACACATGTGGTCAAAGATTTGTAAGATAAGAACTAAATCATGTATGAAACATAATTTTTTATTATAGTACAGTGGAAAAAGACTTGTGAGAACGTACAAGAGTTCCAGTTTTTAACTGGTTTATAAAACAACATCAGAAACATTTTTTAAACATTCAAACAATCCCTGAAGTTAAAGACAGAACGAACACTAATAAAGGAATATATGCATGGATTTTTAACATCCATGCTTTTATACAGTTTGGTGATTTGCAAACATATCTCTGGGGAGAGGAGTTCCAGGAGGTCCCCAGAAAACTGGAGATTAGTGTATTTTTTACTAATTACTTTACTATAGAATTGAGCCCAATGTGAGAAAGGCTGTGTTCACACTACCAGCGATGCAGCAACAGGCCACAAGTCATTTTCAGTGGAAGCTGCCGACAAGAAGCTACAAACTGACTGGCAGCACTTGTCGCTAAAAGCTGAGCTGGCCTCAACTTCTTTTAAGCGCTCCAATAACGCGGTGAAGCGCCAACCAGTCATATGTGGCTGTTTTCTAGCAGTGACACTATGCTAACTTTATATGCATCGCTGTGCACACAGGGACACAACGGGCAGCGAAATGTGATGTCTAACAGGCTCTGACATTTATCAAATGTATAGATTGTTTTGACCAAATACAAACTTTAGATGGCGTTCAGTCAAATTGCTTTGTGGCAAGTAGCAGACACACACAAGCTCATCATAACTGTAATAAGGAGCATTTGCGCAGCACTTTAACAGCGACTGTAGCTGCTCATGCTGTTGCCATGTTGCTCATAGTGTGAACACAGCATCAGAGGCATAAGACTGATCATAGCTTTTACTTCCTCCTCGGTCATCACCTCAACTGTGACAACTACAGAATTTTAGTCTTAACCAAACTCTTTTCAGATGGAGAACCCTGCAGCGAAATCTTACCAAATGGGGAACGCTCATATAGTTTACATCTTCCTCATCTCTGCTTGTTTTTTTTAGTACTACTCGTCTTTGTCTTGGTTTGGGTCTCTGGTTCCTCCAGAGAAGCCAGTTTCTTCTTGAGCTTTGCATCCAAAGCAGGACCTCTCTTGTCCCTGCTGGGGCGCTGCTGCCGATTCCTCCTCTGGCCTTGTAAACTGTCCACTGAGGTCGAGGCTTTCTCCGACTCTTTGTGCCCATCGTTTATCAACCACTCGTTTCTATCCCACACCAGCACTGTCACACCTGTGAGTGAACATTAAGCAGCTTTAGTGACTCACTTTTACCACCTCTCACAGAACTGCCTTGATCTGACATCACATCCATTAATAACATGCTTTTAAAAAACTCACCCATTCCAGATCCAATCACATCACCCAATGGACTGAATTTGTTGACCTGTAAATAAATATATCTCTGCTTTAATAACTACAGTTTCCTGTCTTTGTGGTTTTTACAGTGTTGTTAGAAACATACTTACAGATTTAATCCCTGACACGGTGGGATCCTGCAGCTGACACACAAGCTCTGCTGTGTTGGAATCAAAGATGTCGATGGTCCTCTGATCTCCGGGGCAAACTCGGTCATCAGGGTAGCGGCCCGCCATGATGAGGTCATAGACAGGGTGCCATGTGGCCTGCAGATAAATAACAACAGTATTCTGTTATCAAAATTACAAATGACAAGATATTGCTTACCCCTGGTATGTCTCTTTAAATGCTACCTGGTCCATTATTACAACAGGTCAAACTGATCACTATAAAGTGGACGATTATCATAACCAAATATTTTTACTTTTTCTTTATTCCTTGTGCAGATTATCATCTCACTGACATTTATACATTTACTGCATGGATAGGTCTTTAAAGTAATGGTGGGTATCACATGGGAGCATTATGTGACTGCGCATTATCAATCCACTTGACAAGGGCTGCCTCACCCACAGGTGCTGTCACATTTGTTTTCTGTCTCCATCAGCACTCATGTTTCTTGTTGTTAGAGCAGAATACACAAGGTAACCCAAGGAACGCCAAGTTCCACTGCTGCATCTCGTTGGCTTGTTTTTGACATTTGTCACAAGCTTTTAGGAGACTTCAATTTCATTGAGAGAAAATTATTATCGGTTCTAGGCAAAGAATCACGGGAGTGAACCGTAGTTTTAGATGTTTTTCCATACATGATCAACCCACAATGAACACTTTAAGCAGTCTAATTACTATAAGCAAATTATTTAAACAGCATTTGTGGAGGAATGATTCTGTCCCAAGATTTTTGATCCACATATGCAGTTGATCACTGTAGGTGGGCTCCACTGTATCTACAAATGACCTAAATATTAATATTATTTCTCCAACTGACTCTTAAACCCATTTTGATACCAATGACATGGTGTAATATGCATTTAGCTTCTGTCCTAAAGCCCCGTCCAGCTACACTTAGACTTTTTCCAGACATCTCTCTTAAACTTGTACTGAATGCCGAAGGGATGGAATGTGTTTTAGTCACAAGAAGCTGTAGTTTCACTGTACGTCTTCCTTTAAGCATTGATGCCTTGATGGCTGTCAAGCAACGAGAAAATCAGGTTTAACATGTTTCTCTTTAACAAACAACATTAAAAAACTTAGTGATGCAGTCTTAATTGTGCTTTACGGTCCACAACAACATTTTGAATATAAAAATAATCCATAGCACAGAAAAGGCTGAAAATCCATATCTTTAACTTAATTTTAGTCCCATGTAGTGAAGTCTTTCATGTTCGTTTATGCAATTAAACTATGTTTGTTAGTTTTGTTTTTGAAGTCATGATCCCTCAGGATGAGTTACAGAAGGAGAGATACATATCTGGAGAAGAAACAAACCTTGATGGGTGTGAGATGCTGAAACTGTCTGTGTGGATGCTGGATGATATGTTGAGGCTTTGACCAATCAGAGGACGAGTAGACGCGGATCTGGTCATACTGATCTGTGGTGAGCAGCTTGGAGCAGTCCAGTGGGTTGAAATAGGCTGCGAGGAAACGACAGTAACAGCTTTACCAAGATAATCTAGATTTTCAACCTTATGACAACCATATTGCACAAATGTTGAGTGAGTGTTACCTGAGTTGACGGCTTTCTCATGAGGCATCTCGTGGAGGAAGCTCTTCTTGTCTTTGATGTTTCTCAGGTCCCAAAGTTTCACCGTGTGGTCGACCGAGGCCGTCGCCAACAACCAGTCACAGCGGGGGTTGAACTCTGCGTGGGTCACTTTGGCTTTGTGCAACTTGTCACTGAAAATCTGCAACATACAAACAACAAAAGGCATTTACAATCAAAATGAGCAGCTTTTAAAGTCATTGCAGTACTTGCTTGCTTGAGTAATACTGATCCTCTTTAGTGGCTTCAAGACAACATGAGCTCTTTTCTCATTATAACACAGTAGAATTACTAAAATTATCTTCTTCACTGGGCAGTGGACACACGTACCTTTTGGCCATCCAAACCCAGGAGTACGAGCTGTCCCACATTGTCTCCTGTTACAAGCATCTGTCGACTCACAGACACGTCGAGACAGCAGTACCAGTAGCTGAAGGAAACAAAGAACAAAGTGAGTTTACTGGAGATAACTAAAATTAAACAGAGATGAAGCTTTAGATTTCATACTGCAACAATTACTTAATGATCCAACAGAGAAAATTTAGCAGAATTAGAAAATGTCTGAAATAATGATCAACATTTTTAATATATTTAACAGAATGTGTATTAAAACATTTGAAACTGACACTAATGAACATAATATTCCTTACTTCATTACTCTCCAGTCAAAGCTATTTATTTCTATCATCTTTCAAATCCTTAAACACAGCTTTTGTATTTCCTGAAAAGCTGGACTGTTTGAGACGTAAATATACATGCATATACTACAACATATGATAATCACATCTTTATTCTGAGCGTCAGTCTTCTGCCAGTTTCCTCACCAAACATTGTGGTGATCGTGGCCACAGTCTTGTGTTCTGGACACAACGGTGGGTGTGCGGCCCTCAAAGCTCTGCATGGTCAATGTGCCCTCGCCAGAAGCCACATAGACTCTGGAAAGATCCGTCGGGCAGAACTTCATCCCTCCGATAAAGTCTCCTGCTCCGCTCTGTCCACAGAAACACAAATGCAGGCTTGTCACAGGGCAGTTATCAGCACCACACAAATGTTCACCACTAAACCAGTGAGGGTCACCTGATGAGAAGACTGATGCTCAGATTTAAAAGCTGCAATCCTTTTTGATTGTAGCTAACAGAAAACAAAAGGGACACAGTCTCTTACTTCAGTTCATCTGTGTGGGCAAACACCGTTAGAGTTGTCCCATTAAAATCTCGAAGTGCTGTCATACCCCCCATAGACGAGATGAACAGCTGAGTGGGATTTAACTGGTTAAACTTCATGTCTGTAACTGAGTCTCCAGCCCCCATCTAAGCACAGAACCAATGACAGTGTATCGTCATGTCAATTTAATGTGCACACGTATGAAATTAATCACAGCCTCAAAATGTATTTGTTCTTGGCCACTAATAGCTGTATTATGGACCCCAATTTCTGATTGTGTGATGAAAAAATAAGATCCTGTAAGTCATTACAATGGGAAACTTTCTCAAAAATATGAGAACAGGTTTTCAAAACTAGAAAAGTGAAATCAGTAGAGTGCAAATCTCTGCCAGGCAGCCATCCGGGATGATCGTGGCCACTCTAGACAATTCTTGTAATTCCAGTAGAAGCACCGCAGCGTGTTTCAGAAGCATCTCAGAAACTTTAAAAAACACAGGCCTCTTCTTTTTTTTAAGCAGCTGCAGTTCATTACATGGAGCAGATCAGGTTTTCCTGCTAAGAGGCACTATATGCGAAATATAGATGTGATAAAATAATCAGGATGAATGTATTTTAAATAGCTAAAACACAGCCACAAATCTTTGATCCATGTTGTTCATAACCGGACTTCAACTTTATCTGTAGGCTACAGCACTACAAATTAGGAAATAACACAATTAAAACAGACATTTTTTTAAACTACATACCCTGGTTACTTATAATAGAAGGACAAATATAAAGGAAAAATGACAAATTCAACAAAATCTGCAACAGCTACAAAATCAGGCAGGCTAAATGTTTGGCTTCTGAAACGCTCCCGCTCTGGTATGGTGCCATGTAGCTGATGGGAAAAAACGGGGTCACAGCTGCGCCTGGTGGAACTTTCACTTTTTTACAGTCAAGATGGCAGCAAAGAAAACAAAAATGGGTACTAACATAATCCATCTTGCAACGGGCCCAACATTGGTGGATCATAATATATCAGATATGGAATTAATCCACAAATGTTACCGTTCAAAATTGGACCAAAATTTTCTTTGGATGTCAGTTTTTGAGCTACGATGAAGGCCAACATGTGTCTTGCAACAGATGGTAAGGTTGTTGTTTTTACTTAAGCCAGTTTCTGGAAAATTTGTGGACCTAACAGCCAGCTAAGAGGAGCATGGAGTCAGCAGGTAATGATGGTATAAAAAAAGTCAATAAAACAGGTTTCTCAAAAATTATGGACCACCGCAACCACGGGAGATTCTTGAACATATCAACATTAATGTGCACACAAAATACTAGGCTGATTGGTCCAGTAGTTTGCAAGACAAACACACTCACGCACACAAATGTGGTGGAGATAACAATGATTTAGTGTCTGAAATTAATGATAAGCAATACTAAGTGATTATAATGAAAAAGTTTCCTGTTATAATGACTCAAAGGATCTTTTTTTTTTCGCACTGGCAGAAATAGGCTTCCATAATGCAGCTACTTACACTCTACCAAGTGCACGTTTGTTGCTAGTTTTGAAAACTTTTTCTCAATATTTGAGCAAGTCGTTCATCATTTAGAGATTCTGAGACATTATTTTGAGAAAGTTTTTCTCAAAGATTGTAACTCATTAATTTAAGAAAGCTTCTCATAATAGTGACTAAGATGATCTTTTTTTCATCATAATGGTAGAAATAGGCTTTAATATTTTGCATTATCTAAAAAGCAGTGTTTTAAGAAAATATATAATTTGCTGAACGCCTCATATTGTTGGTCAGTGACATTTCTGGTACAACAAACCAGACCATAGTGCAGGAACCCACCCCTTCAATAAAGGTTTTCTTCTCAGGCACCTCATAGTCCCACAGAAATATGTCACCACCCTTTGAGCCCACGGCCATAGTAGTGGGATGAGTGGGATGCCACTCCAGACAGGTAATTCTGCGGTTGAAGGGGCTGCTGGCAGAGTGGAAATGATACGATGATAACGAGCGGACAAAAGGCTCCTGAAGACACTGGAAGAGAAAACAGAGTTAGATGAACAACTGCAACCTGAGGAGTTAACACGACCATGAATATACACTCACCGGCCACTTTATTAGGTACACCGCTTCAAATGCTAGCTATCACAAATAACTAATCAGCTAATTTTGTGGCAGCAACTTAATGCGTTTAGGCATGTAGACATGTTGAAGTTCAAACTGAGCATCAGAATGGAGAAGAAAGGTGATTTAAGTGACTCTGAACGTGGCATGGTTGTTGGTGCCAGACGAGCTGGTCTGAGTATTTCAGAAACTGCTGATCTACTGGGATTTTCACACACAACCATCTCTAGGGTTTACAGAGGATGGTCTGAAAAAGAAACTATCCAGTGAGCAGCAGTTCTCTGGGTGACATTGGCTTGTTGATGCCAGAGGTCAGAGGAGAATGGCCAGACTGGTTCAAGATGATAGAAAGGCAACAGTAACTCAAATAACCACTGGTTACAACCAAGGTCTGCAGAAGACCATCTCTGAACCAACAGCATGTTGAACCTTGAAGTAGATGGGCTACAGCAGCTGAAGACCACACCAGTTACCACTCCTGTCAGCTAACAACAGGAAACTGAGGCTACAATTCACTGGTGTAAATTTGGCGTAAACAACATGAAAGCATGGATCCATCCTGCCTTGTGTCAGCGGTTCAGGCTGGTGGTGGTGGTGTAATGGTGTGGGGGATATTTTCTTGGCACACTTTGGGCCCCTTAGTACCAACTGAGCATGGTTTAAACACCACAGCCTACCTGAGTATTGTTGCTGACCGTGTCCATATCTTTATGACCACAGTGTACCCATCTTCTGATGGCTACTTCCAGCAGGATAAGGCGCTATGTCACAAACCTCAAATCATCTCAAACTGGTTTCTTGAACAGTGAGTTCACTGTACTCCAATGGCCTCCACATTCACCACATCTCAATCCAATAGAGCACCTTTGGGATGTGATGGAACGGGAGATTCACTTCATGGATGTGCAGCTGACAAATCTGCAGCAACTGTGTGATGCTATCATGTCAATATGGACCAAAAACTCTGAGGAATGTTTCCAGCACCTTGTTGAATCTATGCTGCGAAGAATTAAGGCAGTTCTGACGGCAAAAGGGGTCCAACCTGGTACTAGCAAGGTGTGCCTAATAAAATGGCCAGTAGGTGTATGTTTCTACATATCAGAAAATGATGCACACATGCACAGTCAGTAAACTGCAGTAGAACTACATCCATATACAGCCATGATGACCCTATAAGTTGATGTACACTGTTAGTTTCTGTATTTGTGCAGTCTAACAGTCTCACCTGTCTCATCTGTGAGTGAAGACTTTGTCCCAGAGTGCTCTTGTAAATGTAGTGCAGGATGCTCCCATACCCTCCTCTCTTCCGGATTCCTGCAGACTTGGGGGGAGACTCTGCAAAACACGCAAATCAAATCATGACAAGAACATTTCATGTCCAATGTGCTGAAGCTGTCCTGTCCTGGGAGGGCTGCACATAGACATATATACATGTACATATGTCTATGGGGCGGCACACCTTGTTTGGATGTTTCTCCATCTTTTTTGTCTCGTAGTTTTTTGGCGAGACTTGGACCAGAGTTCTTCTTCACTTTATTCTTTGATTCAGATGCATCCACTGACTTCGTCAGTTTGGCTTTCATTTCTCCACCCTAAAAAACAACAAGACAGTTACTCAAGTACAACACAACACGGAGGACTAACTCGGCATGTGCTCAGCTAGCTGACATAACAAGGTTAAAACAGACTGCTCACCTGTGATGTTCAGCGTTTGTTCAGCGTTTAACGCAGCGGTGCAGGAAGTCCAGTGTTTGCATAACGCAGCACTACACGTGAAGGCTAATGGCTGCACGGCTGTGTTTTGTAACTCGTGTGTCTTTACAGCTGGTGGACGGTGGGTGTCACTGTTTGTCCACTGAGTGGACGCCATGTTTGTAGTTCTAATCGGACTCCAAACGGACATTATGTCAGCTTTCAGTAAAGGGGCTTTATTTATGAGAAAAAAACCCATGATAATAACAATAATAAGAGAAATAAGAATATGTTTTGTTGTTTTCTCATTGTATATATTATAGAATATATCATTATTTGCACAGCTAAAAAACACAAAGAAAAAAACTCATATTTTCTTTACATGACCCTATAAAAAGCATATGCAATAGATATTTTTGAAATATCTGCTTGTCTTTTTTTAAATATATATTTTAATTTTTTTTAATATATATTTTTTTGAAAATATATTGTTTGAAAAACCTTTTCCACTGTGGTATAGACCAGGGTAAAACGTGCTAGTAAAACATAGTGGCTGCTGGATTTGTTTCACTTACCAGCCAGTGAAATAATGATACTGAATTGAATGGCTGGTAGAGTTTTAAATCCATCAGCTACAGTGGTAGGTAGACAAAACAGTTCATTTCCAACCTAGACTACAGCATATTATCAGGCATTATTATTGTATATATTTAGAGTTATATGTCTATCTGTCTATGACAAGCAGCACCTGTGGCAACTGTACATTTCTTTCTTCTTTATTTGGATTACAATTAGTTTCCACAAAGTGGTGTTTTGTCATGTATTTATTAATAACCTATAAATCTATATGCACCATTCACATTTTACAGATAGGCCTACTGTATGTCCATGATTTACAGTTGCACACAGTATAATTGTAAAATACACATGGTGTGTAGTGTTATTTTTTTTACTGGAAAAATTAAGTCACCCTTCTACCTCACTCCTTTTTTAAAAATCCAATACATTTCCCATCATGATTTTTTTTAACTCTTGAAACTTCTCAGATCAGTACTGAGCTTGGTAAATTACCTTTTAGTTTTTCTGCACCAAATGGAACAAGTTACAAATGGTATTTAAATTAGACAGGTATGTGTCTATAGATCATTTTAAATGTATGCTAGATGTGTATTATGTACAGTGCTCCTGTTTTGATAAATTCACAGACATAAGTATTGTTTTTATCTGTATTGTATTGCTTTTATTGCTGTTGTTGTGATTTATCTATCATCTGTTACCTTTTTGTAAAACCATTTTACAGTTTGTATTGCTGTTTATCATTCTTGACAGACATCACTGCCAGTAATTTATTTAATTGATTTTTTTTCACCATTTTATTGCAGTTGTTATCATATATTATGTATCCTTCTAGACTGTATGAATGTGAATGTAGGGCATTGCTGTAAAATAGTTCAGTTTTCCCTGAATAAACAGTGGTTGATGATGAAATTGCACAGGAATGTTACACAGTATAAATAAAAAGAATAAGGTTTTGTATATGATGTATATGTATATGGGCCAATCATTATTATATGATAACATACAATATATAATATGATTATATAATATCATATATCATGTCTGGTATAGAAACATACTAAATGACTTTATGTTGGCAATATTTCAATACAATAATCTGAAATAAATCCCTCTCCTACAATAAGAATGATGAAGTCATATATTGTCTCTTTACGAACAATAAAAATAAATAAAGTCTGTCACTGTGAGAGTTCCACTTCTTGTTGCTGTTTATTTTCGTTTGCCTGGTTTCTTAGGTGACTTTATATGTGTCTGGTATCAGTTTATCTGATGACTGTTACATACTTCACATTTCTCATGTTCCCTACAAGGCTCGGAGCTGAAGCCGGAAACACGTGTCAGCTTGTTGTGAAATCTGATTGGCTGCTGCCGTCTCGTTTTGAAAAAGTCCTCTGGTTACAGGAGGCGGAGGGAAAGTTCAAAATTGGAGGAACAGGAACGGTAAAAAAAAAAAAAAAAAAAAAAACCTCGAGAGGACGCGAGTCACAATGAACAGACAAGCGTAAGTAGACTGTAATATTTATTTTCAACTTAACTCACTTTAACGCACACTACCTACAAGTGCTATGCTAATGCTAATTGTCGTGTTATAGTTTACGGTCCTGTCGACGGAATCCAAACAACGAATGATTAGCTAGCTTAGCCGTAACGTTAGCCGGGGGCTAATACGCCGTCTAGCCAGCGGCTTTGTTAGCGCATCCTCGCTGTAATGAAACACTAACGCTACACTGTGCTGATGAAATGTGATTTTCTTTTTCAGGAAGGGTAGGACACCCCGCAGGCCTCCTCATAAAAAGCCCTCCAACAACCAGAAAGACCCGGTTGGGGTGAGTGTCATTAAGTTTGTTCAATAATTAACGTTAACAAACAACGCAAACTGTTTCGTTCATGTACTTCTGGGATGTGGTGTATGAATGTCTGATAAATTGTAGTTATAAAGTAAGGCTCCATACTATGTTTGTTTTCCCAAAGGTACAATGAAGTAAAAGTAGTACTTAATAAAACACGTCCTCCTCCTCCTGTGTGTACTCAGGTGTACTGCCGTGTACGACCTCTGGGTGTGGAGGACGAGGAGTGTTGCATCGAGGTCATCAGCGGCACCACCATCCAGCTGCACGCCCCTGAAGGCTTCAAAACAAACCGCAATGGAGAATACAAAGAGGTAACACGTTTAATGAACCACAAGTATTTTTGTTGTTTTCCCTCCTTTTGTTGTACTGCTGAAGGGTTAAAGCAGAGGTCTTCTTTTACACAATGATCATGTGCTTAAAGGAATAGTTTAGTTCTTTTTCAAGACGATTTGTTTGGGGTATTTATCCATAGTGAGTATATTACAAACAGTAGAAAGTAGTTAATTGACATGCTCCAGTTTGGAGAAACAGGCTGGAGCCCGACATGAAAGCTACATGAAAACATATTTTAGCCACCTAAAAAAGTCCTAGTCAATATCAGATTAAGTGTATGCTATATTGAGAGTATTTTCATTGCCTTACGTTAATGTCCGACAGTGGTTTCCAGCAGTAAAATGAATCAGTTGCATTCCTCTCTTCACAGCCAGACTCCATTAAGAAAAACGGTGATTTAACATTGCTTAACACAGGAGCTGCAGGTCTGTCACTACCTCCATCAGTTAGTTTGTTTGTAACTTTGGTGTTTAAAGGGGTTAGTTGGGTACACCAAAGTTGTACAATAACACTAATTAACTAACTAACTTAAGCAGTGGTAGACCAGCAGCTCCCGTGTACAGCGGGGTCTGGTGGCTTTGAGCAGTGCATAGATTGGGGACTGAAACTGTTAACGGCTCCCCTGCTGCCAACAGGCTGTCTGATGGAAAGGTACAGTTCTGAGAATACTCTCAATATGCTGTACACTTAAATTGGTATTGATTTTTGTAAGTGACTAAAATACATTTTGTTACTGACCCCATTCACAGCGGGACATTGCTTGGCTTCCATGGCGGGCTCCAGCCTGCTTCTCCAAAATGGGGGCATGCTGTCTACATCTAATTTATGTCATACTACATTGAATATGGAAACGTATCCCATACAATCCCACTTCAAACATATATGATATAATATTCCTTTAACTGTCATATTTAATGTAAAGGATACATTTAGTGATATTCTGCATTCTTCTAATTGTAAACAAATCCAATGAAAAGACCAAAACCAACAATATATTATTCGCATTAATAAGTATTGCCCATGTTGCCAAAGTCTGATACATCTTAGCTGTTACAAAAAAATGAAAAAACAAAAAAATCTTAAAAACACATCTGTGGAACATGGGGACTGTTGTTTCGAGTCAGTCCCACATACACAATCCTGCTACCATGAATACTCAGTAGTGTACCAAATTCCATTCTCTTTTGCTTCTCAGACACAGTATTCCTTCAAAAAAGTATTCGGAGTGTCAACATCTCAGATGGAGCTGTTTGAGTTTGTGGCCAAACCTCTTGTCGATGACCTCATCCATGGAAAAAATGGTAAGAGCTCCAGAAAGAAGACACTTATTTTTCGAAACAATATGCGTCTAACTTCAGCCAGCTGCCTAATTTGCAAACTAAATTTTAGTACATCTGCTGTGTTTCCTGCCACTGATTTTCCTGCGTTGTTGCAGGTCTGCTCTTCACGTACGGGGTCACAGGAAGTGGAAAGACGTTCACCATGACTGGCTCTCCAGGCCAGGGTGGACTTCTACCTCGCTCTCTTGACATGATCTTCAACAGTATTGGACCCTACCAGGCCAAACGATATGTACGAGAGTTAACATTCAAAAATTGTGTTGATAATCACTTGTACCCACACATCTTAGTAATATTTTGTTAAGTCTGTGTTTATCTATTTTAATACCTCCTGTGTTTTTCCTCAGGTTTTCAAGACTGATGACAAAAATGGCATGGAGGTCCAGAATGAAGTCGATGCCTTGTTGGAGCGTCAAAGGCGGGAAAACAACTTGCCTATTCCTAAGACACCCTCCTCTAGGTAAGTCTGAGTCCTGTTAAACACCAGAGTTCTGCTACACTGTGACCGATACATAACATGCGCTACTATGATTTCAGACAAAAGCTTGATCCTGAAATTGCTGACATGATTAAGCCAGAGGATGCTTATAAAGCTGATGATGTGGATGAGGACAGCAGCTACAGCGTCTTCGTCTCCTACATAGAAATCTACAACAACTACATCTATGACCTCCTGGAGGAAAATCAGGAGGATGCAATCAAACCAAAGTAAGTCCTAGAAATGTAAAGTGAAAGAATAATAACCCAGAGAAAGACTCATGAATAGTAAATCAGCATTAGCATGTTTAATTTGTTCACAGACATTAAAATGTTTTAAGTATAGTAGCTTGTCGAGATGATAATTTTATGTCAGAGTAGCTGGTAGACAAAAATTATTGTCTGTTCTTTTTACTAGGTGGAATGGTGGAGGCACACCTGTGCGCCAGAACACTGAGTTCATGTATGTGACCAGTGAATACTCGTACATCATCAGACTAGTAGCCTGATTCAGATGAACTCTCCCTGTTACACACAAATCTGCAGTCTAGACTTTAAACAGAACCTCGTCAAGGCTGGAGACATTTACAGACTTGTTATGGAAACTTCTTACTCTAGAAAATTGAGTACAGTTGTCACAACAAGTAAGAAGTTACCCTGAAGTAGGGCTGGGTTTCAGGACCGACACCAAAACAAAACTTTTATCTATACAATTTAATTTATTTAGGGATCTATAAAAATTACACCAGTCCGAGGGATAACATGTTAAAATGCGACTAAAATGAGACTTTATTGCTGACATGATCCCAGTTAATACCTTACTTTTATAAACAAGAAATTTTAACATATTTTTGGCAAAAAGCCAAATACAGCTGAAATGATTAAACAATTAGTAAACTGACAGAATTGTT
Organism: Epinephelus lanceolatus; assembly: GCF_041903045.1. Lineage (NCBI taxonomy): Eukaryota > Metazoa > Chordata > Actinopteri > Perciformes > Serranidae > Epinephelus > Epinephelus lanceolatus. The sequence continues at coordinate 20,381,252 of NC_135738.1, forward strand.
TCAACAACTTTTAATAACAAATTATGGCTTAGGGTTTTTTTCTCTATAGCAACAATGGCAAATATTCTCTGGCTCAAACATGTCCATTGTGAGCGTTTGCTAAAAGTACAGTTGAAAACTTTTCTGAAGATTACTTTTTGTCATATTTGCTGAAACTGTCACTGCGTCCACACAGTACTGTGTGAGACAGACATATTCTTTTAGCTCCTCACAGTGCTTCTAATGGTATTTGCTAGAATCTACCACACCGCACTGAAAACAGCCAGTCAGATCTGAAGAGTTTCTATCGCAGCTGTAAATCCTGTCAATCACTTTTATGAACTGTGGTCAAACTTGGCAGCACCGATCAAATATGAGTCAAGATTCTGTTACTCCATTGCCCATTTCTGTATTTTTCTGCTAATGGATGGTACTTGGGTTTCGCTAGACTGTTTTCAACATGGCGGCTGGGTCAGAAACTCTTATTTTACAGCTGAACAGCACACTTAAATATGTTTCTGAAAACATTTGAGGTGAGAAATAGGCAATGCAGTAACAGAATCTTAATTCATATTTGATCAGCAGTTTGAATGCAGTTCACAAGCAGTAATTGACATGATTGACAGCTACAGTGGAGACTCCTCAGCTCTGATTGGTTGTTGTGATGATTTTTTCAGTAAAGACATGTTGCCTTTGAGTTTTTCAAATGTATGCATTGTGTGTTTGTCCACGTTCAATAAGGCCATTAGAAACACTAAGAGGAGACAGAGGAGCATTATTTTTTTCACAGATTATCTTTCTCATGTACCACTGTGTCAGTTTGAGCAAAAATGACAAAATATTTCTAAAAGTTACCGACTATTGCTTTGATGGTTCGGACTGTTG